>NC_057804.1:647144018-647838981 GCF_018294505.1 Triticum aestivum | reverse complement strand
CGGTGGGAGTGGATGAATAGTAGCCCGTGGAGGGGTGGTTGAATAGGAGCCCGTGGAGAGGGGTGGTTGAACAGTAGCCGGTGGAGTAGCGCGCGGTGGAGGCTGGATGAACAGGAGCATGTGGATGAACAGTCGCAGGTGGAGGCTAGAGAAGATCGACGGTGGATGAACAGTAGCCCGTGGAGGCTGGAGGAGATCAACGGTGGAGATGAACAGTATCCCGTGGAGTCCCGTTTTGCGGTACGCCACACCCCTCCCGATGAACATGACCCCCGTTTCGACCGTAGCGCTCCAACACAAGTCCGTTTCGTCCGTTTTGCGGTACGCCACACCCCTCCTGATCAACAGGACCCCCATTTTGACCGTAGGAGGTCCGTTTCCTCCGTTTTGCGGTACGCCAGACCCCTCCCGATGAACAGGATCCCATTTCGAACGTGGCCGGTCGAACACAAGGCCATTTCCTCCGTTCTATGGTACGCCAGGCCTCGTTTCCATTACCTATTCCGTCCAAGTCCTCCCGATGAACATGACGACGCATTCCGTTCCGACCCAGCCGGTTGGCTCCCCATTAACACGACGATGACGATGTTTCTCCGTTCTGACCCAGCCAATGTACACGAGCCCTGGCCGTACGTATATATGTGCGAGTAGGCGTTCGAGACCCCGCCCGTATGTACACATACGTGGCCGTATTTTCTTTCTTGCACCCTGGCCGCTGTACGTACGTGTACATGCTACGTGCGTGCCTCTACTATGACACGTGCGCGCCTCTACTATGACACGTTTGTGCCTCTACATCCACCAGTAAGTACGTACACGTTCGCGACCAGAATGACAACGCTACGTACGCTTCGACCAGGTGGGTCCCAACTGTCACGCAATTCCTTGCGTGCGAAGATATAGCTGGTGGGTCCCAGCAGTCAGGGGGGCGAATCGTTTTTTTGCCCGGACGCACTTCCTTGCATGCGAAGGTGTAGCTGGTGGGTCCTAGCAGTCAGGGGGCGAATCGTTTTTTTGCCCAGACGCACTTCCTTGCGTGCGAAGGTGTAGCTGGTAGGTCCCAGCAGTCAGGGGGGAAACATTTTTTGCGCGAAATACGGTGGCCCGTCCGGTGGGTCCCAGCTGTCAGGTGGAGGAATAATTAGTTTGCGCATAATAAGGAGGCACTTCCTTGCAGCCGCCGTGGACCCAGCTGTCAGCCTCTCCATGTACAGTACTATTCTGATGGAAGTCGGTTGTTGACCACATTGACCACGCCGCGCCGAGAGCACCACGGCGGTGGACGACGTCGAGGCCTAGGGAGGGGACGACGCGGAGCCGAGGAAGACGCGGCCGTGGAAGCCTGCGCGGCGAGGAGTACGAGGGTTCACCGGTTCGGCTGCGGTGTGAGGCTGCCGTCGTCGCAGAATAACAGGGGGTGTGGGTGAGTAGAGGGATGCCCTGGCCAGCGGTGGGAGTAGTAGGGGGCGCTGAGGCCTGCGCGGCAGCATAGCCGGCCACGGGAGGCGGGAGCAGGCAGTCCCGCCGGCGCTGCTTTGGCAGCTGGAGCAAGAAGATCAGAGATTGAAGAAACACGACGGCCGTTGGATTGACATCCAACGGTTACGTCTGCTAGAATCGTTTGTTGACGTATGTAATAACTAAAAAAATCTTGCATACGCTTCAACTAAACAAGCCCACAAGTCAGACCACTCCTTTTTTTAATAATTTATATATATCTCATGGTAACTTCTTATGCAATTTATTGCAGTCGTTTTTTTGGTTGGCCAGGGCCAATTTCGCATATTTCTGTGGGTTCCAAACTATTTTTAATACCGAAATGTCGAGCTCTATTTAAAGTAATTTGAAGATATATTTAAATTAGGTAAATTCCCAGTGAAATAGGAATCTGAAAATGTGAAAAAAATTTATAAAGTAATTGCCAATTTGTCATCTGTTTTTATATTTACAACCCATTTCATATTACTTTCAAGATTTGCAGGCGTCTTGAAAGAGTTGCAGCCCATCAGGGCGTAGAAAAATAAGTAGGCCTGGATTGGGTATTCTTCAGAAAAAATAAACTGGGCTCATTTTCTCAAAGAAAAAATAGCTAGGCTGGTCACATGGTGAACATAAAATATAAGCCTGGGCTAGCCGGGCCACAGCCCAGTTCAAACCCTCCTCCGTCTCAACAATAACAAAAAAAATACTGCTCGAGCAGCTACGTCTCAGGTGTCAGCCGATCTTGTGCTGTTCTCTTGTCTATTGACTATATACGCTCACAATGTCGTGGATCCCAGATGTCAGGAAAACACTAGGAGGAAGCATTTTAGTTTTCCATACGCTGACGTGGTGGGCCCCTACTGTCATCCTATCCACGTACTTCTGCCGATTCCTGTTATTTGTTGACCATGTTGACAACGCGAGAGGGCAGCACCGCAGCAAGCGCACCAAACCATGCGGAGGACGTCGGCGTTAATGATTTAGGAGACGGTGGGGCGGTGATGCATGCGCTGAGGTGCAGCCAGCCGTGGGAGGCGGAAGTAGGCGGCCCCGCCGGCGCTGGTTTAGTTTTGGCGGCTGGAGGAAGACAGGACTAAAGAAACACGACAGACTGTATAAGCAGCAGGAGTACTTAACAACCTTAACTAAAACCAGCAGGGGCACTTAACAACCAAAGCTGAAAGCAGTATGAGTACTTATACAGGTTCAACTGTACATAGCACACCTCGAACAGTGCTACTTTGACTACAGTTAACCAAGGGTGAGGCCGCCAAGCCCCGGGACAAGGTCCAGGCGCCACCCCGTTCATCCACAACCTTCTGAAAGCGGCTTCATCTCACAATGTGGTCAATAAACAGGATATTCGCTTTAGAGCCATGGAAAAGCATGAACATAATCTTCTGTCCTATTCTCCAAGATGGACAGGCCTTCATTATTTGAGACCACCCATGAATAAGTATATTTTCACCTCCAAGGGGAATTGAGTAGGTCGACATAAACATCATGATGTGACCAAGCGCAAGTCTGACCCGACCATTGTCAGGCATCTGTATAGGAACAAGAGAACTGGGCAGTTTCTGTTTCAAGATCACAGCTGTAAAATTGTGTATAAGCAACAGGTTATTAACAACATATATAACAGAAAACAGCTCATACCATAAGTTTCTCGACACAGTTGGACCTGTTCAACGAGTGCAGCAGTGGCACACATATCCCACGTGGCCTTCCACCATTGAAACGCCCCACAAGGACCTCAAGACGATCAATAAAGTGTAGGAACTTGTGGATGTCGTCCCAGTCAACTCCAGTGCCATCAGTAATAGCCGAGTTAATACAGAATAACAAACGAGCAGCCTGCTTAACTCTGAAAAAACCTACACGTGCCACCAATTATAAGAAAATATTAGTTAGAAGTAGCATCTTCGTGAGAGATTCATTGCTACTTCTAAAGTTAAATTGTGATTAGTTGAACAGAATAGGTGGATTAAGAAGTAATCGACACAACAAGCAAGAACCAGATACAAAACTAACATGGATGAACAATTGGAACGACGTCGGGGTGGAAGATCGCAGTGAAGATGAGTCCAGGTTCTGCTATTTCCATCAACATTCGTGCGCCAACTTTCAGTCCATAACACTTGTGAAAGTTTATCCAAGTTCGGCCATAAAAAAGCAGCGATCTTCTTGGTTCATGAAGCCAACTCGGAACTTATATCCATGGCTTGTCTTCACTGTGACCATTAAACTAGTGTATTTAGTTATGACAAGGCCGAGCATCTTGAGTACATGTGTTCCAGAAGAGCAAATAATGCACTGCAGGAAAAATAATATGAGAACACAATGTATTCCCTATCCAAATCTTGAAATAACTTCCTCCTTCATGTCAGTGTGGACCATCGTACTAGTAGTACCTTTGATCCAAATATAGCAATCCAAATTTCCAAATTAGTCGACAGCATGTTCAAAAAAACCCACCCTCCCGGATAGAAAAGAGGATTCTAGGAACATACTATGCGTGTTTCAAAATCCTGTGTTAGGATGAGAAGGAACAAGTGTGGCGTCTCACCGTGGGCGTAGAAACCTGTATGGTACTCGCACTTTGGGCACTGCAAATGAAACACACTAGATTCAGAATGAAGAAAAACGCATCAACGGTGGCGGCTGCCATCCTAGGATTACCTGCGACCAAGGGACTTGGATTTATCGGGGATGGATGAAGAATTCATACCTGGTTCCCCATGAGAAAACCCTATGCAATCACCGAGAGGGGGTTTTCTCTGAACAAGCAGACGAGGGAGAAGGAGATTCAGGCCCAGTGAAATATTGCCGCTTCGTCCGTCCAGCTTACTGCTAAAGCCAGAAAAGGGGGGGGGTGTGATTTGATGACTCATTGGGCATTACTGCGGTGCTACGACCGGGGTGTGTCTACCGTGCAGTTGTGCACTCTAATTTGTGCATATGGCACATGGACCCCGTTGCCTATTGCCCCACATATCAGCGAAAGGAAGTAGAAAGACAGGAGTAACTAGTTACACATAAATATATTTTTTGACAGAGAGATACTCCCTCTGTAAAGAAATATACAAATCTTTTATATGACAACTTTATACATAAGAAAAATCAAGGGGAATATATATAACTTATATAATTATAAAAAACAGAGTTGTTTTTAACACTGTATAGACGAGTTGGTGATGATGGTGTGCCTGCCATCCTTCAATATAGGTCGTTCGATTTATATCTGACGGATAGGAAGGAAACTATGTCAATTTTGCAAAAAGGTACCCACACACCTCTCCACATTTGCAAATAAGGCCTTCCCTCATTCATCCTTTTCTCTCACAGTATAAAATACTCATACAAATGCATCTTGATGTTACATGCAACGCACGAGCATTATGGGGGTTCAGCTTTTTTTACGAGGGTTCAGCTGAGAATATAATACTCAGACAGGCTCACGGTTCTGGACTTTGGGTCGTAGGCCCACCCTGCATGTTTGGGGGCCCATGTGTTCTACCTCGGCACTTTTCATATTGCAAGCGATCGGTACGGCGCTGGTTTTAGATGCTGTCGCAAGGCGAATACACAAAATTGAATAACGCACGGCAGCTGTTGGAATGAAATCGAACGACAGTTCCTAACCAGCTATCAGAGTTGCAATTCTATCAACGATATACCATGTGATAAATAATACTATCGTACTACTTATACACACAGGACACTTGTTTCACCATGCAAGATTATTACATCAAAATCTCTCGGAGGAGAGATCAGTTCGGCAGTTACGTGCTGCTAGTGAAGAATTTCAAAGTTGATTTGGACCATCTCTCCTTGCCGAGAAAGTTCGATTTTGACATCATCCCCTACCGCAAGATATGATTTAGATTTTAACCTTGACCATCCTTTAGCATCAATCATCATGTGACCATCCTTTGTACTTACGGTATATTGAGCAGGTTCATTCACACCAAGGCTGCCCAGGGTAAGAGAAACTTGGCCGCGGTCGCCCGGATTGTTGAACGACTCCCTCATTGCTCTAGGAATTCTTTGTTCGCAAACAAGAAGACATACCCAAACAGTTAGATCAACACAGTGAATCATGTGAAACAACATGAAAAGAAAAAAGAATGAAGCACTTGGGAGGCCAATGCTTACCAAGAAGGTGGACATGTCGGTTTTCATAAGGACTTTGGTATATGAAGTGCGAACTGCAGCCCAGTCTGTTGCCGGTGCAACTGCACGGGCCAGAGCAGATGCAGGTGCAAGTGTTGGTGCAGGTGTCGAAGCCGCTGCTGCTGCCGGAGATGGTGCTCCTTGTAGAGCTAGTGCTGGTGTCGGAGCAGGTGCCGGTGTCGATGCCCGATCCTCCGATAGATCAGACTGATCTGCTGACGCGGTTTGTGCCCAATCCTCAGCTGGATCAGACTGAGCTACTGATGCTGTCAGTGCTAGAGCAACTGCCGGTGCTCGATCCATTGCTGAAGGTGGTACCGATGTGTGAGACAGCGGCGATCGTGTCTGGTCTGCTATGATCAGCTTTCTAACTTGACTAGGATCCGTGACCTTGATCCAGTCTTTTTCTTCATTTCTTCTAAACGCGAGAAGGACTAATTGTGGCATTTTTGTTAAACCAAACTGCAGTTCATCATAGGGATTCAGCTTGTAATCAGACAACAGACTGATCCAATTTTATCCAGTAATATAAGTGATGGACAGTGCCTTCGTTACTGACACGACATAAGAAGTCAAACCTGCAAAAATAGCCATCCTAGAGCAAACCAAACGGTTTATTTTGTGATGAATGTCACATGGCAAAACCTGCATCGTAAAATTGCAGGAAAAGAAAGAAAACATGACATTAAATCAATAAGATTTAGACAGTAAATCAATGAGATTTACTTGATGTGACACGAGTGAATCCTTACCAGGAAATCACTATGTTGAAGTACTAAACAGAAGATTGATCGTCCAACTACAGCCGACATGCAGGGGGCCCTCCTACTCCCACAAGCAGGACAGTCCAAAGGTCGTGAAAAATCATATGGACTGAACATCCATGAGACTGGAAATCCTAGTGGGTGCGATAAACCCTGCAATGCATACAGATATTGGAGTGTAACCATAATTGATAAACCGTCCTCATAAAAAAGATGATCTGGATACTTCAAAATATACAGACTGAACTGAGTGGACAGACATTAACATAGACCATTCTCAGGACTGACCACACACCAAAAGCGGCAGTACTAATAAAAAATATAGGGTTCACAAACACAAATCAACTACCGAACAATAGTACTTACTATAGACAAGCAAAGTTGCACTAATTAAACTCTGCAGACTATTTCTTGCCACCGACCTACGGGATGAACCCCGCATAACTGACTAGGCCATGGACTTCGTGAGAGATGTCTACATGCACCATCACCATCTTGTCAACCTTGGAGAACCTAACATAGTGGTCTTTCCACTCATAAACATGATGATGAAGACAGGCCGCATCAGATTTGTTGGGAAGCTTTACAAGAACTACACCCTTCGTAATCGAAGGCATAGCCAAGAAATTGTTGTGGTCAAGTACAACCTCGAGAACACGCCTGACAACAATGCTACAGGAAAACACTAGTTCAGGACACGTGGCGACAAGGACACAACAACTCGATAGTTTAGCAGTAGAACTCATCCCCAGGTCTTCCAGTTCACACAGCATGACTTTGAGAACTTCATCTCCACCGCGGACCTGGTTCTAATTCAAACAGAAACCATATTTTATTACTACATCCGTTCAGAAATATAAGATGATTTTCGATATTATACTCCATATATGACTACATATACGCACAGAATTGAGTGAACAAAGACACTAGAACATGTCTTCAAAGGCATGAGAGCAGAGGGATTACTTGCAATATGCATAACACAAGTTACTGAGGCAAATATACCCTCTTCAAAGGTAGCATTGATGTTCATAAAGTACTCCCTCCGTCCCAAAATTCTTGCCTTAGAGTTGTCTAGATACTGATGTATCAAGTCACATTTTAGTATTAGATACATCTGTATCTAGACAAATCTAAGACAAGAAATTTGGAACAGAGGGAGTAGTTGAAAGTAATCTATGAGAAATCAGTGTCAACCCGTCGCATGTTTTGGTCAAAAGAGGAATTTAGAACCGTCATTTGGCACACTAAAATCACATGCAAGATCACCCAGAAAGTTGTACTACTAGTACTAGTACTGCATGTTAGATGAAAAAACACGATCAAGATCGAGAAAAAGATCGTCAACAAGAGACATTACCTAGACTTTCTTAATGAGGGATCCCGGAGAGGGGGGCTTGGATAGGGCGATGGCTTTGAGCTTGTCTGCGGTAGTCTCGGCGGGGTGCTTGCGCTTCTTCGTATAATGAGCCTCGATAGTTTTGGCCAGAGCCATAGACATCACGTCGGCCGGTGCTCCAGCGTCCATCCAAGAAAGGAAGCTGAGAGAGAAGAGTGAAAGGAGGAACGAGATGAGGGAGAAGCGAAGTGAGTGGGGGTTTTCTTCAAGAGAGGAAGCTGAGAGAGAAGAGTGAAATGATGGTTGCTTTGTCCGTCCAACTTACCGCTGGAAAGGAGGGGGTTTTGTGATTTGACGGCTCATTGGGCATTACTGCGGCGCTTCGATCGGGGTATTGTACCGTCACTCCACTACGGAGTAATTTAGTGCATGGCTGGTGGACCCAGGTGCTGGCTGTCCACACATCGGCGAAAGTGAGTAATTTAGCCCATGGCTGGAGGAGGATCCGCACGGTAGATCGTGTCCACTGTTTTTCTGAAGAAAAAATGATTACAACAAGCGTTTCCACTCTTACGACGAAGGAGTGTGAAACACGGCAGCCACTTGAACATACACAATGCTCCTACTAATAGGCATGTGCAGTGGTTCATACGTTAGTACTAGACAATCTTGTTGCTAGTGTAGTAAGATATGACGATAACAAATGATGTTGTGTGCATGTCAACTACTCCTATATGTAACATAGTACCGCTTTTTCGACTGTCCGGTCGAGAATGAACGGTGAGACCAATGTTAATAGAAGTAGGTCTACAGCGCACGGAGAGTATGGTGCTACAGTTTTCCATGAAACATGAACCATATGAAGCACGAATAGTGTTAGGCAGGGTGTATGAAGGGGAATTCCGTATGAAGGGTGCACGGGATGGGAGCAAAAGTTCCCTTCTCGACCCACTTTTGGGTGTTTGGTAGAGTGCATGAAGGGTGCATGAGTCCACACTAGTAGGTTAACAAAAATACACAAAGAGGAAACAACTATATTGAGATGAGAATGCAACCAAACACACCCACATGCTTTGTTCTATAGTGACTGATCTGCACCGTTTGAGTTTGATCCAACGGTCATGTTGCGCCCAGACATGGACATGCCCATGCAGAGGGCGCCTAAACACCACCGAAGTCCCTCTGCTTCTCGAGGCCCACGACATTGGTGATGCAGGGTGCAACTGCCCACAGAGCCCACTCCCGGTCCACGGGAGCCAGCTCGTCAAAGACGGCGTCCAATGGCACGAAAGGATTCCGGTGACGGAGCCCTGAAAGGATTCGCCCGACAACGGCAACGGCAGCCTGCAACCCCTCCTTGTCCAGCTCAGCCCCCACCATCGCGCGGAGATGGCTCAGCTCCTCGGAGATATAGGTTAAGAAGGAGACCAGGTCAGGAAGCCGCAACTTGTTGAAGTTGACCGGGTGGTCGGACGGGTTTAGCTCGACGACCGACATCGTCGCGCTGGCTCAACGTTAGGCGTCGCGCAGCTGCAAGACATGCTTGGCAACTTGGTTCACCTGATCGGCCCGCTCGCGCTCCAGCCGGCTCCCCTGACGGCCTATCGTCTCTCCCGCTTTCTGCAGCAATGCTGCCGACGCCTCGAGCATCTTTGTGGTGGACGCCTGCCGCTTTTGAAGCTTCGTGAACTCCCACACATAACGGAGGAGCATGGCACACCTCTCCTCCTTGAGCTCACAGAGCTCCACGTCCTTGGCCCTGAGCTCCGCATCCTTGGCATGGAGCTCCTGAGTCAGGCACCTCACCTCGGACTCCGTGATCTGCTGTGCCTCCATGGCACCAGGTAGAAGCAATGGGGAGAGGAAGCAAAGGGGGTGAAATGGCTGAAAGGCAATGCAATCTATGGGAAGGCAGAGGGAGCCAGCCGAGGAGCGGGGAATCTTTTGGTTTTCACCACGGTAAAACACCAGTCGACGACTTCTCACATCAGGGAGCAACGGCTTTTGCAGGTGGAGTCATCGCGACTAATTGCTACCGCGCCTGCTCCCGTCAATCAAAAAATTAAAAATCCTGCCGCGCCTACTCCCGTCAATAAAAAAATTAAAAATCCTGCCGCACGCAAACACCAGAGCAACGCCGCGGTGGATATTTAAATTTACCTATCGGCAAGTAGATAAAAAAAGGGGTGAAAAACAAATATGGCGGCGGCCTAGCTAATTTGTCGAACTAGCCCAACTAGCTAGCCACCGTGCTTCACTGATGTACTCGGCGGGAAAGGTGGTCTTTCGTTATTCGACGACTCATTTACTTGCTTCGGCGATACGACCAAGGAGGACCCAGAAAACGCGCGGTAGGGCGTCCCACGTAGGGAAGAATATATGCGTGCACCACCCGGGAGGATCCCGAAACCGCGCGGTAGGGTGTGCTACGTCTCGCCATGGAGGAAAAATGTTCATGTAAAAATATACTCCCTCCGTCTAGGTGTGTAAGCCATCTTACGAAAATCAAATAATCCCAAAACACTTAGGCGCGGTGTATTAACTTCTATCTCGTTTCTTGTTTCTTGACATATCAACCAATAAGACATGAGGGGTGTGCATGCTTTTAATGATTTGAGACTACCAAACACGACATGCAGTGGTTAGTTCATTGCATGCAATGTCATTAATTAGCAAATAAACATTAAGGTCTCTCGTTTTCCCCTCCTCCTTGGTCACGGTGACTTACTCACCTAGACGGAGGGAGTAATGTATCAGACGTCGGCAGTAACTCTAGCCAGTACCTATGGTTCGACCTCGGGATCCAACCAGTCGGTCGAAAACACCCGACTAGCCACACAACTTCATCATGCAAATGTGGCACGGAGGATAGATGTGGTTAGCTCTGTCTCGACGAGCCACAATGTCTCTTGTTCTAGGCGATTCTTCTATTTTCCAAGCTTTTTGTTGTTGTTGTAATAACACCACGACAAGCTAGCGCCGCTCTTCGTGTGTGCCCATGCAAAGGTTAGACGATGGAGAGAAGAGAGATTGAGATCGCAAACCTGGGACCCACCAGTAAGTGAGACAATGGTCATGCACGTGTTGACGAGGCACTCCCTCTACTCTACTCAACGTAATACTATATAAAATCAAGTTATGGGACAAAGCCAACAACCATTGTTGTTTCAGGCTATCGACTTACGCTTTTTAGTCTAGGTTGCCAGTTCGAATATCCTCTTTCAGATTTGTTAGTTTTAGGTCCAAATTTGATTAATGACAAGTGGGACCCCCGTGTGTTGTTCCGATATTTCAGTGTAGGATGGTTTTTTTTGAACAAACACTTTGCGCGGTTAGACAAGTAACGGCACGAGTTACACGTATTTTGCAAGTTTACAAACAAAAATGACAGCGGCATAGAATATCACATCCACCCCGCAGCTTACATACCATGGTGATACGAGTTTTTACACCGTTGGAAGTGAGATCCAATGGCTTGGGAGTAGTCTTTGTAATTATGCACAATTTCCAAACTCTCCAAAGGTTTTTTTTGCAAATAAAACATTCAGGCCTCATGTGTGCAACTGCATCTTCGATCCAACGGCTCCCCGTTGCTCATATTAGGTGCTCCCCATAGCTTAATTACCCGCTACGGTGATATGAGCATCTAGGTCGTCTGATCAGTGATCAGATGGCACATGTGTAGTACTTGTACTTTCTGTGCATTTCCCAAACTCTATCAGCCGTATATTGCAAAAACATTCAAACCTCCTACTGAGGGCCGTTAGATCTCAGTGAACTCGTATCACCATAGAATCTACGGTGCGGGAGCACCTCATATACTCCCGTGCGAGAAAACATAAGGTGCTATCACAGCTTGGATGCTACGGTGATACGAGCTTCGAGGTTGTTTGATCTGAGATCCAATGGCATTTGAGCAGTCTTTGTGCTTGTAAGCAGTGGCCGAACTCTTTTGGGGCTTTTCTGCAAAAAACCATTCGAACCACCGCGGAGGTGTTGGGTCACAAATCCAACGGCTCCGAAGAGCTTGTATCACCAAAGCATCTAAGGTGTGGTAGCACATGATATTCTTACATACAGGAGAATATGATGTCCTCTTTCATCTTAGATGCTACGGTGATACGAGCTTCGAGGTCGTTGGATATGGGATCCAAGGGCATCTGAGTAGTTTTTGTACAAATTGTGTGCAATTCTCAAACTAATCAAGGTTTCCTGTTAAAATATTAAGACACATCATGTGAGCTGCTATATTTCAGATCTACGAGCTGCAAGTAACTCGTATCGGCATATAGCATCTAAGGTATGGGGGCACATGGTATTCTCCCGAGGAGGAGGGGTGGGGGTGCACAACCAATCGGTGGTTGGGAGGGCGGGGACAAATCACTAGTAGAAAAAGGACCTTATGTGAGACACATTAGTCCCGGTTCGATTTTGGCCCGGTACTAATGGTATCATTAGTATCGGTTCGAATGGTTATGCATTAGTGCCGGTTCGTGTTGAATCTTTAGTACCGGTTGGTGCCACGAACCGGTACTAAATGGGTGGTGGCAGGCTGGCGTCAGGCCGGGGCCCCACGAGCCCATTTAGTCCCGGTTTGTGGCACAAACCGGTACTAAAGGGCCAACCTTTAGTACCGGTTCGTGCCACGAACCGGCACTAAAGGGGTCTAACCTATAGTCCCGGTTGGAGACACAAACCGGGACTATAGGGCAATTTTCAAACTTGAAAAAATCATAACTAAATCATCCTAATTCAGAAAAATAGATATAATATATCAAAATTTTCAAACCGTTATGACGATTTTTTAAAATCTCAAAATTCCAAAGGGAAAATAGAGTTTTTGGACGTTTTAGACGTTTTTAGCATTTAGTGCTAGGGTTTAGATTTCAGAGTTTAGGGTTAGGTTTTATGGTTTAAACCCTTAGTTTTTACTGTTTAGCATAGAGTTTCCGACGTTTTAAGTCCCGGGTTTAGGGTTTAGGACATTTTTGAAATGACAAAATTGTAAAAGGAAAAAAAGATATGCTCTAATTTATGTTTTCTTAAATTTTGGTTAAATCTTGTCAAACCGGTCAAACAACTCATTCAAGAAATATAGAGTGTTACTAAATAATTACGCAATAATATTAGTGTTACTAAATAAGTATTTCAGTTTTTTTGAATTTTGATCAAATCTGGTCAAACTATGGTCAAACTACTTATTCAAGAAATATTAGTGTTACTACATAATTATTGTTTTTTAGAATAATAGTTTCAAACTCAAACAGTGAAACGTGTGACTTCATGCTCAAGCTAAACTCCTGAGGGTTAATAGGATTCACATCTTACTATTGTCAGGAAAACAACAAGTGCAGACTTGGAAACGAGGGAGAATAGAACCCGGAAGTTAGGCGTGCTCAGGCTGGAGTAGTGAGAGGGATGGGTGACCGGCTGCGAAGTTAGGCGATTTGGAATGAGTGATCCACACTTGAGCAGTTAAGAGAGGTGATTAGAGACTAAATCAACAAATAATTTAGAAAAATTAAAATTAAAAAAATCAAAATAAATTCCAAAATTCTAAAAAAAAACAAAAGAAAAACCTTTAGTACCGGTTGGTAACACCAACCGGTACTAAAGGTCCCCCATACCAGGGCGCGAGCTCACGCCACGTGGTTGGCCTTTAGTGCCGGTTCGTGCCAAACCGGTACTAAAGGGGGGGGGGGTCTTTAGTCTCCACTCTTTAGTGCCGATTGCAAAACCGGCACTAAAGGCCCTTACGAACCGGTTTTAAAGCCCCGTTTTGTACTAGTGAATATAATCTAAACAACCCTAATCAGAGTTCCACAATTTTATCTAAGGTCGAGGGGTTGACCCCCGACAGTCATAGCTCCGCCTAAACACAACATTTGCATGTACTGTAGTACTAGACTTAATATTCATGTTTCAGTCTCATGTTCATTTTAAATATTGAACTGAGGGCCATGCATGTCTTACATTTTACTCCATTCATTCCTATAAATATTAGGTTTTTTAGAGATTTCAAATGGACTGGCACATACGGATGTATATAGACATATTTTAGAGTCTAGATTCACTCATTTTGCTCCGTATGTAGTCACTTGTTGAACTCTAAAAGACTAATATCTAGGAATAGAAGGAGTATTTTTGAATTCGTGTCATACATGCATGGTTTGGAAAAATAGATGCACTATACTTATTGGATTGTTGTTGTGTTCGTGCGTGTGTGTGTGGTCATATGCTTGATACATACAAAGTTTTCTCACCTCCATATTGTTCATCTTTTAAATTTGAATTTGCATTGGAAAACTTACTAGGGATACCATGAAATGTGAAATCCACGTTGAGATCACTATATCACAAACTCACTCTAATTCAAAAACTCGTCATAAATTAATTACCACGTTAAGATTAGTATTTGCAAGGAAAATACGGGTATTGTAATACAAATAGATTCGTTCGGCAATTTAAAAGGTTCCTTCCATATTCTCGAATGGTAGGACCCAACGGCGTACCAGCCAGACCTTGGCTCCTGTTGATCCTAAAAAAATCGGGCTCGTGTCCTTCGATGGCGTGCGTGGTACGCACATTAGGCAACCCCAACTAGTCGAGCCTCAGCGTTTCAAGTCGAAATATCTGGCGGCCAGAATTCCAGCCCTAGAAAATTCCCCTCATGTCCCCGGTCCATAATGACTACCGATGAACAATGGAGGGATCCTTTAGTAAGTAGACAATGTTACCTACCGTGCTGAGCATGGTTCAATTCCCTCGGTCGCCGCTCGTCAAGGTCACCCGTCAACTGCATTGCCTAGTACTACTACTACTACACCAGGATGAGCACAGAATTGAGCCCGTTTGTTCCTGCCTAGTACTTGAGTTAATATATCAGGAAATGCACTGGTACGGAAGGATTATCGGTTTACTCTGCATATATAACTTTTCTGAAGTCTAACTAAGCAAAATGTTTGACCAAATCCTTTCTTAAGAAATAAAACAGGACAGATGTACGGCTTGAAAATTTATGGCATGATGCAGGTTATGATATTGTTTCGAATCCTAGATCTTAAATTTCAGAAAATCCAAAACTGAGCATGAATTCTTGAAACTGAGCATGGTCACATGATATGGCACAAATATTACTTCGTAAGTTTTTTCTTTTATTTTAGACAAGCTGCTTATGACAAGTTGCACAAATGAAGAGCCAAGGTATTTCGGAACAAAGACCTGTCACGTTAAGGCGAACGTTTTCACTATTGAAACCATGGGCGTTTCGTGCCGCCATGAGTCCCCGCTTCTCATCGGCAAGTACCGTCCGAGCAAGCATGTGATGAGTAGACGGGAGGCGTGTGAGCAGACCGCTGCGCCGGCTGACAGGGAGGCGTGCGAGCAGACCGCTGTGCAGGCTCACCGGGAGGCAAGCCCTTCCCAACTGCTCCCACTTTTAATGTCGCTGGCACCGTAGTTTAAAATCAACCCAGCACTACCTAGTATCGCTACAATCTTCTCTCTTCCTCTCCGATTCTCCAGTCGTCTACCTCCAACTAGCCTGACCTAAACGTACGCCATGCCGCATCACGATGGTCTGCCCTTAGTGTTCCAGTTTCCTGAGGAAGACACCCAGCAGGAGTCTCAAGAACGTAAGGCGCTTTGGGACGAGCTTGAACTGGCCTTGTGAGAAGACGCCGCGCCTGTCCCCGCTCCCGTTCCGTCTCCCGTCGCCCCACCTGTGCCAGCACCCATCCCCGTGGTATTGATGGGCTGCGAGCCGCACATTGTCGCCGAGCTTGATCCCATGGGGTTCCATGAGGTCTCCGCCGACTTTCACGTGCCTGTGCACCTGCCAGCGCATGCGCCTGCGCGTGCATTGACGCGCACGCCCGTGCCGGTGCCCATGCACCTGCTAGTGCATGCGCCTGCGGGTGCACTAACGTGCGCGCCCATGCCGGTGCCCGTGCACCCGAATGTCTCCGCCGCGCCGTTGATAGCGCCTGTTCCCGCGCGCGTGCCAGTGCCCCCCTCAACGGCATGGATGGCCGCCGTCGACCGCTTCCTTGCACCAACGCCGGTCGCCTCCTCCCGCCAGTTGACTCGCTCCGAAGTCCAGAACATTTTGGCCTTCCTTGAAGCTAGGCCAACGTCCAGGAGTACACCAACAACGGCGCAAGACGCCGCCGTCGCCGTCAGTCAGTGGCCCGACGACACACAGAGCACAGCAGAGGAGCCGCTTCCCACCACAAGACGCCCCCGCCACCGCCGCGTAATCTAAATTTGCCATGAAAAACGTTTGGATTGCCATGCTTAAAATCCGAATGTTTATCATTTCCGTTTTCTTTATATCGATCGTCGTATAATTTAAAGTCGGAGTCAGACTGAACGAAATCTATGGTTTGATCGATTGAATGTTCTGCTAGATCCGTATCAAATTAAATATAAAATGTCATCAAGCCACATGTATTCCTTGTCATCTAACGACCTAGGCTGCTTCAATGTCGAGCGCTCAACACGTTTAGCGTGCAGTTAATTTCATGCCAAAAATAATGCTAATCACAGAATAACACGCAAATAATATCCTACTTAATATCCGCATGCACTTAATATACTTCCAAATTAACGTGCATTGCACGTACACACTGACTAGTGCTGCTAGTACGTGAAACTGGTGCCGTGACTTGTGAACGCATCCAGATATGGTCAACGGCAACATCGCCCGCGAGTTCTTCGTGTTTGCCCATGTGTCTAAACGCAAAAGGGGAGGAGAGAGAGAGAGCACACATGGATCCCACCAGTAAGTGAATGCGAATAGTACTAAAAATAATATTACATGTTATCCATTAAATAGGCTGTGGTAATATAAAAACATTATGCGAACAAAGGGGGGTACAACAAACATTGTTGTTCTACGTATGTTGCCTATTGACGTGCGGCTTGAAGGCCCGGTCGCATGTTTGATCCTCGTCCTTTATTTTTTAATTTGTATATGGGTCCAAATTTGTTTCATGACATGTGGGCCCCTTAGTGTGTAGTTTGTAGCACTTTAATTTGTGGGTCCAATTTTGTTCCATTCCAAGTGGACTATCGACGTGCAGTTTTGTAGCTTATTTGTAATAATTAAAGAGAACAACATAGTTTTTTGCAATAATACCATGGTGCGACGTTGAAGGCGAGAAAGGACGTGCGAGAGAGCGATGATCGAGCCAAAGGGAAATCAACTAGGGGAGTTGCGGGGGTTGCAACGGTGTTTGGAGTAGTTGTGAGCCGAATGCTATGAAAATAAAATCTAAACCGATCGGAATAAATGCCTACACAAATTAATCCAAGGTTGGAGTGCCACTCGCAATGTAAATAGCTCCAGCTTTGCGAGGGATGGAGAGGTAGCAGCTTTAATGCATGGAACATGCGGTGTGAGAAAGCGAGGTCAATCGAGAGACATATAGATAGAGAGACAAAGTGAGTGTGGTCCGACATTCATTGAACAGATATATATGGTCTGGAGAGATATTGTCCGATTGAGCTTTTGGCAAGGGTGAGGGCTATAAGATAGAGCTTGAGAGATGATCCAGTCACAGACGTGCAGATATATTTTGTGCGTGGGAGGAAGCAAGGTCAACCGATCACATAGGGTCGCCGTGCGATCGAAAGAGTGAGATGGGTTGGAGAGAGTGACCTAGATAGACAATGTGCGTGAAAGAGTATACAATGTGAATAGGTCGAATTGGGCTCAAACATGGTGATACATCGTTTTTGTCCGAGAAAGAGCGAGGTCAATCGAGACATACAGAGAGAGAGAGAGAGAGAGATTGAGTGAGCGTGGCCCACCATGAGGTCGAAAGAGTGGCGGCGGATTGGATGCACTGGCCTAGATAGACAATCTGCGTGAGAGAGTATAGAGTGTGTCGATCGAGGCCCGAACAGGGAGATATATCATTTGTGTGTGAAAGAAAACGAGGTTAAACAAGATTCAGATAAAGAGAGCAAGATTGAGCGAGTGTGGCCCGCCGTGCGGAAGAAAGAGTGAGACAGTCTCGAGGGAGTGACCTAGATATACAACGTGCGTGCGTGCGCACGAGAGGTTGGGGGGGCTAGATAGGCAATGCATGTATTTTGCGCGAGAGGGTGAGAGGGAGAGGGCGAGAGAGAGAGAGAGAGAGAGAGAGAGAGAGAGAGAGAGAGAGAGCTCAGCATGGGGTGCAATGGCGGGTGTGTGAGGTAAATGCATTTGGCAACAGAGTGGAAAAAGGGGTTGTGTAGTTGAGAGACTTAGAGATCAAAACATGGAGAGAAAGAATGAACGTGTGTTCGAAACTGATAGCTTCCTAAGGTGGTAAGAGAGGAAGATTGATCGATACATGAAGAATGTAGCGTGTGTGTGTGTGTGGGGGGGGTTGAATGTACATAGTACGAGACTTAACATCGATGTTTCAATTCGGTGTACATTGTAAGATTTGAACTGAGGACTATGCATACGAGTAATTATTTCGAATTCGTGCCATACTAAGTTTCGAAAAGTTGACATTGAGTCAATTTGTTGTGCTTTTTGGTAGGTCATATGTTTGAATCCATCCAAAAGTTTTCTCACTACCATGGTGTTCATCATATACATATGAATTTGTATTAAAAAAGTAGTGTGGATATACTGAAATGCGAAATCCACGTTAGAATTGGAGATCGCTACGTGACGCACACTCTAATTCAAATAATTAATTATGTGACACACACTCTAATCCACATTAGCGTGGATACCGTTTCGTTTTTTTTCAAATAACTCCTCATTAATTAATTTATAGTACTCCCTCTGTTCACTTTTATAAGACCTTGAAGACATTTCAGACAATGTGCAAAACTGTTCATTTTAAGTTGTCTGAAACGACTTACAAAAGTGAACGGAGGGAGTATCTCGTTTCGAATGACTAATTATTGCAAGGAAAACACGGGCATTGTAATACATACAGATTCGTTTGCAAATGAAAGAAGATTCGTTTGCATTCTCAAATGTAGGTGCACCAGGCAGACCAGGGTCATGTCGGGGTGGACGCTGCTTTGGTGCCTTAAAGGCACCTACCTTTGGGTCACTGACATGTGGGCCAGCCACCTGTTGGGCCGACATGTCATGGACACAAAGGCAGGTGCCTTAAGGCACCGAAGCATAGTCCTGTCGGGGTGGTCGCATGTGTCGGACGGACACGTAGCACCCAGCCACCCACCCCTCCCTCGTCCCTCCCTCCCCCACTCCCTCCCTCGTCCCCCCCCCCCCAAAAAAAAGGATGATGGCAAAATAAGTTTGCTCTTCCACGTTTCGTATTGAAATATCTGGCGGCCCCAATTCCAGCCCTGCAAAATCTCTCTTCTCCACCGTCCCCTTCCGCGCCCAGATTACTCAAATCCCTAATTCGCCCCCAACCCAAGCAAAGTTCAAATCATGCCTCGTATCTCCCCACCTCTGTGTCGGACGACAATGACGGAGACGACGGTCGCGCTTCACCACCGCACCGGAGCTACCTCATCTACGCCCTCTTCCACCGCATCGGGTGGTCCACCGACAACATCGGCCGCCGCAACCGACGTGCCTCACAGACACCGAGTTCCACCGCATCAGGTGCGCTTCACCTACGCCGTCTCCCAGCTCACCGGGGCTAATTCACCGAGCACATAGTCACACCTCCGCCCCCCGAGGCCATTGGGGCTTCACCAACGGTCTCGTCCACTGCATCGTAGCGCTCCGCTGCCACTCAAGATCTGCATCCGTGCGCGGCCAGCCAACGCCATCGCATCACCCTCAACGGCTCTAAAGTGACCTACACTCTAGCTAGGCGAGCATGCCCAAACGCCAGCCCGAACTAGGTATCCACACATCACTCCCTTGTGCACTGTTCCGACGATGTTTGGATATCCTTTCACTGCTCTGTTAGCTTACACGCCTATGCAACTCTAACTTTACCTCTTATTTCTTTTGGAGATATCATCTGAAACAAGCAAATCCATTTTTTTAGCGAAGCATGACGGCGCTGAGGGATCTCGTACACATCCTGCACATCCGTATAATATTGTAAGTATCTGTCCTCCGGTACAACATCAAGGTCGATTCCTCTTATTTGATCAACCATTCGCCTTGTCAAAAATGCAGAGGGGGATGCAAGGAGCAGAAAGCCTGCACATCCAAGCAAGTGGTAACATGGACTTGTACATGGAACATCCCAAGCACAAGAAGAGCTGAAGTGAGCCTATAAAACGAGCTAGCATAAGTTCCTGCATTTCATTTAATTCGTACTGGCATTCGTGTATGATTTGTTGCAGTGGCAGATCCACGAATTCAAGTTACCATGGGCGAACATTAACTTAAAAAATACGAAGGCACTTGAACTCCAGATATCAACATAACTTGAGAAATGTGAAGCTACATGCACTTTGAAAACCAGCTAATGATCCAAAGTAGTTCAGATTATAAACACTAAATGATGCAAGCACAAAAAAACACAAAATGCAACATGGTGTACAAGGACTACAAACATGGTCTGTACCTGCTTGAATTATTCGTCTCTGGCTGAAAATATGGAAGTGTAATTGCACCTATAACCAGTACGCAAACTACATGTCAATATATCTATTCTGCACAAGTATGCCAATAGTTTCAAACAACAGATTAGAAAAGTATTTATGCTATGTTGTCATGATACGGGGACTTTCTAGTAGATGGCTCGATGTTTCCTCAAGCTATGAAAATGCACTATAATTTGGTTGTCATCAATGCCTGCAAATCTCTGTCTCTCTCAACATAGCAGATCATCAGTCGACACTAAATCCTTCAATGAGCTTGCAAAATGCTTGCATTAGATCCCTCATTAGACACTATATGTTCATCACTAGGAGCATGTAAAATGTTTGCATCAAATCCTTCATTAGCAGTCTGTTCATTAGACACTTCAGGCTCAAGAACAACATGAGCTTGTATGTTTGCATCGGAAAGTTGATTATATACATCAGATTCAGTAAGTTCAGTATTGATTTGGGGAGTTATAAAATAAGTAGAAATTGGTTTCATTTTCTCATAGATTCCCTACATAGAAGCAGTTTTACAACACCGTCAGGTTTAACTATTGGCCAGAAATTGAAGAGTTGAATTAGATATAATCAGGGATGTGATGTACCTGCTCGTTGCGCATAATACTCTTGCAAGCTGCGACTGTCCGTTTGCGCAAGCTCGATGCCATGCCCGTGCTGCCGCCGCTGCCTCCCACGCAGGCTACCCCCAGGGTTGGATCTTCATCTTCTTGTCCTTCTGTTCGCTTGAAGCCCGACAACCGCCCTCCAACGAGGGCGCGAGGAAGTGCTGTGTCGGTCTGTCCAGCGGCGGCTAGGTTAGGAGCGAACCATACTGGAGGCTGGAGCGAATCAATTGGGATTTTTCCTACTATCGATCAATATGGGAGACGCTCGTTTGGGCCGCGAGCCTGCTATAGGGCCTGCCTTGCACTTATGTTATTGGCCCATCCAAATTGAAACATTTTTCTTCATTTTTTACATTGCCTACTTGTGCGTTGGGACAAACAAAACTAGCCTAGGCCAACTTGGACGACTCAAACTAGGTGCACAATTTCCAGCCACCTAAGGCGGCCGCCCATACCAGCCCTTATGGTAGCGTCGCCCTTTTTGCGTGTATGATTGGGTAGTGAAAAATATTCTAGTGGCGCTTTTAATTTACCCACAGAATGGTTGAATTGCTTGTTTCTATGAACTGTTCGCCAATAATGTGAAGGATGCCAGTCTTTTCATCCTATTGTAGATTGCTTAGATCTCAATATGCCAAAAGTAATCGCATGAAATATACAGTAAAAGCCAGTGTGATGTGTGTGGCTACAACTAGTCTGACTACACGTCCTCATATAACATATCAAGGATGCACCATCTTACCAAATTAACCATTCGACTTACAAATGTAGTGTGGGAAGAAAGAAGTATTGGGACTGCGTATCCAAGCAATTGATGCCATGGACTCCTTCGTACAACTGATACGTCTCCAATGTATCTACTTTCCCAAACACTGTTGCCCTTGTTTTGGACTCTAACTTGCACGATTTGAATGAAACTAAACCGGACTGACACTGTTTTCAGCAGAACTACCATGATGTTGTTTTATGTGTAGAAATGAAAAGTTCTCGGAATGTCCTGGAAATCCACGGAGTCACTTTTTGGAATTAATAAGAATTTTTGGCAAAAGAACTAATGCCAGGGGGCCCACAGCCTGTCCACGTGACAGGGGGCGCGCCCCCTCCCCTAGGGCACGGCCTCCTATCTCGTGGGCCCCCTGGACCTCCTCTGACCTCAACTCCAACTCCATATATTCCGTCTCGGGGAGAAAAAAATAAGATAGAAAGTTTCATCGTGTTTTACGACACAGAGCCGCCGACAAGCCCTAATCTCTCTCGGGAGGGCTGATCTGGAGTCCGTTCGGGGCTCAGGAGAGGGGGATTCGTCGCCGTCGTCATCATCAACCATCCTCCATCACCAATTTCATGATGCTCACCGTCGTGCGTGAGTAAGTCCATCGTAGGCTTGCTAGACGGTGATGGGTTGGATGAGATTTACCATGTAATCAAGTTAGTTTTGTTAGGGTTTGATCCCCAGTATCAACTATGTTCTGAGATTGCTGTTGCTATGACTTTGCTATGCTTCATGCTTGTCACTAGGGCCTGAGTGCCATGATTTCAGAACTGAACCTATTATGTTTTCATGAATATATGTGTGTTCTTGATCCTATCTTGCAAGTCTATAGTCACCTATTATGTGGTATGATCCGACAACCCCGAAGTGACAATAATCGGGATACTTCTCGGTGATGACCATAGTTTGAGGAGTTCATGTATTCACTATGTGTTAATGCTTTGGTCCGGTTCTCTATTAAAAGGAGGCCTTAATATCCCTTAGTTTCCGCTAGGACCCCGCTGCCACGGGAGGGTAGGACAAAAGACGTCATACAAGTTCTTTTCCATAAGTACGTATGACTATTTACGGAATACATGCCTACATTACATTGATGAATTGGAGCTAGTTCTATATCACCCTATGTTATAACTATTGCATGAGGAATCGCATCCGGCATAATTATCCATCACTGATCCATTGCCTACGAGCTTTTCATATATTGTTCTCCGCTTATTTACTTTTCTGTTGCTACTGTTACAACTGCTATAAAAAAACCAAAAACATTTACTTTTGCTACTATTACCATTATTATCATACTACTTTGCTACTAAATACCTTGCTGTGGATACTAAGTTATCCAGGTGTGGTTGAATTGACAACTCAACTGCTAATACTCAAGAATATTCTTTGGCTCCCCTTGTGTCGAATCAATAAATTTGGGTTGTACTTCACCCTCGAAAGCTGTTGCGATCCCCTACACTTGTGGGTTATCAAGACTAATTTCTGGCACCGTTGCCGGGGAGCATAGCTGTATTCTCTGAGTCACTTGGGATTTATATCTGTTGATCACTATGAAGAACTTGAAAGACGCTAAGACCAAGATTTTGCCCTTAACTACGAGGGGAGTTAAGGAACTGCCATCTAGATCTGCACTAGATTCTCCTTCCATTATTAGTAGGCTTGCGACACCAAAACCTGCTACTGCTATGAATTCTGATATGTCGCATGTTATTGATGATGCCACTTCTTCTATGCATGATGAAACTACTTCTGTGCGTGATACTACTTTGCCATTAGGTGAATTTCTAGATGACCAACTTGCTAGAGTTAGGGGGAATTAAAATATTGAAGAACCTATTATTGATGATAGTGATGATGAACGTTCCCCCAATGATTATGTATTACATGTTGTTCCTAAGGGTTACGTTATGAATGAAGCAGCTGCTATGGAAATTCTTGCTTGCAATGATAGAAATGATCTTAAGAAATTATTAGCTAAATGGAAGCAGCAGTCTCTTAATGCTAGAATGAAACCCGATCCTGCTTTTGCTACTTCACCTATCTGTGTTACTGATAAGGATTATGAATTCTCCATTGATCCTGATATTATTACTTTAGTTGAATCTGATCCTTTTTATGGCCTTGAATCTGAAACTATTGTGGCACATCTTACCAAGTTGAATGATATAGCCACCCTGTTCACTCATGATGAGAAGTCTCGCTATTTATACATCCTTAAGATATTTCCGTTCTCATTAAAGGGTGATGCTAAGACTTGGTATAATTCTCTTGCTCCTGGTTGTGTGTGTAGTCCCCAGGATATGATTTATTACTTCTCTGCTAAATTATTCCCTGCTCATAAGAAAGAAGCTGCCTTGGGGGAAATATATAATTTTGTGCAAATCAAAGAAGAGAGTCTCCCACAAGCTTGGGGGGGGGGGATTCTCCAGTTACTTAATGCTTTGCCTGATCATCCTCCTAAGAAAAATGAAATACTTGATATATTTTATAATTGACTAACCGATGCTTCCAAGGACTACTTGGATAGCTGTGCTGGTTGTGTTTTCAGGGAAAGAACAGTCGACGAAGCTGAAATATTATTGAATAATATGTTTACTAATGAAAATAATTGGACTCTTCCTGAGCCAGTTCCTGAAGTAATTTCTGAACCAATTGAGCCAACACCTGAGTCTATTCCTAAACCCACTCCGAAGAAGAGAGGTGTTTTATTTCTCAGTCCTGAAGATATGCAAGAGGCAAAGAAATCAATGAAAGAAAAAGGTATTAAAGCTGAACATGTTAAGAATTTACCACCTATTGAAGAAATACATGGTCTTAATTTACCGCCTGAAGAACCACATTGTCTTGATCACCCGACACAGGTAGTAAAGGTAAATTCTCTCTATAGATATGATAAAGTTGAAATACCCTCTACTAAATTTCATAGCACATGCTTAGATGAATTTGATGACTTTATGGCTAGACAAGAAAGTTTTAATGCTTATGTTGGTAGAGAGTTAAAGAATAATGCTTTCGAGATATGACGCGTAGGTGATAATCTGGCTAGAGTTAAAGATGAACTTCACCGTGTTAGCAAATATGCTTCTATGGTTGCTACTCAAGCTGAGCAAGTACTCAAAGCTCAAAATAATTTGCTTGATGAATTGAATAATAAAAATGACTTTGCCGTTAGAGTGGCTACTAGAACTGGTAGAATGACTCTGGAACTTTTGTATCCTGAAGGCCACCCTAAGAGAATCGAGCAAGATTCTCAGAGAAATAATTTAGAGGCACCTAGTTCTTCTAAGAAGAAGAAAAAGAAAAACGATAGAATGTTGCATGCTTCTAGTGAACCTACTGTAGACACACCTGAGAATCCGAATGATATTTCTATTTCTGATGCTGAAACACAATCAGGTGATGAACATGAACCAAGCGATAATGTCAATGATAATGTTCATGTTGATGCTCAACCTAGCAAAGATAATGATGTAGAGATTGAACCTGTTGTTGATCTTGATAACCCACAATCAAAGAATTAACGTTATGATAAGAGAGATTTTGTTGCTAGGAAGCACAGGAAAGAAAGAGAACCATGGGTTCAGAAACCCATGCCCTTTCCTCCTAAACCATCCAAGTCAAAGGATGATGAGGATTTTGAGCACTTTGCTGAAATGATTAGACCTATTTTCTTACGTATGCGCTTAACTGATATGCTTAAAGTAAATCCTTATGCTAAGTATATGAAGGATATCATCACAAATAAAAGAAAGATACCAGAAGCTGAAATTTCCACCATGCTTGCTAATTACACTTTTAAGGGTGGAATACAGAACAAACTTGGAGATCCGGGTGTGCCAACTATACCATGCTCCATTAAAAGAAATTATGTTAGAACTGCTTTATGTGATCTTGGAGCCAGTGTTAGTGTTATGCCTCTCTCTTTATATCATAGACTTGAATTGAATAAGTTGACACCTACTGAAATATCTTTGCAAATGGCTGATAAATCAACTACTATACATGTCGGTATTTGTGAGGATGTGCCTGTTGTGGTTGCAAATGTCACTATCTTAACAGACTTTGTTATTCTTGATATTCCCAAGGACGATAGTATGTCCATTATCCTTGGTAGACCTTTTCTTAATACTGCAGGAGCTGTTATGGATTGCAACAAAGGCAATGTCACTTTTCATGTTAATAGCAATGAGCATACGGTACACTTTCCGAGGAAACAATCTCAAGTTCATAGCATCAATTCTATTGAAAAAGTTCCAACTACCATTTTTGGAGGTTTTGAATTTCCTCTTCCTACTGTCAAGAAAAAATATGATATTCTTATTGTTGGGGATTTTCATATCCCCGTTGAGGTAACTTAGTGTTATTCGAAATTTCTCCGGTTCCGTGTTATTCGGAATGAGTTTGTTAAAAAGACTTGATCAACCTTGTTAGCGGGTTCATTTTGATGATCATGAGATGGATGAAACTAGAAGGCACAACCTTCTATACCCTCTTTTTTACTTTTTATTATTTAGAATAAATAAAGCAAAAGTAGTATTATCCGTCTGTTTCCTGAATTATCCGTGCATTAAAAAATAGTCTGAAAATAAAAGTGCTCCAATTGCCCTGCAAATTTAGTATGATTTTTCTGGAATATTTGAGGATTTTAGGCACTGAAAACACTGCAGGAGGGGCAAGCACCAGGCCACGAGAGAGGAGGACGCGCCCCCCTGTAGGGCACGCCCCCCTGTCTCGTGGGCCCCTGGTGGCTCCCCTCCACTTATCCCAGCTCCCACACACTTCATCTTTTACCCAGAAAAATCCCCATCCAACTCAAGCACGAGTTCTAGCTCGTTTGCTACGATTTTCGATCTCCTAGCTCAAAGCTCCATTCACAAAACTGCTTTGGGAGATTGTTGTTTGGTATGTGACTCCTCCATTGGTCCAATTAGTTTTTATTCTAGTGCTTTATTAATTGCAAATTTCTGCTGCTTAGGTGACCATGTTCTTGTTCTTGCATGTTAAATTTTTGAGGTCCCAAGCAATTCCAATGCATGATATAGGCTCTAGGCACTTGTAGGAGTAGTTGCTATCAATCTTGTTTAGTTTTATCCACTTCTATTTTGAAGTTACTAAAATTTCAGAAATTTTCAGAAAAAGAAATATGCTTAGAAGAATGTACCAAGGAGGTTCCTCGGGAAAGAAAGGGCCAAGGATTGCTATACGTGAACAAGATATTAAATTGCCAAGGGACGCAAATGTACGGGCTTGTGAGTGGCCATTCGATGATTTTATGGTCGAAGCAGGCTTCAAGGAAGAATTTGACGCGTATGTGTGTAATGCCGAGCTGGAGGACTTCTTACAAGATAAGTGTCCTCAATATTATCAATTGACCGATTCCTTTGTGCGGAGGTTCGAATATATTTCTGCGTGTAATTCTCCTAGTGTCATGTTTGATATTTATGATACGTCTTATACCATGGATTTAGAGGATTTCACAATTGCTTGCAAACTCCCACAGTGGGGTAATATTAATGATCCTCCCAAATCTGAATTTAGAGATTTTCTTGCTAATATTACTGTGGGAGAATCTAGGGACGTAGCACAAGCTACCATAGGGAGCATTCATTTTCCTGCTATACATTACTTTGCTCTCTTTATTGGTAGATGCATTAACGGTAAGGACGAGGTATGTCACATGTGTGCACCTGATCTTTGTGTCCTCAAGAGTGCTGTGTCAGGTTATAAAGGTTATAACTTGGGGGCAATAGTTGCACGTAGGTTGCAGAATAATAGTAGAAGGGGAGATTTCATTGGAGGAATTTATGCAACCCGTGTGGCTAATTTTCTTAATATAGCTCCATGAGAGGGGGATATGATTGTACCTCCTGTTTATTTGGATAAAGAAACTATGTTTGATCATCATTTTCTTGAGAGGAATGAACAATTCCTCCATTATCGACTAATCTATGACAGACGCAACGTCGTCCCTGTTACTCTTCCTGCTCCCTACCTTTTTGATTATCAGGCAAAAGGAAGATATGTTGTCTCCAGGGAAGAAGCAATTGAATATGAGAGGGGAATGTAGGCAGCTCACCAACACGCTGCTGCTCAGGAGGCGGTAGCCTCTGCATCTCAGTACTACCCCAGTTTCACTTATGGATATCAGCCAGGCAGTCCTTGGTATTAAACCAACTTAGGCCAAAAGCCTAAGCTTGGGTGAGTACGTATTTCTCACCGACTTTACATTCATGTTCACACACTAGTCGTCGGTGCTCATACTCTTTCACTGTATTATCCATGCTAGTTTAAATTTCTTTTTCTAGTTTTCTTCTTGTGTGTTTGATAAACCTTGAGAAAAACCAAAAAATTAGTTAGTTTAATTTCCTTGCCTGTAGTAGGAGTTTAAATGAAAACCCAAAAAGATTTCTCGTTCTTCTTTTACTTGTTGGGAGCTTTCCTATGTAAATAGTTTTATTTTCTTTTCTTTCCTTTGGGGGTCGACAAGACCATATTGAAAATGCTTAGTGGCTCTTATATGCATGATTGTTTATTTAATTTAGAGATCATATTACTTGTCTTCTCTCTTGAGTTGAATGCTTGCAGATTCCAGCTTAGTCCAATGCACGTACACTCTTATTATTATACACATCGTTCGGTCGTGCGAGTGAAAGGCAATAATGACGATATATGATGGACTTATTGGGATGAGAACAGCTGGTATTAACTCGACCTCTCTTGATTTTGTAAATATGATGAGTTCATTGTTCCTGAGTCAGCTATTATGAAGTAAACATATTCTCAATGACATTTAGAGGTTATAGTTACTTGTGCCATGCTTGATTAGCTATGAGTTATAATGGTTTACCTTGCGCGCCAACATGCTATTAGAATGATTATGATGTGATATGATGGGATGGTATCCTCCTTTGAATGAATTGAGTGACTCAACTTGACGCATGTTCACGCATGTAGTTGAATCAAATCAACATAGCCTTCACGATATTTATGTTCTAGGTGGATTGTATCCTACTCATGCTTGTACTCCGTGTGAATTAATTTTAATGCATGCTTACAACTGTTGTCGCTCTCTCAGTTGATCGCTTCCCAGTCTTTTGCTAGCCTTCACCTGTACTAAGCGGGAATACTGCTTGTGCATCCAAACTCCTTAAACCCCAAAGTTGTTCCATATGAGTCCACTATACCTCCCTATATGCGGTATCTACCTGCCATTCCAAGTAAATTTGTATGTGCCAAACTCCAAACCTTCAAATGAAATTCTGTTTTGTATGCTCGAGCAACTCATGTTACAACTAGGGCTGCATATATCTTCCATGCTAGGTGGGTTATTCTCAAGAGGAGTGGACTCCGCTCCTCATTCACGAGAAAGGGTCGGTCACCGGGATGCCTAGTCCCATGATCCAAAAAGATCAAAGCAAATCAAAATAATTAAACAAAAGTCCCCCAAGGTTGTTGTATGTTGGAGGCACTCGTTGTTTCGAGCAAGCCATGGATTGATGCTTGTTGGTGGTTGGGGTAGTATAAACCTTTACCATTCTGTTTGGGAACTACCTATAATGCATTTAGTATGGAAGATACAGCCATCTCATAGATGTTGCGTTGACATCGAAAGTATGCCGCTCAAAATGTTATTCAATCTCTATTTTAAAATCAAGCTCTGGCACTTCTACAAATCCATGCTTCCCTCTGCGAAGGGCCTATCTATTTACTTTTTATGTTGAGTCATTGCTACCTCTTGAGCACTGCGTTGTATTTCCCCGAAGAGGAGAGGATGATGCAGTAAAGTAGCATAAGTATTTCCCTCAGTTTTTGAGAACCAAGGTATCAATCCAGCAGGAGATCACGCACAAGTCCCTTGTACCTACACAAAACGATAACAACTCGCAACCAATGCTTAGGGGTTGTCAATCCCTTCACGGTCACTTATGAGAGTGAGATCTGATAGAGATAATATTTTTGGTATTTTTGATAGATAGATGCAAAGTAAAAAGTAAAAGGCAAAGTAAAAACAAAGCAAGTAAATAAAGTATTATAGATTGATATGATAATAATAGACCCGGGGGCCATAGGTTTCACTAGAGGCTTCTCTCAAGAACATAAGTATTTTACAGTGGGTGAACAAATTACTGTTGAACAATTAATAGAAAAGCGAATAATTATGAGATTATCAAGGTATGATCATGTATATAGGCATCACGTCCAAGATAAGTAGATCGAAACGATTCTGCATCTACTACTATTACTCCACTCATCGACCGCTATCCAGCATGCATCTAGAGTATTAAGTAAAATAGAGTAACGCTTTAAGTAAGATGACATGATGTAGAGGGATAAATTCATGCAATATGATAAAAACCCCATCTTGTTATCCTCGATGGCAACAATACAATACATGCCTTGCAACTCTTTCTGTCACTGAGTAAGGACACCGCAAGATTGAACCCAAAGCTAAACACTTCTCCCATTGCAAGAACTACCAATCTAGTTGGCCAAACCAAACGGATAATTCAAAGAGACTTGTAGAGATAACTCAATCATACATAAAAGAATTCAGAGAAGAATCAAATATTGTTCATAGATAAGCTGGACCATAAACCCACAATTCATCGGTCTCAACAAACACACCGCAAAAAGAAGATTACATTGAATAGAACTCCACAAGAGAGGGGGAGAACATTGTATTGAGATCCAAAAAGAGAGAAGAAGCCATCTAGCTAATAACTATGGACCCGGAGGTCTGAAGTAAACTACTCACACTTCATCGGAGAGGCTATGGTGTTGATGTAGAAGCCCTTCGTGGTAGATGCCCTCTCCAGCGGAGCTCCGGAACAGGCCCCAAGATGGGATCTCGCGGATACAGAAGGTTGCGGCGGTGGAATTACGTTTTTGGCTCCATATCTGATCTGACGGGGGTACGTAGGTATATATAGGAGGAAGGAGTACGTCGGTGGAGCTCCGAGGGGCCCACGAGGTAGGGGGCGCGCCCAGGGGGGCGCGCCCTCCACCCTCGTGGCCTCCTCGGGAACTTCCTGGAGTAGGGTCCCAGTCTCCTGGATCACGTTTAGTTGGAAAATCACGTTCCCGAAGGTTTAATTCCGTTTGGACTCCGTTTGATATTTTGTTTCTTCGAAATACTGAAATAGGCAAAAAAACAACAATTCTGGGCTGGGCCTCCGGTTAATAGGTTAGTCCCAAAAATAATATGAAAGTGGAAAATAAAGCCCAATATAGTCCAAAACAGCAGACAAAGTAGCATGGAGTAATCAAAAATTATAGATACGTTGGAGACGTATCAAGCATCCCCAAGCTTAATTCCTGCTCGTCCTCGAGTAGGTAAATGATAAAAAAGAATTTTTGATGCGGAGTGATACTTTGGCATAAGTTCAATGTAAATCTTCTTAATTGTGACATGAATATTCAGATTTGAAAGATTCAAGAAAAAAGTTCATATTAACATAAAAGTAATAATACTTCAAGCATACTAATCAAAGCAATCATGTCTTCTCAAAATAGCATGGTTAAAGAAAGTTATCCCTACAAAATCATATAGTCTGGCTATGCTCTATCTTCATCACACAAAGTATTTAATCATGCACAACCCCGATGACGAGCCAAGCAATTGTTTCATACTTTAGAAATCTCAAACTTTTTCAACTTTCACGCAATACATGAGCATGAGCCATGGATATAGCACTATAGGTGGAATAGAATGGTGGTTGTGGAGAAGACAAAAAGGAAAAGATAGTCTCACATCAACTAGGCGTATCAACGGGCTATGGAGATGCCCATCAATAGATATAAATGTTGGTGAGTAGGGATTGCCATGCAACGGATGCACTAGAGCTATAAGTATATGAAAGCTCAACAAAAGAAACTAAGTGGGTGTGCATCCAACTTGCTTGCTCAAGAAGACCTAGGGCACTTTTGAGGAAGCTCATCATTGGAATATACAAGCCAAGTTCTATAATGAAAAATTCCCACTAGTATATGAAAGTGATAACATATGAGACTCTCTATCATGAAGATCATGGTGCTTATTTTGAAGCACAAGTGTGGAAAAAGGATAGTAGCATTGTCCCTTCTCTCTTTTTCTCTCATTTTTTTTTCATTTTTTTCTTATTTTTTCTTTTGGTGGGCTTCTTTGGCCTCTTTTTTATTTTTATTTTATTTGGGCTTCTTTGGCCTCTTTTATTTTTCATAAAGTCCGGAGTCTCATCCCGACTTATGGGGGAATCATAGTCTCCGTCATTCTTTCCTCACTGGGACAATGCTCTAATAATGATGATCATCACACTTTTATTTTTCTTACAACTCAACAATTACAACTCGATACCTAGAACAAGATATGACTTTATATGAATGCCTCCGGCGGTGTAACGGGATATGCAATGAATCAAGAGTGACATGTATGAAAGAATTATGAATGGTGGCTTTGCCCCAAATACAATGTCAACTACATGTTCATGCAAAAAAGCAATATGACAAAAGTAATGTGTGTCATATGAACGGAATGGTGGAGAGTTGCATGGCAATATATCTCGGAATGGCTATGTAAATGCCATAATAGGTAGGTATGGTGGCTGTTTTGAGGAAGGTATATGGTGGGTGTATGATACCGGCGAAAAGTGCGCGGTTTTAGAGACGCTAGCAATGGCGGAAAGGTGAGAGTGCGTATAATCCATGGAGTCAACATTAATTAAAAGAACTCATGCACTTATTGCAAAAATTAAGAAGTCAACATAAAACCAAAGCATTAAACGCATACTCCTAGGGGGATAGATTCGTAGGAAAAGATCATCGCTCGTCCCCGACTAACACTCATAAGGAAGACAATCAATAAATAAAATTGTGCTCCGACTTCATCACAAGCGGTTCACCATACGTGCATGCTACGGGAATCACAAACTTCAACGCAAGCATTCTTTAAATTCATAATTACCCCTACTAGCATTGCTTTAATATTATCACCTCCATATCTCAAAACAATTGTCAAGCATCAAACTTATCTTAGTATTCAACGCACTCAAAAGAAAGTTTCACAAATTTTGAACACCAAGTATATTAACTTTAAGCAAATTACCATGCTATTAACAACTCTGAAAATAATCTACGTGAAGCATGAGATATCAATAGTTTCTTTAAAACAAATCCACCACCATGCTCTAAAAGATCTAAGTGAAGCACTAGAGCAAAAATTATTACGCTCAAAAGATATAAGTGAAGCACTATGAGCAAAACTATCAAGCTCAAAAGATATAAGTGAAGCACTATGAGCAAAACTATCAGGCTCAAAAGATATAAGTGAAGCACATAGAGTATTCTAGCAAATTCCAAATAAGGTATGGCTCTCTCAAAAGGTGTGTACAGCAAGGATGATTGTGGCAAACTAACAAGCAAAGACACAAATAATAAAGACGCTCCAAGCAAAACACATATCATGTAGTGAATAAAAATAGAGCTCCAAGTAAGTTAGCGATGGAAGTAGATGAAAGAGGGGATGCCTTCCGGGGCATCCCCAAGCTTTGACTTTTTGGTGTCCTTGGATTATCTTGGGGGTGCCATGGGCATCCCCAAGCTTAGGCTCTTGCCACTCTTTGTTCCATAATCCATCAAAAGAATTCACCCAAAACTTGAAAACTTCACAACACAAAACTCAATAGAAATCTCGTGAGCTCCGTTAGTGAAAAGAACAAAAGACTACTTCAAGGTACTGTAATGAACTCATTCTTTATTTATAATGGTGTTAAACCTACTGTATTCCAACTTCCTTATGGTTTATAAACTAATTTATTAGCCATAGATGCATTGAGATAAGCAAACAACACACAAAAACAGAATCTGTCAAAAACAGAACAGTCTGTAGCAATCTGTAACTAACGCAAACTTTTGGAACTCTAAAAAATCCTACCAAAATATTAAGTACTGGATAATTTGTTTATTGATCAGCAGCAAAAAGAATCAATGCAAAATCACGTTCCTGTGATTTATTGAATTTGTTCTCGTGAGCGCAAAGTTTCTGTTTTTCAGCAGAATCAAATCAACTATCATCATAGCTTATCCTATAGGTTCTACTTGGCACAAACACTAATTAAAAGCTTAAAACACATCTAAACAGAAAGTAGAAACAAAATTTAGCACTAAACAGGAACAAAAACAAAGAACACAAAATAAAATTGGGTTGCTTCCCAACAAGCGCTATCGTTTAACGCCCCTAGCTAGGCACAAAAGCGAAGATATATCTAAGTTTTGCCGTCTTTGGTAGGAAATCCATAGGTGGCTCTCATGATAGATTCATATGGTAGTTTTATTTTGTTTCTAGGGAAGTTTTCCATACACTTTCTCAAAGGAAATTGGAACCTAATATTCCCTTCCTTCATATCAATAATCGCACCAATCGTTCTAAGGAAAGGTCTACCAAGAATAGTAGGACATGTAGGATTGCAATCTATATCAAGAACGATAAAATCTACGGGCACATAATTCCTATTGGCAACAATAAGAACATCATTAATTCTTCCCATAGGCTTTTTAATAGTGGAATCCGCAAGATGCAAATTTAGAGAGCAATCTTCAAAGTCACGGAAATCTAGCAAATCACACAAAGTTTTGGGAATAGTGGAGACACTAGTAGAAAAAGGACCTAATATGAGACACATTAGTGCCGGTTTGATTTTGAGCCGGCACTAATGTGTCCAATAGTGCCAGTTCCAACGGCTAGCCGGCCGTTCTCATTAGTACCGGTTCGTGGCGAACCTTTAGCACCGGTTCGTGCCACGAACCGGTACTAAAGAGAGTGGTGGCAGGGTGTTGTCAGTCTGGGGCCCCTCCAGCACCTTTAGTACCGGTTCGTGGCACGAACCGGTACTAAAGGTCGACCTACATAAACCCTTCATCCACCCGAGCCACTCTGTTCTTCCCCTTTCCCCTCACTTCCTCTGTTCTTCCCCTCTCTTCCTCGAGCTCCTCACAAATTTTGCCCAACATTTGTCAAGATTTGAAGGCCCCCATCCATTCAAATGATCACAAAGGTTAGCAACTTTGTCCTTTCAACTCTCATTGCTAGATTAGCTCTTGCAATGCTTTGTATAGTGATTAATTTGGGAGGAATTATATTTTCTAGTATTTGATTTATATGTAATTTGAGGTCAAAAATAACACTTAGTTTGCATATGTAGGTGTGGTTTACTTAGTGCCTGCTAAATCTCCGTCGTAACCACCATCGATCGCCCGCACCGTCCCGTCGTCGGCACCACCTTGTGGTGAGGCTCTTGTTCATGAATGTTTTACATTACCAAATTGATGTTTGTGTGATTTGGATATGTAGTTACTCGTATAATTATCTTACCCATATGTTGTTTGTTATACATAGTGCCATGGTTTTGATATCCATCCCCGTCGGCCCTCGTGCTTGTTATGATTCGGATGTGGTATATTCTCATTTAAAACTAGTTGTTGCATTTCGTGTTTATGACAAATTATGCCCATCAAGTTGACATAGATATTTTTATCTAGGAGGTATGTGAACCAGAAATTCCAACCGACCCTATTGTCGAGAGGTTAAATTTAGTTGAAAGAGAAAATGAGTATTTGAAAGAAAAATTGAAAATAATTGAGGGGGAGAAGATGGAATTGGAGTTGCATGTTGCCGATGTCGTCGATGATCACAAGATCAAGATGGAGAAAATGAGGTTGAAGATTAGAAAGATTAGAAAATATGCCATTGATAGTGTGGCTTGGTATCATTATGATGTTGGATCAATTGTTACCTTAATTGCAATCTTCATCGCATTTGTTATTGCATTTAAATTCTTTAGCTAGAGAGTTATTTGTATGCTGCATTTAATTAAGTGTTGTATATGAACTTTATGTATGAACTTGTATTAATTTGGTCTATTCGGTGTTGTGTAATGAAGATGAGCCGACAATGGATGTATGATGACAGATGCTCTCCCGAGTTCATTAATGGCGTGCATACTTTTCTGCTTGTCGCTGAGGCAAACAAGCGGGTGGATGGTTTTAAGCCTTGTCCATGTGCTGGCTATAAGAATGGTCATAGTTACTCTATGTCAAGAACCATTCACGTCCACCTATTTGAGTCCGGTTTCATGCCCCACTATAATGTTTGGACCAAGCACGGAGAAATAGGGGTTATGATGGAAGACAATGCAGAAGAAGAGGACGACGACGGCTATCCTGGCCATGGGTTCCCTGAATACGATGATACAACAATGGGGGAAGAAGCTGAGCCGGCAATGCAGAAAGAAGCTGAAGAAGAGGCATCAGATGAGCCCACTGATGATCTAGGTCGGGCCATTGCCGATGCAAAGAGAAACTGCGCAAGTGATCTGGAGAGGACGAAGTTGCAGCGCATGTTAGAGAATCACAAGAAATTGTTGTACCCGAATTGCGAAGCTGACAAAAAAAAGTTGGGCACCACACTTGAATTGCTGCAATGGAAGGCAGAGAATGGTGTATCTGACAAGGGATTTGGAAAGTTGCTGGTAATGATAAAGAATATGCTTCCAAAGGACAACGAATTGCCCGAGAGTACGTATGAAGCAAAGAAGGTTGTCTGCCCTCTAGGGTTAGAGGTGCAAAAGATACATGCATGCCCTAATGACTGCATCCTCTACCGCGGTGAGTACGAGGATTTGAATGCTTGCCCGGTATGCGGTGCATTGTGTTATAAGATCAGTCGCGATGACCCTGGTGATGTCGAGGGTGAGCGCCCCAGGAAGAAGATTCCTTCCAAGGTGATGTGGTATGCTCCTATAATACCACGGTTGAAACGTTTGTTCCAAAACAAAGAGCATGCGAAGGCGATGCGGTGGCACGCAGAAGACCGTAAGAAAGACAGAAAGTTGAGAGTACCCGCTGACGGTTCGCAGTGGAGAAAAATCGAGAGAAAGTACTGGGAGGAATTTGTAGGTGACCCAAGGAATGTATGGTTTGGTCTAAGCCAGATGGCATTAATCCTTTTGGGGAGCAGAGTAGCAACCATAGCACGTGGCATGTGACTCTATGTTTGTATAACCTTCCTCCTTTGTTGTGCATGAAGCGGAAGTTCATTATGATGCTAGTGCTCATCCAATGCCCTAAGCAACCCGGCAATGACATTGATGTGTACCTAAGGCCATTAGTTGAAGAACTCTTACAACTGTGGAATGGAACAGGTGTACGTGCGTGGGATGAGCACATGGGGGAAGAATTTGACCTAAAGGCGTTGCTGTTCGTGACCATCAATGATTGGCCTGCTCTCAGTAACCTTTCAGGACAGACAAACAAGGGATACCGCGGATGCACGCACTGTTTGGATGATACTGACAGTATATATTTGAATAGTTGTAAGAAGAATAGTTGTAAGAAGAATGCCGCAGTTCCATAGGCTGGGTCCAGGTGGCTACGCAGTGGGATTGCCTAAGTGGGATAAGTCTGAGCAAGAGATGGAGGGTGTATGGGTCACTCCGATTACTAGGAGCTGGCCCGCCAGGTGCAGAACTTGGTTCTATGCGCATGGGGGGTGTTGGACCCGAAGACAGGCCTGGTTTCGAAGAAGGAAAGTCTAAAAGGAGTCGAACAAAAGATACTTGACGCAATAGAAGAAGCTCGAGCGGGGGTGTTCACGCCCAACAGAGAGAACGACGAGATTACGCGCGCCCTGGGAAATCCTGAACACCCGGGAAGAACACGAGGCATGGGTGTTATTCCCTGGTATGAGGGCTTTTCGGACTGGAATGACGACTACAGGTCCTGTGCAAGAAAGAAGATGGAGGAGGAGAAGAAGAGGAAGCTGGAGGCGGAGCAGAGGAAGCAGGACGCAGAACGTCTTCAAGGCCTAGAAGCAAGGCACGCGGACCTGGCACTCAAATTCCAGCAGCAGCAGCAGCAGATCGACTCACTTAGCCAGGAAAGGGGGTCTCATCAGCGGCAGCAGCAAGCGGATGATCGTCCAGCATTGGATAACACCGTCCCATCCATGCCGAGAAGCAGCGTTGGTTCTGCGCCGGGCGACACACTGCTGGATACATACCCTGTGGATGACATCATAGAGAACACTAACTGTGAGCTACACTCCAAAATGAAGAACATATCCGTGAAGGTGGCGGACGGTGTTGCTTTTCCAGTTACCCCCGAAGCAACCTACCATTGCATCCCGATTCCAGAGGGCTATGCTCGTGTCATGGTTGATGAAGTGGTGGACCCATATTCAGGGCTAACGCTTGACATTCCTGGAGGTGAAGACGAGCACACACTGGGACAGGCCATACATCGTATCATCCTATGGAGAAAGGATTGCATCATCTTTCGAAGTCCACCGACACCGCATCGTCTGCCGAGTCCTCGAAGTCCGCCACTGAGTCAGCAGACTCCCGCTCCTCCAAGTCCACAAAAGCGTGAGACGACTCCTCCTCGAAGTCCACCACCACCTCCAAGTCCCCGAACGCGTGAGCTGACTCCTCCGGTTTCAAGTCCGGCACAGCGTCATGCCACTTCTCTGGTTTCAAGTCCGGCACCGTGTCAGGCCACACCTCCTGCTTCAAGTCTGGCACATCGTTAGCCCACTTCTCCTGGTCTAACTCCACGTCATCCGTCTCCGCCGTCTCAGCAATCACAGAAGAGACATGTCGCAGCTTTGGTGCGTAGCAGTACGAGTCGAGGTAGTTCAGGAAGTACAGGCGGAGACAAGCGATATAAATATGGTCCAAGCCTCGCTCCTCTTCCTCAGAGGCCTTACGACATGACCGAGGAGCAAAACGCATCCATAGTGCAGGCCCAAGTGGACGCCCATTTTGGACCGAAACCGGCACCGCCGCCAAAGGAGAAAGTGCCTGAGAAAACGATTGACCACTTCATTCATATGGCTAGAGCACCAGCTCCCAAGCCTGTTGACTCGGACTATGAGCGTCAAATCAGAAAGCTACATCGAGCACGGCTACGGAAGGAAGCGAGCTCGAGCTCGAGCCAACAAGCAGCTGGCAAAAAATGCGGGAAAACCGTTCCCCAGCTGGGAGAACAGGCGGCGCAAGAGATCCCCCCGCTTGTTGTGCCAACAACACATGAGAGGATGACGCGCGCCAAATATTATTGTGGGCAAACCGTTAGCGTTCCCCAGCAGGGCGATGTGGTAATAACGGAGGAGCATATAGTGCAGGCTGAAATGCTCAAGATCTCTGTTGGACAACTCCTCGAAATCGAGCCCATGTCTCCGCTTAAAGAATCGGAAATAAAAAATATGCCTGGGGCCAACCTTTGGTCCATCTAGACAAGGTCAAGGACCTCCCAACGAGAATGTATGAATTGCATCAATGGTACATGAACATGACCAAGATTTCCAATTGAGTGTCCCTCATGGTGAATGTCAAGAAGGAGCATTATTACCATGAGAAAGCTCTGTCCATTGAGTATTCAGAACTATATCAATTATTCAATCAAGACGCACTTGACAAGTCTATCGTCAGTTGCTATTGTCTGTAAGTGATTTCTTTTTGTAATTTAAGTCTCAAGCTAATTATGTAGTGATAATTTTGATCAATCATTACATGTAATTATCCTCACTATATTCTTTTCTGTGGTATTATATGCAGGATGAAGATGTAGGAAATGAAAAAATCTGGACGCTATGGCATTGGGTTCATTGACCCAAATACCATTAATGAGGACATATGGAAGTATCCATTTTATCAAGCAGGTGTAGAGGAAAGCATGGTAGATTTCTTGAAGCGCCTCAATAGCAATGAAGATATACTACTTCCTTACAACTTTCCGTGAGTCACACTGTTTTGTACTACAAATGCTGTTTTTGCTTACTAGCTAGCTAGATGTTACTAATTAAGTGTATACGGTTTACGGTAGTTGATTAATTTTATGCACATGCCCGCTTATTTAAGACATGCAAACGTGTGCGCATGCAGTTGGCACTGGGTCTTGATAGACATTAAAGTTGAGGAAGGAAAAGTTGAATTACTGGACTCGCTAACTAAAGAAGAAAGTGACTTCACCATCGTGAAGGGGATAGTCAACAGGTAATTTCAATCATTATTAACTATATATATCTCGGCCTGTTATTAGTTCGTCATTTTCTGGTATGAACTATTTAATAACCCCTTTATTAATTTTCTTTGCTGGCGGGCAGGGCATGGGCAAAGTTCATCGCGGTGACTCTAGGCGAATGGAAACAAAAGTTGTTTTGGCATCGACCAAAGGTAAGTAATTAAGTAGTACTAGCTAGCTACCATCTCTTTAATTCTTGTTTCAATATCATTAATTAATTATCATGCTTGATTAATTAATCATTATCTGATTCAATTCCATTCTCGTAAAGGCCCTGAAGTAGGCGTCGGGGAATAATATGTGTGCATTCTACGTTTGCGAGAACATTCGCATGATGACGTCCGAAAGGAGCAGATCTGATAGACAGGACTGGGTACGTTTGTTAGAACACTATTCAGACCATTATCGATATCTAGTCACACAACTAACACACATGCATATTGATCTCCTTCTTAAAAGTTCAGAGAGGTGCGGGATAAGCTCCTACCATCGAACCGCATACTAGCACTTCAAGAGGAAATAGCCGGATTTTTGCTCGACCGGGTCATAAATCCCGAAGGAGAATACTATTACCCGCTACCGCCCCCATGAACCACTTGTCATCGTGCTCCGGAGGCACAAGGCAACATATGTAGGAGAAATTGTATATGTATACATGTGTATGTGTGAATAATGGTGTTGGTTGTGATATATATATATATATATATATATATATATATATATATGCGGTTCTATACATACGAGAAAATCTATTTATATATATGCATAACGTGTACAATTTGTAGTATCATGAAATACCAGCAAACAAAAAAATGTAATGGAAAATAAAAAAAAACACCCAAACATTTAGTACCGGTTGGTGTTACCGACCGGTACTAAAGCCCCAACGCGCACCCGGGCCTGGCTCGTGCCACGTGTTCGCACTTTAGCGCCGGTTCGTGACGAACCGGTACTAAAGGGGGGACCTTTAGTCCCCACTCTTTAGTGCCGGTTGTAGAACCGGCACTAAAGGCCGTTATGAACCGGCACTAAAGTCCGGTTCTGCACTAGTGAGACACTAGCACCCAAATCACACAAGGCATGAAACTCATAATCTTTAATTTTAATTTTGATAGTAGGTTCCCACTCATCATAGAGTTTTCTAGGGATAGAAACTTTCAACTCAAGTTTTTCTTCATAAGATTGCATCAAGGCATCAACAATGTGTTCGGTAAAGGCCTTATTTTGACTATAAGCATAAGGAGAATCTAGCACGGATTGCAACAAGGAAATACAACCAATCAAAGAGAAATTTTCATAATTAAATTCCTTGAGATCCAAAATAGTGGGTTTAACAACATCAAGATTTTTATTTCTTTCAATCCCACTTTCATCAATTTCATCATCAAGATCTAGAAACACAGAATTCTTAGGATGCCTTCTAGGTAAAGGAAGATCATATTCAGTTTCATCAAGATACATATTGCAAAACAAGGATTTAATAGGGGACACATTAATAACTTTTAGATCTTCATCTTGATTTTCATAGGAATCGGAAGAACACGCTTTAATAAAGGCATCTTTGGAAGCACGCATCCTAGCGGTTCTTTCCTTGCACTCATCAATGGAAATTCTCATAGCTTTGAGAGACTCATTGATATCATGCTTAGGAGGAATAGATCTAAGCTTTAAAGAATCAATTTCAGGAGAAATTCTATCAATGTTCCTAGCCAAATCATCAACTTTAAGCAATTTTTCTTCAAGCAAGGCATTAAAATTCTTTTGTGAATTCATAAACTCTTTAACACTACTCTCAAATTCAGAGGGCATCTTATTAAAATTTCCATAAGAGTTGTTGTAGGAATTTCCATAATTATTAGAAGGATTACTAGGAGGCCTAGGATTAAAATTCCCTCTATACACGTTACTTCCAAAACTATTCCTTCCAACAAAATTCACATCTATAGATTCATTATTATTCTCAATCAAGGTAGATAAAGGCATATCATTGGGATCAAGAGAAGTATTTTTAGTAGCAAACTCTTCATAAGTTCATCCATCTTTTCACTCAAAACATCGATTTCCCCTATAGCATGCACTTTTTTACTAGAAGTTATTTTGGTATGCCATTGAGAATAATTAGCCATAATATTGTCAAGCAATTTTGTAGCATCTCCTAACATAATTTCCATAAACGTGCCTCCCGCGGCCGAGTCTAAAAGATTTCTAGAAGCAAAATTTAATCTGGCATAAAAATTTTGTATGATCATCCATAAATTCAAGCCATGAGTAGGGCAATTGCGAAGCATCAATTTCATTCTGTCCCAAGATTGGGTAACATGCTCATGATCAAGTTGTTTAAAATTCATGATATCGTTCCTAAGAGTGATGATCTTAGCGGGAGGAAAATATTTAGAGATAAAAGCATCTTTGCACTTGTTCCAAGAATCAATACTATTTTTAGGCAAAGACGAAAACCAAATTTTAGCATGATCTCTAAGTGAAAACGGAAATAACTTCAATTTGACAATATTGTTATTCGTATCTTTCTTCTTTTGCATATCACTCAAATAAACAAAATTGTTTAGATGAGTAGCGGCATCTTCACTAGGAAGGTCGGCGAATTGATCTTTCATAACAAGATTCAGCAAAGCAATATTGATTTCACAAGACTCATCATTATTAAGAGGATCAATCGGAGTACTAAGGAAATCATTATTATTGGTATTTGAGAAATCACACAATTTGGTATTATCTTGTGCCATGGCAACAAGTAATCCAACACACAAGCAAAGGCAAACGAGAAAAAGGCAAAAGAGAAAGAGAGGAGGAGATTGGGAAAGAGAGGGCGAATAAAACGGCAAGGGTGAAGTGGGGGAGAGGGAAACGAGAGGCAAATAATGTAATGTGAGAGATAGGGATAGTGATGGGTACTTGGTATAGTTGACTTTTGCGTGAACTCCCCGGCAACGGCGCCAGAAATTCTTCTTGCTACCTCTTGAGCACTGCGTTGGATTTCCCCGAAGAGGAGAGGATGATGCAGTAAAGTAGCGTAAGTATTTCCCTCAGTTTTTGAGAACCAAGGTATCAATACAGTAGGAGATAACGCACAAGTCCCTCGTACCTACACAAAACAATAGCAACTCGCAACCAACGCTTAGGGGTTGTCAATCCCTTCACGGTCACTTACGAGAGTGAGATCTGATAGAGATAATATTTTTGGTATTTTTGATAGATAGATGCAAAGTAAAAAGTAAAAGGCAAAGTAAAAACAAAGCAAGTAAATAAAGTAATATAGATTGATATGATAAGAATAGACCCGGGGGCCATAGGTTACACTAGTGGCTTCTCTCAAGAACATAAGTATTTTACGGTGGGTGAACAAATTACTGTTGAGCAATTGATAGAAAAGTGAATAATTATGAGATTATCTAGGTATGATCATGTATATAGGAATCACGTCCAAAACAAGTAGATCAAAACGATTCTACATCTACTACTATTACTCCACTCATCGACCGCTATCCAGCATGCATCTAGAGTATTAAGTAAAACAGAGTAACGCTTTAAGTAAGATGACATGATGTAGAGGGATAAATTCACGCAATATGATAAAAAAACCCATCTTGTTATCCTCGATGGCAACAATACAATACGTGCCTTGCAACTCTTTCTGTCACTGAGTAAGGACACCGCAAGATCGAACCCAAAGCTAAACACTTCTCCCATTGCAAGAACTACCAATCTAGTTGGCCAAACCAAACGGATAATTCGAAGAGACTTGTAGAGATAACTCAATCATACATAAAAGAATTCAGAGAAGAATCAAATATTGTTCATAGATAAGCTGGACCATAAACCCACAATTCATCGGTCTCAACAAACACACCGCAAAAAGAAGATTACATTGAATAGATCTCCACAAGAGAGGGGGAGAACATTGTATTGAGATCCAAATAGAGAGAAGAAGCCATCTAGCTAATAACTATGGACCCGAAGGTCTGAAGTAAACTACTCACACTTCATCGGAGAGGCTATGGTGTTGATGTAGAAGCCCTCCGTGGTAGATGCCCTCTCCAGCGGAGCTCCGGAACAGGCCCCAAGATGGGATCTCGCGGATACAGAAGGTTGCGGCGGTGGAATTAGGTTTTTGGTTCCGTATCTGATCTGACGGGGGTACGTAGGTATATATAGGTGGAAGGAGTACGTCAGTGGAGCTCCGAGGGGCCCACGAGGTAGGGGGGCACGCCCAGGGGGGCGCCCTCCACCCTCGTGGCCTCCTCGGAAACTTATTGGAGTAGGGTCAAAGTCTCCTCGATCATGTTCAGGTGGAAAATCACGTCCCTGAAGGTTTTATTCCGTTTGGACTCCGTTTGATATTCTGTTTCTTCGAAATACTGAAATAGGCAAAAAAAAACAGCAATTCTGGGCTGGGCCTCCGGTTAATAGGTTAGTCCCAAAAATAATATGAAAGTGGAAAATAAAGCCCAATATAGTCCAAAATAGCAGAAAAAGTAGCATGGAGTAATAAAAAATTATAGATACGTTGGAGACGTATCAGTCATCACCCTTCTTATTAAAAGCACCCGCTGGAGAGAACACTGTCATTTGCATTCATTATTACTGGTTTATATTGGGTATGACTTGACTGGATCTGTTTTACCATGAATTACAATGTTTAGTCAGTCCTTGATCTTTAAAGGTGCTCTGCATTTATGTTTTTCGGTCTCAGAAAGGGCTAGCGAGATACCACTTTTTTATATCATGTTATGATTATTTTGAGAAAGTGTTTTCATCCGAGTTTTATTATTATGGCTCGCTAGCTAATTATGCTATTGATGTGAGTAGTTGTGAGACCTATGTGTTATTGTGAGTATGGTTAGTTCGTAATATTTGCTGAAACTTGAATGCTAGCTTTTTATGTTACAACAACAAGAGCAAATAGAGTTTGTAATTTTTTTTCTTTACCACTTTCAGTTTACCAACTGAATTGCTTGAGGACAAGCAAAGGTTTAAGCTTGGGGGCCGGAGTTGATATGTCTCCAACGTATCTACTTTTACAAACACTTTTGTCCTTCTTTTGGACTCTAACTTGCATGATTTGAATGAAACTAACCCGGACTGATGTTGGTTTCAGCAGAACTACCATGATGTTGTTTTATGTGTAGAAAAGTAAAGTTCTCGGAATGTCCTGGAAATCCACGGAGGCACTTTTTGGAATTAATAAGAATTTTTGGCAAAAGAATTAATGCCAGGGGGCCCACGGCCTGTCCACGAGACAGGGGGCGCCCCCCCTCCCTAGGGCGCGGCCTCCTATCTCGTGGGCCCCCTGGACCTCCTCTGACCTCAACTCCAACTCCATATATTCCGTCTCGGGGAGAAAAATGAGAGAGAAAGTTTCATCGCGTTTTACGACACAGAGCCGCCGCCAAGCCCTAATCTCTCTCGGGAGGGCTGATGTGGAGTCCGTTCGGGGGTCTGGAGAGGGGGATTCGTCGTCGTCGTCATCGTCAACCATCCTCCATGACCAATTTCATGATGCTCACCGCCGTGCGTGAGTTCCACCATAGGCTTGCTGGACAGTGATGGGTTGGATGAGATTTACCATGTAATCAAGTTAGTTTTGTTAGGGTTTGATCCCTGGTATCCATTATGTTCTGAGATTGATGTTGCTATGACTTTTCTATGCTTAATGCTTGTCACTAGTTCCCGAGTGCCATGATTTCAGATCTGAACCTATTATGTTTTCATGAATATATGTGTGTTCTTGATCCTGTCTTGCAAGTCTATAGTCACCTATTATGTGTTATGATCCGAACCCCGAAGTGATAATAATCGGGATACTTCTCGGTGATGACCGTAGTTTGAGGAGTTCATGTATTCACTATGTGTTAATGCTTTGGTCCGGTTCTCTATTAAAAGGAGGCCTTAATATCCCTTAGTTTCGGCTAGGACCCCGCTGCCACGGGAGGGTAGGACAAAAGACGTCATACAAGTTCTTTTCCATAAGCACGTATGAATATTTACGAAATACATGCCTACATTACATTGATGAATTGGAGCTAGTTCTATATCACCCTATGTTATAACAATTGCATGAGGAATCGCATCCGGCATAATTATCCATCACTGATCCATTGCCTACGAGCTTTTCATATATTGTTCTCCACTTATTTACTTTTCCGTTGCTACTGTTACAACTGCTACAAAAAACCCAAAAACATTTATCTTTACTTTGCTACTGTTACCATTATTATCATACTACTTTGCTACTAAATACCTTGCTGCAGATACTAAGTTATCCAGGTGTGGTTGAATTGACAACTCAACTTCTAATACTCAAGAATATTCTTTGGCTCCCCTTGTGTCGAATCAATAAATTTGGGTTGTACTTCACCCTCGAAAGTTGTGGCGATCCCCTACACTTGTGGGTTATCAACAACCTTGTAAGCAAAAAAGAACTTGTAGTGTGCCTGTACAAAGAACTAGCGTAAGTTCAGTTACCTAGTTCTCGGAATTTTAGTTAGCCACTTATTGCAAAATTGTTCAATTACGTTGCTTGGCTTAATTTAGATTGCTACTGATTACATAATGCTATAGCCTGTTAATCATATTGTAGACTGCGCCTATATATGTATTTGATACTTACTGTTAAGAATTACCTATTTGCCTTAACTTAAATATCTACTTGTTTGTTTAACAGCTTTGCTGCTGCAACAGCGGGTTACAATGATGTTAATAACTACTTTTCAGCATCCAATTGAAACTCTTTAATTCCTTGTTTGTTTAACTGGTTTGCTGTTATAACTCCCAATTGAGATGTTTTGTTAACTTCAACTTTTCTGAATCCAATCGGAACTTTAATGGCAAAGCAGGTTAGCCCAAGATCAAAGATCGAGGTCACCATGGACGTTGCATCATCCCACATCAGTGGCACCGGCCCAATCGTGCATTTTAAATTGCCAACTGCTGATGCTCTAGAGGCTAAACTAGTTGTAGAAAGAGATTCTGCTTCTGCACTTAGAGATGAAGTTGACATGTTGAGGAAGCAAACAGCATAATCACAAGCAGTACTCAAGACAACCATTAAATATTTGGTGGATTTCAAAACGAAGCAAGCTGAGACTGACCAGATTGTTAAGGTCCTGAAGGAAAAAGGGAAATTAAATTCCTACATGGTAAATCATAGGTGAAATGTTCTTTCCATCGTTGAATAACCTTTGTGTTGTCTATTCATGTAATCAATCAAACCATTTGTTTGAGAGATCTTGTAATAATTGTTTTTTTTGTTTTTTGGTTTGTAATTTTATTTGAGCACAAGTCTGTATTAATCGATAAGACTCGGAGACATTTCATTTGGATTGCTGTGACAGACCTACAAATATACCAATCGGGATAAATGTGCATTCAGCAATAGTAGTAGTATAGATGGACCATAAGTGGCTCGCACCGGAAAGGGCCAAGATGCTGGCTAAAAAAGGGATGTTGTTGTAGCCAAAAAAAAGTACAACGGCCTGGCTTATGTATGTTAGTTGATATTAATGATCCATATACTCTATAAGTGTTTATATGTCTGTTAGTTCTGTACATTCCTGGTTGATTGACTCGGTATTTGAATCTTGATACATCGCTTGCGTACATATCTAAATGGGAATACACATTATGCTGCGTGTGACATTTGAGTTGGACATGAAGTGTTCCAAATATTCGAATTCACCTTAAACTGGATTCTAGCTTCTGAATTTGAGTATCGGCATTTGTAAACCATATTCATATATGACAGTGAAATACATCTTTGTCATCTTTTGAAGACATATGAAAACACGTAGAATGATTTAAAAAGATTGATATAGGAATACAAAATGGATTCGAATTTAGTTGCCAGGGTAAATGTGGATGCTTATTGTCCCAAAATTCGAAAGAAGCGGCAAAATGTCCACTCCCATGTCGGCTGCCCGAAGCCAAGTGTTTGGGAGATGGAAATTACTGTCTACCCATTACACGGACAATCCATCGGCCCGATTTCCACTGCTCTAAATAGGGGTAGGTTAGTAACTTCAGTTAGACGTGACACGACCGCCTCTGAGCCCATTCCGACACGGTGGGCGTCAAATATGGGAACACATTTGATTCAAGCTTGTCCGAAAGACCTCTATTTCTCTGTCCATTCCCCATTCATACACGTTGGGCGGCAAAACAAACTCCACTCGGCCAAAATTGATGTAGGCAAATATTCTCAATAGGGGCAGGTTTGTCACTTCACTCAGACGTGACACAACCGCCCTACCTGTCAGCCCCGTTCATACAGCGTGGGCTCCAACCATGGGCGCCAACCACCCTCTCCTCGCCCGAAATCGCTCTGGGCAAATATTGGCGAGATGCCAGATTACTGCCCTATCCCCAACCGACGAGACGTCCAAATTTTAAACGGGGGCTAAGTTCGTAATTTTCCCATATTTCAGACAGGCGTGTCCCAAAAACATGGTTCCCCGTACCTCTCCCTCCATTTTCCGATTCATACACCGTCCGTGCTAGAACACCCCATCCCCACAGCAGCCTCCGTCCGCCACCCCACCCATCACCGCCGTCCTCCACCACATCCATCGCCACCATCCTCCACCATGCCGGAGCACCTACCAAGACCGCGTCGTCCACTACTAGAGATGGACGTTTCTCATCCACGGCGACGGACCAATAGCCTTGCATCGCGTCCTCTCGCTTCATCGGCGCCGTCGTCCTCTTTATCGGGGCCGCTCACACGACCTTCTCTTCCACCGCAACGGGACTTATCCCCCGATGCACCCGTCTACCACCGTAGATCTGCTTCAATGCCACCGACAGCCATCGCACCCCGGATGCCTACACGGCGCCGCAAGAGAGGTTGTACTTCATATCTCCTCAATTTTTTGATCTCAACCAGAAAATAGATCTTAACTTGGTTACTCTACTTTCTTTTCAGCTCTTAGAATTTAGTTCTTAGTTCGAAGCAAACAATGGATGCTAAATATCATTTCTTCGGTTTGCAGCTTCAAATCTGCCATGGCACAGCCATAATACGGTTTAATTGATCATGCTTAGGGTTTAATTGATCATGTTGGTTCCGTGGTGGTTTCTTTAATAGAAATCGGAGGGGGAACCCTCTTTTGCTAAAAAAATATGCTTTGAATTTCGCCCTTTTATGATCACTATACGATCAGAATACGTGCTTCGTGTCATAATAACACTGCTCCACCCATCAAGCTAAACAAACTTAGTTGTTCAAATACGAATATGATATTATTAAAACAGAGTTGTTTAATTGGTCAGCTAAATGTTCCTAAATTAGTTTCTAAAATGCATGTTTGCCGCTCGGGTGTGTATCTCTACAGGGTGCCCACGGTGGGCCGGCCCACCCTGGGATTTTGGGTCGTCCCAGGCCTCGATTCCCCTCTGTCCTGTTGCGCGCTTCTGATCTCTACTCGCCCCTAGCCGCCTGCCTCGCCGGTGACTTGTCGTCCCCGGACGGCATGACTCTAGGAGGAGACGCCGGACTAACAGGAGGCCAGGAGTCGCTCGCCCAACAGAGTCACGGCTGCCCGGGCGCGCCACCGTGCCTAGCTTCCCAGTCCGTTCAGGGCTCAGGCCTGCAGCACCAACCAAGCCAACCCGATTTATCCTGAGATACTTCCTCAACACTCAGCAGCCACTCCTCATCACCCATTTTCTAATTGATTCATTACTCATTAGGCAGGACTGTCATTAGGGTTTGTTGTGTGCTCAGTGCTACCTACACTTACTGGTTTAGATGTATTTTGGTAATCTTTAGTACCTCTAAAGTTCACAGGGTTTTCAAAATTCTGGCCCTCAGAACTGACACTAGTCATTTTGGATTGTTGGTCGTAGTGACATTGAACCAGATTACTACTGCAAGCCAGGTTTGCTGATAATTTTACTTGTCATTCTTACTCATTTGATATAATATCCAATTATTCACGTCGATTAGTTGCAAACAATAAGTGCTAGACAACTTCTTCATTCATATTTTGGACGGTCTCTTACTGCAGTTACAATTCTGCATACTTGTCCTAGTAAGCTCACAAGTAAATGATTGATTCACTACATCTATGCTTGCCTTGTCATATTTGTTGTCAATAGTCTTTTAGGGTCGACCACCCTGTTTGTAAATACTGGAAACGTAGACATGAGTGAATAGTATTTCTCTATGTGATCTCTTCCATCATGCGTTGGCAACGAACACCACATTGTATAGAAAGAAAGTGTCATTTCCCGCTTTTACATAGGTTTCAATCTTTTACATGGAATACAATCTGCCTACTTGCTTTGTGTCGCACTACCAACACTCCACCCTTGAAGCTAACCATTATGACACTCATAATTGCTTGGTTTATTTGTTCAAATATGAATTTCATATGATTCTAATGTTCCTACTTCAGTTTTGAAATGTTCATAATTGCTTGGTCTGGTCAGCATGGTTGGGGGGTGAACTTTGCATATGCAGGGGTTTATAGGGAGACACTCTTCGAGTTGAACCCATAATGCATTCCATAGATAATTTGACTACTTTTTATGTTTTCATGAATCTCAGATTCTGAACAGCATCATAATGATTATGAGCTTGCACGCATGAAAAGAATAAAGCAGAACAATGCCATGGCTGTCAAACTTGGCATTAAGGGACTGCAATCAAGTCTCGATGCAATGCAATGCAAATGCTCTCCACCTACAGATTCATGCTCATAATATGATCCTAACAGTGATTCTGAGCTATCGGGAGACCTAAGTTAATGTAGCTCCCTAGTGGAGGAGTCAGAGGAAGATGCCCTATCTTATTCACCCATCAAGGTACTTGCTCTAACTTTCCAAGGTTACATTGCTCGCACATATCTTGCAACTGATGCTTTGCATTGCTTCTACTTTGTTGAACTGCCATTAGCTTAGTTTACACATCGTGTATGTGAACACGCCATGCCTATCCATTTTCAGTACATATTCCATCTGTCATCATACCATATTTATCCATTCAAATGTTGTTCTTGTGTATCAGACGTTCAAAAGGAAGAGGGCGATTGCTAATCATGGAGGAGCACAAGCAAAGTATTTGGAAAAGGTACTGGCACCTGATTAATCAAATAGCCCATTAGGTGTAGTTGCAATATCACTTGACCCACAAAACACCCCAACTCTAGCAGACTCTAGCCCTACTACAATGGTCATTTTTGATGCCCCAACTCAGCAGACCCCAACTGCAGCAAACAGTATGATTATGCCAGTTGACATAGCACCAGCTCTACGATGCAAAAACCCCATTCCAGCAAAGAGTACACCAAATCCAGTTGCCAAATCCCTTTTCGAACCAGAGAGAGCCCTAATTGCAGCAAATAGGACCCCTGTTCTATTTCTTCCCAGTTTAGAAGATGAAGCTTATGTTGTTGTCAGGAACTTTGTGCGCATCTTTCCTTCATGGAAAGATTATACCGCAGACACAGAACAATTTCCAGTCTTCCTCCGCTTACGCGTAAGTAATGTACAAATGTTATTCATGGTCATTACTGCATATGTTTCTGCTGACAGAAGACACAAGACTTCATTCTTTTAAATAGGCGAGGAGCAAACTGGATTGTGAAGATGAGCAAGGGTTGGTTGCGCTTTTCAAGCACTGTTGATGAAGTATCGTTCCCACCTGAGGCAAGCTCACTTCGACGGCAAGCCTCTGAACGAAATTTCTGTAAAGTCTCCGGTGCTACATTTATCCGACGGTGACTGGAATAATCTTGTTACACATTGGTCTCGGCTGCAGCGTAAGGTACTGTCTATGCTATCACATCACAATTTGAACTACATTTCAGCATTTGCCTTAATGTCTCACTTGTACGAAAACTGTTAGCAGAAGAACATTCGTTCTCAAGAGACCAGAGAATCTCGCAACTATACTGCACACTGCATTGCTCTTGTGAGTACCTCTTTCCTTGTATGACCATACTTACTTTCATAGCTGTCTGATTATGTAGCATCACTGCACATGTTAGCCTTGTAATCGTCCATTTGGTGGACATTATAAGATCCGTATGGACTCTTACATAAATTTAGAATCGACCCACAATGCTTTTGAAGAGGTTTAGCTCTGCAGTCCTCTTGTAAGGACTAAACGTGGTCTATCACTATACTTACATTAACAGCTACTCCCTCCGTCCCATAATATAAGAACGTTTTGTACAGTACACCAGTGTTCAAAACACTCTTGTATTATGGGAAGAGGGATTGGTTCATTGTGTAGCATTTTGCATCTTATCTCCCCCGCCCACCATTTACTAAAAAAGATCAGATCTATATTTAATCTTACCAACAAGTAGAATACAGACAATGCTAGTGCAGAAGTGTAGCCCATTGCTTTTGTCAGTACATTTTGTCCTGTAACGCTTGTACTTCCAGGGATTGGTAGTTGATTATGTAGCATCATTCTGCATCTTATCTTCATTATCATCTATCCCTTCCAGTATTATCATATCTATAATTACTCTCTACAAAATGTAGAGTACATGAAATGCTTGTGAAGAAGATTCTGTGCTAAAATTCTTGAGTTATCCTTCCCTTGACATGGAGAAGGGCATTATAAAGCCAGTGTTAATTGTTAATGTAAGTCATTCCTTCTAAAGCCTTTATCCTCAACTGCTGCTTAATTTTCTCATACTCCCTATCATTTGCTGCTGTTTAGTTTGTTGTTTCTACCAAAATGCATGTTCGCAAGAACCGTAAGTTCAAAGTTTTACTTGTAAAACCAAATTCCTTATTCATACCATGCACATTACTTAATACTCCGTATATGTATGCTTTTTTTGTGGATCTATAATCCAGTGTGTGGTGAAGCAACCCACGTTTGCACCTTGTCATCTCCTGCTTTATCTTACTGATGTGGCTGATGAACAACATGCCATGCACATTATCCAAAATAGATACAATGATTTTCTTTGCCCTTCATCTATGCTTGTTATGGTGACATGGTAATCCAGTAGTGTGGTGAAGCTCCCCGCATTATGAACAATGCCAAATTATGCTATTGATATTTTGAACTTACTCTTTATTTTCTAATTTGAAATTGGATGGAACTGACAGCACAATTATCATCTTTGTTTATACACGTGCAAAACATGTCATCTCTCTGCTTTGCTTCAGGGTGATATGCCTGATGGCATGCACAAGTCTGCTAAAGGCTGTGAGACAAACCCAACATATATTGCAGCAAAGAAGGCAAAACATCTTGAAGATAGCGAGACAACCCCAAAGTCTTGTCTTGATGCAGTGTTCAAGTTACTTGAGACTAGCAGTCAGACAAGCTCACATAATTCGTTGTCTGAATCAGTTCAACTTTTTCAGTCCCAAGTTCTAGCAGAAAGGCATTCTGCAACTCAACTTCGACTTGAAGTCCTATCTCTAAGAAAGATTGCGGAGAACACCAATGAGAACCTCATCGCAAAACAGCTACACCTGGCAGCTATGACCGACATGCTAGGCCGGTCTCATAGCCTTGCTCAGTAGCTTGTGCATCAGTTCCCCGGCAAGGCTAACCTTTCTTGAACTGTCTTGGAAGTGGTCTCGGTTCAGTATTATTTTGTTACGCTGCAATGGTGCCTAGTTTTCTTAATCTGCTTCTTCATTGCGCTTTATGATCACTGGTGGCGAACTTCGATGCCCAGTGGATGTAATATACCTTAAATCCTTTATTGTATAGTGTAGCTTTATTCTTAGTTACTATGCTGTAATTTCTTTATTGTATAGAGTAGGTTTGTTCTTAATTCCTACTAGTTACTGCCATCATTCGCTATCTGAAAAAAAAACAGATATAGTCGACCGGGCCGAAACATTCGACTCTAACGGGCCTGGTTTTTAGCGGGCCACAATTGGGCTGGCCTGCGTCTTTCTTGGGCCCGAATGATTGGGGCCTTCACACATTGCGCCAGGCCCAAACTTACACCGGCCTATATTTTAGTTGGGCCTTTTGTCGACCCAACGCTCAGTTTGGCCCATGTAGCGTTGGGCCATTAACAGGCTGAATATTATACTGGCATGTTACGGCCGAGAGGAAACCACAGGCCTTTAGCAGGCCAAAATGCATGTCGGGCCTCAATTTTCACTAGTCGTCGACGGGCCTTCAGCAGGCTGAAATGTAGACCGGGCCTTTTTGGGCCCAGTTAGCTCACGGGCCATTACCAGGACGAAACATATCTCGGGCCTTAGTTGGCCCACTAATATCATGGTCCTTTAAGAGGCTGAAAGCTTAGTACAGGCATCAACGGGCCGAATTAAGTGACAGGCCTTTAACAGGCCCAAAGTCGCGTTGGGCTTAACTGTTGCCACCTTTAGCACGTGCCGTTAGTGGGCCCGATGTCCCGTCGGATCATATATGGCCCATGGGCAGCACGGGCCATTCCTAGGCCGAAAGTCTCACCTGACTGAAATGGGCCCATGTCTACATCAGGCCTCTAACAGGCCGAAAGTCAAACCAGGCTGAAATGGGCCCATGTCTTCATCAGGCCTCTAACAGGCCGAAAGTAAATGGGGCGTAGTTGGGCCCAAATATTCGGCAAACAATTAACGGGCCAGATCTAGCTTCGGGCTGCTAATGGGCCCAATTATTGGGCGAATAATTAACGGGCCAGATCTGGCTTCGGGTCGTAAATGGGCCCAAATTTTGGCTGAACAATTAACGGGCCAGATCTAGCTTCGGGCCGTAAATAGGCCTTTATTAAGCAGGCTGTTATTGGGTTGGCCCACTAGTACCTGATTAAGTACTATGGGCCTTTGACTGGGCCGGCCTTTTTAACCTATATGGGCCTCTGTTGGGCCCTGCCACGTGTCGACGTATCATAGGCATATCTCCTCCAATGGACGGGCGACATCTGGCCCACTGACGAGCTGACAGGTGTTCCCTTCGGTCAATCATAATTTTACACATGGAAAATCCCCATTGGTCGGGCTGTTAATGGGTAATCGAATCCAAAACCTGACCCGATAGCTTAACGGCGTTCTGTTACGGTGGATGCCACGTGTCGGTCACCCTTGACGAAAGCACTTCTATGATGCGTGATTTATCGTCATGGAAGTGGACACTTCCGTGATGATAATTGGTAATGTCATGGAACACTTGTACGACAGCACAGGTATGACTATCTTGATTCTGTCATAAAATCGTCATGGATGTACATGCATGACAGAAAACGCGACCTACTGTGACAAACACGTATCATCACGGAAGTGTTTTTTTTAGTGTAAGCCAAGCACAAATATAGTGAAAAGAAACAACACATTATGAAATTTGACCCTAATCCCAGCTATCTCTCCATTCTTCTTTCTCAGTTGAGCTTGCAGGGATAGAAACATGGCCTCCCTTGTACCTTGATCTTCATTGGGACGTGGCATTGCAAAATGATCTTCAGCTGGAGCATTTGATGTTGCACCTTTAAGCCTCCAAACTTCATCACGTAGATCCCCAATGAGCTCACTCCAAAATGTCGGCAACGGATCATCATGCCAGTCCACAAATCCACAGCCACCGTGCTATTGAGATGCACAATTTTATTTCAAATATATATCATTTGATAGAAGAAAAAGGAAAAAAATAGGCCTAAACAGATTCTCACCATAGCATCCACGCAGCTAAAGTACCTCCTACCAGGCTTGAGCCTGCTCCAGGAGATCCATCTTGGCGCCTTCCTCGGAGGCTTGCAGTGGCACATCACTAGAGGCTCGTACACCATTGGGTTCTCGTGATAGCGCACCGGCGAGCGTGACTCCTCCCCCCTCCTTCCTACAGCTCGACGGAATCCGGGAGCGGACCCGGCATTGGGGGACCACGACATCTCCCTCTCCGGCGCCGGCCCCAGTCACCGCCTCCACGCTCAAATCTCTCCTCCGCTGTGCTCTATGCATGGACGAACCTTAGTTCCACTTTGAATTGATACACTTGTGTTGTCCCATTAGTAGTAGGAGGTATCGTCCCCACCAGTCATAATCCCCAAAAGTGGTACTGCTTGTGCATGTGATGCCCCAATGTAGGTACTGACATGCAACAAGTAATACCAGTCTTGGTAATGACAGGCAACTAGTAGTCCCAAATGTGGTACCGATTTGCAATTAACTATACTGGATTATACCAAACATATGAGCATCATTTTGTAGCAGTGAAGCAAGACAGATAAACTTGATAGCATTACATAATCATCAACATAATCATGAACATATGCACCCACCTATGCATCAACTAGATTACTCCATCAACTTGAGCATCATTTTGTAGCATTACATAATCATCAACAGCAAGACAGGCAAACTTTGTAGCATTACATAATCATCAACATATGCATCAACATATGCATCCACATATGCATCAATTAGATTACTCCATCAACTTGAGCATCATTTTGTAGCATTACAGCATTCAAGCATGAACCAAAATAACACAACATCAGTTCAACATTACATGGCACATCTTCCTCTGCTAGCAGTGAAGTAGGACATCTAGCCAGTGTGTGTACCATCAGTAGGAATATCAGCATAAGTGGAGGCAACATATTGCCTGGGGGAAGTGAATGGCCTTGGAGCCCCTCTTCCAGCTCCTCTGCGATCTCCTCCTCTGCAAGCACCTCCTCTTCCAGCTCGTCCTCTGCCAGCTCCTCCTATGCCAGCTTCTCCTCTTCTAGATGGTGGTGGTGTAGTAGTAGTTGCAACATCTCTTCCTTGTCTTGATGGTGGTGTAGGAGCAGAAGCAACAGCTCTTTCCTATCTTGTTGTTGCTGTAGGAGAAGGACCAGTAGCTCTTGGTTGTGAGTTGCTTGGAGTAGCCTTGCAAATAAAAGGAAAACAGTTAATAATACTAGAAAGAACTGTACAAGAAAGGAAACATTAGTATTTTCAAGGTGCAAAATTATTACCACATGTTTATTCTTCCTCAAAGCAGGCTCAAGCTTGAACTGTTTAAGATAGTTTGTGTACCTATGCCCTTGTAGACCACAATTGCCACATGTTATGGTCCCATTCTTGATGTGTCTTTTGGCTTTGGTACTTCAAATTTGCCATTGATCCTCTTTTCTTTCTTTCTTTCTTTCTTCCTCTCTTGATTTTAAATTAGGTGGTTCTATGTCTGGACCAAGGGGTCCATGTCCAATCATGCTCCCCAGGCACAAGAAAGATCATTGGTTCATAAGCTGCAACATAAAAATCTTTCTTGAAGAATTTCCTGACAAAATCCTCTGGTTTCCTTTTAGCCTTGTTTATTGCAGAGATGGCATGGTTGCATGGTATGCCACTAAGGTCCCAATTCCTGCATCCACAAGTCTCAAGTTCCAGGTTGACAGCATGTGTTTGCTGCCACTTGTAACTTGCCATAAGTTCACCCCAGCTTGTATTGGCTTGCAGTATCTTGCCCTCTCCTTCTCAACCTCTAGCTTCTCACTGTAATGAGGTGTTATCTCCCATCTTGCTACCTTTTCACTCTCTCTGTTCCTGTGCGACCTCACCAGCTGCTTATCTTTTATCCCATCACACATTGTCCTTATATGTTTTCTCCTAACATCTAGAATATACTTGTTGAACACCTCATACAAGTTGTTCACTACCACGTCAGTCTTGCAGTTTGTGTCAAATGCATGCCTTTCCCATGTTTTTTTGGGTATTGTAGTAAGCCATTCCCAAGCTTCCTCACTTTCAGCTCTACGATCATTCATTGCAATATTAAATTTGTGTTCATTGTAGGCATAGCTAACATTATCCATGCACTTCTTAAGATCTTCACCCCTAAACCCAACATTTTGGATATTTGCATATAAATGTATAAGGCAGAATCTTTGGTTGCAATTTGGAAACACAGCACTCACTGCATTCAATAACCCTTGATACACACAATTTAACAAGTCCAAGCTACAAGCTAAAGAAATTTGCACCAATGAAACTCTAAGCTAATGTAAACACTTGTCAAAAACAGAATGAAATATGCAAACACATACCTTTTGTCTATCTGACATTATAGTATAAGGTTCAAACTGGCCCACTTCGCCCCCTAGGCAAATTTTGAGTTGGTGTAGAAACCAACACCAACTAGGTGTGTCCTCTTGTCCAACTATGCCAAATGCCAATGGATATATGATGTTGTTGCCATCTCTACCTGTGGCAGCAAGGAGTTGAGCACATGTAGTGAGCTTAATGAAGCATCCATCAACACCTGCATAATCAACATTTCCCAACATTAAATACGTTTAAGTGGGATACAATATGAATTACTCTACAATATGTAAGTAGTGCACAATAAATGAGATACAATATGAAACTAACCAATGAATGGCCTGCACCCCTTCAGAAACCCCTCCATTGCTCCATTCATGCAAAAGAACATGGCATGAAATCTTGGGCCTGGGTGGGGTATTTTTGTAGTTGGTACTGGAGTAATAGTAGTGACTATTACTCTACTCCCAGGGTTTGTGTCCATGACAGTCTGAGCATAGTCTTTAAGCCTAGAATATTGCTTCTTGTGATCTCCTAACACAGCTTCAATAGCTATGTTCTTTGCCCTATATGCCATGCACTTGGGCACATCTACACCATATTTTTCCATGCATGCATCAATTATAGTCTGAATACCAGTAGTTATATCAGATCTGAAGAGATGCTCATATTTCTGTTCTAGCCACTTAGCACTAACCCTGCTGGTCTCAGTAGTACTAGGGCAAGTGTGCTCTAGTCTCATCTTCTTAATTACAAAGGTTTTCTCCCCTTTTATAACTGCTACCACCATAAAGAACTGGCACTGTTTATCTGTACACTCAACAATTATCCTCTGATCTGAATCCCTGTGATACTTGAAATTCCTGGCCTGAGTGATGTGCAAATTCAACAAAGCATCTCTGAATTGATGTTGATCCCTAAAACACAACTTTAGACACAGTTGTTCATGTGGTTGCTCCATTTTCTCACTGTACCACTTCCTAGCAGGCCTTTTCTTTGCCCAACTCTTCCTTTTCTTTGGTAGGACAAAAGAGAGTGGCTCAAAACCATCATCATCACTCTCCCTCAACAACCCCTTCTGTTCTTCATCTGATGATAGTCTGAAATCACGTTCAACCTATGGTAGCTTACTACAATGTGACCTAGTTGTTGGTCCTCTTCTAACTGGCAACTTCTGCTTCTTCTTTACAGATTCAATTATAGTTTGTTCTTCTTCTTCAAAAGTCCTATCTTCCTATACCTCAAATGGGTCCTCAACTTCAGTGTCACCCTCGTAATGCAGCATTTCTTCCTCCTTTGATTGCTCATCATCTGATTCTTCCTATTGTACTTCTAGCTCTCTCTGCCTCTTTCCCTTTTCCACCTCTACATCTTAATCATCACCCATGTAATAAGGGTCACTTCCAATTTGACAATCCTCATCAGAGGCATTAGCATCACTATCCTCATATACCTCAAATCCTTGATATCCCTCTTCTTCTTCTTCCAAAACTGCTTTCAACTTGGCAGTTGCATTCTTGCTTTCTTGTGTCAAACACCAGGAGGATGAGGTGTGCTAGAGCTGCTACATTGACTATCAAAAACTACTCCTTGTTGATCAACAGCTAAGACTCACTCAGATAGAAAACAATAGGCTCTTGGTACACAACAGTGGACAACTCTGGCCTTTCACAATGCTGCCTCTCAAAATCAGTATCAGGGGGTGGACAAGCCCTAACTAGCAAATTAAGCACCAATTTGTCCTGGATCTTCCTCTTTATCATCTGTAATTTTGCATGACTGTCTACCAAATCCAGCCATTTCTCTCCTAAAGATGGATTTTCAATGTGATACAAACAATCATATGCATTAAATCCTTGGGTTTCCATCACTGCAACCAAATTCAGATAAGTAATATCTGAACTACACAACTTCCTCTCCAATGGTTCTCTTGCATCAAAATGGATCCTTACTTGCCAAATGTCTTCATCCAAACTACAGAACAAATTAAATTTCATGTATTCATTAGCATAACTCTAAACTTGGAGAGCAACAGTACACTAAAGCTAAATTTAAAGTAACATGTAAGTCTAAAACTTACTATTACTATAACAGATGACAGGACATGAATCAATGTACTTTACTATTTCAACACAATAGCAAAATCAAGGAAAAAGACAAGGCCACAATACTTCACTTAGTCAAACCCTAATCCCAATTTGTTACTGTAATTGAGCTAATTTGAGAGTGCAATACACTACGTTACTAGGTTAATGTAATTGTCCTATACTACTCACTTTAATTGGACAAACCCTAATCCCCAACTGGATAAAGCAGAAGATGAACAAACTTTAAAAATGCCCAATTGGATAAATCAGAGGAGGAGGAGGAGAAGGGTCCTTACGGCACGCCACCAAGTCCATGCGTCAACTCGTGGCTGCTGCTAGGGTTCGCCACCCACAGTTGCGCCAACCGCAACCGCTGCTCCATGATGAGTAACATCGACTCCTCGTCGTCGGTCAAGTACGTGGAGCTGGAGTCGTCGCCGCCATAGCCGTCGACGCCAGTCGGGCCGCTAGGAGGCCAGAATGGCATCTCACCGCCGTCGTCGATGCCCTCGCCGCCGCCGGCCGGAGTCGCCGATGCCATGGACTAGGGTTCGAGTCGAGGGGAGGGGATGGGAATGGTGCAGTCGGGGACGAGCCGATGCGACCGGGCCAGGTTTGGAGATCAGCGGCTCGTCCTAGTCAGCGCGTGGGCACGCGCCGATTGGCCAGCGTGGCACCTGACGGGTGGGCGCGAGCTGTCGGATCTAGCGTCAATACATATAAAACAGCGTTTTAGCCTTATTTGCAAAAACCTGGAGCAATGTTGGTACTGACACGCAAAAATTAGCAATAGTGGTACCAATCTGCATGTGATGCCTCAATTGTGATACTTCTCCGCAATTAACTCCTGCCAAGGTAGTGTGCGAGCTCCGCGGCCGTGGCTGGCCGGTAGTGCTAGCAGAGAGTGGAGACTGAAGATGCTGCAGGCGGCCAGGTACCTGTTGGGCTCCCTGGGTGCCAGCGGGTTCGGCTCCAAGTCCACCGCCGAGGAGGTCACGGCCTCTTGCCCGGACCTGGGCTCCCTCACCGCCATCATCACCGGCGCGACGTCGGGGGTCGGGGCGGAGACGGCGCGGGTGCGGGCCAAGCGTGGTGCCAGGGTGGTTATTCCGGCGCCGAGCGTCAAGGCGGCCGAGGACATGCGCGGGCGCATCCTTGGCGAGTGCCCCGGCGCCGACATCCTCGTGCTGCACCTCGACCTCAGCTCCCTCGCCTCCGTCCGGGAGTTCGCTCGCCGCTTCCTCTTCCTAGGCGTGCCCCTCCACCTCCTCATCAACAACGCCGGCAAGTTCTCCCACGGCCAGCTCGCGCTGTCCGAGGACGGCGTGGAGATGACCTTCGCCACCAACTACCTCGGCCATTTCCTCCTGACGAAGCTGCTGCTGGGGAGGATGGTAGAGACGGCGGCGGCCACGGGGTGCAGGGCCGCATCGTGAACGTGTCGTCCAGCGTGTCACCCGCCGCAAGATGTAAGCATCGCATCTTTCATCCCTGCTTCACCTAACGCTCATTGTTTAGCTGCCGCCGCTAGTAATTAACATTGGCATGTGCACATACGTGCGTCCAGACCCTACGACGCGACGCAGGCCTATGCGGTGTCCAAGCTTGCCAATGTGCTGCACACCAAGGAGCTCGCCGCCCGCCTCCAGGAGATGGGCGCGGACGTGACGGTGAACTGCGTGCAGCCGGGCATCGTCAGGACACGCCTCAACCGCGACAGAGAGGGCCTCGTCACTGACCTCGTCTTCGTGTTGCTCTCCAAGCTGCTCAAGACCATCCCACAGGTGACGATTATTCAACTGCTCCATGTCTCTGTCGCTGAGCTCTGTTTGCTTTGTGCCTTGCCCTGGCCTGCTTACGCCGCGCCTGAAGGGAAGGCTCCCTCTTCTTGCTGACGTTGTGTCCCGTGCAGGCTGCGGCGACCACGTGCTACGCAGCGTGTCCGGCCGCTACTTGGCCGACTGCAACGAGGCTCTCCCGTCGCCGGCCGCCGAAAGCCGCAGCGAGGCTGCGCGGCTCTGGCAGGCGTCGGAGCCCATGATCTGTGCCTCAAGCAGTCAACCGGACAGGAACATCTGACTGAGTATCCGACTACTCTACTTTGCTTTGTGTCCATCAACCGTGTAAACATATTCTGCTGCATGCCAAGAATGTAACATGCACATATATATTTTAGTGCTAGCCAATTAGTGATCGTGTCACAGAGTGATGTGCATCTGCAAGGAAGAGCTGGGACTGTGAGATCCATGTGTATTATATGTGCAGTACTACTCATATCTTCTTGTATATATACACTAAACTAGGCTTATTGACTTGCTGGTCGGCGTCATGCAATCATATACAGGTATACTATATTCCATTCGTATTATCCTGGTGGCCGGACTCCTGTATTGTGTCAGTGAGATTCGATCCACTATGCACATATGCTCTGTTCATGTCAGAGAAGTGAGACATGCCACAGTGTTTTATGCACGCACGCTCAGCAACATCTTCTACCTATCGTATCTATCTCAGTCGCGTGCAGAAGTGCAAGGTGGTGATGATACGTGCGTGCGTGCGTACGTGCATGGGCCAACGGAGGCGCTGAATTGTCTCGTTCGATTGGACTCGTCGACCGGCCATTCCATATGCACCCGATGCTTGGGACGGACGGACGGACTCGTGGAATGATTGCGCCCGTGGCCGGCCGGCCGGCCGTTGTACGTCGCCGTGGAGATGCTGCAGAAGGAAGGGGTGGCCTTGTCCGTTTTCCCTTGGCGTTGGACGTTTCCCAGAACTGACGAGGCCTCCGTGGGACGCATGGCTTCTTCCTGTCTGTCTATCCGTGGATGATTGCCGGTGAAGGAACGGCGAGCAGCGACAAGTTCTTCATTTCCTTTTCCTTTCCGATGATGATGATGATGCGATGGATGATAACGTGCTACCGTAAGGCCATCTCCATCGAGCGGCCCCAAACCGACGTCCGTTTTGCCCGGATTCTGTCCGTTTGAGTAGGGCATTGGGGTTGTGTCCGGGCAGTTTTCGGGATGCGGTGGCCGTGCGCCCAGCGCGCGGCCGCATCCCGGCCGCATCCTGTCCGCGTGCATTTTTCTTTGCAAGTCCTTAATTTTTTTCATCATTTATTTTTGGTACATGAAACAATACATCATCACATTTTGACTAGTAAAGCAAGGCCAAAGAAAACAAGAATCACAAGAATACATTTAAGAAAATATCTAACTTCCACAACTGCTCCCTTGAGTTGGGTTAGGGCCTTCTCGATGCACTCATTGTTGATCTGTGGAGGAGGCTCGATGTTGCACCCTTCTTTCTTCTTCAAGCCAGAAGTCGGTGTTGCTTCCTCACACATAGTCTCGTGTCTTGCCACTAATCTAGCAACAAATGCACTTGTCTCATCTACATCCTTTATGCTAGCTAAAAGTGCACGAATATGTACTAAATTTCGCTCTATCAATATATCGATGTACTCTTCTTCCCAATACCAAAACTTGCATCCATTCTACACAATAAAATTTTGAAGTTAGCACAACTAGTCTAATTCGAGAGCAAAAACCGAAGCTAAAAAGAGCACATACCTCATCGTTTAAGCACTTGATGAACACCCATCCAGGATGTTCCGGCGCTGTAGACACGTGGTGCACGACCATTCTTGGGCAGTGGTCGCACTTAATGAGTGGCAACGGTGCGCCGACGAGTTTTTGGGCAAGCACCGAGCCCGGCCGGCCGCCATTCGTGTATCTGTCGGCAGACCACCGACGGTGCAGATCCGAACGGCTAGAGGAGGAGCCACCGCCTGCATGTGGCCTTGCGGACCTGCCAGGGCCTTCCGGCGAGGTGCCCGGCCAGTCCATGGCGCGGCCCGACCTCCCACAGCCGGGCGTGCTCAAGACCGACTGGATCCGCCCCAAATCCGGCCGGCGGATGCGCAAACCAGTTGGCCGTGGTTGGGTAGCTCGGCGGCGCCGAGGGGAACGGGCTGGGCGAGCGCGCGTCCGAGCTGCACGGCTGCAATGGCAGCGATGGCGAGGGGAAGAGTGGTGAAGAGTGGAGCGGGGTGCGGACGGAGGAAGGGAGGGGGCGGATAGAAAAAGGCCCGCCCTATGCCACCGACGGGCGGGCCAGGGGAGGACACGCGCAGACGGCCGGCGCGTCCGCGTGGCGTCTGTTTCATCTCAAAAGCGGCGCAAACTTGGACCGGGCATGAGTCGAAAGCGGACAAAAAACGGACAAAAGTCCGTTTGCTCCCGCGCACTGGGCCGTCCGGTTTATTCTTTTTACGCCAAACAGATGGAGCCGGACAAGATGGGTCGCGCGGTGAAGATGGCCTAAATGGGAAATGCGGTTCTCCGTGGGACACTGCGGCAGGAACTAGTAGGCGTTGTTCCACTTCCATCACAGAGAGAGCTCGTGTCACGTTGGTATCTTTTTTCTGGGATGGCATCATTCGTTCAGATGATTGTGTCGTATGATTAGAGGAAGGTTCGCAACTCAATTTCAACTATTAAATTATTAGACACAGCAACCGTTGTTACCGAAAATTTTCCATAATTGTCCTCCAAGACATTTTGGAGATTTATTTAGAAAAACCGGGTGCGGGTTGCACATTTGGTTTAAAAATACGGTTTTGCTGAAACTCAGCTAGCTGAGTTTGAAGTATGGTCTACGTCACGTTTTTGACGTTCGGATCTGTCAAACATCAGATTGTAGTCCTTTTTTTAGCTTTGTAGTCCATTCGGCCTTTCAATCCGAGCGACGCGGCTCTAGTCTCGTACAGGGCGTAGCCCAGGTGAATGAGTGTTACCTTTTTTGTATTTTGCTTACAGAGCTGGGCTATATGGGCTTTTCTTCATCTTTTTTTTACCCAACTGAATAAGAGAAAGATGATATGATCTAAGGATGCGAATAGTTGCAAGCTGCTTGCATTCTTCCTAGCATGCTATTGTCACTTGTTTTCGTTTTTGAATCATGTTATTGTCATTTGTTAACCGTAGCTTTCAGGGTCAGCTCTTTGTAACGACTTTCTTTTCATTTTTCTCTGTCATAATTAATTGTTTTTTATTTTACTACATGCACTAGAACATTATTCCTCTCTTCTCCCTTTTTCTATTTTCGTGTATTCATTTTTTAGCTTGATATTCATTTGTTACCATAGATTGAAAATTGATTTATTAGGGATTTAACTATTTTTTCATTGTTCTCTTCCATTTTCCCATTTTCTATATTTCTTGTTTCCTACTTTTTCATCATTCAGTTTATTTTTTATGTTCATTCCTCATTTTTATTTAATCTTTTTTGTGTATTTTTTTTTAATGATATCAAAACCCATGCCTCCTTTTCGGTAGAAATGCTTGTTCCGTGAGTTTTTCAGTCAAAAAATTTGTGTGACCAATGTTTTTAAGTCTGGTCACAACTACAAAGTTTTTCAAATTTGGTGGTAATTGCAACCCATTAAGCCACGTTGCAAGTGTTTGTTTTTAGATGGAGTCGCAACCTCGAGGTTTCCAAAAACTGATCGCAGACAACTGTTTTTCAAATGTGGTCGCGACTGTAGACTTTCAAGTCGGGGTTATAAATGCAAGTTTCCGAATCTAGACGCAACTGCAAGTTTTCAAGTTGGATCTCAACTGAATGCTTTCAAGTTGGGTTGCAACTGCAAGGTTTTATGTGTGGTGAAAGGTTTTATGTCTTTTACTATGTGAAATCCCGTACTTGGACCATCCCTATACACTTTGCCTTCGCAAGATCCCCAAATCATGAGTATTGCCACTAAATCCCCGCGACGCCACGGTTGCCCCCCTTTTTCAAAGACGAGCTACAGCAAAAAATATTCATTATTCATGCATCAAGCTAAAAGGGCATAACAAGTTCAAATGGGTGTTAGATTTCGTATTTAAATATTGCTGAAATCTCTACTTCAAATGAGTGACCAATGTAATCGACATAGAATTAAGTAATTAATATGGGCAAAGTTTCAGTGTAGCTCGGCCTACACAGAGCCTGTTATCTGTGCCGTCCGTCAGTGTATGGAGATATGTGCTAGCAGAGCATCATCAACAGTGGCTGCAGGGACTTTGCAGTAGCAGCGCAATTAGCAGGCTGTTGTAAGCAGAAAACAGGTATGGCAGCCCTGGGCCTGACAGGTTGAAGTGACAACGCATAGACCGGTGCATGCACTCCAACTCCCTGAAAAGTTGTTTTTAAATAAACTCTCTAAATTGCTTTTGACATGCATGCACAACCACACGTTGGGCCTCTCTCCTAAAATCAGTCTCACATGCATGCATAAGTTCAGAGGTTCACGTGATCTGGACACTTCCACTATTTTTTTATGCAAAAATGAGCAGCCAACACACAATAATAATTTGTTATTTTTGGAGCGGCAGTCACGGAATAATAAAATGGATGATGTGTCGCACTTGCTTTCGTTTTGGTTTTCATTCATAGGCCGACATGTTGCATGAGACAATGGTCTGGAGCTGATAGGAAAAGAATTTGTTCATTGTTCCGATGAACAGTGACTGGGGCCTTCTCGTTTGATAAAAGCAGCGAGCGGTCAAAGACAGAGGTAGCTGGGCGCATGTCAAGTCATGTCGTGAACAGTGGCCTGCTAGGACCATCAAAAAATCGGAATTGCTATGGTTTGCGCCAGAGGATTAAGGACTAACAGCCTGGCAACAACAGGACGCTGCACATATCCACATGAACCATGACAATGAATGGATGGCCCTGATAAAGGGCACCGTGTAGCTCCAGATACACAAAAACGCTCTTGGCCACCAACAGTCGGTCTCCAATACGTTTGGGGATTTATCCGGCTTCAGGTTGCACATTCCGTTTAGAAATAATGCTATGCCTCAACATATATTTTTTGTAATTTATTTCTGGTAAATCCTCTATTTTTTTTATTTTTAGAATAAAAACACTATCCAAAGAATAGCTAAAAAATGACATAATTTATTAAGGAAATCTCCTATGCATAAGACATATTCTAACCATTAGTTTTTGAAATGTTAGCTATAGAATGTAAGAGCACATATATAAAAGATAAGATCAAGTCCTTATTCCGGATGTCAGCTCTTATAAAATGGCATGATGTTGATTCTTTCTCCCAGCTTAATATGTAAAATTCTATACTCATATTAAGTCGGGACTAAAATCATAACTAAAAAGCTTTACTAAAATTAGTACAAGGCAAAAGTATATATTGTGTTTAACTGAAAATACACCTGCTATCTAGTCCCTTTTATCAAGGGGTTAATTATCCTTTTGCCCTCAGTGGTGTCCATGTGCTCAGTTTTTCCTCAGATGCGAATTGTGCTCAGTTTTGCCCCTAATCTATGCACAACTACTATGACGAGGCTAAACGGCCATATTTGAGTCCATTCCGTTCGCCGACGTTAGTGGTTGTGGGTCCGGAGCTTACACGTGGGACCGTGTGGACGTGGGTCCGGAGCTGACATGTAGGCTCGTGCAACTAAATCCCCAAATTATTCGTAGGATTCTAGCCCACTCTGCCCATCCGCCGGCCAGCCGTCCTGCGCCGCAGCCAGCAGCTGCCCCACCACCAGCTGCACGGCCTGCTCCGCCGCTACCGTCCTGCGCCAACGCTCCACTGCTACCTACGACGCCCGCCACCTTCCTGCGACGCCACGGGTGGGGCGCCCGCCACCTGCTCGACCCGTGGAGCTGTTGGAGAACGTTGCAGAAAACAAAATTTTTCCTACGGTTTCACCAAGATCCATCTAGGAGTTCATCTAGCAATGAGTGATCGGATTGCATCTACATACCTTTGTAGATCACGCGTGGAAGCTTTCAAAGAACGGGGATGAGGTAGTCGAACACGACGTGATCCAAATCACCGAAGATCTTAGCACCGAACGGACGGTGCCTCCGTGTTCAACACACGTACAGTCAGCGTAACGTCTCCTTCTTCTTGATCCAGCAAGAGGGAAGGAGAGGTTGAGGAAGATGGCTCCAGCAGCAGCACGACTGCGTGGTGGTGATGGAGTTGCAGTACTCCGTCAGGGCTTCGCCAAGCGCTATGGAGGAGGAGGAGGTGTTGGAGAGGGAGAAGGAGGCAACCAAAGGCGTGGGAGAAAAGCCCTCCTTCCCTCACTATATATAGGAGGGCCAAGGGGGGGGCGCCGGCCCTAGGAGATCCAATCTCCTAGGGGGGTGCGGCCAAGGGGGAGGAATCCCTCCTCCCCAAGGCACCTAGGAGGTGCCTTCCCCTCCTAGGACTCTTCCTCCTTGAAACCCTAGGCGCATGGGCCTCTTGGGGCTGGTGCCCTTGGCCCATGTAGGCCAAGGCGCACCCCCTACAGCCCATGTGGCCCCCCGGGACAGGTGGCCCCACCCGGTGGACCCCCGGGACCCTTCCGGTGGTCCCGGTACAATACCGATGACCACGAAACTTGTCCCGATGGCCGAAATAGGACTTCCCATATATAAATCTTTACCTCCGGACCATTCCGGAACTCCTCGTGACGTCCGAGATCTCATCCGGGACTCCGAACAACATTCGGGTTACTGCATATACATATCCCTACAACCCTAGCGTCACCGAACCTTAAGTGTGTAGACCCTACGGGTTCGGGAGACATGCAGACATGACCGAGATCGCTCTCCGGTCAATAACCAACAGCGGGATCTGGATACCCATGTTGGCTCCCACATGCTCCTCGATGATCTCATCGGATGAACCACGATGTCGAGGATTCAAACAACCCAGTATACAATTCCCTTTGTCAATCGGCATGTTACTTGCCCAAGATCCGATCGTCGGTATCCCAATACCTCGTTCAATCTCGTTACCGGCAAGTCACTTTACTCGTACCGTAATGCATGATCCCGTGACCAGACACTTGGTCACTTTGAGCTCATTATGATGATGCATTACCGAGTGGGCCCAGTGATACCTCTCCATCATACGGAGTGACAAATCCTAGTCTTGATCCATGTCAACCCAACAGACACTTTCGGAGATACCCGTAGCATACCTTTATAGTCACCTAGTTACGTTGTGACGTTTGGCACACCCAAAGTACTCCTACGGTATCCGGGAGTTACACGATCTCATGGTCTAAGGAAAAGATACTTGACATTGGAAAACTCTAGCAAACGAACTATACGATCTTGTGCTATGTTTAGGATTGGGTCTTGTCCATCACATCATTCTCCTAATGATGTGATCTCGTTATCAATGACATCCAATGTCCATAGTCAGGAAACCATGACTATTTGTTGATCAGTGAGCTAGTCAACTAGAGGCTTACTAGGGACATGTTGGTGTCTTATTCACACATGTATTACGATTTCCGGATAACACAATTATAGCATGAATAAAGACAATTATCATGAACAAGGAAATATAATAATAAAGCTTTTATTATTGCCTCTAGGGCATATTTCCAACAGTCTCCCACTTGCACTAGAGTCAATAATCTAGTTACATTGTGATGAATCGGACACCCATGGAATTCTGGTGTTGATCATGTTTTGCTCTAGGAGGAGGTTTAGTCAACGGGTCTGCTACATTCAGGTTCGTATGTACTTTACAAATCTCTATGTCTCCATCTTGAACATTTTCACGAATGGAGTTGAAGCGACGCTTGATGTGCCTTGTCTTCTTGTGAAACCTGGGCTCCTTGGCAAGTGCAATAGCTCCAGTGTTGTCACAGAAGAGCTTGATCGGCCCCGATGCATTGGGTATGACTCCTAGGTCGGTGATGAACTCCTTCACCCAAATTGCTTCATGTGCTGCCTCCGAGGCTGCCATGTACTCCGCTTCACATGTAGATCCCGCCACGACGCTCTGCTTGCAACTGCACCAGCTTACTGCCCCACCATTCAAAATATACACGTATCCGGTTTGTGACTTTGAGTCATCCAGATCTGTGTCGAAGCTAGCGTCGACGTAACCCTTTACGACGAGCTCTTCATCACCTCCATAAACGAGAAACATTTTCTTTGTCCTTTTTAGGTACTTCAGGATATTCTTGACCGCTGTCCAGTGTTCCTTGCCGGGATTACTTTGGTATCTTCCTACCAAACTTACGGCAAGGTTTACATCAGGTCTGGTACACAGCATGGCATACATAATAGAACCTATGGCTGAGGCATAGGGGATGACACTCATCTCTTCTATATCTTCTGCCATGGTCGGACATTGAGCCGAGCTCAATTTCACACCTTGTAACACAGGCAAGAACCCCTTCTTAGAATGATCCATATTGAATTTCTTCAATATCTTGTCAAGGTATGTGCTTTGTGAAAGACCTATGAGGCATCTGGATCTATCTCTGTAGATCTTGATGCCTAATATATAAGCAGCTTCTCCAAGGTCCTTCATTGAAAAACTCTTATTCAAGTAGGCCTTGATGTTGTCCAAGAGTTCTATATCATTTCCCATCAAAAGTATGTCATCTACATATAATATGAGAAATGCTACAGAGCTCCCACTCACTTTCTTGTAAACACAGGCTTCTCCATAAGTCTGTGTAAACCCAAACGCTTTGATCATCTCATCAAAGCGAATGTTCCAACTCCGAGATGCTTGCACCAGCCCATAAATCGAGCGTTGGAGCTTGCACACCTTGTCAGCATTATTAGGATCGACAAAACCTTCCGGCTGCATCATATACAATTCTTCCTTAAGGAAACCATTAAGGAATGCCGTTTTGACGTCCATTTGCCATATTTCATAATCATAGAATGCGGCAATTGCTAACATGATTTGGACGGACTTCAGCTTCGCTACCGGTGAGAAAGTCTCATCGTAGTCAACCCCTTGAACTTGTCGATAAACCTTAGCGACAAGCCTAGCTTTATAGATGGTCACATTACCATCCGCGTCTGTCTTCTTCTTAAAGATCCATTTATTTTCTATGGCTCGCCGTTCAACGGACAAGTCAGTCAAAGTCCATACTTCATTTTCAAACATGGATCCTATCTCGGATTTCATGGCTTCTAGCCATTTGTCGGAATCCGGGCCCGCCATCGCTTCCTCACAGTTCGAAGGTTCACCGTTGTCTAACAACATGATTTCCATGACAGGGTTGCCGTACCACTCTGGTGCGGAACGTGTCCTTGTGGACCTTCGAATTTCAGTAGGAGCTTGATCAGAAGTATCTTGATCATCATCATTAACTTCCTCTCTAGTCGGTGCAGGCACCTCAGAAACATTTTCTTGAGTTGCGCCATTTTCCGGTTCTAGAGGTAATACTTCATCAAGTTCTACTTTCCTCCCACTTACTTCTTTCGAGAGAAACTCTTTCTCTAGAAAGGACCCATTCTTGGAAACAAAGATCTTGCCTTCGGATCTGAGGTAGAAGGTATACCCAATAGTTTCTTTAGGGTATCCTATGAAGACGCATTTTTCCGATTTGGGTTTGATCTTTTCAGGTTGAAGTTTCCTGACATAAGCATCGCATCCCCAAACTTTTAAAAACGACAGCTTAGGTTTCTTCCCAAACCATAATTCAAACGGTGTCGTCTCAACGGATTTCGATGGTGCCCTATTTAAAGTGAATGTGGCAGTCTCTAAAGCATAGCCCCAAAAAGATAGTGGTAAATCGGCAAGAGACATCATAGATCGCACCATATCTAATAGAGTGCGATTACGACGTTCGGACACACCATTACGCTGAGGTGTTCCAGGCGGCGTGAGTTGTGAAACTATTCCACATTTTCTTAAGTGTGTACCAAACTCATGACTCAAGTATTCTCCTCCACGATCTGATCGTAGGAACTTGATTTTCCTGTCACGTTGATTCTCAACCTCACTCTGAAATTCCTTGAACTTTTCAAAGGTTTCAGACTTGTGTTTCATTAAGTAGACATACCCGTATCTACTTAAGTCATCAGTGAGGGTGAGAACATAACGATAGCCACCACGAGCCTCAACAATCATTGGACCGCACACATCAGTATGTATGATTTCCAATAAGTTGGTTGCTCGCTCCATTGTTCCCGAGAACGGAGTCTTGGTCATTTTTCCCATGAGGCATGGTTCGCACGTGTCAAATGATTCATAATCAAGAGACTCTAAAAGTCCATCTGCATGGAGCTTCTTCGTGTGTTTGACACCTATGTGACCAAGGCGGCAGTGCCACAAGTATGTGGGACTATCATTATCAACCTTACATCTTTTGGTTTTCACACTATGAACATGTGTAGTATTACGTTCGAGGAAGAATAAACCATTCACCATCGGAGCATGACCATAAAACATATCTCTCATATAAATAGAACAACCATTATTCTCGGATTTAAATGAGTAGCCATCTCAAATTAAACGAGATCCCGATACAATGTTCATGCTCAAAGCTGGCACTAAATAACAATTATTGAGGTTTAAAACTAATCCCGTAGGTAAATGAAGAGGTAGAGTGCCGACGGCGATCACATTGACCTTGGAACCATTCCCGACGCGCATCGTCACCTCGTCCTTTGCCAGTCTCCGCTTATTCCGCAGCTCCTGCTTTGAGTTACAAATGTGAGCAACTGCACCGGTATCAAATACCCAGGAGCTACTACGAGTACTGGGAAGGTACACATCAATTACATGTATATCACATATACCTTTGTTTTGTCGGCCTTCTTGTCCGCTAAGTATTTGGGGCAGTTCCGCTTCCAGTGACCACTTTCCTTGCAATAAAAGCACTCAGTCTCGGTCTTGGGTCCATTCTTTGGCTTCTTCCCGGCAGCTTGCTTGCCAGGCGCGGCAACTCCCTTGCCGTCCTTCTTGAAGTTCTTTTTACCCTTGCCCTTCTTGAACTTAGTGGTTTTATTGACCATCAACACTTGATGTTCCTTCTTGACTTCTACCTCTGCTGATTTCAGCATAGCAAATACTTCAGGAATGGTCTTTTCCATCCCCTGCATATTGAAGTTCATCACAAAGCTCTTGTAGCTTGGTGGAAGTGACTGGAGGATTCTGTCAATGACCGCGATTTCCGGGAGATTAACTCCCAGCTGAGTCAAGCGGTTATGTAACCCAGACATAGTGAGTATGTGCTCACTGACAGAACTATTTTCCTCCATCTTACAGCTGAAGAATTTGTCGGAGACTTCATATCTCTCGACCCGGGCATGAGCTTGAAAAACCATTTTCAGCTCTTCGAACATCTCATATGCTCCATGTCTCTCAAAACGCTTTTGGAGCCCCGGCTCTAAGCTGTAAAGCATGCCGCACTGAACGAGGGAGTAGTCATCGGTACGTGCCTGCCAAGCGTTCATAACGTCTTGTTCTGCAGGGAGAACAGGTGCGTCACCTAGCGGTGCTTGTAGGACATAATCTTTCTTGGCAGCTATGAGGATGATCCTCAGGTTCCGGACCCAGTCCGTGTAGTTGTTGCCATCGTCTTTCAGCTTGGTTTTCTCTAGGAACACGTTGAAGTTGAGGACTACGTTGGCCATTTGATCTACAAGACATATTGTAAAGATTTTAGACTAAGTTCATGATAATTAAGTTCATCTAATCAAATTATAATGAAATCCCACTTAGATAGACATCCCTCTTCTAGTTATCTAAGTATAACATTATCCGAGTCAACTAGGTCGTGTCTGATCATCACGTGAGACGGATTAGTCAACATCGGTGAACATCTTCATGTTGATCGTATCTTCTATACGACTCATGCTCGACCTTTCGGTCTTCTGTGTTCCGAGGCCATGTCTATGCACATGCTAGGCTCGTCAAGTCAACCTAAGTGTTTGCATGTGTAAATCTGTGTTACACCCGTTGTATGTGAACGTTGGAATCTATCACACCCGATCGTCACGTGATGCTTAGAAACGAACGAACTGTCGCAACGGTGCACAGTTAGGGGAAACACTTCTTGAAATTATTATGAGGGATCATCTTATTTACTACCGTCGTTCTAAGTAAACAAGATGCAAAACATGATAAACATCACATGCAATCAATTAATAATAGTGACATGATATGGCCAATATCACATAGCTCCTTTGATCTCCATCTTGGGGCTCCATGATCATCTTGTCACCGACATGACACCGTCATACTTATCGACATGCAAGTTGTGATTCCTTGTACAATAGCATGAACATCTCATACATCATATATAGATCATTCATCATTCATCACAACTTTGGCCATATCATATCACAAAGCACTTGCTGCAAAAACAAGTTAGACGTCCTCTAATTGTTGTTGCAAGTTTTACGTGGCTGAAGTAGGGTTCTAGCAAGAACGTTTTCTTACCTACGTGAAAGCCACAACGTGATTTGTCAACTTCTATTTACCCTTCATAAGGACCCTTTTCATCGAATCCGCTCCAACTAAAGTAGGAGAGACAGACACCCGCCAGCCACCTTATGCAACTTGTGCATGTTAGTCGGTGGAACCGGTCTCACGTAAGCGTACGTGTAAGGTTGGTCCGGGCCGCTTCATCCCACAATACCGTTGAAGCAAGATAAGACTAGTAGCAGCAAGAAAGTTGACAACATCTAGGCCCACAACAAAAAACTATTCTACTCGCGCAAGAAGAACTACGCATAGACCTAGCTCATGATGCCACTGTTGGAGAACGTTGCAGAAAACAAAATTTTTCCTACAGTTTCACCAAGATCCATCTAGGAGTTCATCTAGCAACGAGTGATCGGATTGCATCTACATACCTTTGTAGATCACGCGCGGAAGCGTTCAAAGAACGGGGATGAGGTAGTCGAACACGACGTGATCTAAATCACCGAAGATCTTAGCACCGAACGGACGGTGCCTCCGTGTTCAACACACGTACGTTCAGCGTAACGTCTCCTTCTTCTTGATCCAGCAAGAGGGAAGGAGAGGTTGAGGAAGATGGCTCCAGCAGCAGCACGACGGCGTGGTGGTGATGGAGTTGCAGTACTCCGTCAGGGCTTCGCCAAGCGCTATGGAGGAGGAGGAGGTGTTGGAGAGGAAGAAGGAGGCAACCAAAGGCGTGGGAGAAAAGACCTCCTTCCCTCACTATATATAGGAGGGCCAAGGGGGGGGGGGCGCCGGCCCTAGGAGATCCAATCTCCTAGGGGGGTGCGGCCAAGGGGGAGAAATCCCTCCTCCCCAAGGCACCTAGGAGGTGCCTTCCCCTCCTAGGACTCTTCCTCCTTAAAACCCTAGGCGCATGGGCCTCTTGGGGCTGGTGCCCTTGGCCCATGTAGGCCAAGGCGCACCCCCTACAGCCCATGTGCCCCCCCGGGACAGGTGGCCCCACCCAGTGGACCCCCGGGACCCTTCCGGTGGTCCCGGTACAATACCAATGACCCCGAAACTTGTCCCGATGGCCGAAATAGGACTTCCCATATATAAATATTTACCTCCGGACCATTCCGGAACTCCTCGTGACGTCTGGGATCTCATCCGGGACTCCGAACAACATTCGGGTTACTGCATATACATATCCCTACATCCCTAGCGTCACCGAACCTTAAGTGTGTAGACCCTACGGGTTCGGGAGACATGCAGACATGACCGAGATCGCTCTCCGGTCAATAACCAACAGTGGGATCTGGATACCCATGTTGGCTCCCACATGCTCCTCGATGATCTCATTGGATGAACCACGATGTCGAGGATTCAAACAACCCCGTATACAATTCCCTTTGTCAATCGGCATGTTACTTGCCCGAGATCCGATCGTCGGTATCCCAATACCTCGTTCAATCTCGTTACCGGCAAGTCACTTTACTCGTACCGTAATGCATGATCCCGTGACTAGACACTTGGTCACTTTGAGCTCATTATGATGATGCATTACCGAGTGGGCCCAGTGATACCCCTCCGTCATACAGAGTGACAAATCCCAGTCTTGATCCATGTCAACCCAACAGACACTTTCGGAGATACCCGTAGCATACCTTTATAGTCAACCAGTTACGTTGTGACGTTTGGCACACCCAAAGTACTCCTACGGTATCCGGGAGTTACATGATCTCATGGTCTAAGGAAAAGATACTTGACATTGGAAAACTCTAGCAAACGAACTATACGATCTTGTGCTATGTTTAGGATTGGGTCTTGTCCATCACATCATTCTCCTAGTGATGTGATCTCGCTATCAATGACATCCAATGTGCATAGTCAGGAAACCATGACTATCTGTTGATCAACGAGCTAGTCAACTAGAGGCTTACTAGGGACATGTTGGTGTCTATTATTCACACATGTATTATGATTTCCGGATAACACAATTATAGCATGAATAAAGACAATTATCATGAACAAGGAAATATAATAATAAAGCTTTTATTATTGCCTCTAGGGCATATTTCCAACAGGAGCGGCCTCCTTCCGTGCTCCCGGCCGGAGCGCTCAAAGGTGGGGGGTGGGCTGCTGGAGCTGTTTGAACTAGGTGAAAGAACCCCAGGGCGAAATGGCGAGCAGCGGCGACCCCGGAGTATTTGGCGAGGCAGGCATCGGGCCGGAGATCCGCCGCGTCCACGACTGGGTTCCCGAGGGGTAAGTCACGCATCCTGTTTAGATTGAGCTTATTTGTGCATTTGAAAAGTCGATTCGAGTAGGTTTGCCCAATTAGTGTGCTGATTGTGTCTTTGTTTTTCGTCGTTTAGGATGGAGTTGCGGTTTGCTTTCTTGGTGCAAATTAGAAGGGACCAGTACATGTTCGATGCAAAGGATAAGAAGAAATACCAAGGAGGTTTCGATTATTGGTTGCCAATGGCTAGTAATTGGAGTTTCAGACAATTTGGGGAGGTACTTTTTAGCCAATATCCTTGGGGTTTGCTTGATGAAGTGGTATACAAATACTATGATGCGGAAAAGAAATGGGTGACAGTTAGTAATGATGAAGAGATGGCTACCATGTTTGCTAGGCATAAAGAGAAAGATAATTTTCATGTGAGGCTACAAATTGATGTGCTTGAGCAGACATTTGGACCTAGGATGGCGGGTGCAACATATCGGGGAGAACCAAGTGGTCGTAATGGCATCTCTAGCCAGAACAGTTCAGTTGGTGCACAACGACGTGGTGGCTCGACAAGTGTGGGCAACGGCAGTAGAGTCCCCCTTGAAGTGGAGCCTGATGACTACAATTCTGGGATTGATGAAGAGAATCTATATTCTGATGTTATTCAGAATTTACGACGGCCACCTCAAGCTGAAAACCAAGATGAGGTTCAAAATGCAGTCCATGTGGATGATGACGTGGTGGGTGAGGACGAAGACCTTGCAGCTGTCGAATGGGACCCTTTGAACCCTCATATGGAAGAAGGTACCGTTTTTGCATCCATGACTGAGTGTAGAAATGCACTTGTGACATACTGCATCAAGGTAGAACGTACTTTCAAAGTTGACAAGAGCGATAAAGTACGTTACAGAGTGCACTGTCCGACTGAGGGTTGTCCATTGAGGCTGCTCGCATCTAAAATGCGAAATAGCACTAATGTTTAGGTCAAAGTGAACCCTTTTAAGCACACATGCCAGGAATCAACCCTTAGGAAGGATACAATCAGTAGAGCCAAGTCAAGATGGGTGGCAGAAGAAGTAAAGAAGTGGGTGAAAGAAAACCAGCAAGTGGGTCCAAAGAAATTGCAGAAGAACATCAAAGATAAGTTCAAGATAGATTTACCATACATGAGGTTGTTCAATGGTAAACAACATGCTATGGATTCTATTTATGGTAACTGGCATGAAAGTTTTCAATTGTTGTATTCATTCAAAGGTGAAGTGGAGAGGACAAGCCCAGGTAGTATTGTATATATTGATCACCACACCGTGGAGTACACATTCAGGGGAGTGACAAAGACCAAGGAATGCTTTAGGAGGATTTTTGTCTGCCTTGAGGCTTGTCGCCGGGGTTTTTTGGCAGGTTGTAGGCCTTATTTGGCTGTTGATGCCACTTTTCTTATAGGGAGGTCTAAAGGACAGTTAGTAGCAGCTTGTGCAGTTCATGCACATAGTTTTGTATTTCCAGTTGCCTACGGTGTGCTGGAGACAGAGTCTGAGGAGGGCTGGACTTGGTTTTTTGCATAATCTGCGCCGGGCTATTGCATATCACAATGGGTTGGTCATTCATACAGATGCCTGCAAAGGTTTAGAAGTGGTCGTGGACAATGTGTTCCCTGGAGTAGAGCATAGGGAATGCATGTGTCACCTTGCTGCAAATTTCATGAAGAAATTCAAAGGAAAGGTGTATACAGACAATTTATGGCCAACATCTTTGACTTGCAGCGTGAAGAAGCACAACTACCACTTGAGGCAGTTATACATGAATCCCAAAGTGAAAGAATACTTGGAAACACACCACTCCAAGTTATGGGCCAGAAGCCAATTCAGTGAACTGAGCAAAGTTGACTATGTGCACAATAATCTAGCAGAGTCTTTCAACTCAACAATCCAGAAACTAAAGGGTCATTATGTGGTGGACTTGCTTGACAGGATAAGGATATAATACATGCAGAAATTTCATTATCATGCAGGAATAGCCGAGACAAAATTCATGGGCCACATTATCACCCCTGCCGTGATGAATGAACTGAAGCAGAAAACAACAGGCTTGGAAATGAAGATGACTCTTTGCTCGGCTACCACAACAGAGATATCATATTTGGATAAAGAGAACAGGGAATGGAGATATCCAGTGGATTTAGAAGCTAGAACTTGCAGTTGTAGGCAATGGCAGATAACTGGGTTGCCATGCATTCATGCCTTGTTTTTCATCACTTCTCTCCCAGGTCCATCAGGGAACATACAGCGGTATGTGCATGATTACTACTCTGTTGCAAGGTTCGAAGCCACATATGCTTATGCCTTGCCTGCTATGGAGGGAAAACAACAATGGGACATGGTGGACCCTGGATTCAAGCTTTGCGCTCCAGTTCTGAAGAGAGCAGTAGGTAGACCAAGGAAGAGTCGAATCAGACCTCGCAGCGAAGGAGCTGGACTTGGAGCGAGGAAGCATAAGTGCACAAGGTGTGGTGGGTCTGGTCATTTCGGTAAGTATTATGATAACAAAGTAGATCCAGCGTTCGGAGAGAGTTTCGATGAAGGCTTCGATGAAAATGTTGGTCAGCAGCAGGTAGCCTCAACAGATGATGAAAATGATTGTCAAGAGCTGGTTGCATCATATGAGGATTTTGACGAGGTTCCAAATGATGATGGTCAACAGCCACATGATTTTGACGATGATCCAAAATATCCTCCAAATAATGATTCAAGTGAGGCTCCAAATGGTGATCCAAGTGAGGCTCCAAATGGTGATCATGGTGATCCAAGTGAGGCTCCAAATGATGATCCAAGTGAGGCTCCAAATGGTGACCAACCTTCTGTTGTTGTGAGTTCTGCTAGGTATGTAAATCTTGCAAGGGTCAAATACTACTGTACATTTATCACTTCACATGATCTCATTACCCTTTATGTTTTGCACAGCTCTATGGTAGGTTTGAAGAAGACACGCAAGGTACCGACAACCAAGAGGAGAAGAGAAGAAGCAATGACCACAAGCTGCACGAGGAGCAAAGTGATGGCAAGAAGCTCAAGGAACAGACAGAAGCCCCAACGCTATGAATAATTATGAAACATTATGAATAATGTTGTATTTTTATTGGATGATGTTGTACCTATGTTAGAACTATGTTTGAACAATGTTGGACCTATGTTAGAACTTCAAATTTGACATGATGTTTAAATCTGTTGGATGATGTTTGAATGAGCACATGGTTTTTCCTTTTTTTTGATTTTTATGAATTTTGTTTTGCTCATTTGAATTCTGGTCAAACCTAACTTTGACCAAGATTTAAACAAGTCTAAAACATCAAAAATGAAAAACTAAGCCTGGATCCTTCTTAGTCAATCCAAAATGAAGTTGTGGTGAGGTTTTTGAAATTTTCATGAAAAATGTGCTAAAAAGAGGGGTCCAAAGGTAGAGTAAGCGGCCTCATTTCTAAGCAAGGTTTTTTTCAACCTTGTCTAAATCAGCCAAATAAGTTTCCAACACATATATTCTATATATACAGACTGTGTGCGCTGGTTTTTCCTTTTTTTGATTTTTTTTAATTTGTTTTGCTCATTTGAATTCTGGTCAAACTTAACTTTGACCAAGATTTAAACAAGTCTAAAACATCAAAATGAAGAACTAAGCCTGGATCCTTCTTAGTCAATCCAAAATGAAGCTGTGGTGAGGGTTTTTGAAATTTTCATGTTCATTTCCCCAAAACACTTCTCTTCACTTCATACAAGAGAGTTTGAGATACTCGAGATATCACATAAGACACATGAACTTATCGTTTAAATGTATGTAAACCTTGTTTATCAAGTTAAATCGTTACTATATGACATAAGAAGACTATGTGCGCAGGTTTTTCATTTTCTAATTTTTATTTAATTTATTATGCGCATTTGAAATCTGGTCAAACATAGCTTTGACCGCTCGAAACCCCTCTCAAACCCCACTAACCCTAGCATTGAACAAGGACCGTCCATCTAACCCTAGCGGCGATCAAGGGCAGTCGATCTAACCCTTGTAGAAGGAATCCGCGGGGAGGAGGGGGGCGATCCGGGAGATGCAATCTGATTGCCTGGGAGATTGTTTTTTCTAAACAAGTACCAGGCGCGCTGGATGGACCGTTGGGCCGTCTCATTGTCTGGGCCTGAGAACGCAGTTAAAAGCCCGTCTCAGCCTTTCCAGGCCTGCATGCATGGGAAGGGGGGCGACATGGGTTTGCATGCGCGGGAGGCGGACGTGCATGCATGCGAGCGAGGCGCGCTAGGCTAGCGAGGCGCGCTAGGCTAGCGAGGCGAGCAGGCTAGCGAGGCGAGCTAGGTGGCCATGCACGTATTGATTCAGAGTTAGGCCATTACGACAGTGGTTCAGATTACGGCACTGAGTCAGATGCACGGGCCCGGTCAAAGAGCTTCACTATGCAGCGATTCAGATGCACGCACGCGCCCCATGCATCATTTTTGTGCAAAAATTAAATGGTGCAAAACGTAACGGATACACACACGCGTCCGGATTAACACACGCACTGTTCTCATCCTTTCTCTCTTCCTCTCCCACCCACAGGCCTACAAATGGGGTGCCTCTCTTCCTCTTCCACCCACAAGCCAGATCCGATCCATTCTCTCCAACTTCAAACACCCAAGCGACCGAGCCCTCTCCAAGTGACCAAGTGAAGATGCAGTTCGACGGGCCGACCTTCAACCGTCCGCCTGTCGTGCCGGAGCTGCGCTACCCACCGATCGTGCTCATCGAGAGGGAGCTCCGTCTGTGGGCGATTTCAAGGTGGAGGGGTTCCGTCGAACTCACCCGCGCCTTCCTCAGAGCCGGCTATGCCCACCTCCCACAGGGCTCTCCTAGGATGTTCACCCTCAACGAGGTTAGTGACCGCGGTGTCATCCTCCTACTGCTCACGGTCACCTTCGCCAACCCGTTTGACGCGCACGAGCTCCTCGGCCAAGTCTTTTGGTGCGGCTGCGAGGCCATTTTCTTCATGGTGTACAACATCTACACCACCTACGAGAGCGTCTTCCCCACTCCAGGCCAGATGCACTCCCTTCCCTACGACGAGGAAGAGGAGGTGTGAAGTTCAAGACGGTGTTGAAGCGCGCGGCCAAGGTGCAAGAAGAAGGTCAAGATGAAGATGTTCAAGCCCGGAGTCAAGCTCGTCATGTTTCGTTTTTATTTTGTTACTTTTCTATGCCGTGCGTGCCATGTCGTGTCGTGTCGTGTTCGTGAACTTATGGGTCCAAGTTATTATTTGTCGGTGCGAGGACGACACCTATGGGATCACGAGAATCCCTACTACGGTTGCGGGGCGCGGGGTTTTGAGAAGGGCGGATCAAATAGATAGCACACGGGTTCTTTTATCCAGGTTCGGGCCGCGAGGATGCGTAAAACCCTACTCCTACCATGGTGATTTGTTTATCTGTGTTCTTGAGCTAGCAATGGGGCGTGAGGAGCTCCAAAAAGCCGAATCCCCCTCCTGGTCGCCTTGGGCCTCCTTTTATAAGGAAAAGGGGTTGCCACAGTGGCACACAGGAGGTGGAAAGGGTACAGTGATACGAGTTTATCCCTCGCATTACATGACAAGGCACATTTAATGCGTCATGCTTAGGTGTTCTTGCTTTATCGGGGACGGGGGAGAGCCCAGTCTTGTCCGTCGCCGATCCCTTTCGCGTCGACACGCGCCCTGGCCAGTGGTGCCCGTGGCGCCAAGTAGGCAGGCAGGTAGCTGAGGTGGCGCAGCGGTGGGTCTCCACGAATATCCGCTTGCCGCCACGCAGGTGCCTGCCCAACTGGTTGGGTCGGCTGCTGCATGCGAATGGTGGTAGAGGTTGGAATTGGTGTGGGCCTGATGGTGGCCCTATGGGCGTCTTTGGCAAGGGCCTCGCTGTAGCCCTGGCAAGGTTCTTGCCGTGGCGCCTGCAGTCATCCCCGGCAAGGCTCTTGCCAGGGGCCTTGTGGTCCTCCTTGGCTGGGAACCTGCCAAGGGTCGTCATCTTCTATAGTGTGTATCTGATCTTGAATGTCTTCACAAAGATCTGCATGCCACCACGGGGATGTCTCCCGAATCCTTGCCCCACGGGGGCAGTGGACTCAAGGGTGATTCGCTCCGTAAGTGTGGGGTGAGCTGCCACGGCAAGGATCTTGTCGGGTTTGCTAAAACCGCCCCCCGGCAAGGATCTTGCCGGGGGAGTCCGCTTAGTCCCCTTTGCTCTTTGTGGTCTTGGTCTTGGCGTTGTTCTGCTCCTTCTGAGCTTCGGCCTTACCATTGGCTCACCTCCCTCCCCTTGCCCGGTGTGGTGGCGTCCGTGGCTCGGACTGCCCGTGCACAGTTATAGGGGTATAAAAAGTGTACCCCTCTTTTTGTACACCGACAGGAGCCCCCGGGCCTGGGCCACACGTAAGCGTAATCGCGTCGTTGGGCTAGGCCCAAGAACGGTGCGCGGGCAGGCGGGGTAGTTTTTACCGTGGTAAGTTTCTTCGCGCTGCGCTTCTCATGCCTCCCGCGTGTGGCTCGGCGTGGGGAGGCATGTGTGACGTGGGCGGCATGCGTGGGGCTGAGCTCTGCGCGCATGCGTCACGTTGCAGTTAATGTGAAAGGAGGCGGCCCGCGTTTTCCCCCATAAGAAGGAATAACCGTGGGCGCGCTGCTCACTTTCTCCTCTTCTCTCATTCTTTTTCCAATCTCAGAGCCGCCGTTTCCTCTCTTCCTTCCCTCCTAAGATTCCGCCGCCGCCCGCCATTGCCGTTTCACCACCCCTCTTCCTCAATCCTCTAGACTTCTTGGCCGCCATGGCGCCCAAATCAGCCAAGGGCAAGGGGTGGCTAAGAGCTCCGGGACCGTGGAGCCGCCGAAGAGTGCGCTGTTGGGGGACCGGACGAAGTCCGCCTTCTTTCTCCACTTGTCGATTGGGGTTCATGAGCTCCGGGCCTCCTTCAAGCCCTTATGGGGAGTGAAGACGGGGGGAGAGAGTTCGGGGCACCCGGCGACGCGCGTCATTCCTGCCGCTTGCGCCGATCCTGCTCCAAACCGGTATCCCTTTTTTGTTGATTTCCTTTCCTGCGGGCTATGCCCTTCTTTTTCTGATTTTTTCTGCGGCATTATGCACACCTTCGGCTTTCGTCTCTTGGACTTTACTCCGAATGCGGTGGCATGCCTGGCTCTCTTCGCGCATCTTTGTGAGGGCTTTGCCGGAGTGCAGCCCAATACGGCACTCTTCCGCCATTATTTCTCCCCTCAAATCCAGCCCGGAGGTGCCCTCTCCGGATGGGTCGCCTGGATCCCTAGATCCAAGGGGGCGTACCCGGAGGGAGCCATGAAGGAGAGGTGGGATGAATGGCGTGGCCGGTGGTGCTGGATTGAAGACAAAGACCCGCCGAAGTTCTGCAAGGTCCATCGAGTGCCACCTGTTCGCGGCAGCGATTGGGGTGATGTTGATGCCACTGACGAGAGGCTGACTGTCGCCACCACTAGGATCCTTCGGCTTTCCCGGGCTGGGCTTACTTTGGAGATGATCGGGGCGGACTTCATTCGCTGCCGGATCACCCCGTTGCATAATAAGGGGAGGCCGGCCTGGCTTTTTACAAACCTGGCTGATATTATGCGGCTCCGCCCTGGCCTCGACCATAACTTCAGGGTGATAGCGCATGCCCACTTCTGCCAGCAGCTCTTCCAGCTTGGCGTGGGTTGCGACGGCGAGGTTGAACGGACCGGCAAGGCTACAAGAGCTGCCGCGAAGGTCGGCAAGGCCGTCAGGGGGTCGTTCTTCTAGTTGCCGGCGGGAGTGGTCCCGCTGTGCAATAACTCACGTCGGTCCGAAATCATTGCTATGATGCCGAACTGCAACGCACACGGCCCTGTCCCGAGCTGGACAGGGCCGACGGACGTAGATGTGCAGCAATTCTTCGACTCCTTGTCCGAGGTATACGTTGATGCTGACGCCGAGCGGCGGCTTGTCATGGACACCACCCAGGCGGAGCTGGACTATATCGCCACCAGGGCGAGGGAGGCACAGCTTGCCACAGAGGCTGGCAGCGCCGGGGGCGTGGAAGACAAGGCCGCGACGGCTGTGGAGGAGGAGCAGTTCACCCTGTGGGCGGCGGCCAGCAGGGAGGTCAGCAGCGCCGATGCTAGAGCTCCGCTTGTCGAGGATGCGGCCGATGAGTCGTCGGAGGAGGAGGACGTGGCGGCGGGCTCGACACCAACCAGGAGAAGAGGGCGAGTCCTGCGGCGAGCTGGCTCTGGCGAGCCGGCTCGGCCCGGCAGGACTATGCGGCCTCAATTGACCCTGGAGGGGTCCGGGCGCCACACGAGGGCCACGACAGCGAAGGGGCTGACGAAGGCCGCTGAAAAGAGAAAGGCGACGGCCCCTTCCTCATCCGGGTGCGCACGAACCCTGCCGCCTTCTTCGCCTCCTCCGGCAGGCGTCGACTCGGATGATGATGTGGAGCTCCCTTTTGATCTCGGGCCTCTCAGTCCGGAGAGGAAAAGGAAACTGGTGGATGAGGAGGAGACGGATGACGACTAAGTACTCCGTTCCTTACTGTCATTTCCATTTCTCCGAATCGAGTCGCTTGTCTTGATCCATTTCTTCTTTTGCGAGGACCATGGCGAGCAGTCAGTCCCCGGCTGGGGCGTCAGGGACACCACTGGTGGTGCTGAGCAGCCCGGACAGCAGCCCCCGGCGCAGCCCCTAGCGTAAGTTCGTCACTCTCTCCTTACTCGACATGTGGTAGGTGCTCGATGCCATGACGCTGATCTTGCCGGGTTTGCAGGAGGGGAGCGGCAGCAGGAGGAGCCGCAGAGCACTGCTCCCAACACACCACCCCCGTCGACTACGCCGCAGCAGGGGGCGTTCCCGGCAAGGGCACCAGACGCGGAGCCCACACCCATGGAGGAGGAGGGGAACTTGGGCGCTGGCGATTCCGTCACCGCGGAGTGGGGACTTCTGCTCCACAGCCTAGCACTGGTGAGTCTTCTGTGCTTCATCTCTGTTTTCCCTTTATCCTTTTATTGGCTTCATCGCCCCCATTGCTGCTCAGGCCCTCCTCCAACAGACTTGGAGGACGCAGACACCATTGTTGGAGGTACTTCTGAGGAAGCCGCGGCGGAGGCCAGCAAGATTGCCGCCGAGGAGGCCGCCAAAGATGCCGACGAGGCTGCCGCTGACGAGGCCGCCAAGGGTGCCGCCGAGGACGCCGCTGCGGGAGCCGCCAAGGCATCCGGCGAGGCTCCTGCCGAGGGTGCCAGCAGTGGGCCTGCCGGCAAGGCCGGCCAAGGAGGCGGTGGCGGGCGACCATCCTCCCTCCTCCTCAACTTTGGGCCCCGGCAGATATCTGAAGGTGGGCGATGATCTTTTCGTCCATCTTTCGGGGGCGTCAAGCTGATCGCCCGCCGAAGGAGAAGCTTTTGACGGCGAGGTGCTTGCCCCCACCGGGCTTGAGGTGGTTGACGAGTCGCGCGTTGGCGGCGATGGTTCCGCAGAAGAGCAGCTTTTCCGCGCCATGGGGGCCGACTTCCGGAAGCTCCAAGCGCTCTACCGTGCCCGCCTGGACAAGGTCAAGTCCAGGATGACGGCAGTGGACGACGCGGAGGTGGACTTCAAGGCGCGCATCACTGAGACGCAGACCTGGTTCCACCGGACTCGCGAGGAGCAAAGGGCCTTTCAGGAGGAATTGGCCAAGCGCGATATGGAGCTTACCATGAAAATGGCCGACATTGAGAAGGCCCAGGAAGAGGCGGCGAACCTGGCTGCCGCGGCCGAGGCCGCCCGGAACCAGCATCAAGCCGCCCTGGATTCCCAGGAAGAGGACCTCTCTGCGCGTGAGGCGAAGCTTGTCGCAATGCTCTGCGGCAAGGATGAGGAGCTCGAGGCCCTTGTCGTGCGTCGGACCCGCGAACTGGAGCAGAGGCACAAGGAGGCACTCGACACCCAAGCTCTGGCCCACGCCGGCAAGGTGAAGGAGCTGGAAGCAGGGCGGGATGAACTGAAGGAGCAGGCCCTCAAGTTGTCCGGCGAGAAGAACACGCTCAACCGCGCCTTGGTAGAGGCGCAAGGATCAGTCATCAGCAGGACTGGGGAGCTCTCCGACGCGCGGAACTCCATCAGAGACCTCAAGCTGAAGCTGGAGGGCCTCGAGAAGATGATGTCGAGGAGCAGGGCTCGGGAGGAGACCTTGACCAGGAGCCTCGAGGAGGAGAAGCAGCTGCGGGCAAACGAGGCCGCCTCCCACCAGGAATATGTGGTGGCCGAGAACAGGTGGATCAGCCATCTGGAGGTCGTCGCCGGCAGGGTCACCTAGCAATTGGCCACCATGGGGATGCCAAATGTGAGGTACGCCCCCGAGCACAGCGGGACCGTCAACACCAAGCTGACCCAGTTCTTCGAGGGCGTCCTTGGAGCCTTGGGCTATCTTCACTCCAACAGGACGGCCACGCTGGCCGAGGAGGCCCGGCGACTTTGCCGGAGGGTCGTGACCAAGGTCCTCACCAAGGTGGCGCACTAGAATCCCGACATTGACTTCACGGCCTTGATGAAGAGCTTGCCGGATGGTGTTGACCTCAAGGTGCTCCAAGAGCGCATCAAGCCCATCACCAACGGCATCGACGAAATCAAGAGGGTGGAAGGCCAGCGCCGGGATTAAGCATCCCGTTCCTCTTCGCCGCTGCGGGTTCCCGATCAAGACAGATTTATCTTTAGTTAGAACCGCAGCTATGACGCGATATAATATAACTTTGAAGTACTCTTAATTTTCATGCATGTTGTTTCCCCGTTCAATTCCTCTTTGTATGTGTGCCCCTCGTCGATCGGGTAGGCTTGCCGGCGCGAAAGCCCTTAGCGGCATTTTGGGGACGGATCCCCAGGGCCTGCCGGGTGCACGTGCTGCCGGACGAGCCACCTTTCCGCTCCCAACGCGGCCGCTCGAACTGTCGAGCTTGACTCGAGTCAGAATCGAGGGCGTTGTTGGTCGTGGAAGGTTACTCTACCACTCTCGACGCAGCCACTTGAGCTGTTGAGTGGACTCGAAACAGGGCAAGGGCGTTGCCGATCGTGGGAGAGCCCCCTGGCGTGCAGGTTTCTCATACAAAGACGTGACATCTCCGGGGGGAAATAACCTCAAATAGGAAGGGTTGTACGAACAAGGGTTCACTGCAACTTATCTTCTGTTTGCGGTCGCTCGAGCGTCGATCTTCTGGCCTCCTTTCTCCTTCAAGGGTCACGAAGGTGAAGGAGTGCCGGGCTAACTGCTAGAGCCGATTCTCACAACTGCAGGTGAGGGAGTCCCGGACTAGGGGGTGTCCGGACAGCCGAACTATCATGATCAGCCGGACTCCAAGACTATGAAGATACAAGATTGAAGACTTCGTCCCGTGTCCGGATGGGACTTTCCTTGGCGTGGAAGGCAAGCTTGGTGATACGGATATGTAGATCTCCTACCATTGTAACCGACTCTGTGTAACCCTAGCCCTCTCCGGTGTCTATATAAACCGGATGGCTTTAGTCCGTAGGACGAACAACAATCATACCATAGGCTAGCTTCTAGGGTTTAGCCTCCTTGATCTCGTGGTAGATCTACTCTTGTAACACACATCATCAATATTAATCAAGCAGGACGTAGGGTTTTACCTCCATCAAGAGGGCCCGAACCTGGGTAAAACATCGTGTCCCTTGTCTCCTGTTACCATCCGCCTAGACGCACAGTTCGGGACCCCCTACCCGAGATCCGCCGGTTTTGACACCGACATTGGTGCTTTCATTGAGAGTTCCTCTGTGCCGTCGCAATCAGGAAGGATGCCTTTTCCCGTCTTTAAAGACGGCGCCGTCGTCAAGGGAGCTTTGGCCGCCGGCCAAACTATCCGGCTAGGTGGTTTTCTTATGACCGCCTGTTCGGCCACCGCTCCGACGATGACCTCTCAGGTCATCAAAAGCGATCTTCACGTCAGCTCGGAATTCGCCGAGCAGCTAGATCCGATGGAGCTCTCCTCCGTAAACGAGCTCTTGGATCGCATCGCCGCCCTGGGAGTCGCTACAGACTACGATCAGATTGGGCTTAAAACCGATCTGAGAGAAATTAACTCTCCCCAGGCTACCCACCACGTTGTTGTGGTAGAGGAACAATGCGGCGACTCTTCTTCTATGTTAAAAACCAGCTATGTCCGGATTCCCGATCCCTCCATGCCGGATTCCCGCGGAGGGACGGACGTCAATCAAATACTGAACCTAAAGTCAGGCATCGGACCAGATTTGTTGGAAAGCATCCAACAAACCAAGCTTCCAAATCCGGAAACTTCTTGGCCTTTGAGCCTCAGATCGGGCGGGGTTCCGAACTTAATTCCACCCGCCCACCCAAACATAAGCGATCTATCTCAAATACGGCAAGAGCCCGATGAAACAGTACATCATTACTGGGCCAGATTCCTCCTGGTTATGAACAGGATAAAGGACTGCCGTGAAGAAAGCGCGATTTCAATTTTCTGCAACAATTGCACGGACAAGGGAATCATAAACGCCATAAGTCGTCGCGAAGTTACACGCTTCGCCGACCTAGCGACCATTGTACAAAAATACTGTGCGATGGAGAGTGCCTGGAAAACCGAAACCAGGTTTTGGGACAATCCGGCCCTGAATACAACCCCAGTCCGAAATAAAAGGGTGCGTCATACTCAAGCACCTGGATTAAAAACCAAAAAGCAAAAAACCCCTAAAGGGCACGGAACCGTACTGGAGGGATGGCTCAACGGACCCTGCAAAATCCACAGTACGGAGGGCGCCACTCCAACACATAGCCTTCGAGCATGTTGGATACTACGGCAGGTGGCCAAAAGTGGCGAAGGCTTTCTAGCCCCGGGCAACCAGCCCAGCAGTACCAGTACGGTATTAACAGTCTTCGAGACTTTCGCATCAAATAACATGCGGAAGCGAACAATCCGCAGCCTCGCCGAAGTCTACCAAGTAGCAACAACAAATCCATGGAGCGACACGGCTATCACCTTCAATGCCAGCGATGAACCTAAATTCCGAACAGCTCGAGCACCAGCCGCATTGGTCCTCAGTCCGATAGTGGACGGCTTTCGTCTTACCAAGGTACTCATGGATGGCGGCAGCGGATTAAACCTCATCTATGAGGAAACCCTTCAAAAAATGGAAATTGACTGGAGCCGCATTGAGCGAAGCAGCACAACCTTCAGGGGAATAATCCCTAGTCGAGAAGTACGCTGCACAGGAAAAATCACACTAGACGTAGTGTTCGGCTCGCCGGACAACTACAGGTCCGAAGAGGTCACGTTCCAAGTGGCCCCATTCGGCAGCGGATATCACGCCTTGTTAGGGCGAGAGGCATTCACAATCTTCCAAGCTATACCCCATTACGGGTACATGAAGCTCAAAATGCCCGGGCCCAATGGAATAATCACTCTCGTCAGTGATCCAGATATAGCACTCCGCGCTGAAAATAAGACAGCCGCACTGGCCCTAGAGGCATTATCCGAAGCCCTAGCGGCAGAGGAACTCACTGCGCTGCGCTCCACGGTGGATAGGGACGATGTGATACTCGATAAGAGGTCTAAGTCCACCTCTTTTAAACCAGCAGACGAAATAGTCAAATTCCAGGTCCATCCAACGGACCCCACAAAGACGGCCTCCATTGGGGCACAATTAAATCCTGATGTAGAAGCCGCACTACGAGAATTCCTTCGGGAAAATTGGGACATTTTCGCCTGGCACCCTTCAGACATGCCAGGAATCCCACGCAGGCTGGCAGAGCACAGCCTAAATATCCTAAAAGGATTCAAGCCAGTCAAACAGGCTCTTCGGCGATTTTCCGAACCCAAAAGACAGGCAATGGGAGAGGAGCTAGCCAAACTCTTAGAAGCCGGATTCATCAGAGATATAAAACATCCGGACTGGCTAGCCAACCTGGTAATGGTACCAAAAAGGACAAATCCTGGCGCCTTTGTGTCGATTTCAAAGACCTTAACAAGGCCTGTCCAAAGGACCCTTTCCCTCTCCCTCGCATCGACCAAATCATCGATGCTACCGCAGGGCACGATTCATTGTGCTTCCTCGACGCATACTCCGGATACCATCAAATCAAGATGGCGGAAAAAGACCAGGCCGCAACGGCATTCATTACTCCATACGGACCATTCTGCTTCAACACAATGCCCTTCGGACTCAAAAACGCCGGCGCAACATATCAGCGCATGATTCAGACATGTCTGGCTACCCAGATAGGCAAAACAGTAGAGGCATACGTAGACGATGTGGTCGTCAAGACCAAACACGTCGAAACTCTAGTAGACGACTTGAGGGTGACATTCGACAATCTCCGAGCATATGACATTAAGCTCAACCCGGAAAAATGTGTTTTCGGCGTACCAGCCGGAAAGCTCTTGGGCTTCATTGTATCCGGTAGAGGAATTGAAGCAAACCCAGCCAAGATCCGAGCTCTGTCACAATTGGATATCCCAAAAGACCTCAAGCAAATACAAAAACTAACTGGATGCGTGGCGGCTCTAAGCCGCTTCATCTCCCGTTTGGGAGAAAAGGCGCTGCCCCTCTATCGCCTCCTCCGGCGCACCGAACACTTTGAATGGACGGATGCTGCCACGGCCGGACTCGAAGAAATTAAGACCATATTGGCAACAAATCCGGTCCTGGCCGCGCCCAACCTGGGCGAACCTATGTTATTATACATCGCAGCAACACATCAAGTTGTCAGCGCTGCACTCGTCGTCGAACGAGAAACAGAAGGGCACAAATTCCCTCTTCAAAAACCAGTGTACTACGTATCCACTGTCTTAACTCCATGCAAGTCCCGGTACCCACATTATCAAAAGATAGCGTATGCGGTGTTCATGGCATCCCGGAAGCTGCGACACTACTTTCAAGAGTGTTCCATAACGGTGGCCTCCGAAGTACCTCTCAACGATATTATAAACAATCGCGACGCGACGGGCAGGATTGCAAAATGGGCCATTGAGCTCTTACCATTTGACATAACCTACAAACCACGGCGAGCTATAAAATCGCAAGTTCTGGCTGACTTCATCGCCGAATGGACCGAAGCCGAACTCCCTAAAGAGTACGGCGCATACTCCAATTGGATCATGCATTTCGACGGCTCCAAAATGTTGGCTGGCTTGGGGGCTGGCGTCGTCTTGACGTCCCCAACCGGAGACACAGTCCAATACGTGCTTCAAATAATGTACACGGACTCCAACAATGCAGCCGAATACGAGGCCCTTCTACATGGCCTCCGGATGGCAATCTCCATGGGTATTCAACGCCTAGAGGTGCGCGGGGATTCAAACCTCGCAATATCCCAAGTAAATGGAGACTTTGACGCCAAGGATCCGAAAATGGCAGCCTACCGTAACGCCGTCCTAAAAATGTCAGCCCGGTTCGAAGGACTCGAATTCCACCATGTAGCCCGGGATAATAACCAGGCAGCAGACGTGTTGGCACGCATCGGCGCAAAACGCGACGCCGTCCCTCCAAACATCTTCCTGGAGCGGCTCTTTAAGCCATCCGTATTATGGGAAGAGGAGTCCGGAAATAACAATCCGGAACCAACTGCATCACCTAACACAGAACATTCTGACACAATCGGTGGCTCAGCCAATGAAATAACAGATTCAGCCCACGAAATACTGGCAGTAATTGCCCCGTGGACGGAACCATTCCTAGCCTACTTAATCAGGCAGGAACTTCCCGAAGACCAAAATGAGGCCCGCTGCATAGTTCGGCGATCTAAAGCCTACAAGGTCCATGAGGGAGAACTTTATAAGAAAAGCACAACCGGAGTCCTTCAAAGGTGTATCTCCGAAGAGGAAGGGCGAAATCTCCTGGCTGAAATTCACGCCGGACTCGGCGGGCACCACGCCGCCGCCCGGGCCCTTGTAGGCAAGGCCTTCCGTACAGGATTTTATTGGCCGACCGCCCGGGCAGATGCTCAGGACTTAGTCCAACGATGCGTCGGTTGCCAGCTCTTTGCTAATCAGAGCCACATGCCACCCACCGCCCTCAAAACTATACCCATCACTTGGCCGTTCGCGGTCTGGGGGCTTGACATGGTTGGACCCCTTAAAGGGGGAACCCACAAGCACAAATACTTATTGGTCATGGTGGACAAATTCACCAAATGGATAGAGGCCAAGCCGGTTAAAACGGCAGAATCCGGACCTGTGATAGACTTCATATCCGGGGTAGTACACCGTTTTGGCGTCCCCCACAGCATCATCACTGATAACGGCACGAATTTCACGGCCGACGAGGTTAAACTCTGGTGCAAAAACATGGGCATCAAGCTCGACTACGCTTCAGTCTACCACCCTCAAACTAACGGTCAAGTGGAACGAGCAAATGGTCTAATCATGAGCGGCATCAAACCCAGATTAGTGCGGTCCCTCACGGAATCTAACACGCACTGGGTAGAGGAGCTCGACTCCGTACTCTGGGGGCTGCGGACCACGCCAAACCGCACAACCGGATTCACACCATTTTTTATGGTATACGGCGCTGAGGCAGTTTTGCCCTGCGATATAATTCATGACTCACCTCGCGTGCGCATGTACGAGGAAAGAGAAGCCGAGTTGGATCGGCAGGACAGTTTGGACGCTTTAGAGGAGGAGCGCGACGTGGCAAAATCCCGTTCCGCATTCTATCAACAGCAGGCTCGAAGATATCAAAGCAGAGAAGTACGGGCCAAAACTTACAATGTTGGCGAGCTAGTTCTACGCCTGCCGGACAAGAAAAAGGACAAACTTAAGCCCAAATGGGAAGGTCCCTTCATCATCGACCAAGTCCTTACCGGCGGTGCATACCGTCTACGCAACGCATCTGACAACCGACTCGAGCCAAACCCATGGAACGCAGCCCGTCTCCGAAGATTTTACGCCTAGCGCCGGACTCAGGGTTCGTCTCCTTCCTCCGTCCACCTTTCATTTTTTTCGCTGTCTTTGTTTTCCCTCCTTTTTCCTCCCTCTTTCAGTACAAGCCTCTTGAGGGCTGATCTGCGCTTTGTTCGCACTCACTCGATGTGCTACTCGCACTCGTTATACCTGGGGGCTTCTTTAACAGAAGCTTATTTCTATGGGCTTCATGCCCAACACATGTGTCATACTTCCGCATGTACCTTTTGATCACCATTATATGCATCGATATGACTTAAGTTTTGGCCAAGCCGGGTTGCCTGGCTCCTGTGCTTACCCCTACGTTCCCGATTGTTCGGCTAGGAGGTAAAGGGAGCACCTCTGCGATTGTTACTGCCGGGTCAGCCGGATGTGTACCTCAGACTGGGTGAAGCCGAAGGCTAGCGTTCTTAAGGGAATATTCGGTCGGTGACCTGAAAGATGATTTATTACTTACTTATTTATCTGCCCCCAGATGCTTTTTCTGCTATTTTCGCAGTCCGGACATGCACTTTAGGGCATGCCTCCCAGGGAAAGGAACCCTTAACGGAACTATTCTCCCTGGAAGATGTTTCTTACTAACCATGTAATATAACATAGCTAGTTGGGCACTTGTCTGATAAAGCAATTATGACCCCTACGCCTTGTCTCCATGCATGCCCCGGTTCTTTTATAACCGTAAGGGTATTCGGACACACTCCGGACTGTTGGGTCCCGAGGTTGAAGCGAAAAGGTCCGCAAAGACAAACGATCTACAATCCGGCTAGAAGGCATTTACATGTCATTTTAAAATTACATCGTCAAACTGACTGATTGTACTCCTCTTCAATCCCATCTAACAGGCTGTCTAATTTACAGTCCTGTTGGGAATATTTCGCGGCCAACTCTACTTGGCCGTACATCAGGCTCACAGGGATCTCCTTCCCATCGGGCCCCACAGGTCCGACCTCGGCCATGTGGTTTGGGTCAGCCTTCGGGTACCGCGTCTTCACCATGGCCCAGGCCTCCCTGGCGCCTTGACGGCAGGCCGATATCTTCCACAGACGGAGACGCCGCCGTACTCCCTGAAGCTTCTCAGCAAGCCCTCCAAGACCCTCGGGTAGGGAGACGGAAGGCCATAAGGCCTGAACGACGCCGCTCATCGCCTGCCGAACACGTTCGTGCAGTTGCAGCAGCTCGGGAAGAGGGTCTCCCGTGGAACCAGGCATCTCCTCCGCCGGACGACCCGTGAGCACACCTACAGACACATTTCTGTCAATCGACTTCCTCGCCGAACTCTTCTTTTCAAAAGAGTTTGCTCAAGCACTTACTATACATGCCGCGACGAAGCCGCCGATTCTCCTTTACGGAGTTAGACAGCTGGACCCGAACATCTTTTAGTTCTTCGCCCAGCTGGGTGTTGGCATCTTGGAGTTTGTTCCTCTCCTGCTGCACCTCGTAAGAACCCTCTCGCCGGCCTTCAACTGGCGCAGCAGCAGTTGCTTGTCCGGATCTAGTCCGGCACCCTCTGCAATATTATTGTCAGAATATACACACACGCCGCACTTCATAAACTACTTCTCTTTTCAAAATATGAATTACCAGAGGGGGTCTCCGTGGCTCCCCCGGCAGCGGCTAGTGCGGCCTCAAGTTGGGCCTTGCATTCTTGAAGCTCCTGGGACAGGTGGGTATTCTTCTCAGTAAGATCCTGCATAACAAATGATCCTTAAATCAGTTAGTTTAACTATTTTAAGTCTCGGGGGCTACTGGCATATATAACTATTAAAATTCCTTACCCGTATGTCCTTTACATACTGCTCCGTGGCTCTGGTTAAACCATCTTGAGCAGCACGGAGGTGCGCGTCTCCCGCATTAAAGGCATTTAACGCCTCAGGGGAGAAACACGCGTCACGAAGAACTGTCCGACGGTGCCTGTGATTCATGGCGCTCTCCACCTCAGACCTGGTGGCGGACAACCTGTCGGCATCCTCCGTTGGAGGAGCATCCGGCTCGCGCCTTGCGCTCGCCTCCCCCTCCGGACCAGGCGTTGGAGCCTGGCTGGCGGAGGCTTGGTGGGCACCCTCTCCGGACTCAGTCCGGCGAGCGCTCTTTCTCCTGGAAGAATCATGAGCATTAATATGCTTCCCAGGAGTCTTTCCCTTAAAAGACAATGGTGCACCATACCTTTGCGGCGACGTTTCGATTCGCGCCGCACTCCTCTTCCGCCTGCTAGGCCGCACTGACCTCGTTTGGTCAGTCGCCGCGGGCTCGGCTTCCCGCCGTAAAGGCACCTCCTGCCAAGCACCATTGGTACACGGTGGTCAGAAATAAGCATTAAAAAAGTAACGGTGTCAGGACTTCGGTCGTACTCACCTGGGAAGCCGGACATAAACCGGGGTAGTCAGCCGTAATGGCGACTAAAGCATTGTCTATGCTGAGCTGGTGGAACACCCCGTCAATCAAATCCACCTTTACGTCCGGATCCTCTTCGGAGGCCGGATCAAGGGATCTTCCCGGATCCTCGGGTTGTGGAGTTGGGCTTTCTATGCCCGCCACATCCCGGCGTAGTTCCTGCGTCGAAATCATAAAGTAAGACACTTATCTTTGAAAGCACGGATCAGATATATAAGCGTCCGCTTACCCAGCTCCGAGGGTTATTCATGGAGAATCCATTCAATGGATTCGTGCGGAGGAAGTCCTCCTTCTCCCCCTTGTACAAGCCGGACAGGATCTTCACCAGATCGGCGGCCGATCCCGGCCCCGTGCGGCCATGACGGGTGGCGTCATTCTCCCCGTTGAAATCCCACATGGGGTGGCCCCTATATTGGAGCGGCTGCACCCCTCGCATAATGCATGTGGCCATGACTCCAATCATGGTTAATCCGGAATGGGCTAGTAACCGTATCCGGCCCATCAGATAGTGGACGCTCCTGTCATCTTCCCGTTGAGGGCTCCGTGGGCGCCAACTCAGGCGTTTCTTCAGAGGAGCGTTGCTAAACTCCGGGAGGCCGATCCGAACTGGATCCGGTAGCGGGGCGTCTTCCATATAGAACCACTCCGAAGGCCAGTCTTCGGACGCCTTCTTCGGGGTTCCGGATAGATATCCGGTCCCGGCGATGCGCCATATTTCGGCTCCGCCCACTTGATATATCGACCCCTCGTGAGAACGGGGTACGAGGCAAAACAGCCTCTTCCACAGCGCAAAATGGGGCTCGATGCCCAAGAACAGCTCGCAAAGAGCTACAAAGCCCGCGATGTGCAAAATGGAGGCAGGCGTGAGGTGGTGAAGTTGGAGTCCATAGAACTCCAGGAGCCCCCGGAGAAACGGATGTATGGGAAATCCGAGTCCCCTTATTAAGTAGGGGACGAAGCATACCCGCTCTCCTTTGGAGGGATTGGGGACGCTCTCCGCCTGCTTCCCACCCTTGTAGGTGGCCAGTCCGGCTCGAACCGGAACCATAAAGGCTGGGGGAAGGTATCCCTCTGCTTGGAGCGTCACTAACTCGCTATGCGGGACTGAGCATCTCCTCCAATCTCCTGGCTGAGGACTGGGAGCGCGAGAAGAGGAGCCGCGTCGACTATCCATGTTGGAATGGATTTTTTGTCAAATGCGCCTCGATAAGTACTTGCGGAAGGAGGATGGTGTGATTTGGATCTGGATCCTCGCCTCTCTTATAGGAAGCTTATTCGCGCAACTAGGGGGTAAAACGCAAGAATACCCTGGCTTTTCGCATTCGTACAACACGTGCAAGAAGGCCATTATTGGACGTGGAAGCCAAGGAGCGCAACATTTATGAAGCAACCGGACACTATCCGGCAAACACATGGAGCATGAAGGAGAACCCGCCTTGCAAACGCCGAAGACAACATATGCGCCGGACTCGTCGTCATTGAAGACTGGTTCGGGGGCTACTGAGGGAGTCCCGGACTAGGGAGTGTCCGGACAGCCGAACTATCATGATCAGCCGGACTCCAAGACTATGAAGATACAAGATTGAAGACTTCGTCCCATGTCCGGATGGGACTTTCCTTGGCGTGGAAGGCAAGATTGGCGATACGGATATGTAGATCTCCTACCATTGTAACCGACTCTGTGTAACCCTAGCCCTCTCCGGTGTCTATATAAACCGGATGGCTTTAGTCCATAGGACGAACAACAATCATACCATAGGCTAGCTTCTAGGGTTTAGCCTCCTTGATCTCGTGGTAGATCTACTCTTGTAACACACATCATCAATATTAATCAAGCAGGACGTAGGGTTTTACCTCCATCAAGAGGGCCCGAACCTGGGTAAAACATCGTGTCCCTCGTCTCCTGTTACCATCCACCTAGACGCACAGTTCGGGACCCCCAACCCGAGATCCGCCGGTTTTGACACCGATAGCAGGCGTCCCCTACCTGGCGCGCCAAAGATGTCGGTGCGAGGACGACACCTATGGGATCACAAGAATCCCTACTACAGTTGCGGGGCGCGGGGTTGTGAGAAGGGCGGATCAAACAGATAGCACATGGGTTCTTTTATCCAGGTTCGGGCCGCGAGGATGCGTAAAACCCTACTCCTGCCTTGGTGATTTGTTTATCTGTGTTCTTGAGCTAGAATGGGGCGCGAGGAGCTCCAAAAAGCTGAATCCACCTCCTGGTCGCCTTGGGCCTCCTTTTATAAGGAAAAGGGGTTGCCACAGTGGCACACAGGAGGTGGAAAGGGTACAGTGATACGAGTTTATCCCTCGCATTACATGACAAGGTGCATTTAATGTGTCGTGCTTAGGTGTCCTTGCTTTATCGGGGACGGGGGAGAGCCCAGTCTTGTTCGTCGCCGATCCCTTTCACGTCGACACGCGCCCTGGCCAGCGGTGCCCGTGGCGCCATGTAGGCAGGCAGGTAGCTAAGGTGGCGCAGAGGTGGGTCTCCACGAAGATCCGCTTGCCGCCATGCAGGTGCCTGCCTAACTGGTTGGGTCGGCTGCTACATGCGAATGGTGGTAGAGGTTGGAATTGGCATGGGCCTGATGGTGGCCCTACGGGCGTCTTTGGCAAGGGCCTCACCGTAGCCCCGGCAAGGGTCTTGCCGGTGCCCCGGCAAGGGTCTTGCCATGGCGCCTGCAGTCATCCCCGGCAAGGCTCTTGCCGGGGGCCTTGTGGTCCTCCTTGGCTGGGATCCCTCCAAGGGTCGTCATCTTCTATAGTGTGTATCTGATCTTGAATGTCTTCACAAAGATCTGCATGCCACCACGGGGATGTCTCCCGAATCCTTGCCCCACGGGGGCACTGGACTCAAGGGTGATTCGCTCTGTAGGTGTGGGGCGAGCTGCCACGGCAAGGGTCTTGCCGGGTTTGCTAAAACCGCCCCCTAGCAAGGATCTTGCCGGGGGAGTCCACTTCGTCCCCTTTGCTCTTTGTAGTCTTGGTCTTGGCGTTGTTCTGCTCCTTCCGATCTTCGGCCTTACCATTGGCTCACCTCCCTCGCCTTGCCCGGTGCGGTGGCATCCGTGCTCGGACTGCCCGTGCATAGTTATAGGGGTACAAAAAGTGTACCCCTCTTTTTGTACACCAACATTATTATTGCCTAATGTAAGGGTACAGTGTGTTCCATCTTATCTAAGTTATTATGTGTGTTAAAAATGTTCGTGCCCAAACATATCATTTCTTCCCTAAACCAAGTTATGAAGTTCGAGAACTTGTGGTTTTCATTAATGAAAATCAGAGGGGGTGAGAAGCCCTCTCCTTCATTAAAAAAAACAAGTCATGAACTAACATGCAAATTTATTCCCTTTAAATCCTAAACCAAGTGCCACTCTAACCCTAAACCAAGTGCCATTCTAACCAAAATCATGTGGCAGTGCAAACAGACATTTCCAGCCCTCCAAAATTTTAGTGCAAAACAAACGAAAACCACTCTCACGCGTGTGCAAACATTCACGGTCTCACTATGTATACCTTCCTTCCCTAACCATGTCAAAATCTTTCCATCTGTCCTAGCAGTTACCAGCGCAGCCCTATACGCCACAAACCCACGCGGTCTTGGGTTCGAGTGCCCAGTTGCACCAATTTTTTTTGCATTTTCCACCCTTCATTTTTTAGCCAAAATATTTTTTTCTCAATGCAATGCCCTTAAAATCTGTTCATTTATTTTGGCACCAGGTGTAAACGTCTACCAGAGCTGAGGCACATTTTCCATGACATTTTGGTCTTTGATTTAAATCACGGTGTATTTGAATTGGAGTAATTAAATTGCTATTAAATATTTAACAACTCCCAAAAAATTCTAAACTTAATTTTTTGGCTCTAGAATAATTCAATTAGCTTCCACAAAAAGTTTCAGCATTATGATTTACTGCCTAAATTAAATCAGAACAGAAAACAGAAAAACACGAAAGAGAACCCCCAAATGGGCCTAATTGGATGCAGTTGGCCCATTAGTCTAGCCTGCACTTGGCTCTATGCTCTGAATTTGGCCCACAGAGGAACCTTTTTTTTTGACAGAAAGGCAGAGCAGAGAGCTGCATTTCGGGCCTGTTCTGAAGTCCTGCAATTCCATGCTTCACAAACTCCATGTGTGAAGCAGATCCGAACGATTCTAGCTCCACAAGGTTAGCTTTGAGAAGCTGGATGGATCCTAGTGTAAAAAGCATGGAGTTGGAGAAGTTAGGAAATCGCAGCTTCAGGAATCCTCCAAAACATGGAGTTGGCTGAAATTACGTGGTTTGCCACCGCCAAGTGAACATAACGTTTCGTTTAGTTTCTCTGCTCCCTTCTTTCCTCGTGAAAACTGGCTCGTGGCTCCTTCCTCGTACAGAAACACCTCTCTCCTTCTCTTTTGGGCTCCATGCTTGGCCCATGGGACGATTTCCACCCAGCCCAATATGGCGCTAGACATGTGAGCAGCCGCTACCAGCCCAAAGTGACGACAGAGAAGCTCTTTTCAATGCTGAACGGATGTGAATGACTACACGGAGTGAGAAGCTGGGTTGAGAAGCAGAATTCTTGGAGTTGGGAGAGTTGGGAGGACTCCAGAAGAGGCCCTTCATTGGTCAAAAGTTTCTGAATTACTCATTTCTTCTCCTTTTTTTCAACATATTTAAATGTTGGTCACTTCTTCTCTTTTTTTCAACATTTAAAAAACTTTGACCAACATTTAAACTAGGTGAATTTCTCATACAATTTCAAGCTTACAAATTCCTCCATAATTCATGCCTTTCCATACATATTCAACATTACAACCAGTGCGATTACAATAACTACAAATGCCCAAAAGTAACTGCAAATGGGTATTGGTATTTGTGCTTGATCTTCAAGCTTCCTAACCTTCTTCTTCAACATCCTAAGCTCAACAGCTAGCTCTCTGTCAATGCGTGCTTCGCCCTCCATCTCTTCTTCTGGAGCTCGTGCTGCGGCCACTGCCATTCGTGGCAGCATGCATAACCATTCTTCATGCTCTTCTTGCAGTTCATTCATCAGAGTCTTGGCCAGAGCATCGACCCAAAGAAAGAAGCATGTCACCTCCATGAACACCAAACAGATCAACCCATTGCTCAAAGATCCCGACCATGAAAATGGTGCAATTGCCCCGATTCTTACCCCATTCTTGCTGCACACGTAGAACGGACGATTTTAGTTCCTCAGTGTGTTAGAAACCCTCCGAACAACGCCCGCCAGGCACCGCGAACAGACGAAGACAGGCATGTCCACACGCGCCCAGCTCTGCATCTGCGAGGTGGCGCGGGAGCTTGAGGAAGACATGGAGCTCGGAGCCAAAGGGGATCTCAACACCGTCGCGCCCTCCACAGCTAGCTTCCCACCGCCATGCTCTCTCTCTCTCTCTCTCTCCATGGTCACCGCCGTGCTCTCTGTCGCCGTGCTCACCGCCGCTGTCGCCCGCTTATATAGCACACCCGGAACGGCTCTCTACTGGGTCCCACAAGCCACGCGTGCAACGGTCTGAATAGAATTGGCCGTCTCTGCCGCCTGGTCCCACCTGTAAGGGCCGAGTCAAAAGGTTGACCTGACAAAGACGACAGAGTTCACGAAACGTGTAGCTGTGCATGGAGTAGGGGAAAAACTGAGCACAATACGCATCTGAGGGCAAACTAAGCATAGGGACACCAGTGAGGGCAAAAGGATAATTAACCCTTTATGAAAATGCATGAAACCAATTGAGTAATGTTGTCCCCTCACAAACAGGAAAAATAATGAAGAGAGTTGAGTGTACATAAACCTGCATTGGCAAAAAAAGAGTGCACACAAACCTAAAATCGATTCCCTCGTTCACGCTACCCCGATGGATCAGTCAGGGAGGTCAGTGCTTCCCATTGCTTCGGACTCAGTTGGGCATATGGCAGGTGGCCATAGCCCGGACAGAGTCGCTATGGAGGACGTGATCGCTTTTCGAGGTATTTCAGATCCTATGTCCGATGAGAGACGTTTTAGCCACCGGATCCAGGGCCAGCCAGACGCGGATGACATAAAGTTCGGGCGTGCTATGAGGGCCGCCAAGCTTCGACACATTGAAGCCCAAACAGGTATGTCGTTTAATACAAGTTGTTCCATTCTGCACTTTTCTGAACGTGGAATTATTGATAAAGCCAGCGACTTAGGGATCTCTCTTGGTAGTAATGGCAAAGAAACTGCCAAATCCATTAATGATCTTTTAGATTTAGAAATGGATAGAGCTGTGGATTTAATTCGAAATATAGCAGCGGTGAAACCTATTAATGAAATAGATATTAATGATCTTGGAGTAACAGCGTTTCAGAGTCGGTGTCAGGATCTAGTCCCCAAGGAGGTCTTAGAAGGCGGGGATGAGGATGTGGTTGCCGAGGGGTATATGGCCCCTTTGCAACCAGACGTCATTGTTACTACTGACACTGATCCTATGCACACAGAGGCAATGAAGGATAAACCAAAAAGAACCTGAAAATGAAGGTTTATCCTACATCGGCGGTGTGTAGGAGTGCAAGAGTTAAACAAAATAAAAAATTCCATGATGAAATATTCAAGGAATATTCTAGAATAGCAGAGGTCTAGCAGACTTGGCTAAAAGAAGATTCCAAAGTGATACACCATTTCAGGGGGTGGGGGTTGATTTTGATTGGCACAGTATACCTCCAAGGGGGTGATCTGGAGGGATCCTACTTGGGGTGAAGTGCGAAACTTTAGAGTTGCTAAATGTGGTTCACGGTGAATTTGTTGTCAAATATTGTGTAAGATCGAAAACTGGTGGCTTCAGATGGGCGTTGGTGGCCGAATATGGTTCGGCGCAGATAGAGCTTAAGCCTGACTTCCTCGCGGATTTCATGAGAATTTGTGGGGTTGAAAGGTTGCCCATCATAACAAGACAAGATTTAAAAAATAGTGACAACTTCGATGGAAGGTGGTGATGTCGCTTGAAGCTACGTCGGTATTTCCCCAAAGAGGAAGGGATGATGCAGCACAGCGGCAGTAGGTATTTCCCTTAGATATGAAACCAAGTTTATCGAACCAGTAGGAGAACCAAGCAACACAACTTAAACAGCCCCTGCACACAAATAACAACACCTTGCAACCCGACGTGTTAAAGGGGTTGTCAATCCCTTTCGGCGTACGGCGCCTCAAGATAGGCAAAGGACATGAGGTAAATCTGTAGATCGAAAAAATAGATCGAGGAACAAATAAATTACAGCAAGGAATTTTTGTATTTTTTGGTTTAATAGATCTGAAAATAAACGCAAGGAAAAAGTAGATCACAAGGCAAATATATGAGAAAGAAGACCGAGGGGCCGTAGGTTTCACTAGTGGCTTACCTCTAGAAAAATAGCAAACGGTGGGTGAACACATTACTGTTGGGCAATTGATAGAACTTCATATAATCATGACAATATCCAGGCAACGATCATTACATAGGCATCACGTCCAAGATTAGTAGATCGACTCCTGCCTGCATCTACTACTATTAATCCACACATCAACCGCTATCCAGCATGCATCTAGTGTATTAAGTTCATGGAAAAATGGAGGAATGCAATAAGAATTATGACATGATGTAGACAAGATCCATTTATCTATTGCGGCAGATATGGATCTTGTCTTTTTATCCTTAGTAGCAACAACACATACGTGTCGGTTCCCTTTCTGTCACTCGGATCAAGCACCGTAAGATCAAACCCACTACCGGGCACCTCTTCCCATTGCAAGATAAATAGATCAAGTTGGCCAAACAAAACCCAAATATCGAAGAAGAAATACGAGCCTATAAGAGATCATGCATATAAGAGATCAAAGAACTCAAATAACTTTCATGGATATAAAAAGATATAAATGATCATAAACTCAAAGTTCATCAGATCCCAACAAACACACCACCAAAAGACTTACATCATATGGATCTCGAAGAGACCATTGTATTGATAAACAAGAGAGAGAGAGAGAGAGAGAGAGAGAGAGATAGGAAGCCATCTAGCTATTAACTACGAACCTGAAGGTCTACAAAGAACTACTCACGCATCATCCGAGAGGCACCAATGTAAGTGGTGAACCCATCCGTGGTGGAGTCTAGATTGGATCTGGTGGTTCTGGACTCTGCGGCGGCTGGATGAAAATTTAGTCGACTCCCCTAGTGTTTCTGGAATATGGGGGTATTTATAGGGCAAAGAGTCGGTCCAGGTGGCACCCGACATGGGCACAACCCACCAGGGCGCGCCTGGGCCTCCTGGCGCGCCCTGCTGGGTTGTCCCCTCCTCAGGACTCCCCCTAGGTACAACACGGGCCCAACTTCTTCCTTCTGGTCCATAAAACATAATCGTAAATTGGCGTGGCATTTGTACTCCATCTGATATCGATTTCCTATGATGTAAAAAACATGCAGAAAACAACAACTGTCACTTGGCACTATGTCAATAGGTTAGTACCAAAAAATGATATAAAATGACTATATAATGATTATAAAACATCCAAGATTGATAAAAAATAGCATGGAATAATCAAAAAATATAGATACGTTGGAGACGTATCAACATCACCAAGCTTAACTCCTGCTCGTCCTCAAGTAGGTAAGTGATAAAAACAGAACTTTTGATGTGGAGTGATGTTTATCATGTCAGATCATATTCTTTTCTTTATAGCATGGACATTTGGACTTTTATGTGATTCAAAGCAATAGTCTAGTTTTGACACAATAATTTAGATACTCAAGCATATCAAAAAGCAATCATGTCTTTCAAAATATCAATGCTAAAACAAGTTATCCCTAGCCCATCATGCACAAACATTGATCCGTTCATGAAATACACTCGAATATTAGCTACACCGAATACTTAAGTATGATCATATTGTCCCCTAGTTGGTGCTTTTATAAGAGAGGATGGAGACTCAAAAATAAATAAAAATTGCATAAGGTAAAAGAAAGGCCCTTCGCAGAGGGAAGTAGTGATTTGTAGAGATGCCAGAGCTCAAAGAGAAAAATTAGAGATAAAAACATTTTGGGAGGTGTATCCATCCCTCCAACAAAAACGACTTGGAGCATCCCAACACTTTCCATGCTAGATATATCATAGGCGGTTCCCAAACAGAAAATAAAGTTTATTCCTTTTTCCACCATAACTTTCACTTTCCATGGCTAGCCGTATCCACGGGTGCCCTCCATACCAACACATTCCAACGAATTTATTATTTGACAACATAAAGTAAATTCATTTTTGGATTTCGGGACTGGGCATCCCTAATACCTTTGCGTTACTCTCGTGCAATGACAAGTGATTCAACACTCATCGTGAGAATAACACATCTAGCATGGAAAATATTAGCTACCCATTACCGTTCCGCGAGCGAAACAAAGACACAAAAGAGAAGTTCATTTTGAAAATTAGAGATGGCACATGCTAATTTGCTTAGAACGGCAAAAGAAGACTGTGTATAGGTAGATATAGTGGACTCATGTGGCAAAACTGGTTTAAAGGATTTTGGATGCACAAGTAGAGGTCATACTTGGTATAAAATGAAGTATAGCAAAAAGATTGAGAAGCGACTAGCCAAGAAACGAATAATCTCATTAGCAAGCATTAAGCATAACTAACACCGAATAATGCACCACAAGTAGGATATAATTTTCATTGCATGATTATTGACTTTCGTGCATGCATAGGGAATCACAAACCTTAATACATATATTCTTACTAGAGCACAATTAGTCACCAACATAACTCACATATCACATTATCATATCTCAAAACTATTACTAAGAATCAAGTTTATTTTGTCTAATGATCTTCATGACATATTTCTTTCTTTCTTTATCCTTCTTGGATATCTATCACTTTGGGACTAATTTTCATATGTTGCTTTTCATAAGCTCAAACAAATATAAGTGAAGATCATGAGCATAACATATTTTCTTTCTCTCAAAAATTATTTAAGTGAAGCAAGAGAGAATTTCTTCAAATTTTTACTAACTCCCAAATAAATCTAAGTGAAGCAAGAGAAAATTTCTACAAAAATACTAAGCACATCGTGCTCAAAAATATATAAGTGAAGCACTAGAGCAAGTCCATTGCTCATAAAAATTTAAGTGAAGCATAGAGAGCAATTCTAACAAGTCATGACATAATTTTGGCTCTCTCAAATAGGTGTGTCCAGCAAGGATTGATGACTTAAAACACAAAAACAAAACAAGAAAAGACACATATCATACAAGATGCTCCAAGCAAAACACATATCATGTGATGAATAAAAATATAGTCTCGAGTAAAATACCGATGGCGTTTAGAAGAAAGAGGGGATGCCACTCGGGGGCATCCCCAAGCTTAATTGGTTTCTCATTATTGGATAATAGCTTGGGATGTCAGGGCATCCCCAAGCTAGGCTCTTCTATCCTTCTTTCATCCATCGTAAGATAACCCAAAACTTGAAAACTTCAATCACACAAAAATCAACAAAACCCTTGTGACATCCGTTAGTAAAATGTGGCACCCCGGCTCAGAGCAACCGGTTTACCTTGCATTGCCAGCCCAGAGACCTTGTCTTCTGGCAACACACAACATCTTGGTATAGAAAATGACCGCTTTATTGATGCTACCGGATCAAAGTTTATATTACAACAGATAGCGAGGCCAAGCGGCACACACGTTGCGGCTGAACAATATGTACATTACTAAGTGAACATAAAAGGGGCCTCGATCATCACAACTACACGGCAGCGGAACAACATCGTTGCAGAACTCCGTAGCACAGGGACACCGATGTGGACACGATCTAGACTCGGACAGCACTCCTTTCCAACGAGACTTTCCTGAAATCTGGCATGACACGCCAGGTCAGAACATTGAATGTACTTGCAAGCTCACAACAACCATAAACATAATGACAAACAATATCACGATAATTAACCAATTCATAATAATGCAACAATATATCCAACATGTTGTGATCATGCTCTTGCGATAAAAGTCCCTCGGACTGGCTTACCAATGGTGATCACTCTTGGATCACAAACGTACCACCCTCAAGGTATTAACTAAAGATATCTCGTGATCTTTCCGGCGATCTTTCCGGCGATTACTGCCTAAATTAAATCAGAACAGAAAACAGAAAAACACGAAAGAGAACCCCCGAATGGGCCTAATTGGATGTAGTTGGCCCATTAGTCTAGCTTGCACTTGGCTTATGCTCTGAATTTGGCCCACAGAGGAACTTTTTGTTGACAGAAAGGCATAGCATAGAGCTGCATTTCGGGCCTCTTCTGAAGTCCTCCAATTCCATGCTTCACAAACTCCATGTGGGAAGCAGAGCCGAATGATTCTATCTCCAGAAGCTTAGCTTTGAGAAGCTGGATGGATCCTAGTGTAAAAAGCACGGAGTTGGAGAAGTTAGGAAATCGTAGCTTCAGGAATCCTCCAAAACATGGAGTTGGCTGAAATGACATGGTTTGCCACCGCCAAGTGAACATAGCGTTTCGTTTAGTCTCTCTCCTCCCTTCTTTCCGCGTGAAAACTGGCTCGTGGCTCCTTCCTCGTATAGAAACACCTCTCGCCTTCTCTATTGGGCTGCATGCTTGGCCCATGGGACGATTTCCACCCAGCCCAATATGGCGCTAGACATGTGAGCAGCCGCTACCAGTCCAAAGTGACGACAGAGAAGCTGTTTTCAATGCCTAACAGATGTGAATCGCTACACGGAGTGAGAAGCTGGGTTGAGAAGCAGAATTCTTGGAGTTGGGAGAGTTGGGAGGACTTCAGAACAGGCCCTTCATTGATCAAAAGTTTCTGAATTACTCATTTCTTCTCCTTTTTTTCAACATATTTAAATGTTGTTCACTTCTTCTCTTTTTTTCAACATTTAAACAACTTTGACCAACATTTAAACTAGGTGAATTTTTCATACAACTTCAAGCTTACAAATTCCTCCATAATTCATGCCTTTCCATACATATTCAACATTACAACTAGTGCGATTACAATACCTACAAATGCCCAAAAGTAATTGCAAATGGGTATTGGTATTTGTGCTTGATCTTCAAGCTTCCTAACCCTCTTCTTCAACATCCTAAGCTCAACAACTAGCTCTCTGTCAATGCGTGTTTCGCCCTCCATCTCTTCTTCTGGAGCTCGTGCTGCGGCCACTGCCGTTCGTGGCAGCATGCATAACCATTCTTCATGCTCTTCTTGCAGTTCATTCATCAGAGTCTTGGCCAGAGCATCGACCCAAAGAAAGAATCATGTCACCTGCATGAACACCAAACAGATCAACCCATTGCTCAAAGATCCCGACCATGAAAATGGTGCAATTGCCCCGATTCTTACCCCATTCTTGCTGCACACGTAGAACGGACGATTCTGGTTCCTCGGTGTGTTAGAAATCCTCCGAACAATGCCCGCCAGGCACCATGGACAGACGAAGACAGGCATGTCCACACGCGCCTAGCTCTGTATCCGCGAGTTGGCGCGGGAGCTTGAGGAAGACATGGAGCTCGGAGCCGAAGGGGATCTCAACGCCGTCACGCCCTCCACAACTAGCTTCCCACCGCCATGCTCTCTCTCTCTCTCTCTCCATGGTCACCACCGTGCTCTCTGTCGCCGTGGTCACCGCCGTTGTCGCCCGCTTATATAGCACACCCGCAACGGCTCTCTACTGGGTCCCACAAGCCACGCGTGAAACGGTCTGAATAGAATTGGCCGTCTCTGCCGCCTGGTCCCACCTGTAAGGGCCGAGTCAAAAGGTTGACCTGACGAAGACGGCAGAGTTCATGAAACGAGTAGTTGTGCATGGACTAGGGGCAAAATTGAGCACAATACGCATCTGAGGGCAAACTGAGCACAGGGACACCAGTGAGGGCAAAAGGATAATTAACCCTTTATGAAAATGCATGAAACCAATTGAGTAATGTTGTCCCCTCACAAACAGGAAAAATAATGAAGAGAGTTGAGTGTACACAAACCTGCATTGGCAAAAAAAGAGTGCACACAAACCTAAAATCGAGTCCCTCGTTCACGCTACCCCGATGGATCAGTCAGGGAGGTCAGTGCTTCCCATTGCTTCGGACTCAGTTGGGCATATGGCAGGTGGCCACAGCCCGGACAGAGTCGCTATGGAGGACGTGATCGCTTTTCGAGGTATTTCAGATCCTATGTCGGATGACAGACGTTTTAGCCACCGGATCCAGGGCCAGCCAGACGCGGTTGACATAAAGTTCGGGCGTGCTATGAGGGCCGCCAAACTTCGAGACATCGAAGCCCAAACAGGTATGTTGTTTAATACAAGTTGTTCCATTCTGCACTTTTCTGAACATGGAATTATTGATATAGCCAGCGACTTAGGGATCTCTCTTGGTAGTAATGGCAAAGAAACTGCAAAATCCATTAATGATCTGTTAGATTTAGAAATGGATAGAGCTGTGGATTTAATTCAAAATATAGCAGCGGTAAAACCTATTAATGAAATAGATATTAATGATCTTGGAGTAACAGCGTTTCAGAGTTTGTGTCAGGATCTAGTCCCCAAGGAGGTCTTAGAAGGCGGGGATGAGGATGTGGTTGCCGAGGGGTATATGGCCCCTTTGCAACCAGGTGTCATTGTTACTACTGACACTGATCCTCTGCACACAGAGGCAATGAAGGATAAACCAAAAAGAACCTGAAAGGTGAAGGTTTATCCTACATCGGCGGTGTGTAGGAGTGCAAGAGTTAAACAAAATAAAAAATTATGTGATGAAATATGAAAGGAATATTCTAGAATAGCAGAGGTCTAGCAGACTTGGCTAAAAGAAGATTCCTAAGTGATACATCGATGGAGAAAGAATTGGATTTCATGGCTTTATTAGAGACGGGTACAGATAATTTCACTCCCAAGTTTCTAAACACCATTTCAGGGGGTGGGGGTTGATTTTGTTTGGCACAGTATACCTCCAAGGGGGTGATCTGGAGGGATCCTACTTGGGGTGAAGTGCGAAACTTTAGAAGTGCTAAATGTGGTTCACGGTGAATTTGTTGTCAAATATCGTGTAAGATCGAAAACTGGTGACTTCAGATGGGCGTTGGTGGCCGAATATGGTTCGACGCAGACAGAGCTTAAGCCAGACTTCCTCGCGGATTTCATGAGAATTTGTGGGGATGAAAGGTTGCCCATCATAAGAAGATAAGATTTAAAAAATTGTGACAACTTCGATGGAAGGTGGTGATGTCGCTTGAAGCTACGTCGGTATTTCCCCAAAGAGGAAGGGATGATGCAGGACAGCGGCGGTAGGTATTTCCCTCAGATATGAAACCAAGTTTTGCGAACCAGTAGGATAACCAAGCAACACAACGTAAACAGCCCCTGCACACAAATAACAACACCTTGCAACCCAACGTGTTAAAGGGATTGTCAATCCCTTTCGGTGTACGACGCCTCAAGATAGGCAAAGGATGTGAGGTAAATTTGTAGATCGAATAAATAGATCGCGGAACAAATAAATTACAGCAAGGAATTTTTGTATTTTTTGGTTTAATAGATCTGAAAATAAACGCAAGGAAAAAGTAGATCGCAAGGCAAATATATGAGAAAGAAGACCCAGGGCCGTAGGTTTCACTAGTGGCTTACCTCTAGAAAAATAGCAAACGGTGGGTGAACAAATTACTGTTGGGCAATTGATAGAACTTCATATAATCATGACAATATCTAGGCAATGATCATTACATAGGCATCACGTCCAAGATTAGTAGATCGACTCCTGCCTGCATCTACTACTATTAATCCACACATCAACCGCTATCCAGCATGCATCTAGTGTATTAAGTTCATGGAAAAATGGAGGAATGCAATAAGAATGATGACATGATGTAGACAAGATCCATTTATCTATTGCGGCAGATATGGATCTTGTCTTTTTATCCTTAGTAGCAACAACACATACGTGTCGGTTCCCTTTCTGTCACTCGGATCAAGCACCGTAAGATCAAACCCACTATCGGGCACCTCTTCCCATTGCAAGATAAATAGATCAAGTTGGCAAAAAAAACCCTAATATTCGAGAAGAAATACGAGCCTATAAGAGATCATGCATATAAGAGATCAAAGAACTCAAATAACTTTCATGGATATAAAAAGATATAAATGATCATAAACTCAAAGTTCATCAGATCCCAACAAACACACCACCAAAAGACTTACATCATATGGATCTCGAAGAGACCATTGTATTGATAATCAAGAGAGAGAGAGAGAGAGAGAGAGAGAGAGAGGAAGCCATCTAGCTATTAACTACGAACCCGAAGGTCTACAAAGAACTACTCACGCATCATTCGAGAGGCACCAATGTAAGTGGTGAACCCCTCCGTGGTGGTGTCTAGATTGTATCTGGTGGTTCTGGACTCTGCGGCGGCTGGATGAAAATTTAGTCGATTCCCCTAGGGTTTCTGGAATATGGGGGTATTTATAGGGCAAAGAGTCTGTCCAGGTGGCACCCGACGTGGGCACAACCCACCAGGGCGCGCCTGGGCCTCCTGGCGCGCCCTGCTGGGTTGTCCCCTCCTCGGGACTCCCCCTAGGTGCAACACGGGCCCAACTTCTTCCTTCTGGTCCATAAAAAATAATCGTAAATTGCCGTGGCATTTGTACTCCTTCTGATATCGATTTCCTGTGATGTAAAAAACATGCAGAAAACAACAACTGGCACTTGGCACTATGTCAATAGGTTAGTACCAAAAAATGATATAAAATGACTATATAATGATTATAAAACATCCAAGATTGATAAAAAAACAACATGGCATAATCAAAAATTATAGATATGTTGGAGACGTATCAGCATCACCAAGCTTAACTCCTGCTCGTCCTCGAGTAGGTAAGTGATAAAAATAGAATTTTTGATGTGGAGTGATGTTTATCATGTCAGATCATATTCTTTTCTTTATAGCATGGACATTTGGACTTTTATGTGAATCAAAGCAATAGTCTAGTTTTGACATAATAATTTAGATACTCAAGCATAACAAAAAGCAATCATGTCTTTCAAAATATCAATGCTAAAACAAGTTATCCCTAGCCCATCTTGCGCAAACATTGATCCGTTCATGAAATACACTGGAATATTAGCTACACCCAATACTTAAGAGAGGATGGAGACTCAAAAATAAATAAAAATTGCATAAAGCAAAAGAAAGGCCCTTCGCGGAGGGAAGTAGTGATTTGTAGAGATGCCAGAGCTCAAAGAGAAAAATTAGAGATAAAAACATTTTGGGAGGTGTATCCATCCCTCCAACAAAAACGACTTGGAGAATCCCAACACTTTCCATGCTAAATATATCATAGGCGGTTCTCAAACAGAAAATAAAGTTTATTCCTTTTTCCACCATAACTTTCACTTTCCATGGCTAGCCGTATCCATGAGTGCCCTCCATACCAACACTTTCCAACGAATTTATTATTTGACAACATAAAGTAAATTCATTTTTGCATTTCGGGACTGGGCATCCCTAATACATTTTCCTTACTCTCGTGCAATGACAAGTGATTCAACACTCATCGTGAGAATAACACATCTAGCATGGAAAATATTAGCTACCCGTTACCGTTCCGCGAGCGAAACAAACACACAAAAGAGAAGTTCATTTTGAAAATTAGAGATGGCACATGCAAATTTGCTTAGAACGGCAAAAGAAGACCGCATATAGGTAGATATAGTGGACACATGTGGCAAAACTGGTTTAAAGGATTTTGGATGCACAAGTAGAGGTCATACTTGGTATAAAATGAAGTATAGCAAAAAGATTGAGAAGCGACTAGCCAAGAAACGAATAATCTCATTAGCAAGCATTAAGCATAAATAACACCGAATAATGCACCACAAGTAGGATATAATTTTCATTGCATGATTATTGACTTTCGTGCATGCATAGGGAATCACAAACCTTAATACATATATTCTTACTAGAGCACAATTAGTCACCAACATAACTCACATATCACATTATCATATCTCAAAACTATTACTAAGAATCAAGTTTATTTTGTCCAATGATCTTCATGACATATTTCTTTCTTTCTTTATACTTCTTGGATATCTATCACTTTGGGACTAATTTTCATATGTTGCTTTTCATAAGCTCAAACAAATATAAGTGAAGATCATGAGCATAACATATTTTCTTTCTCTCAAAAATTATTTTAGTGAAGCAAGAGAGAATTTCTTCAAATTTTTACTAACTCTCAAATAAATCTAAGTGAAGCAAGGGAGCATTTCTACAAAAATACTAAGCACATCGTGTTCAAAAATATATAAGTGAAGCACTAGAGCAAGTCCATTGCTCATAAAAATTTAAGTGAAGCAATGAGAGCAATTCTAACAAGTCATGACATAATTATGGCTCTCTCAAATAGGTGTGTCCAGCAAGGATTGATGACTTAAAACACAAAACAAAACAAGAAAAGACACATATCATACAAGATGCTCCAAGCAAAACATATATCATGTGACGAATAAAAATATAGTCTCGAGTAAAATACCGATGGCGTTTAGAAGAAAGAGGGGATGCCACTCGGGGGCATCCCCAAGCTTAATTGGTTTCTCATTATTGGATAATAGCTTGGGATGCCGGGGCATCCCCAAGCTAGGCTCTTCTATCCTTCTTTCATCCATCGTAAGATAACCCAAAACTTGAAAACTTCAATCACACAAAAATCAACAAAACCTTTGTGAGATCCGTTAGTAAAATGTGGCACCCCGGCCAAGAGCAACCGGTTTACCATGCATTGCCAGCCCATAGACCTTGTCTTCTGGCAACACACAACATCTTGGTATAGAAAATGACCGCTTTATTGATGCTACCGGATCAAAGTTTATATTACAATAGATAGCGAGGCCAAGCGGCACACACGTTGAGGTTGAACAATATGTACATTATTTAGTGAACATAAAAGGGGCCTCGATCATCACAACTACGCGGCAGTGGAACAACATCGTTGCAGAACTCCATAGCACAGGGACACCGATGTGGACACGATCTAGACTCGGACAGCACTCCTTTCCAACGAGACTTTCCTGAAATCTGGCATGACACGCCAGGTCAGAAAACGGAATGTGCTCGCAAGCTCACAACAACCATAAACATAATGACAAACAATATCATGATAATTAACCAATTCATAATAATGCAACAATATATCCAACATGTTGTGATCATGCTGTTGCGATAGAAGTCCCTCGGACTGGCTTACCAACGGTGATCACTCTTGGATCACAAACGTACCACCCTCAAGGTATTAACTAAACATATATCGTGATCTTTCCTTGCGATCTTTCCGGCGATTACTGCCTAAATTAAATCAGAACAGAAAACAGAAAAACACGAAAGAGAACCCCCGAATGGGCCTAATTGGATGCAGTTGGCCCATTAGTCTAGCCTGCACTTGGCTCTATGCTCTGAATTTGGCCCACAGAGGAACCTTTTTTTGACAGAAAGGCATAGCAGAGAGCTGCATTTCGGGCCTATTCTGAAGTCCTCCAATTCCATGCTTCACAAACTCCATGTGCGAAGCAGAGCCGAACGATTCTAGCTCCAGAAGCTTAGCTTTGAGAAGCTAGATGGATCCTAGTGTAAAAAGCATGGAGTTGGAGAAGTTAGGAAATCGTAGCTTAAGGAATCCTCCAAAACATGGAGTTGGCTGACATTACGTGGTTTGCCACCGCCAAGTGAACATAACGTTTCGTTTAGTCTCTCTCCTCCCTTCTTTCCTCATGAAAACTGGCTCGTGGCTCCTTCCTCATACAGAAACACCTCTCTCCTTCTCTTTTGGGCTGCATGCTTGGCCCATGGGACGATTTCCACCCAGCCCAATATGGCGCTAGACATGTGAGCAGCCGCTACCAGCCCAAAGTGACGACAGAGAAGCTGTTTTCAATGTCGAACGGATGTGAATCGCTACACAGAGTGACAAGCTGGGTTGAGAAGCAGAATTCTTGGAGTTGGGAGAGTTGGGAGGACTTCAGAAGAGGCCCTTCATTGATCAAAAGTTTCTGAATTACTCATTTCTTCTCCTTTTTTTCAACATATTTAAATGTTGGTCACTTCTTCTCCTTTCTTCAACATTTAAACAACTTTGACCAACATTTAAACTAGGTTAATTTCTCATACAATTTCAAGCTTACAAATTCCTCCATAATTCATGCCTTTCCATACATATTCAACATTACAACCAGTACGATTACAATACCTACAAATTCCCAAAAGTAATTGCAAATGGGTATTGGTATTAGTGCTTGATCTTCAAGATTCCTAACCTTCTTCTTCAACATCCTAAGCTCAACAGCTAGCTCTCTGTCAATGTGTGCTTCGCCCTCCATCTCTTCTTCTGGAGCTCGTGCTGCGGCCACAGCCGTTCGTGGCAGCATGCATAACCATTCTTCATGCTCTTCTTGCAGTTCATTCATCAGAGTCTTGGCCAGAGCATCGACCCAAAGAAAGAAGCATGTCACCTGCATGAACACCAAACAGATCAACCCATTGCTCAAAGATCCCGACCATGAAAATGGTGCAATTGCCCCGATTCTTACCCCATTCTTGCTGCACACGTACAACCGACGATTCTGGTTCCCCGGTGTGTTAGAAACCCTCCGAACAACGCCCGCCAGGCACCGCGGACAGACGAAGACAGGCATGTCCACACGCGCCCAGCTCTGCATCCGCGAGGTGGCGCGGGAGCTTGAGGAAGACATGGAGCTCGGAGCCAAAGGGGGTCTCAACACCGTCGCGCCCTCCACAACTAGCTTCCCACCTCCATGCTCTCTCTCTCTCTCTCTCCATGGTCACCGATGTGCTCACTGTCGCCGTGGTCACCGCCGCTGTCGCCCGCTTATATAGCACACCCGCAACGGCTCTCTACTAGGTCCCACAAGCCATGCGTGCAACGGTCTGAATAGAATTGGCCGTCTCTGCCGCCTGGTCCCACCTGTAAGGGCCGAGTCAAAAGGTTGACCTGACGAAGACGGCAGAGTTCACAAAACGAGTAGCTGTGCATGGACTAGGGGTAAAACTGAGCACAATACGCTTTTGAGGGCAAACTGAGCACAGGGACACCAGTGAGGGCAAAAGGATAATTAACCCTTTATCAAAATGCATGAAACCAATTGAGTAATGTTGTCCCCTCACAAACAGGAAAAATAATGAAGAGAGTTGAGTGTACACAAACCTGCATTGGCAAAAAAAGAGTGCACACAAACCTAAAATCAAGTCCCTCATTCACGCTACCCCGATGGATCAGTCAGGGAGGTCAGTGCTTCCCATTGCTTCGGACTCAGTTGGGCATATGGCAGGTGGCCACAGCCCGGACAGAGTCGCTATGGAGGACGTGATTGCTTTTCGAGGTATTTTAGATCCTATGTCCGATGACAGACATTTTAGCCACCGGATCCAGGGCCAGCCAGACGTGGATGGCATACAGTTCGGGCGTGCTATGAGGGCCGCCAAGCTTTGAGACATCGAAGCCCAAACAGGTATGTTGTTTAATACAAGTTGTTCCATTCTGCACTTTTCTGAACATGGAATTATTGATATAGCCAGCGACTTAGGGATCTCTCTTGCTAGTAATGGCAAAGAAACTGCCAAATCCATTAATGATCTGTTAGATTTAGAAATGGATAGAGTTGTGGATTTAATTCGAAATAGGTAAAACCTATTAATGAAATAGATATTAATTATCTTGGAGTAACAGCGTTTCAGAGTCTGTGTCAGGATCTAGTCCCTAATGAGGTCTTAGAAGGCGGGGATGAGGATGTGGTTGCCGAGGGGTATATGGCCCCTTTGCAACCAGACGTCATTGTTACTACTTACACTGATCCTCTGCACACAGAGGCAATGAAGGATAAACCAAAAAGAACCTGAAAGATGAAGGTTTATCCTACATCGGCGGTGTGTAGGAGTGCAAGAGTTAAACAAGATAAAAAATTACGTGATGAAATATGAAAGGAATATTCTAGAATAGCAGAGGTCTAGCAGACTTGGCTAAAAGAAGATTCCTAAGTGATACATCGATGGAGAAAGAATTGGATTCCATGGCTTTATTAGAGACGGGTACAGATAATTTCACTCCCAAGTTTCTAAACACCATTTCAGGGGGTGGGGGTTGATTTTGATTGGCACAGTATATCTCCAAGGGGTGATCTGGAGGGATCCTACTTGGGGTGAAGTGCGAAACTTTAGAAGTGCTAAATGTGGTTCACGGTGAATTTGTTGTCAAATATCGTGTAAGAGCGAAAACTGGTGGCTTCAGATGGGCGTTGGTGGCCGAATATGGTTCGGCGGATGCAGACTTTAAGCCTGACTTCCTCGCGGATTTCATGAGAATTTGTGGGGATGAAAGGTTGCCCATCATAAGAAGACAAGATTTAAAAAATAGTGACAACTTCGATGGAAGGTGGTGATGTCGCTTGAAGCTACGTCGGTATTTCCCCAAAGAGGAAGGGATGATGCAGGACAGCGGCGGTAGGTATTTCCCTCAGATATGAAACTAAGTTTAGCGAACCAGTAGGAGAACCAAGCAACACAACGTAAACAGCCCCTGCACACAAATAACAACACCTTGCAACCCGACGTGTTAAAGGGGTTGTCAATCCCTTTCGGCGTACGACGCCTCAAGATAGGCAAAGGACGTGAGGTAAATTTGTAGATCGAATAAATAGATCGCGGAACAAATAAATTACAGCAAGGAATTTTTGTATTTTTTGGTTTAATAGATCTGAAAATAAACGCAAGGAAAAAGTAGATCACAAGGCAAATATATGATAAAGAAGACACAGGGGCCGTAGGTTTCACTAGTGGCTTACCTCTAGAAAAATAGCAAACGGTGGGTGAACAAATTACTGTTGGGCAATTGATAGAACTTCATATAATCATGACAATATCTAGGCAACGATCATTACATAGGCATCACGTCCAAGATTAGTAGATCGACTCCTGCCTGCATCTACTACTATTAATCCACACATCAACCGCTATCCAGCATGCATCTAGTGTATTAAGTTCATGCAAAAATGGAGGAATGCAATAAGAATGATGACATGATGTAGACAAGATCCGTTTATCTATTGTGGCAGGTATGGATCTTGTCTTTTTATCCTTAGTAGCAACAACACATACGTGTCGGTTCCCTTTCTGTCACTCGGATCAAGCACCATAAGATCAAACCCACTACCAGGCACCTCTTCCCATTGCAAGACAAATAGATCAAGTTGGCCAAACAAAACCCAAATATTGGAGAAGAAATACGAGCCTATAAGAGATCATCCATATAAGAGATCAAAGAACTCAAATAACTTTCATGGATATAAAAAGATATAAATGACCATAAACTTGAAGTTCATCAGATCCCAACAAACACACCACCAAAAGACTTACATCATATGGATCTCGAACAGACCATTGTATTGATAATCAAGAGAGAGAGAGAGAGAGAGAGGAAGCCACCTAGCTATTAACTACGAACCAGAAGGTCTACAAAGAACTACTGACGCATCATCCGAGAGGCACCAATGTAAGTGGTGAACCCCTCCGTTGTGGTGTCTAGATTGGATCTGGTGGTTCTGGACTCTGCGGCGGCTGGATGAAAATTTAGTCGACTCCCCTAGGGTTTCTGGAATATGGGGGTATTTATAGGGCAAAGAGTCGGTCCAGGTTGCACCCGTTGTGGGCACAACCCACCAGGGCGCGCCTGGGCCTCCTGGCGCGCCCTGCTGGGTTGTCCCCTCCTCGGGGCTCCCCCTAGGTGCAACACGGGCCCAACTTCTTCCTTCTGGTCCATAAAAAATAATCGTAAATTGGCGTGGCATTTGTACTCCGTCTGATATTGATTTCCTATGATGTAAAAAACATGCAGAAAACAACAACTGGCACTTGGCACTATGTCAATAGGTTAGTACCAAAAAATGATATAAAATGACTATATAATGATTATAAAACATCCAAGATTGATAAAAAAACAGCATGAGATAATCAAAAATTATAGATACGTTGGAGACGTATCAGCATCACCAAGCTTAACTCCTGCTCGTCCTCGAGTAGGTAAGTGATAAAAACAGAATTTTTGATGTGGAGTGATGTTTATCATGTCAGATCATATTCTTTTCTTTATAGCATGGACATTTGGACTTTTATGTGAATCAAAGCAATAGTCTAGTTTTGACATAATAATTTAGATACTCAAGCATATCAAAAAGCAATCATGTCTTTCAAAATATCAATGCTAAAACAAGTTATCCCTAGCCCATGATGCACAAACATTGATCCGTTCATGAAATACACTCGAATATTAGCTACACCCAATACTTAAGTATGATTATATTGTCCCCTAGTTGGTGCTTTTATAAGACAGGATGGAGACTTGAAAATAAATAAAAATTGCATAAAGTAAAAGAAAGGCCCTTCGCGGAGGGAAGTAGTGATTTGTAGAGATGCCAGAGCTCAAAGAGAAAAATTAGAGATAAAAACATTTTGGGAGGTGTATCCATCCCTCCAACAAAAATGACTTGGAGCATCCCAACACTTTCCATGCTAGATATATCATAGGCGGTTCCCAAACAGAAAATAAAGTTTATTCCTTTTTCCACCATAACTTTCACTTTCCATGGCTAGCCGTATCCACGGGTGCCCTCCATACCAACACTTTCCAACGGATTTATTATTTTACAACATAAAGTAAATTCATTTTTGCATTTCGGGACTGGGCATCCCTAATACATTTGCCTTACTCTCATGCAATGACAAGTGATTCAACACTCATTGTGAGAATAACACATCTAGCATGGAAAATATTAGCTACCCGTTACCGTTCCGCGAGCGAAACAAACACACAAAAGAGAAGTTCATTTTGAAAATTAGAGATGGCACATGCAAATTTGCTTAGAACGGCAAAAGAAGACCGCATATAGGTAGATATAGTGGATTCATGTGGCAAAACTGGTTTAAAGGATTTTGGATGCACAAGTAGAGGTCATACTTGGTATAAAATGAAGTATAGCAAAAAGATTGAGAAGCAACTAGCCAAGAAACGAATAATCTCATTTGCAAGCATTAAGCATAACTAACACCGAATAATGCACCACAAGTAGGATATAATTTTCATTGCATGATTATTGACTTTCGTGCATGCATAGGGAATCACAAACCTTAATACATATATTCTTACTAGAGCACAATTAGTCACCAACATAACTCACATATCACATTATCATATCTCAAAACTATTACTAAGAATCAAGTTTATTTTGTCCAATGATCTTCATGACATATTTCTTTATTTCTTTATCCTTCTTGGATATCTATCACTTTGGGACTAATTTTCATATGTTGCTTTTCATAAGCTCAAACAAATATAAGTGAAGATCATGAGCATAACATATTTTCTTTCTCTCAAAAATTATTTAAGTGAAACAAGAGAGAATTTCTTCAAATTTTTACTAACTCTCAAATAAATCTAAGTGAAGCAAGAGAGCATTTCTACAAAAATACTAGGCACATCATGCTCAAAAATATATAAGTGAAGCACTAAAGCAATTCCATTGCTCATAAAAATTTAAGTGAAGCATAGAGAGCAATTCTAACAAGTCATGACATAATTTTGGCTCTCTCAAATAGGTGTGTCCAGCAAGGATTGATGACTTAAATCACAAAACAAAACAAGCAAAGACACATATCATACAAGATGCTCCAAGCAAAACACATATCATGTGATGAATAAAAATATAGTCTCGAGTAAAATACCGATGGCGTTTAGAAGAAAGAGGGGATGCCACTCGGGGGCATCCCCAAGCTTAATTGGTTTCTCATTATTGGATAATAGCTTGGGATGCCGGGGCATCCCCAAGATAGGCTCTTCTATCCTTCTTTCATCCATCGTAAAATAACCCAAAACTTGAAAACTTCAATCACACAAAAATCAACAAAACCCTTGTGAGATCCGTTAGTAAAATGTGGCACCCCGGCTCAGAGCAACCGGTTTACCCTGCATTGCCAGCCCAGAGACCTTCTCTTCTGGCTACACACAACATCTTGGTGTAGAAAATGACTGCTTTATTGATGCTACCGGATCAAAGTTTATATTACAACAGATAGCGAGGCCAAGCGGCACACTCGTTGCGGCTGAACAATATGTACATTATTTAGTGAACATAAAAGGGGCCTCGATCATCACAACTACGCGGCAGCAGAACAACATCGTTGCAGAACTCCCTAGCACAGGGACACCGATGTGGACACGATCTAGACTCGGACAACACTCCTTTCCAACGAGACTTTCCTGAAATCTGGCATGACACGCTAGGTCAGAACATTGAATGTACTTGCAAGCTCACAACAACCATAATCATAACGACAAACAATATCATGATAATTAACCAATTCATAATAATGCAACAATATATCCAACATGTTGTGATCATGCTCTTGCGATAAAAGTCCCTCGGACTGGCTTACCAACGGTGATCACTCTTGGATCACAAACGTACCACCCTCAAGGTATTAACTAAAGATATCTCATGATCTTTCCGGCGATCACAACCACGACCAATATTTTGTCTTAAATGGTGATCCTTCCGGCGATCACAACCACGACCAACACATGGTCTCAAACAACCAGACGACCTTTCTGCCATCTTCAACAGTGCAAAGTTCATAACTTACTGTGCAAGATTTATTAAACATTGACCCATGGGGTGACCTACTTTCGAGCGTGTCCGTAACCGTGGACTCGGCTATCGAAAGATTAATACACTCTATAGAGGTAGCGCATTATACCCACACCACGGAACCCATGGCCTCGCTCTCCCATTCGGGTGGACCAACGGCATTCCGACGAAACCCCTCCATTGCCATGACACTCTCCCGGCCACTCCGACTCGCTCCCCACTGGGCTAGTCCTAGGTGGCCTCGTGTCTACCAAAGACACAGCGACCACCGTCGTGGCCAAAACATAAATTGTCCCACACGGGGACACGGTACCAAAATCTCAACAACGGGCACACAAGGTTATGTCTGCTTACCGGGCCAGGGTAGTGCATGCCCATAACCTTCCTTCGTTGGAGGCACCGACCAGAGGCATGACAACGGACTGAATAAAGGCCTTCTCATGAAGGCAAATGTGGTTGCACTGAGAAAAAATCGATTCTGTGGCACCATGACCCAGTCAACAGTATATTCAAGTGGAGTTATTATCAGGTTCAACTTAATGTGAAAATAACCGGTGTCATAGTATGCCATGAAATGCAACACTAACATATGCATCACATATTAACGGAAATGACTGAGTCAACTATATCCACACTGAGCATCAACATCAACAACTCATGACACTTCTCTGGTTAAGATTAAACATCACTTTAACATAATCTTTTCTAGCAAATTTTACCATTTTTACTCATGCACGAAAATAACTCCACTAATTAGTTATATCCATAACCATATTATGCTTAATTCACCCAAAAATAAATACTAGTTTCTTTACCAACTAAGTTAACTTCAAACTTTCTGTGAATCGAGCATATTAGCTAAAACAAGCAATTAACAGAATATAAATAACATAATAATGATTTAAATGCATGGATTAAATATTTTGTTCAAGTAAGAAAATCACAAATATTGAAATGGCACCATGAAAATGTTGATGTGGCTTGCCTGAGTGCAGATGAGGTTCGCAAACCTCCTGGTGATCCTCAAGACAAGCCTCACCCTCTGAAAATATTTAAAAACACAAAAAGAAAACAACAAGAACCCTTCTGAAATTCACCAGAAAATCTAGATAGCAGGGGGAAAATCCCATATTTGGTGAGCTGCTAGACTTATGTACAAAGAACACAATGCAAAAAAGAATCAATTCATTTGTACTTATGGTTAAAGAGTTTTGGCTGTTTGAAGTTCTCTAGATAAATTGAAATTTCAATTTACATAAAAACAGACTAGGGGTGACGTCGAAGGAGTAAAGCCTCGGGGCGCCACCACTCGTACCAATTCGCGCGCGTACTGAGTAGCTGACTAGCGGGCCCCACTAGTCAGGTGAGGTGGAGGGGGAGAAGGAAACAGCGGACGGCGCGGCGTCGCCGGAGCACATGCCGGCGACGAGGGCTTCTTGGCCAAAATGAGAGGAAGGGATCGAGAGAGGAGACGGAGGCGCACCTGCCCATACACGTAGAGTAGCTAGAGGTGGTCGGACAGCGTCGGAATCGGCCTCTCTAGCGGAGGCAGAGAGCAGAGGTCACCGGAGATGAAGACGACGACGAACAGAGACGACTCTAAGGGCTCCAACCAGGTGGAACAGCTCCACCGGAGAGTGGCGGAGGCCCTGGAAGGGTTTCCCAGGCCTGGGAGGGGCTGGAGCTACGGAGACGACCCGACGGGATCGTCGGCGAGCTCGAGCTCGGGGTCGGCGGCCCGCGGCCTGCCTGGCCGGGCTACGGCTATCTATGAGACCGAGGAGTGTGTGGGAGTGGTGGATGGTGCTCGAGGAGGCTGGGGAGGGCTCTATTTATAGCCGAGCGTCGAGGGGGAATCGGGCTCCGTCAGTGGACACCTGGACACGGCACCCGGCAGCTAACAGCGTCAGTGAGAGGTGGAGAAGGCGACGCAGCTCATGCGGGGACTGTGGGCGAAAGGGGACAAGCACAGGGGCACTGGGGTGACGACGAGCACAATGCGCACTGCACTGTTATGTTGGCTGGACCACGCCCGTGCTCACTGTGGCGAGCTCCGGTGTCGGCGAGCGCCAAGGTGGAATTAAGAGGGCTTGGACGAAGATTGTGGCACAGTTTGGCACGCTCAGGCAGGCAGGGAAGCGAGCACGCGCACAACAGAGCACTCGGCGGTACTCAGAGCGTGTCGGCTCCATGCCTGCATGCCTGGAGGAACGCGGTCACCGCGTGAACTCTGCCTTCAGGCCGACCTAAGTCCAAATTTCATGTCTGGCTTGTTGTTTGTGGTAGTTTTCTTGGTTACCACACTTAGGTTTGGTCTCAGGTGCAGTAGCAAAGATTTCACATGCCAGGTAAGTTTCTGGACAGTAACTTTGGGAGCTTACTATGGTCAAACTACTTGGAGTTGGGAGCTGGGCTTTGGAGGTTAGCAATCATCTACTAAGGTGATGAAGCACAAGCAAAATCAGCCCCAATGGAGCAAGTAAAATTGTAGTTGCTGTAGAAACCACCATTTCTGTCTAGAACAGGAAATATTTTCTGCAGCAAAAATATTCCAAAAATTGATGAAATATTTTTGCTCAGAAAGGTGCCCTAGGGTTCAAAGAACAATTGGGATTTTTCTTAGATTTTTGTGGGAAAGGAAAATTGGGGTTGCTTTGGAGCACATTGATATAGCTAGGGTTTAAGAGAGGGCAATGAATATTTTTCATTAAAAAATATTCCAAACAATATTTTGAGGAGAACCAGAGAGGGAATGATGGTTAGAGAGGGAAATGGGACACTTGGGTGAAAGCCAAGGAGTACCCAAGTGTTTAAGTCCATATGAAAAGATTCAAAACTCCAAATTTCAATTTCAAACCAACTGAAAATCAGGCAAAGAAGAGAGGGCACAAACCAGGCTGTCACAAACCTCCCCCACTTAGAATGAATCTCGTCCTCGAGATTTGGTTGCTTGGGAAAACCATTATGGGTAATGTGCCTTTAGGAATTCTTCCCATTCCCACATTGATTCTGACTCTGTGTGATGCTCCTATTGGACTTTGTAGTTCTTCCTTGCTTTACTACGAGTGACCCTTTCCATCCGATCCATAATTCTAACTGGTCTCTCTTCCTATGTTAAATCCTTTGCCAGCTCTATTTCAGTCATAGTAGTCTTTTTCTCAGGCGGTGATATGCATTGTCTCAGCTGTGAAGCATGAAACACATTGTGCACGTCCGACAATTCAGGGGGTAATTCCAACTGATATGCAACAGTACCCACTCGTGACATAACGGGAAATGGACCAATGAACCTGGGTGCCAACTTTCCACGAGTCTGGAATCTCTTGACTCCTTTCATAGGAGTGACTCAGAGGTATACGTGTTCTCCGGGTTCAAAACTGATCTGTCGATGCTTTGCATCATAATAACTCTTCTGTCGAGCTTTGGCCAATTACAATCTATCTCTGATTTCCTTAAATTTCTGCTCAGCTTCCATCATGAGATCGGTTCAGAAGATGCGGCTATCTCCAGTTTGAGACCAATTTAATGGAGTGCGGCACTTGCGGCCATACAAAGCCTCATATGGTGACATCTTTAGACTTGTTTGGAAGCTATTATTGTAAGAGAACTCGGCATACGGCAGACAGTCTTCCCATTTAGGTCCTTGGGCCAAAGCACAGGCTTGCAGCATATCTTCGAGTATTTGGTTTACCCGCTCTGTCTGTCCATCAGTCTAAGGATGATAAGCGGTACTATACTTCAACGCTGTCCCCAAGGCTTGATGGAGACATGACCAAAATGCGGAGGTAAAAAGTGAACCTCGGTCAGAAGTGATGGGTCGGGGTACTCCATGCAGACTGACTATTCTGGATACATATAGCTGTGCAAGTTGATCCGCTTGATATGTGGTTCTGATCGGGATGAAGTGAGCAACCTTGGTTATGGTATCCACTATGACCCAGATTGCATCATTGCCTCGCTGAGTCTTAGGTAGCCCTGTGATGAAATCCATGCAGACGTCATCCCATTTCCATTACGACACTGGCAGCGGTTGGAGAAGTCCGGCTGGCTTCTGATGCTCTGCCTTTACCTCGTTTCATATGTCACAACAGGCCACAAAATAGGCAATGTCTCTCTTCATTCCATTCCACCAGAATATTTGTCGAAGGTCTTCATACATTTTCGTATCTCCAGGGTGAATAGAATGCGAGGATTCGTGTGCTTCTGACAAGATTTTCTGCTTCAAATCCGCTTGATTGGGTACACAAATCTTTCCACGAAGCGGAGGGTACCAAATTGATCCTTCGAGAAATCCGAAGTCTGTCCTGCTACCATATTCTTGGCACGATTCTGCAGGACGGTGTCTACTGGCTGGGCCTTATGGATCTCTTCCTCAAGTGTGGGGGCAACTTCCAAAATATTAGCAAGGCCGGCATCAACTATGATCAGGTTCAGCTGGGCAATCTCCTCTTGAAGTTCAGGAGGCAGGGATTCCAATATGACATTTAGGCTGACAGGCTTTCAACTGAGTGCATCGGCAACTGCGTTACCCTTACCCGGGTGGTGATTTATTCCAAGGTCATAATCCTTGACTAACTCAAGCCATCATCGTTGACGGAAATTTAAATCTGGATGAGTAAATATATACTTGAGACTTTTGTGATCAGTAAAAATTTGACACCTCATCCCGATGAGATAGTGTCTCCAAATTTTTAGAGCATGAACCACCGCGGCCAATTCCAAATCATGAGTAGGATAATTTCCCTCGTGGGGTCGTAGCTGTCGCGATGCATACGCATCCATGTCCTTGTCTGGAGGCGTCACAGTACACATCAAAACTGCGGTAGATATGTGGAAGAGTCAATACAGGTGCGGTCGCCAGCCGTATCTTTAGCTCATTGAAACCTTTCTCACAGTCCTCAGTCCATTCAAACTTCTTATCCTTTTTGAGTAGCTCCGTCATGGATTTAGCAATCTTGGAAAGTCCTATGACACCCGGATAATTAAGCTACAGTAATTCCTTACTAATGATGCCACGTCATCATGATTACTGTCATTAAACTCGCGTTGGATCGAAACCGGTTCAAGTTCCAAATTCAAATCAAAGTCAAAATTCAAAATTGCCAAACGTGAAAACTAAAATGCCCAAAGTGTGGAAAATAATCCCTGGATATTTGTCATGTTAGAACCAACCTCTCTTGAATTCCCAAAGTGCCCCTGGAAATTATTTAGTGGTCCAGCAGCATTTAAAAATTGGCCTTTTCAATTTCTAAAAATGGTTAGACAACTCCTTTTGACCCCATACTTTTTGTTCCATCTCAATATATTGTGTTAGATTTACGTGCCAAGTTTTGTTCATAACAAAATTCATTTGGTACAAAAAGAAAACGCAAAGCATATATAAAAAAGGGAAAGAGGAGGACCTAAACTACTGGACCCCCTGGCCCATCAAGCACAGCAATCCAGCCCAACCTCCCAAAAAAACCCGGCATGGCCACGGCCCCAAGCGAGTGCACCCAACCGCACGCTCCCGCCGAACCTGCTCACTGCCCCTGGCCGCTACAGCGCCGGGGAGGGATAAGGGCGCCACCCTGGCGCCTCGGGGACGCCTCCTCTCCCACTAGCCTTGCCCCACTTGTTCTCCCTCTCCCTTATCCCCCCACTCCCCCAAAATATCTGGATCGATCCCCACTCCCTCCCCCGCACGATTCCCTCGATCCCCACGTCTCTCCTCTCCCCCACCCGATCTGATCTGGATCGGGGACGAAACCGCTCCCCCCCTCTCTCGTGACGCCTCGCTCACACCACCGCCGCCCGGAGACCACGCCGCCCCAAGCCTCCGTCCCCGGCACCCAACCCCGACGCCGCCCTCGCCGGACACACCGCCCTCGCCTCTCCCCCACCGGACTGCCTCGTCCTCGTCGGACCGTCCCCGCCTCCTCCTCGCCAGCGCCAGCGCGCTCTCACCGTCCCTGTCGTCGAGCTTCGCCGACACCCTACTCGGCAACGGCCGTGAGCGCCCCCCTCTCTCCATCTCCCCTCTCTCTCCGTCGTTCCAAGTGCCACCGCGCTGGAGCACGCGCCTTCCGCGGCTGTGCTCATCGGCGCCTCGTCCGCTCACGCGCCTAAAGCCGCCCCATGTGACGCCTGCTCGTGCCCGCGTCCGCGTGCCTGACCGCGCCATCGTGGCCCCGCTCGCCCCCTGCCGTGCCTCTCATCGTCGTAGCCGCCAACGCCCAAGCTCCGACTTCCGCCTCGCTCGAGCCGGCCGGCCTCTACCCTCGCCCCATGCCCGCGCGCCTCGCCACACCCCCGCCGCCGCGCCTGCTCCGGCCGGCCCTGGCCGTCGGCCGCGCCCCACTCTGGCCGTCGCCGCCCCGGCCTGGCCACTCCCCTCCCCGGATAGCGTCGTGGTCTCGTCGGCGACCCTATTGCCCCATGCCCTCGCACGGGCGCCTGCCTGTTTACCCGCTCGCCCATCGCCCGATTAACCACCTGAGCCACTGACCAAGGGGCCCCACGCCCTCTTTTCTGTAAAACAAAAAAATAAAAATAAAAACGATTAATTAGTTAATCAGGAAATTAATTAAGTTAATTAACCTCACTTAATTAGCCTAATGGACTAATTAGTTAATTTAAACCTGTTTAATTAACTAACTCAATGACAGATGGCCCCCCTACCCCCATTAACCAGTCAACCTAGTCAGAGTTAACTGTTGACTCTGCCGACATTAGAATGATGTCATGTTGGCGCAATAAGTCCAGTTTTGAGTTAAAGATAATCCCAGAAATTGTTTAAATCTTCGAAAAATCATATAAAATAATCTGTAGCTCGAATGAAAATGTTTTCTACATAAAAGTTGCTCAGAAAGACAAGACAAATCCGAATACGCGGTTTGTTCGCCCGGCACACATCCCTAGCATAGCAAACATGCAACATTTCCCCTCCGGTTCATCTGTCTGACAGATGTCCAGAACCGGGAAAACTTTCCCGGATGTTTCCCCCATCGCCAGTATCGTGTAGCACCGCGTTAGAACATGTCTAGCTCTGCCTGTTGTCCTGTTATGCTCTTGCTTGCTATGTATTGAGTGTTTTCTCCCCCTTCTCTCCGGTAGACCCCAAGACCGCTGCTGATGCCAGTATGATCGACTACGTTGACGACGACCCTCCTTCTTGTCTGAGCAACCAGGCAAGCCCCCCCCCCCTTTGATCATCCCGATATTGCCCATTCCATTCTCTCATGCTTGCATTAGATTTAGCTACTGTTATTGTTTGCTCCTATTCTGATGCATAGCCTGTTTTTGTATCTACTGTTGTACCCTACCTTCTTATCCTAAACTTCTTAGTATAGGTTGGTTAGTGATCCATCAGTGACTCCCACTTGTCCTTGTAGCCACTGCTTCATCATCGACGACCCGATCAACATGATCGATGACCAGAGCCCGACACCTCACATCACATCACGCCCCTTTTGTTGCTCGACTCTGTAGAGCTACTATCGAGTGCCGAGGGTGATCCCTCATAACGCACTCTTGATGATAATTCTGTAGTGTAGCTATTTGGTCGTGGTCATCGAGGGTGATTTCCTCTTTCACCATTCCCGATACGGCTCTGTCGTTCAACATCTCAAGTGTGAACCTCGAGGGTGGTCCCTCTAACGTTCACCTTGATGATTACATTGAGTGGAATCCACCAGGGGTGATTCCTCGGGTTTTCCCCTTGATGTCTGGACATACAGTTACCTTGACTTCACTTGAGACCATTGTGAAAGTCGGGCGGGCCCGGAGAGCACCCGCAAGATGGTTATGAGGCACGGCCGGGCAGGCAGGCCGCCCCGGAGTGGGCTGGGCTAGCCCTTGCCGTATTCCCTCGAGACGGGGCAACGGGTCACCTTATCATGAGTCTCTGCTCGTCTCCGCAAGCTTATAATACACTATGGTTTGGGTATTTCTTCTGAGTTGGCCTTTGGCCTTTACGCACGAACCACCATGTGAGAATAGTTATGGGCCTCGACGTCGTGGTATCAGCCGAAGCTTTGTCAGACGTCCAGTTCAGCATTGCGGCACGGCCTGGTCGGTGCCCCAGTGGAGGTGGCCTGGATTGCCCTGCGCGCAACGATCCGGAGTGCAAGGGGTGATGGGCCCAGACCCCGGAGTGCTTAGGATGTAGACCGGCGGGGACCTCTCTGCTGAGCCTAGGTAGGGCTGCGACGTGTTGATCTTACGATGCCAGGCATTTACGCAGAAAAGTGTGTCCGGCCAGAGTGATTGAGCGTGTTGGAAAACGTGGTGCACCCCTGCGGGGAAGATTTTCTATTAATAGTCGTGTCCACGGTAACGGACGTTCAGACTTATATCCTGATCTTATACAACTACAAATGGATACTTGAAATATGTGGCTCCTGGATTTCTTTCTCACAGGGAGTCGAGGAAGGATCTCTGGACATTAATGTTACAACATGCTTGTTAATTATAAACTGCTATTCTTTACTCTTCTACATGCTGCAAGATGCTCGGAGCTGCTTGAAGCTGCTAGTCTTTGATAGGCTTGGCCTTCCCCCTCTATTCTGGCATTCTGCAGTTCGGCCCACAGATAGAACCCTTCCTTTTGATACCAATGCATGCTTAGTATAGATCTGATGCTTACGAGTACTTTGGATGAGTACTCGCGGTTGCTTTGCTACCCCCTTTTCCCCCTTCTCTCTTCTTTCCGGTTGATGCAACCAGATGGTGAATCCCTGGAGCCGGATGCCACCGCCGATGGATGCTGCCACGTGAAGATTGCCGACGACTAGGAGTAGTTAGGAGGTCCCAGGCAGGAGGACTTGCCTCTTCGATCATTGTTGCTTTTGTGCTAGCCTTCTTAAGGCATCCTTGTGTAACTTATGTCTGTACTCAGATATTGTTGCTTCCGCCGACTCTTGTGTATCGAGCTTTTGTATTCGAGCCCTCGAGGCCCCTGGCTTGTAATATAAAGCTTGTATTAATTTATTTGTGTCTAGAGTTGTGTTGTGATATCTTCCCGTGAGTCCCTGATCTTGATCGTACACATTTACGTGTATGATTAGTGTATGATTGAATCGGGGACGTCACAAGTTGTTATCAGAGCCGACTGCCTGTAGGTTCCCCTTTCCAACTCCTTGGCTGAAGTTGAGTCTACCATTTGAAAAACAGTTTCACTAACATGGCTGTGTGGCTTACTGGCCCACGTTGCCAATTGGGTGGTATTAGGATCTTTTACGCCTCGTCTATACTCTAGGACTCTGATCTCTCTTCTATTTGGGTTAAATGATTTTGTTAAATCTAACTCTAGGATCTCGTAAATACTTTCTCCCGAAGAGCCCCTCACTCCAGATGATTGCTTGGTGCACCAGAAGTTTCTGAAGATACTCTCCGAAGTTTTCACCGAGCTATTTCTTTAGCTCCACTAATTCTGATGGGGGCATCCGGTAATACTTCATGTATAATGATGCGGTTCCCGGCACAAGATCTATTGCAAACTTAAGCTCTCAATCTGGTGGCATGCCTGGCAGCTCTTCTGGAAATACATCAGGAAACTTACTGACCATAGGAATTAATTCCAAGTCAGCCACAGCGGTGAAGACCATTTCTTTCTTGGGTATACTTCTACGAGCATAGAATTTGGTAGTCTGCCCCTTCTCACTGGTCAAAGTGACTTCTCGGGTCGCACAATTTATGCATACTTGATATTGAGTCAGCCAATTCATACCCAAGATAACATCCAACTTAGCAGACTAAATAATTATCAAAGAAGTTGGGAAATAGACTCCATTGATATTGACTTCCAGATTACGGCAGACCAGATTACTCCTGATTAAGGATCCCGGGGTTTGTACCAGTATATTCTTGCCCAAAAGCGAACAAGTAAATTTGTTTTGGGCAACAAAACTCCGAGAAATAAAAGAGTGGGAAGCCCGGGAGTCAAATAAAATCACTGCAGGTATGTTAGTAACAGAAAACATACCAATGACGACTTTGGGGTTCTCTTGGGCTTCATCGGCGGAGAGGTGATGAACGTGCCCAGAGATGTTTTGCTGGTTCATGCATGACTCCATAAAATTAACTTGTGGCCTGAATAGAGCATTCGTCTTGCTGTTCTTGGGACACTATCTGACATTATGTCCGGTTTGCCCACAACTGAAACAAGAATTGTTGCGCTGGCGCTCCTCGTGCACTGGGTTGGTCATGACATTCTTGACTTGGGTGGTGGTCTTGTTAACACTCTGTTGCCAATTGGGCTTCTATTCCACCTGAGTCTGCTGCCAGGTACGAGCCTTTTGCACCGGTTGCCTTTCCTTTCTTGGCTCAAACTTACACTTGTGATCGTTATTAGCAGGACTATTATCCGATACAAGCTTGTGCTCCCTTTCAACAATGAAAGCTTTGTTCACCAGAGTTTGGAAATCTGGGAAATCAAACATACTGACAGTACACCGGAGTTGCGGGTTTAATCCACTAAGAAATCTGTCAATCTTTCCTTCTTTAGTGGCCATGTCATATAGGAAGTAACGTGACAGATGATTGAATTTTTGTAAATATTCACCCACAGACTGATTTCCTTGGAATAGCGCAAGAAATTCACGTTGTTTAGTCTTCATAATTCCAGTAGGGATATGATATTTCCGGAAATGGTCCTTGAATTTTGACCAGGTGATTTCTTCATCAGCAGGCCACATGGCTTTTGCATTTTCCCACCATATGGCAACAGCGCCTTCAAGATAATGAGTTGAAAATGGAACCTTATCATCTTCTTCAGTACGAGCAATCTCAAGTTTCCTCTCAATGGTTCGCAACCAATCTTCTGCATCCAAGGGGTCGATAACCTGACTGAAACTGGGAGGCTTGGTCCTCTGAAAATCTTACAGCTTGGAGTGATGACCGTTCTGATTTCCATTCTGTCCAACCATAGCTTGCACACTTCTTAATATTTCAATCAGATCATTATTCCGTCTTTCCTCAAACATACGCAGAATTTTCTCAGTGGAGGGCGGATTTGGTGGTGGAGGCGGTGGTGGAACATACGGCTCGGGGGAGTGTCCTGCCTGTCGTGTGGAACGACGAACAGGAGTACCCTCACGAACGTTGCTACTGCTGCCTCCCCGCATAATCCTAATTTGGATTTTCCCAATACAACGCAACCAAGATGAGAAATATTCAAAACAAATTGGGGAAAGCTAGCAACAAAAGCCTGAGAAAAAACAAAATAACAAAGAAAATACGGCGAATAAAATAGAGTTCCAACATAATTATACATAGACTCATACATGAAAGATAAACAACATGCCAGGTTCAACTACTCTCATAAATGAAACGAAACCTCATGACTCGTATGACTATGCTTGTACACCATCCTGACGACTGTGAATACTCAAAAGATCTACTGCAATGCTGGTGCTGCGGGGTCGTCTCCTGAAGCGCACTCAGATCCTGAACTGACGAGGTTAACTGAGACCTCTGGGTTAAAGGTAACACGACGATGCTGCCTCAAGGGCTCTCCCTCCAGGGGAGGTGTAGGGTGAAGCATCGGGGCTACAGGAGTCGAGAGAAGTGAAACCCACTCAGCAGGAGCACTGAGAGGATTCACAGACGCGGTGCCCAAGCTACTCGGGGGAGTAACCGGTGAAACAGGGGAACTAGAACTGGCTGGAATATAGGGAGTAAATCCCAGAGATGCTGGAGCAGTGACAAATCTAGTAGAGGCTAAAGCAGTAGGAGCATGAGTCAGCTCTAGAGCCAGCTCATGGATCATAAGATAGCTAGCAATGATATAGCGATAAAGGTGGCTAGCAACACTATCAGATACCGGATCAATGATAGGGAAATGGACACGACCATTGTCGTGCAGAGAAGGATAGAAGTAGAAACCTGGGTGTAACGAAGCTCGACAAGGACCTCGAATGCAGCAAACTGGACAGATTGAGAAGCGGTAGAAGCGTAACCACTCTGAGAGGTACGAGTGTAAGTGCTGGAATCGGAACTAGTGCGCAGAGTAACCACTGCGTGATACTCATACACTAAGTCTGCTAGACGCTCCCGGTACACACGATAGGTTGGATCGTCACCGAGGGGGTACAGCCGATGCCACAGGTTACGAAGGAGATGCTACGACATGCACGGCATCAGCTGCAACTGGCATGAATATGGGACCGGAGCCATCTACACTCACAACCATTAGCGGGTTAACATAGAAATAAAACAAGTGCATGCAATGCAATAACCAGCTACAAATGCTACCAGCACTCAACTTAAACTCGTATCTAACGTCCAGCTGACACGTTGTAGTATAGCATGACCTACAGTCAGCGTGGCTCTGATACCAAGCATTATGGCACCCTGGCTCAGAGCAACCGGTTTACCCTGCATTGCCAGCCCAGAGACCTTGTCTTCTAGCAACACACAACATCTTGGTACAGAAAACGACTGCTTTATTGATGCTAGCGGATCAATGTTTATATTACAACAGATAGTGAGGCCAAGCGGCACACACGGTGCGGCTGAACATTATGTACATTATTTAGTGAACAAAAAAGGGGCCTCGATCATCACAACTACGCGACAGCGGAACAACATTGTCGGAGTAATGGGCCACGGGTAGCCCAACCCGAGTCCCTGAGCCTTTCAAGGCATTGGGCCTGCAGCGCCCCACGAGCCTACAGAATGAAGCGCCGCCTTCTGGTGGCCGGCTGGCTCATACAACCGGTTGCCAGAAGACGGCCAAGTACCAGAAGACGGCACCAAGGCAGGCCGACTTCTAGTTGGCGGCCTTCGAAGAGGCCGGCTCCCAGCAGGCGGCCCCTGGCGCCCTCAAAGTCTGCGCCACCCCATTAAGAAGACAAGACAGGGTGAGGCTATAGTGTAGCCCATCACCCCCGTATCCTGGGCTTGGCGTGGCCACAGTGCCCCGTACAGGCAGAGATCTCCGCACGACGCGGCACTGTTGCCACTCCACCCTTAGCGTCACCCCTGACCGGCAGGGCATGCTCCCACGACGACCTGTTGGTATGGCCCGCAGGCGGCGCACCCTACCAGGCAGCCAGGGTCCAGAGGGCGGCATAGCCTGGCCAATCGGACCCAAGTGGATCCAGCTTTTGGGAGACGGCAGGCCCTCCCTCGGGGCCCGTGCACCATTAGCCAGATGAGACACGGTGAGGCTACAGTGATCTCCCACCAAACAGCAGAACTGTAGCCACGCCCTTCCCCTGACCAAGCATGCGTCATAAGCCTCACAGCTACAGTAACCAGCCAGCCAGACCTGCCAGCGGTGGAGGCGGCCTGTCGGCTCCGTACCACACAAGTTGGCGGGGCCCACTAGGTGGCAGGCTGCAGCAGCCGGCAGAGAAGCCGGCTACCGAAGGCGCTGACAGCCGGGCCCTACACCCGGCCAGATTACCGATGTACCCCTGGGGGGTAGGCCTATATAAACCTCTCAGGGCACCCATGCAAAGGGTTCCGAATGAGATAGAACTAGACTCGTACCTAGAGGGAGAAGAGAGCTAGCCCGACCTCCTTCTACCTCTAGCATACAGCTCGAGTAGCACCATTGTATTCACTAGTGCCTTAGTGATCATGCAGAGACCTCGCAGAGCAGGAGTAGGGGTGTTATCTCCTAGGAGAGCCCCAAACCTGGGTATAGTACGTCGGTGTTCGTGTCTACGCCTCATCCCGCTTCCAGGCACCAGCAACGTTCTACTGGCTCCCACCATGATAAGCCATCCTTTGGCATATGTTGCACCCAACCCCCGAAATTTGGCGCCCATCATGGGGCAAGGTGCACCGTCTTTCGGATACCTATTCTGGACGGGAACTCTGTTCCTTCCTAACGAGCGCAGCCAGCCCGGCACGCCCGACGGCATCTGCATCAACACGCTGCGCGGCTTGGAGACCGCCTGCGCGGCGATCCGCCTTGCCGATCTTGTTGGCAAGATTTGCCTCTCCGACGAGCCCGCGTCCGACTCGGGTGCGGATTGCCCCGAGAACCGCCTCGGCAGCCTCCTCCACCAGCTCCATGTCGCCAGCGAGCCTGCCATGGACTTGGAGTCGGTTGGCTCCACCGACCCGATGCTTGTCGACTCCGACACGGCGTCGCTTGACGCATTCCCCACCAATGTGGTGGTCTACAACAAGCCGCTTCCCTACGAGCTCAGCGGCTCGAGCACCGTCACAGAGGTGCTTGTCATTAGCCATGACGAGCAGTCGGGTGGAGGCGTTCGTGACCCACTCGAGGCGGTGTTGCGAGACCTATCTGAGCCCATCCCTGGAGACGCCGACGGCGAGACACTGGAGGCACGCTGTGTCCAGCTCGTCGAAAGAGCCAACAGTCTGGCCAGCATGAGACGCCTTTCGGAGGCCTACCGGCGTGAGATGGACCGTGCCGTTGGCGGCACGCCGGCTCCTGGTGGGCCTAGCCGCATTTGCGTGATCCGACAGCGTGGCGCAGCCGTTGCCAGCATGTTGGAGGTAGATCACCCCGTTTACACCACACCTTCAGAGAACATACGAGTTGCTCAGGCGGCAGCAGATGAGCTAGGCAAGCTACATGGCGATGAGCGTCACCACATGACAGAGCGCGTCCAGCAGCTCCTTGACGCGGCAACCGAGCAGCATGAGGCCGCCTGCCGCACTGGAGCGCCCAACCAGCAAATCGACGATCCGCCTCCTTGCAGGGACCATGGCGCGACGTCCCGAACACCGACTGTAGGCCGCGCCCGCGAGCGAAAAGAGAAGGAGTCGGCTGCTAGCCACAGTTGGACTCGCTTTTCCATCGAGCGTGATGCAGAAGGCCGCCCCTGAGCCATGGAGCGACGAGGCCACCTGCCTCCCCCTCCGCCTCGCGGGGAGAGATATCCCACCTCGCCGCATGTCACGCACCCGACACTCAGCAACCACCTTAGCTGCCGAGGAGGAGTCGGAGAGAATGACGCCCGCCACCGGATTGACCGCCTAAATCGATCCCTGGCGCTGGAAGAAGAAGATGCTCTGGGTCCGCCCTGCTTCGGCCCCCGGATCCAAGAAGAGCCTTTCCCTAAGGGGTTCGCGCTTCCAAGAGATACGCCCAAGTACACCAACTCCGTGAAGCCGGAAAACTAGCTGGTCGACTACTCTATGGCCATCAGCATAGCGAATGGCAACAAGCGTGTTGCTGTGAAGTACGTCCCGCTCATGCTCCAAGGTACGACCCAGACATGGCTGAACAGCCTGAAGCCCCACAGTATCAACAGCTGGATTGATTTCATAGAAGCCTTCATCCACAACTTCACCACCACATACAAGCGGCCTCCTAAGCCCTGTCAGCTCTTCTTGTGCGTCCAAGGCCCCAACGAATCGACTCGCGACTACCTCATGCATTGGGCCGAGCTCCGCAACTCCTGCGAGGGCGTGCACGAGGTGCAGGCCATCGAGTACTTCACTGCCGGGTGCCGAGAGGGCACCCTCCTCAAGCACTGACTTCTCTGTGATGAGTCGGCAACCCTTGATGAACTACTGATCATAGCAGACAAGTACGCTATGGTCGACTCCTCTATGAAGGCGGAAATCCAAGTCGACGCATCTGGCAAGGTGGCTCCTCAAACTCCACGGACTCCGGCTGGCGAGGCCAGTCGGCGTCAACAGCCGAATGATAACAAGCACAAGGCCACGGAGCCGAATTCCACCAGCCGGCAGGTGGCGACAGTCGAAGACCAACAGCCGGAGGGGCAGCCTCCACCCAAGCGACAGATGGGCGGCAAGCCCGACTTGCTGCCCGCCTTCTCGTACAAGCAAACTCTTGATGTGCCTTGCAAATTCACAGCAGTGCGAAGCCGTCCAACCACACCACTCGGAAGTGCTATTGGCTCACCAGAATCGCCAAGGGTGACGGACTCCTGCCTCCCCCGCCTGCCGGCCCGCCACCTCCTCCACCCCAGCAGCCGGTGGTTCATCCAGTCGGCACCATACAAGATGACTATCCTGAGGAGCATGGAGCTTATGTCGTGTTCACCAGTGTAGCCGATGATAAGCGCAGCAGGCGGCAACAACAGCAAGAGGTGCATGCAGTAGCGTCAGAGACCCCAGAGTTCATGCATTGGTCTGAGAAGCCTATCAGTTGGAGCAGAGCTGACCACACGGAGGTGATGCCCTCTCCTGGTTCTTATTCCTTGGTCCTAGACGCCACCTTCGCAACAGAGAGGAGGGTTGCTCGTTTCTCCCGAGTACTGATAGATGGAGGCAGCAGCATCAACATCCTATACCGTGACACTATGGAGAAGTTGGGAATCAAGCAGAAGCAGCTTCAGCCCAGCCGGACTGTTTTCCATGGCATAGTTCCTGGCCTTTCCTGCTCACCAATTGGCAAGACCGAGATTGATGTTCTCTTTGGAGACAAAAATCACTTCCGCCGAGAGCCAGTCTGGCTTGAGTTGGTGGACCTCGAGAGCCCCTATCATGTGCTACTCGGCCGGTCTGCCTTGGCCAAGTTCATGGCGGTCCCCCACTATGCTTACCTCAGGATGAAGATGTCAAGTACCAAGGGAATCCTAACCATAGTCGGAGACTACAAGAAGTCGTCCACCTGTGCGGCAGACAGCAGCCGGCTAGCCGAGTCCCTCGTGATTGCAGCAGAAAAGCAGCTCCTTGACCAGGTTGTGGCGATGGCAGGCAAGCAACCGGAAATGTCACCAAGCTCCAAGGAGTCGGAAGCTGAGGGCTTGTTCAAGCTGGAAAAAGAAACAAAGAAGATACCCTTGGACCCAGAGCACCCAGAGAGGTATGCTGCCATAGGTGCAAACCTAGACAACAAATAGGAAGGCGAGCTCGTCGATTTCCTCCGTGAGAATCGGGATATCTTTGCATGGTCTCCCAAGGACATGCTGGGTGTTCTGACGAATTTCGCCGAGCACAAACTACACGTCTGACCTGATGCCAAGCCGGTCAGGCAGCCCTTTCGCCGCATGTCGGAAGAGAAGATAAGAGTCGTTGGAGAAGAGATAGCCCGGCTTCTAGGATCTGGCTTCATCATGGAGGTGTTCTTCCTAGAATGGTTAGCCAACCCAGTCCTCGTGCTAAAGAAGAATAAGCAGTGGCGCATGTGCATCGATTACACTAGTTGTTGGGGAACGTTGCAGAAAACAAAATATTTCCTATGGTTTCACCAAGATCAATCTATGAGTTCATCTAGCAACGAGAGAGAGGAGTGCATCTACATACCCTTGTAGATCGAGCGGAAGCATTCAAGAGAACGGGGTTGAGGGAGTCGTACTCGTCGTGATCCAAATCACCAGAGATCCTAGCGCCGAACGGACGGCACCTCCGTGTTCAACACACATACGGTCAGCGAGACATCTCCTCCTTCTTGATCCAGCAAGGGGGAAGGAGAGGTTTATGAAGATCCAGCAGCATGACGGCGTGGTGGTGGATGCAGCAGGGATCCCGGCAGGGCTTCGCCAAGCGTCTGCGGGAGGGAGAGGTGTAGCAAGGGGAAAGGGAGGCGCCAAGTGCAAGGGTGCGGATGCCCTCCCTCCCCCCTCTTTATATAGGGACCCCAGGGGGGCGCCGGCCCTAGGAGATGGGATCTCCTAGGGGGGGAAAGCGGGGTGCCTTGCCCCCCAAGGCAAGTGGAGGCGCCCCCTCCCCTAGGGTTCCCAACCCTAGGCGCAGGGGGGGGGGAAGGGGGAAGCGCACCAGCCCACCAGGGGCTGGTTCCCCTCCCACTTCAGGCCATGGGGCCCTCCGGGATGGGTGGCCCCACCCGGTGGACCCCCGGGACCCTTCTGGTGGTCCCGGTACAATACCGGTGACCCCTGAAACTTTCCCGATGGCCAAAACTCGACTTCCCATATATAATTCTTTACCTCCAGACCATTCCGGAACTCCTCATGATGTCCGGGATCTCATCCGGGACTACGAACAACTTTCGGCTTGCTGCATACAAATATCTCTACAACACTAGCGTCACCGAACCTTAAGTGTGTAGACCCTACGGGTTTGGGAGACACGTAGACATGACCGAGACGGCTCTCCGGTCAATAACCAACAGCGGGATCTGGATACCCATGTTGGCTCCCACATGCTCCTCGATGATCTCATCGGATGAACCACGATGTCAAGGATTCAAGCAACCCCGTATACAATTCCCTTTGTGAATCGGTATGTTACTTGCCCGATATTCAATCATCGATATCCCAATACCTCATTCAATCTCGTTACCGGCAAGTCACTTTACTCGTACCGTAATGCATGATTCCATGACCAGACACTTGGTCACTTTGAGCTCATCATGAGGATGCATTACCGAGTGGGCCCAAAGATACCTCTTCGTCATACGGAGTGACAACTCCCAGTCTCGATCCGTGTCAACCCAACAGACACTTTCGGAGATACCTGTAGTGCACCTTTATAGTCACCCAGTTACGTTGTGACGTTTGGTACACCCAAAGCACTCCTACGGTATCCGGGGGTTAAATGATCTCATGGTCTAAGGAAAAGATACTTGACATTGGAAAAGCTCTAGCAAACAAACTACACGATCTTGTGCTATGCTTAGGATTGGGTCTTGTCCATCACATCATTCTCCTAATGATGTGATCCCGTCATCAATGACATCCAATGTCCATAGTCAGGAAACCATGACTATCTATTGATCAACGAGCTAGTCAACTAGAGGCTCACTAGGGACATATTGTGGTCTATGTATTCACACGTGTATTACGATTTCCGGATAACACAATTATAGCATGAATAAAAGACAATTATCATGAACAAGGAAATATAATAATAATCCTTTTATTATTGCCTCTAGGGCATATTTCCAACAGTCTCCCACTTGCACTAGAGTCAATAATCTAGTTACATTGTGATGAATCGAACACCCATAGAGTTCTGGTGTTGATCATGTTTTGCTCGTGGAAGAGGTTTAGTCAACGGATCTACCACATTCAGATCCGTATGTACTTTGCAAATATCTATGTCTCCATCTTGAACATTTTCACGGATGGAGTTGAAACGACGCTTGATGTGCCTGGTCTTCTTGTGAAACATGGGCTCCTTGGCAAGGGCAATAGCTCCAGTGTTGTCACAGAAGAGAGTGATCGGCCCCGACGCATTGGGTATGACTCCTAGGTCAGTGATGAACTCCTTCATCCATATTGCTTCATGCGCTGCCTCCGAGGCTGCCAAGTACTCCGCTTCACATGTAGATCCCGCCACGACGCTCTGCTTGCAACTGCACCAGCTTACTGCTCCACGATTCAACATATACACATATCAGGTTTGAGACTTAGAGTCATCCAGATCTGTGTCGAAGCTAGCATCGACGTAACCCTTTACAACGAGCTCTTCGTCACCTCCATAAACGAGAAACATGTCCTTTGTCCTTTTCAGGTACTTCAGGATATTCTTGACCGCTGTCTAGTGTTCCTTGTCGGGATTACTTTGGTACCTTCCTACCTAACTTACGGAAAGTTTTACATCAGGTCTGGTACACAGCATGGCATACATAATAGATCCTATGGCTGAGGCATAGGGGATGACACTCATCTCTTCTTTATCTTCTGTCGTGGTCGGGCATTGAGCCGAGCTCAATCTTACACCTTGCAATACAGGCAAGAACCCTTTCCTGGACTGATCCATATTGAACTTCTTCAATATCTTATCAAGGTATGTGCTTTGTGAAAGACCTATGAGGCGTCTCGATCTATCCCTATAGATCTTGATGCCTAATATGTAAGCAGCTTCTCCAAGGTCCTTCATTGAAAAACACTTATTCAAGTAGGCCTTAATGGTGTCCAAAAGTTCTATATCATTTCCCATCAGAAGTATGTCATCTACATATAATATGAGAAATACTACAGAGCTCCCACTCACTTTCTTGTAAACGCAGGCTTCCCCATAAGTCCGCATAAACCCAAACGCTTTGATCATCTCATCAAAGCGAGTGTTCCAACTCCGAGATGCTTGCCCTAGCCCATAAATGGATCGCTGGAGCTTGCATACCTTGTTAGCATTCTTAGGATCGACAAAACCTTCCGGCTGCATCATATACAATTCTTCCTTAAGATAGCTGTTAAGGAATGTTGTTTTGACGTCCATCTGCCATATCTCATAATCATAGTATGCGGCAATTGCTAACATGATTCGGACGGACTTCAGCTTCGCTACGGGAGAGAAAGTCTCATCGTAGTCAACCCCTTGAACTTGCCAATAACCCTTAGTGACAAGTCGAGCTTTATAGATGGTAACATTACCATCCGCGTTCGTCTTCTTCTTAAAGATCCATTTGTTTTCTATCGCTCGCCGATCATCGGGCAAGTCTGTCAAAGTCCATACTTTGTTTTCATACATGAATTCTATCTCGGATTGCATGGCTTCAAGCCTTTTGTTGGAATCTGGGCCCGCCATCGCTTCTTGATAGTTCGAAGGTTCACCGTTGTCTAACAACATGATTTCCAGGACAGGGTTGCCATACCACTCTGGTGTGGAATGTGTCCTTGTGGACCTACGAAGTTCAGTAGCAACTTGAGCCGAAGTACCTTGATCATCATCATTAATTTCGTCTCCAGTCGGTGCAGGCACCACAGGAACATTTTCCTGAGCTGCACTACTTTCCGGTTCAATAGGTAGTACTTCATCGAGTTCTACTTTCCTCCCACTTACTCCTTTCGAGATAAACTCTTTTTCCAGAAAGGATCCGTTCTTGGCAACAAAGATTTTGCCTTCAGATCTAAGGTAGAAGGTATACCCAATGGTTTCCTTAGGGTATCTTATGAAGACGCATTTTTCCGACTTGGGTTCGAGCTTTTCAGGTTGAAGTTTCTTGACATAAGCATCACATCCCCAAACTTTTAGAAACGACAGCTTAGGTTTCTTCCCAAACCATAATTCCTACGATGTCGTCTCAACGGATTTAGACATAGCCCTATTTAAAGTGAATGTAGTTGTCTCTAGAGCGTATCCCCAAAATGATAGCGGTAAATCGATAAGAGACATCATAGATCGCACCATATCCAATAGAGTGCGACTACGACGTTCGGACACACCGTTACGTTGAGGTGTTCCAGGTGGAGTGAGTTGTGAAACGATTCCACATTTCCTTAAGTGTGTACCAAATTCGTGACTTAAATATTGTCCTCCATGATCTGATCGCAAGAACTTTATCTTTCGGTCACGTTGATTCTATACCTCATTCTGAAATTCCTTGAACTTTTCAAAGGTCTCAGACTTGTGTTTCATCAAGTAGACGTACCCATATCTACTTAAGTCATCAGTGAGAGTGAGAACATAACGATATCCTCCACGAGCCTCAACGCTCATTGGACCGCACACATCAGTATGTATGATTTCCAATAAGTTGGTTGCTCGCTCCATTGTTCCGGAGAAAGGAGTCTTGGTCATTTTGCCCATAAGGCATGGTTCGCATGTGTCAAATGATTCATAATCGAGAGACTCTAAAAGTCCATCATCATGGAGCTTCTTCATGCACTTGACACTAATGTGACCAAGGCGGCAATCCACAAGTATGTGGGACTATCGTTATCAACTTTACATCTTTTGGTATTCACACTATGAATATGTGTAACATCACGTTCGAGATTCATTAAGAATAAACCATTGACCATCGGGGCATGACCATAAAACATATCTCTCATATAAATAGAACAACCAATTTTCTCGGATTTAAATGAGTAACCATCTCGTATTAAACAAGATCCAGATACAATGTTCATGCTCAAACTTGGCACTAAATAACAATTATTGAGGTTTAAAACTAATCCCGTAGGTAATGTAGAGGTAGCGTGCCGACGGCGATCACATCGACCTTGGAACCATTCCCGACGCGCATCGTCACCTTGTCCTTCGCCAGTCTCCGCTTATTCCGCAGCTCCTGCTTTGAGTTACAAATATGAGCAATGGCACCGGTATCAAATATCGAGGAGCTACTACGAGCACTGGTAAGGTACACATCAATTACATGTATATCACATATACATTTAGTGTTGCAGGCCTTCTTGTCCGCTAAGTATTTGGGGCAGTTCCGCTTCCAGTGACCCTTCCCTTTGCAATAAACGCATTCAGTTTCAGGCTTGGGTCCATTCTTTGACTTCTTCCCGGCAACTGGCTTACCGGGCGCCACAACATCCTTGCCGTCCTTCTTGAAGTTCTTTTTACCCTTGCCTTTCTTGAACTTAGTGGTTTTATTGACCATCAACACTTGATGTTCCTTTTTGATTTCTACCTCTGTTGACTTCAGCATTGAAAATACTTCAGGAATAGTTTTCACCATCCCCTGCATATTGTAGTTCATCACAAAGCTCTTGTAGCTCGGTGGGAGCGACTGAAGGATTCTGTCAATGACCGCCTCGTCCGGGAGGTTAATGTCCAGCTGGGACAGGCGGTTGTGCAACCCAGACATTTTGAGTATGTGCTCACTGATAGAACTATTTTCCTCCATCTTACAACTATAGAACTTGTCGGAGACTTCATATCTCTCGACCAGCGCATGAGCTTGGAAAACCATTTTCAGCTCCTCGAACATCTCATATGCTCCGTGTTGCTCAAAACGCTTTTGGAGCCCCAGTTCTAAGTTGTAAAGCATGCCGCACTGAATGAGGGAGTAATCATCAGCACGTGACTACCAAGCGTTCATAACGTCTTGGTTCTCTGGGATGGGTGCTTCACCTAGCAGTCCTTCTAGGACATATGCTTTCTTGGCAGCTATGAGGATGATCCTCAAGTTCCGAACCCAGTCCGTATAGTTGCTGCCATCATCTTTCAGCTTGGTTTTCTCTAGGAACGCGTTGAAGTTCATGTTGACATGAGTGTTGGCCATTTGATCTACAAGACATTTTTTGCAAAGATTTTAGACTAAGTTCATGATAATTAAGTTTGTCTAATCAAATTATTTAATGAACTCCCACTCAGATTAGACATTCATCTAGTCATCTAAATGTTACATGATCCGAGTCGACTAGGCCGTGTCTGATCATCACGTGAGACGGACTAGTCATCATCGGTGAACATCTCCATGTTGATCGTATCTTCCATATGACTCATGTTCGACCTTTCGGTCTCTGTGTTCCGAGGCCATGTCTGTACATGCTAGGCTCATCAAGTTAACCAAAGTGTTTTGCATGTGTAAATCTGTCTTACACCCGTTGTATGTGAACGTTAGAATCTATCACACCCGATCATCACGTGGTGCTTCGAAACAACAAACTGTCGCAACGGTGCACAGTTAGGGGGAACACTTTCTTGAAATTATTATGAGGGATCATCTTATTTACTACCGTCATTCTAAGTAAACAAGAGGCAAAAACATGATAAACATCACATGCAATCAAATAATAGTGACATGATATGGCCAATATCATATAGCTCCTTTGATCTCCATCTTCAGGGCTCCATGATCATCTTCGTCACCGGCATGACACCATGATCTCCATCATCATGATCTCCATCATCGTGTCTCCATGAAGTTGCTCGCCAACTATTACTTCTACTACTATGGCTAATGGTTTAGCAATAAAGTAAAGTAATTACATGGCGTTAAATCATTGACACGCAGGTCATACAATAATTAAGACAACTCCTATGGCTCCTGCCGGTTGTCATACTCATCGACATGCAAGTCGTGATTCCTATTACAACAACATGATCTCATACATCACAATATATCATTCATCATTCATCACAACTTTTGGCCATATCACATCACAAAGCAATTGCTGCAAAAACAAGTTAGACGTCCTCTAATTGTTGTTGCATCTTTTACGTGGCTGCAATAGGGTTCTAGCAAGAACATTTTCTTACCTACGAAAAGGCCACAACGTGATTTGTCAACTTCTATTTACCCTTCATAAGGACCCTTTTCATCGAATCCGCTCCAACTAAAGTGGGAGAGACAGACACCCGCTAGCCACCTTATGCAACTAGTGCATGTCGGTCGGTGGAACCTATCTCACGTAAGCGTACGTGTAAGGTTGGTCCGGGCCACTTCATCCCACAATACCGCTGAAGCAAAATAAGACTAGTAGTGGCAAGAAAGTTGACAACATCTACGCCCACAACAGATTTGTGTTCTACTCGTGCAAAGAGAACTACGCATAGACCTAGCTCATGATGCCACTGTTGGGGAACGTTGCAGAAAACAAAAAATTTCCTACGGTTTCACCAAGATCAATCTATGAGTTCATCTAGCAACAAGAGAGAGGAGTGCATCTACATACCCTTGTAGATCGAGCGGAAGCGTTCAAGAGAACGGGGTTGAGGGAGTCGTACTCGTCGTGATCCAAATCACCGGAGATCCTAGCGCCGAACGGACGGCACCTCCGCGTTCAACACACGTACGGTCAGCGAGACGTCTCCTCCTTCTTGATCCAGCAAGGGGGGAGGAGAGGTTGATGAAGATCCAGCAGCACGACGGCGTGGTGGCGGATGCAGCAGGGATCCCGGCAGGGCTTTGCCAAGCGTCTGCGGGAGGGAGAGGTGTAGCAAGGGGGAAGGAAGGCGCCAAGTGCAAGGGTGCGGATGCCCTCCCTCCCACCCTCTTTATATAGGGACCCCAGGAGGGCGCCGGCCCTAGGAGATGGGATCTCCTGCGGGGGCGGCCAAGGGGGTGCCTTTCCCCCCCAAGGCAAGTGGAGGCGCCCCCTCCCCTAGGGTTCCTAACCCTAGGCGCAGGGGGGCAAGGGGGGCGCACCAGCCCACCAGCGGCTGGTTCCCCTCCCACTTCAGCCCATTGGGCCCTCCTAGATGGGTGGCCCCACCCGGTGGACCCCTGGGACCCTTCCGGTGGTCCCGGTACAATACCGGTGACCCCTGAAACTTTCCCGATGGCCAAAACTAGACTTCCCATATATAATTCTTTACCTCCGGACCATTCCGGAACTCCTCGTGACATCCGGTATCTCATCCGGGACTCCGAACAACTTTCGACTTGCTGCATACAAATATCTCTACAACCCTAGCGTCACTGAACCTTAAGTGTGTAGACCCTACGGGTTCGCGAGACACGTAGACATGACCGAGACGGCTCTCCGGTCAATAACCAACAGTGGGGTCTGGATACCCATGTTGGCTCCCACATGCTCCTCTATGATGTCATCGGATGAACCATGATGTCGAGGATTCAAGCAACCCCGTATACAATTCCCTTTGTCAATCGGTATGTTACTTGCCCGAGATTCGATCGTCGGTATCCCAATACCTTGTTCAATCTCGTTACCGGCAAGTCACATTACTCGTACCGTAATGCATGACCCCATTACCAGACACTTGGTCACTTTGAGCTCATCATGATGATGCATTACCGAGTGGGCCCAGAGATACCTCTCTGTCATACGGAGTGACAAATCCCAGTCTCGATCCGTGTCAACCCAACAGACACTTTCGGAGATACCTGTAGTGCACCTTTATAGTCAACCAGTTATGTTGTGACGTTTGGTACACCCAAAGCACTCCTAAGGTATCCGGGAGTTACACGATCTCATGGTCTAAGGAAAAGATACTTGACATTGGAAAAGCTCTAGCAAACGAACTACATGATCTTGTGCTATGCTTAGGATTGGGTCTTGTCCATCACATCATTCTCCTAATGATGTGATCCCGTCATCAATGACATCCAATGTCCATAGTCAAGAAACCATGACTATCTGTTGATCAACGAGCTAGTCAACTAGAGGCTCACTAGGGACATATTGTGGTCTATGTATTCACACGTGTATTACGATTTCCGGATAACACAATTATAGCATGAATAAAAGACAATTATCATGAACAAGGAAATATAATAATAATCCTTTTATTATTGCCTCTAGGGCATATTTCCAACACTAGTCTCAACACAGCTTGCCCCAAGGATCCCTTTGCTTTGCCGAGAATTGACCAAGTGATAGACTCCACAGCCGGATGCGAGCTTTTGAGTTTTTTGGATGCATACTTGGGGTATCACCAAGTCAAGCTGAGCCCAGCCGACAGGCGGAAGACCGCCTTTATCACACCATTTGGAGCCTTCTGCTGCCTGACCATGACGTTCGGCTTGAGGAATGCCGGTGCCACATTTCAGCGTTGCATGCAGAAGTGTCTCCTCAAGCAACTCGCCAGAAATGCCCATGTCTACGTAGACGATGTGGTGGTGAAGACGGAGAAGTGTGGCACGCTGCTAGAAGACCTCAAGGAAACCTTTGAAAACTTGCGCCGATTCCAAATCAAGCTCAACCCAGAGAAATGCGTCTTTGGAGTACCAGCCGGCCAACTTCTTGGCTTCTTGGTCTCAGAGCGCGGCATACAGTGTACACCAGTGAAGATCAAGGCCATCAAGCAGATGAAGGTGCCCGCACGACTGTTGGACGTGCAGAAATTCACCGGCTGCCTGGCATCCATCAGCCATTTCATCAGTCGGCTGGGCGAGAAGGCTCTTCCCCTGTACCAGCTCAGGAAGAAGACCACTTTTTTCGAGTGGAATGACAAGAAGGATGAAGCTTTTCTCCAGCTCAAAAAGATGTTGACCACCCTGCCTATCCTGGCGGCTCCGACTGCAAAGGAGCCTATGCTTATCTACATCACCGCTACCAGTCGGGTAGTCAGCACAGTCATAGTTGTGGAGCGCAGGGAAGAAGGCAAAGCACTACCAGTCCAGAGGCCGGTGTATTACCTGAGTGAAGTGTTGTCCGCCTCCAAGCAGAACTACCCCCACTATCAGAAGATGTGCTACGGTGTGCATTTTTCCGCCAAGAAGCTGAAGCCATATTTTCAGGAGCACCCAATCACTGTTGTCTGCATTGCTCCGCTTGCCGAGATCATTGGAAGCCGAGATGCTTCGGGCCGAGTGGCCAAATGGGCCATAGATTTGGCCCCCTACACCATCTACTATCAGCCCCGCACCGCCATCAAGTCGCAGGCGCTGGCCGACTTCCTCGTCGACTGGGCCGAGACCCAGTACTTGCCTCCAGCACTAGACTCCACCCATTGGCGGATGCATTTTGATGGGTCCAAGATGCGCACCGGCTTGGGCGACGGCATCGTCCTCACCTCTCCTAAAGGCGACAAGCTCAGATATGTGCTGCAAGTTCACTTTGCCGCCTCCAACGACGTAGCTGAATACTAAGCACTCATACACGGGCTCCGGCTTGCCAAGGAACTCGACATTTGCCGGATCCTGTGCTATGGAGATTCTAATTTGGTGGTCCAGCAGTCGTTGGGCGACTGGGATGCCAAGGATGCAAACATGGCAAGCTACCATTTCCTTGTAAAGCAACTCAGTGGATACTTTGAAGGGTGCGAATTCCTCCATGTGCCAAGAAATGATAATGAGCAAGCAAATGCCTTGGCACGGATCGGCTCCACCCGGCTAGCAATACCAACCGGCGTCGCCCTGCAACGCCTCCTCAAGCCGTCTGTTAGGCGGTCACCAGAATCAGACTCCTTCTTCGTGTCGGCTCTTCCTGAAGCAGTCGGATCCGACTTGAGAGCTCCAGCAGCCGGCGCGGGGACTTCGGAAGGCGGCTCGGGGACTGTAGCAGTCGCACCCGGCCCGGGGACTTCAGAACCCGGCCCGGGGACTCTAGCAGTCGGCTTGGGGACTTCTACATCTCAGCAAGCGGTAGCCGACTCCAACCCGCCGCCTCCCAACTCCAGCCCGCCGCCTCCCGACCCACCTGCCCTCATGCAAGTTGCAGTTCTGATAGTCGAAGAAATAGCAGCACCTTCATGGGCTCATCCCATCCTCAACTACCTGGTGAACAAAGAGCTGCCGACTGATGAGATCTCGGCTCGATAAGTGCAACGTCAGGCAGCAGCATACACCATCGTCAACAGAGAACTGGTGAGGTGCGGCGTCACTAGTGTATACCAGCTCTGCGTACAACTAGACAAAGGCCAAGCAATCCTCAAAGATATCCACCAAGGCGAATGTGGTCACCACGCGGCTTCAAGATCACTTGTTGCCAAAGCTTTTCGCCTCGGTTTTTTCTGGCCGACTGCCCTCGAAGATGCCAAAGATTTGGTCTAGAAGTGTCAAGGGTGCCAGAAGTTCCGTTCCAAGTCACATCTGCCTGCTTCTACACTCAAGACTATTCCTATCGCCTGGCCCTTTGCCGTCTGGGGGCTGGAAATGGTGGGGCCATTCAAGACAGTGCGCGGCAGCATGACTCATCTGCTTGTCGCCATGGACAAATTCACCAAGTGGATAGAAGCAAAGCCAATAAAGAAGCTGAATGGGCCGACTGCTGTGACCTTCGTCGCAGACATCACCACTCGGTATGGCATACCACACAACATCATCACCGACAACGGCACCAATTTTCCCAAGGGCGCGTTGGCTCGTTCCTGCGCAACACAGGGCATCCGACTGGACTTAGCGTCTGTTGCCCACCCGCAGTCAAATAGCCAAGTGGATCAAGCAAACGGCCTTATTTTGTCTGACATCAAGCCCTGACTGGTTGAGCCTCTAGAGCGTTTGGTCGGCTACTGGCTCGATGTGCTGCCGGCCATCCTCTGGAGCCTGCGCACAACACCGAACAAGTCAACCGGCTTCACGAACTTCTTCCTCGTCTACGGTGCCGAGGCCGTCATCCCGACGGACATAGAATTTGACTCTCCTCGAGTCACCATGTACACCGAGGAGGAGGCAAAGGAAGCATGAGAACACGGCGTGGATCTGCTGGAAGAAAGCCGGATATTGGCGCTCAGCCGGTCCGCCATCTACCAGCAGAATCTACACCAATACTACAATCGGAAGGTCAAGCCAAGATCATTCCAAGAGGGAGACCTTGTGCTCCAGCTGATACAGCGAACAGCCGGCCAGCACAAGATCTCGGCACCTTGGGAAGGCCCTTCCATCACCAGCAAAGTTTTGGGCAACGATTCCTACTACCTGATCGACGCTCAGAAGCCCAGAGCACGCTGGGGAGACGACTCCGGCAAGGAGACGGAGAGGCCGTGGAATGCAAACCTCCTCCGAAAATTTTGTAGTTAATGCAGTATGTACCACGCTACCTTTTGTATTACGTATGAAGACTCCGGGTCCACGAGAAGAGCTCGGGGACTACCCTCTTTTATCTATATGATAAGTATTATGCCCATAATGTGTTGTTTCATTATTCCACCTGGCACCGGGTTCGACTAGTCGGCCCGGGAGCTTGCTACCTTCTACTATGTGTCGCTTCCTGCAGTCAGACAAGTAGTGTGTTGGGACCTAAACCTTCTCCCGCCAAAAGCCGCAGCTCGCAGAGCGACTGTCCGGCAGGTAGGGGTCGCAGAAACGGTGTCCACTCAAAAAATTGCTAAGGAAACAAAGCGCACACGTAGTCTAAGCCGGCATTCCGCCCCTTCGACCAGCTGATGAGCAGCCGGCCGGCCCGCTTCTACTTACCTTGCCAACACTCCAGACAGCTAAGTACTTGCCCTCCCCAAAACAATGAAGGGCTTGACTCAGCCGCAAAGGGAGGGCGGCAAAGGAAAAAGCCAAGGAGCAGAAAGCAAGAAAAAGTCAGAAATCAGCAAAAAGCACAACTTGTGTCAAAGCTTATTTACATATCAAAAGGCCTATTGGCCAGCATTCAATGGAGTTTGAAATACACCCCGCGGGTGGAATTGTGCAAATTTAACAAAGTTTGTCGAGACTGATAAGCAGGAAAAATAAAGTCGACGGCCTAGGGAGCGGCAGAGGGGTCCGGCTGGGTGGCGGAGTCGGCGGCGCCGGTTGGTGGAGTGGACGGCTTGTCAGACTCCGCGTGGTCACCTCCAGCAGCATTCGGCGCACTCAAGCTCGGCTTGTTGTTCGAAGCGCAGTCTGGCGGAGGCTGGCCGTCCGCTCTGACCTTTGGTGCACCTTCCCCGTTTTCCTCATCCTCCTCGTCCTCTCCCTCATCGCTGGAGTCGATCACCTCGGCCGAATCCTCATCGTCCTCCGGGTTCAGCCCGAACCACTCCGGTGGTGCCTCAGCGCCATTCTCAGCTAGCTCCGAGATGAAGACGCCAGAGTGGCCGGGGATCGTCGCCGCCCACCTGACAAGATCACCCTCCACCGCCAGCAGCTTCTCCTGAGCCTCCTGTCGAAACATGGTCAACTGGGCTGGATTTAGCCCAGGGTACCACGCCTTGACAAACTCCAAGGCCTGCCACGCTCCAGCCCGGGCCGAGGAGCCCTTCCAAGCCTCCAGACGGCCGGCCACCACCTTCAGCCAGTCGGCAGTCCGGCTGGGAGTGAACGGAGCCGGCATGTCTCGCCACAGGGCGGAGACTGCCTGGGCTCCGACACACTGAAGACGATGCAACATCCGATGAGTCGGCTAAAGGCGGTCTTGGATGCTGAGAAGCTGCTCGCAAAGGTTTCGGGGGGCGTCGGCGGCAATTTGCACACCGTTCGCCCTCCATTCCTCACGATAAGCCTCAATGGCCTGGTTGGCGGTGCCAGAGTGGCCGGGGAAGAAGTCTGCTCGGGCAGAGAACAATGAAGTTAAAAGGCAGAAGCTAGCAGTCAGCCCAATTAGAGGCCAGCAACTCGAAGAAAGAAAAAAGAAGAAGCTTACCATTGACCATGTCTTCAATACTACCGAAGCCGGGAGTTAGTTGTGTCTCTCTGTCGGCCCAGGCGGAGCGTTCGGTCTCGAATTCGGCAAGGAGATGGGACTCCTTCTCCTCCGCCTCCTTCTGAGACTTCTGGAGAAGCTCCGCCTGCTCCGCCAGCTGTGTGGCCAGCCGGTCACGCTCCTCTGCCAGCCTACCGCACTCTCTGTCCTTGGCACGCAGCATGGTGTTCGCTTCGCCCAGCTGCTACTGCAGGACGGTGTTAGCCTATGCAAAAATAGAACAGAAAAAGATGTCAACTATCCACAAAGAAGAAATGCAGTTACCGGGAAGATCCGGCCCGACTGCTCAGCAGTCGGCCCGAATCTCGGGGACTACAGCCCATGGGTGCGCCAGTTCGCCCCCGCGGAGAAAGAAAATAAAGACTCACTTCGGCTCTCTGACAAGTTGGAGGTATGTTGGGCCAGCTCTTGGACGCTGGAGTTGAACGTGGCAGCGCGGAGGTTATGATAATCCTGCAACGAGGATAACAGACAAGTCAGTACTCGGAGCTTGCAAAATAAAGTTCCGACCTGCCTGCTCAGCAGCCGGCCCAAAACTTGGGGACTACACCCAGTGGGTGCGCTGGTGCGCCCCCACCGAGAAATACAGGGACCAAAGACGAAGAAGCAAGAGGCGCACCCGAACGGCTGCCCGCGAATCCAGGAACGCCTGGTTACACCACTTGAGAGCGTCGGCCTTGGCTCGGAGTTTGGCCTGGACGTCAAGGATCGCTTTGTTCAGGGTTCCCATCCCGCCTCCATGCACCCAGCCGGTGGGTGCAGCACTGGTCCCTCGGTATCCGGGACCGACAAGCTCGCGGTGCCGGTTTCCAGTGGCCGTGGTGCTGAGGCCGCCTTTGTGAGGCGACGGCGTGTGGGCATGTGGGCTTCAGGAGTCGGGCCCGTCACCAACTCGTTTCCGGCAGGTGGCACCGGCGGGGCGGCTGGCTGGTCATCCCGCTCCTCTCCAGATGGCGATGGCGGAGGCGGAGGCACGACCAAGTCCGGCATAACAACATCGCCACCTTCCCTCTCCAGGGTCAGCTGCTCGTCGCCGGCTCCCCCAATCGGCACCGTGAACTCTGGCGGGGGTGGCGCGGAGTTCAAGGGAGCAACAATTAGCGGCTCCTGGGGCCGCGCGTTCTCTTCAAGCCGCGTCTTCGCCATGACGTCAGCTTCGGCTTCCGCCAGCTTCTTCAGCGTGGAGGCTGCCTCCCTGTCCGCTTTCGCCTTCTCCAGGAGGGTGGCTTTTTGCTCCTCGTGCGCCTCCCACGTGTTTCGCTCCTATGCCTCCCGGAGGTCGGTGGCCGGATCGATTCACCGGGTGGTAGCAGAGGTCTCCGTCGACCCAATGGCAGAGGCGGCAGTCGACCTATCCAGGGAGAGTGGGGACCTAAGTCAAGAAAAATGAAGCAATAAGCTTAGACAGAATCAGCAAGAAAGGAAGCACGAGAACAGATACTTACGCTGACACCATGGGAGGCGCCTTCGGGATCTTATGAAACTTGGCCGCCTTCGACCCGCCCTCCTTCCGTCTGGTCACGGCGCACGGGTTCTTGGCCTTCTTCGGCGCACTGCCGAACAGGACGGCTCCTTGCTTTCGTTTGCGCGAGGCGCCTCGAGCAGTCGGCTCAGTGGAAGGGCCCGCGCCCGCTCTATTGGCGCCTCGCATAGGGCGCGGCTCGTCTTCCTCGTCGTCATCGTCGGGCCAAGTCTCGAGGCCGCCCCCTTCTTCGGAGCCGCCTGCTCTGTCGCCCCCGCCTACGGCGTCATCCTCCAAGGCGGCCGCCCCCAGGTCGGGGCCGTCCACATTGCTTACCTCCCGGTCCGGCTGGTAGTCCCCACCCGGCCCCACGACGGCGACCGTTGCCGGAGACATATAGATCTACGTCCAAAGATCAACTATTCAAGACCGATATCAAGACCAAGACAAATACTAAAAAGAGAAGGCTGAAGAACTTACAGCGGGCGGAGGATTGGCACGGGAGTATGGCCTCTTGCCGAACTGCCACGACCCCTCCGACAGCTTGAGGTCGGTGATCTCATTCACCAGCCGGACCACCTCGGCAGACGGCATGGCCCTTGTGCATGTCCAGCTTGGGTCGCGGTGCTCGCTCATCCGACAGATCAGATGAGGTCGGCCTTGGAGTGGGAAAATCTGGCGCTCGACGAAGGCGACCAGCAAGTCGGACGCCACGAGGCCCTCCGCCTCCGCCAGCGCTCGGAGCCGGTTGATGGCAGCGGTGGCGTCAGCCGACACGGGCTTCGGCTTGTAGCCCTAGTTGGCCCGAGGCTCAGCCGGAGGGCCGGCTTCGTAGGGCGGCAAGTTGATGAAGTCGACTGTCGGTCGACGTTCTCCACATAGAAATATGATTTCTGCCACAGTTTTACCGACTGTGACAGCTTGATGACGGGGAAGGCGTTCTTCACCAACGGCCGGCGCACCGCGATGAAGGCACCACACTGGGCCGCCTTCTCCTTGGCAGAGGTGCCCAGTTTGGTGTAGAAGAAGGCTCCCCACAACTCGATGGTGGGGAGAATGCCGAGGTAGCCCTCGCACGCCGTGACGAAGGCGCATAGCAGCGTCACGGTGTTGGGCGTCAAAAGATGCGGCTGGAGATGATAGAACTCCATGAACAAACGGAAGAACTGGCTCGCCGGAAGGCCAAAGCCATGGAGGAAGTGCGAGCGGAAGAAAACCTCTCGTTTCCTTGCGGCGCCGGCAAGATTTCCTTCTCCGGCGGCAGGCGCACTTTGACGAAGTCCGCGCGGGGAAATCGACACGTGGCCCGGAGGAAGGTGAGGTGGTCGTCGATCACCAGCGAGTCGTCCCAGTCTCCTCCCTTCTCGCGCGCCATGGATCCCAGGCGAGACCGAGCGGGAAGCTTGGGGCGAAAGGGGCTGGCGGTGGCGAGCTGCGGCGGCGCTTCGGTGGAGCGCGGATATGGGGCAGCAGCAGAGAAGGAAGAGGGAGAAAATGGTGATGGAAGGGGGGAGGGCGCGCGTGCTCCACCACTCCCCCTCCTCCCCCTACTTATAGCCCTTGGGCTACGAAGCCGAGGGGACGGGGCGTGGGATCGTGGGATTAACTACACCCACGACCCCGTGATTATTCCACGGAGTTACGGCGCAGTAACTCCTCTTGGAATCGCAACCGTCCGCCCTGGCAACAGTGAATCCGCCCGCGTGCCGAGGCCCGGTGGTGGTGGGCCTGGTTCATCGTCATGTCCTATCGTGAGCATAGGTTGGCAGGGCTGGCCCGGCTGGCGGGCACCACGTGGCATATCTACGGCGGGCGGCCGGCCCGGAGGCTTCCCCGCACGCCCCCGTTTCCCACCTTGGCGCTTCGAAATCATCAAACATGCCCGCCCGGCAGTATCGGCTCTTGGCAGTCGGCGCACCAGGAGGTGGCCCACGCATTTGCCAAAAACATAGTGAGAAAGGAAACTGCTGAGGCTGCCCGACTTGTCAGCCACGGCACCTCACCAGCTTCGAGGACTACTATCGGAGTAATGAGCCATGGGTAGCCCAACCCGAGTCCCTGAGGCTTTCAAGACATTGGGCCCGCGGCGCCCCATGAGCCTACAGAAAGAAGCGCCGCCTTCTGATGGCCGGCTGGCTCATACAGCCGGCTGCCAGAAGACGGCCAAGTACCAGAAGACGGCACCAAGGAAGGCCGACTCCTAGTTGGCGGCCTTCGGAGAGACCGGCTCCCGGCAGGCGGCCCCCGACGCCCTCAAAGTCTATGCCACCCCACTAAGAAGACAAGACAGGGTGAGGCTACAGTGTAGCCCATCACCCCCGTATCCCGGGCTTGGCGTGGCCACAGTGCCCCGTACAGGCGGAGATCTCCGCACGACGCGACACTATTGCCACTCCACCCTTAGCATCACCCCTGACCGGCGGGGCATGATCCCACAACGACCTGTTGGTACGGCCTGCAGGCGGCGGGCCCTACCAGGTAACCAGGGTCCAGAGGGCGGCATAGCCTGGCCAATCGGACCCAAGTGGATCCGGCTTCTGGGAGACGGTCAGGCCCTCCTTCGGGGCCCGTGCACCATTAACCAGACGAGGCGCGGTGAGGCTACAGTGATCTCCCACCAAACAGCGGAACTGTAGCCACGCCCTTCCCCTGACCAAACATGTGTCATAAGCCTCACAACTACAGTAACGAGCCAGCCAGACCCGCCAACGGCGGAGGCGGCCTGTCGGCTCCGTAACGGACCAGGCGGCGGGCCCCAGCAGCCTCCGGAGAAGCCGGCTACCGGAGACGCTAATAGCCGAGCCCTACACCCGGCCAGATTACCGATGTACCCCTGGGGGGTAGGCCTATATAAATACTGCGAAGACGAGCGCGGCCTGTGCGACGGAATCTTCCTAGATGATGATAGGCGCTTCAGCATCAAGCTGGACGAGAACTTCGAAGTGGATACAGTAAGTCACAGCGACAAGTCTTTTTTCGTAATTAAGCATGACATCTGCTTCATTTGCTTCCACTTTTTTTTTACTATTCTACTAGCGTATCCCCTGCCATGCAAGAGTTTTTGTATTGGATAAGATAGGTTTCAATCATAGTATGGCGGAAAAGAAAGTTTACTTGAAGACCGAGCATGGTTATATTTTCCATGCAAAATTGTATAATTCACACGACTACACCTATTTTGGATGCAAAACATGGCGAGCACTATGCAAGACTTATGCATTTGAGCCTGATATGGTTATCACCTTTGATATTCATCCGGAAGATGATATTGAAGGTAATACCAACATCTGGGTCGATGTGCAGACGCCTCCAGTTATACCATTATGTAAGTTTCTCAACCATATTTATGTCTTTGATCGATATTGTTTATTCAAAAATAGTTGACAACTAATTTGTATTGTCAGCTTATTTCGGTGCAAGCAAACATGTCCAGTGCTTGGTAGACAGGACCATATACTGTCCTGGGGCTGAACTCAACTGCGAGGAGCTCAGTCATTATGTTTCATGGCTTGAGGATCTTGATATTGTCAAGACAAATTTTCTTCCTGCATTTAGAAATGTTAGTACTGAAAATGTGCGACCAATAGTGTTCGTAATGAACTACGGTCACATCTATTTAGGAAGGATGGTAAGATTTTTACTATTTGTCATCAGTGCATCTTTTCCATACATTATTTTTGAAACTAAACTTCATTGCTAAGTATGTTAACATACGATGTTCTTCAACAAGGACTCCCGATGAATGTTGTGCCTTATGGGATCGAGACTAAAGGTACCATGAGTATTATCAGCTTACGGCCAAGATATCCTACAGATTACTTTAGTGCATTCAAGATTAGCGACGGATGCTTAATAGTGCAAGACTGGACCAAATATGTGATGGGGGGCGCAGAGAAGTACTAGGGGGCAGCAAACAGATGTGCTACCCACGATTAGGAGATAGGTTCATCTGCATGCTCCAGCTTGATCAAGGAGGAGAGCTATACATGTTTTATGTTATTTTACCTCAGAGAGAGCAGCAGGAGTGATTAGCTAGCTAGAAATGAGTTTCAGGATGATGATGTGCTACACTATATTACTATGATGATAAAATAGCTAGTGTTGGTGGTAATGACTATGATGATTATTATTAGCTAGTGTTAGTGGTGATTAAATAAATACTTTTTTAGACAGAAATAAATACTGTTCGTGGTAATGACTATGAGGATGATTAAATAGCTTGTGCTGGCGGATTAGATTCAAGTGCAGGCAACATGTGGTGCACATCGAAAGTACTACTAGTCCAAACTAGATCAAGTTTGGATTAGTAGTATACTTTTGACATGCACCACATATTGCCTCCACTTGAACCTAATCCACCTTCATTTGACACACTGTTATGGACGTAATGATGTAAACCTCATAACTGGTATTGTATCAATATTTGTACGATGGCGCATAAATACACTAGAAATGAAAAAATAAAAAAAAGTATTAGTAGCGATGGACAGAAAACACGCTGCAAGTAGTTACCTTAGCAGCAGCGTGGTACCGAACAAACGCTGCAGCTATTCGTCCTAGCAGTAGCGCGGGCATGCACGCGCTGCTGCTAAGCAATAGCTGTAGCACCTTATTAGTAGCTCGCCCTCCCACGCTACTAGTGAGCACAAAACCCGCGTTGCTGCTAGGGTTTTCCCTAGTAGTGCTTCCGGCGATCACAACCACGACCAACACTTGGTCTCAAACAACCAGATGACCTTTCTGCCATCTTCAACAGTGCAAACTTCAAAACATAGTGTGCAAGATTTATTAAACGTTGACCCATGGTGTGACCTACTTTTGAGCGTGTTCGTAACCGTGGACTCGGCTATCGCTAGATTAATACACTCTGTAGAGGTAGCGCACTGTACCCACACCACGGAACCCATGGCCTCGCTCTCCCATTCAGGTGGACAAATGGCATTCCGTCGGAACCCCTCCATTGCCATGACACTCTCCCGGCCACTCCGACTCACTCCCCACTGGGCTAGTCCTGGGTGGCCCCGTGTCTACCAAAGACACAATGACCACTGTCGTGGCCAAAACATAAACTGTCCCACACGGGGACACGGTACCAAAATCTCAACAATGGGCACACAAGGTTATGTCTGCTTACCGGGCCAGGGTACCGCACGCCCATAACCTTCCCTCGTTGGAGGCACTGACCAGAGGCATGACAACGGACCGAATAAAGGCCTTCCTATAAAGGAAAATGTGGTTGCACTAGGAAAAACTCGATTCAGTGGCACCATGACCCGGTCAACAATATATTAAAGTTGAGTTATTATCAGGTTCAACTTAATGTGAAAATAACCGCTGTCATTGTATGCCATGAAATGCAACACTAACAATAGCATCACATATTAACGGAAATGACTGAGTCAACTATATCCACACTAAGCATCAACATCAACAACTCATGACACTTCTCTGGTTAAGATTAAACCTCACTTTAACAGAATCTTTTCTAGCAAATTTTACCATTTTTACTCATGCACGAAAATAACTCCACTAATTAGTTATATCCATAACCATATTATTCTTTAATCACCCAAAAATAAATACTAGTTTCTTTACCAACTAAGTTAACTTCAAACTTTCTATGAATCAAGCATATTAACTAAAACAAGCAATTAACAAAATATAAATAACATAATAATGATTTAAATGCATGGATTAAATCATTTGTTCAAGTAAGAAAATCACAACTATTGAAATGGCACCATGAAAATGTTGTTGTGGCTTGCCGTAGTGCAGATGAGGTTCACAAACCTCCTGGTGATCCTCAAGACAAGCCTCACCCTCTGAAAATATTTCAAAACACAAAAAGAAAACATCAAGAACCCTGTTGAAATTCACCAGAAAATCTAGATAGCAGGGGAAAATCCCATCTTTGGTGAGCTGCTAGATTTGTGTACAAAGAACACAATGCAAACAGAATCAATTCATTTGGACTTATGGTTAAAGAGTTTTGGCTGTTTGAAGTTCTCTGAATAAATTGAAATTTGAATTTAAATAAAAACAGACTGGGGGGTGACATCGAAGGAGTAAAGCCTCGGGGGCGCCACCACTCGTACCGCTTCGCGCGCGTACTGAGTGGATGACTAGCGGAGCCCGCTAGTCAGGTGAGGTGGAGGGGGAGAAGGAAACAGAGGACGACGCGGCGTCGCCGGAGCACACGCCAGCGACGAGGGCTTCTTGGCCAAAACGAGAGAGAGGGATCAAGAGAGGAGACGGAGACGCACCTTCCTGTACCCGTAGAGTAGCTAGGGGTGGTCGGACAGCATCGGAATCGGCCTCTCTAGCGGAGGCGGAGAGTGGAGGTCGCCGGAGATGAAGACGGCGGCAAACAGAGGCGACTCTAGGGCTCCAACTAGGCGGAACAGCTCCACCGGAGAGTGGCAGCGGCCCTGGAAGGGTTTCCCAGGCCTGGGAGGGGCTGGAGCTACGGAGACGACCCGAGGGGATCGCCGGCGTGCTCGAGCTCGGGATGGCGGTCCGCAGCCTGCCCGGCCGGGCTACGGCTATCTATGAGATCGAGGAGTGTGTGGGAGTGGTGGATGGTGCTCGAGGAGGTTGGGGAGGCCTCTATTTATAGCCGAGCGTCGAGGGGGAATCGAGCTCCGCCGGTGGACACCTGGACATGGCGCCCGGTTATGAACAGCGTCAGTGAGAGGGGGAGAAGGCGACGCAGATCACGCGTGGACTAAGGGCGAACTGGGACGAGCACAGGGGCACTGGGGTGATGACGAGCACAGTGCGCACGTCACTGTTACGTTGGCCAGACCGCGCCCGTGCTTGATTCGGCAAGCTCCGGCATCAGCGAGCGCCAGGGTGGATTTAAGAGGGCTTGGACGAAGATTGGGGCGCAGTTTGGCACGCTCAGGCAGGCAGGGAAGCGAGCATGCGCGCAATAGAGCGCTCGTCGGCACTCAGAGCGTGTCGGCTGCATGCCTGCACGCCTGGACGAACACGGTCACCGTGTGAACTCTGCCTTCAGGCCGACCTAAGTCTAAAGTTCATGTCTGGCTTGTTGTTCATGGTAGTTTGAGTGGTTACCACACTTGGGTTTGTTCTCAGGTGCAGTAGAAAAAATTTCACACGCCAAGTAAGTTTCTGGACAGTAACTTTGAGAGCTTACTATGGTCAAACTTCTGGGAGTTGGGAGCTGGGCTTTGGAGGTTAGCAATCATCTACTAAGCTGATGAAGCACAAGAAAAATCAGCCCCAATGGAGCAAGTAAAATGGTAGTTGTTGTAGAAACCACCATTGCTGTCCAGAACAAAAAATATTTTCTGTAGTAAAAATATTCCAAAAAGTGATGAAATATTTTTGCTCATAAAGCTGCCCTAGGGTTCAAAGAATAATTGGGATTTTTCTAAGATTTTTGTGGGCAAGAAAAATTGGGATTTCTTTGGAGCACATTGAGATAGCTAGGGTTTAAGAGAGGGAAATGAATATTTTTCATTAAAGAAAAATATTCCAAACAATATTTTGAGGAGAACCAGAGAGGGAATGATGGTTAGAGAGGGAAATGGGACACTTGGGTGAAATCCAAGGGGTACCCAAGTGTTTAAGTCCATATGAAAAGATTCAAAACTCCAAATTTCAATTTCAAACCAACTGAAAATCAGGCAAAGAAGAGAGGGCAAAAACCAGGCTGTCACATAAAAAAAAGCAAACCACTACTATAAGTGCTGTGTTAAACCAATTATTATTTTGTTTTTGTATTATATTTACAGTATTCCAACTTCTCTATGGCAAAAACGCATCAAAGAAAACCATAGAGCCATCAAAATAAGCACACAACACAAAGAAAACAGAATCTGTCAAAACAGAACAGTCTGTAGTAATATGGAACTGTCGAATACTTATGTAACTCCAACAATTCTACCAAATTAGGAAGACCATCATAATTTGTATATTAATCGTCTCCAAAAAGAATCAGGGCAAAAGCTCTTTTCTGTGATTTATGATAATTATTCTCCTGAGTGAAAAGTTTCTGTCTTTTTCAGCAAGATCGAACAACTATCACCCCAGAAGATCCTAAAGGTTTTACTTGTCACAAACACTAACTAAAACACAAAAAACACAATTGTAACAGTAGCATAATTTTTCTAACACTCAAGAACAGAAAGAAAAAAGCAAAAAAAAATCATTGGGTTGCCTCGCAACAAGCGCTATAGTTTTACGCCCTTAGCTAGGCGTAAAGCAAGGATCTAAGTTTTGTCATCCTTGTCCAATTCTTCAATCAAACACTTAGAATCCTTCAAAGATTTAGCATAAAGACCTTCAATAGCAATACTCCTTGCAGTAAATTTAAATATTTCATTCTTACAAAAAGGATCTCTTATCACTTCAACACAATTCGGATGAGTGCTAATCATCTTAAGTTCTCCTTTATCATTATTACTAGAAGATGCACCCTTGTTCCCAGATTTCTTACTCTTTACAGGAGTTTCCTCAATAATTTTAGTGGTAGTAAAAGCCGTGCTTGGATTACTAAAGATTTCTTCCAATTTATCAATCCGAGACGAACTTTCTTCTATTCTTTCATGGATTAAGGTACCCCTCTCTTTTAACAACTTAAAAATATTGCCCGCTTTTGACCCAAGATTAGTAGCAAAATTATGCATCTTTTTGTATATAATTTCCATATGATCTTCGGTGAGAATTTTCTTTTCAATAGAATCTAGTCTTTCCATAACATGCTCAAGAGTCAATATTGTTTCATTAACCATAAGAGGTGGTGAGCCTACTAAATTTCTCATAGCATTAAGAGCATCAAAAGGAGGACTCATTAAGAAATTTCCACCGGTAATCGTATCAAGGACGAATCTATACCAAGTGGTGATGCCAACATAAAAACAACGCAGAAGCACAATGGTAGATTTCTTATGGATAGATCAATTATGAGCATTGCAAATTCTATACCAAGCATATTTTAAATTTTCTCCTCCTCTTTGTTTAAAGTTGAGGACCTCGTCCTCGGGAGTGCAAGCAATAGAGGAAGAACTATCCATACAGGCAAACAAGGATGCACGCAAAAACAGATCCAGCAAGAAAACGGCGAACGGAAAAAGAGAGGTGAATAAAAGGCAAATTTTTGTGAAGTGGGGGAGAGGAGAACAAGAAGCAAATAATGTAAATTGCAAGGAGATGAGATTTGTGATTAGGAACCTAGTTATGTTGAAGATCCTCCCCGGCAACGGTGCAAGAAATTCCTTTTGATGTCGCTTGAAGCTACATCGGTATTTTCCCAAAGAGGAAGGAATGATGCAGCACATCGGCGGTAGGTATTTCCCTCAGATAGGAAACCAAGGTTATCGAACCGGTAGGAGAACCAAGCAACACAACGTAAACATCCCCTGCACACAAATAACAACACCTCACAACCCGACGTGCTAAAGGGGTTGTCAATCCCTTTCGGGGTACGGCGCCTCAAGATAGGCAAAGGACGTGAGGTAAATTAGTAGATGGGATAAATAGATCGCGGAACTAATAAATTGCAGCAAGGTATTTTTGTATTTTTTTTTGTTTAATAGATCTGAAAATAAGCGCAAGGAAAAAGTAGATCGCAAAGCAAATATAGGAGAAAGAAGACCCGGGGGTCGTAGGTTTCACTAATGGCTTCTCTCGAGAAAAATAGCAAATGATGGGTGAACAAATTACTATTGGGCAATTGATAGAACTTCAAATAATCATGATGATATCCAGGCAATGATCATTACATAGGCATCACGTCCAAGATTAGTAGACCGACTCCTGCCTGCATCTACTACTATTACTCTACACATCGATCGCTATCCAGCATGCATCTCATGTATTAAGTTCATGGAAAAACGGAGTAATGCAATAAGAACGATGACATGATGTAGACAAGATCCATTTATCTATTGCGGCAGATATGGATCCCGTCTTTTTATCCTTAGTAGCAATGATACATACGTGTCGGTTCCCTTTCTGTCACTAGGATCAAGCACTGTAAGATCGAACCCACTACCAGGAACCTCTTCCCATTGCAAGATAAATAGATCAAGTTAGCCAAAAAAACCAAATATTGGAGAAGAAATACGAGGCTATAAGAGATCACGCATATAAGAGATCAAAGAACTCAAATAACTTTCATGGATATAAAAAGACATAACTGATCATAAACTCGAAGTTCACCAGATCCCAACAAACATACCGTCAAAAGACTTACATCATATGGATCTCCAAGAGACCATTGTATTGATAATCGAGAGAGGGAGAGAGAGAGAGAGAGAGAGAGAGAGAGAGAGGATGCCATCTAGCTACTAACTACGGACCCGAAGGTCTACAAAGAACTACTCACGCATCATCGGAGAGGCACCAATGGAAGTGGTGAACCCCTCCATGGTGGTGTCTAGATTGGATCTGGTGGTTCTGGAATCTGCGGCGGCTGGATGAAAATTTCGTCGACTCCCCTAGGGTCTTTGGAATATTGGGGTATTTATAGAGCAAAGAGTCGGTCCAGGGGGCACCAGAGGTGGGCACAACCCACCAGGGTGCGCTTGGGCCTCCTGGCGCGCCCTGGTGGGTTGTCCCCTCCTCGGGACTCCCCCCAGGTACAACTAGGGCCCAACTTATTCCTTCTGGTCCATAAACAATCATCATAAATTGGCATGGCATTTGGACTCCGTCTGATATTGATTTCCTGCAATGTAAAAAACATGCAGAAAACAACAACTGGCACTTTGCACTATGTCAATAGGTTAGTACCAAAAAATGATATAAAATGACTATATAATGATTATTAAACATCCAAGATTGATAACAAAACAGCATGGAATAATCAAAAATTATAGATACGTTGGAGACATATCAGGTGGCCATTCTTGTTTAATATGATCATTGAAAGTCTCGACTTGAGGGAGATTGACCTCACTGGTAGAGAATTTACGTGGGCTAATTCCTTGCCAATTCCTACTTATGAGAAATTGGACAGGGTTCTAACTAGTGTTGAGTCAGAACAGAAATTTCCACTGGTCTCGGTCCGTGCTCTATAGAGGGCCATCTCTGACCATGCCCCACTGCTGGTTGATTCCGGGGAATCGACACATGTGGGCAACTAAAATACTTTCTCTTTCGGACTAGGATGGTTCCAGAGGAAGGGCTTAATTGATCTCATTGCGACAGAATTGGCCAGGGAGTCTTGTGTGACTTCTCATGTGGAGACAAAATTAGACATTTGCGCCAATTCTTGAGGGGATGGTCCAAAAACCAAAGTGGTATCTATAAAGTTGAAAAGGAGGACTAACACAAATTATTAATGAACTTGATGTGAAAGCGGAATCCACCCTTCTTAATATGTCTGAGCGAGATATTAAGAATGAGGCCGAGAAGAAGTTACAAGCCCTGATGAGAGAGGAGGAGATGAAATGGGCGCTTGGAGCAAAGGTTTCTAAGATCGTCCAAGGAGATGATAATACCCAGTTCTTCCACATGATAGCTAATGGGAAGCATAGAAAGAAGAAGATAATAAGTCAGCTCGAACAAGATGAGGGTACAATTGTAGGACATGAGAACCTAAAATTGTACATCTTTGATTATTATAAAAAGCTTTTTGCAGCACCCAAAGAAAGTTTCATAGCTCTAGATAAGAGTGCAACCGGGGACATTCCTCAACTTAAGTTAGAAGAGAATGAGGTGTTGTCTGCTCCGTTCACTGAGAAAGAGTTGTTTGATGCAATAATGCAAATGAAGCATAATCAAGCCCCTGGGCCGAATGGGTTCCCGGTGGAATTTTATCAGAAATGATGGCATATCATAAAGGCAAATCTTATGTCTATGTTCCATGATTTGTTCGATGGTCACTTAAACATGTTTCACCTCAATTTTGGAACAATAACATTGTTGCCAAAGAAGGTTGAGGCTATTTGCATTGAGCAATTCAGACTGATTTGTCTTCTCAATGTAAGCTTTAAGATTTTCACAAAGGATGGTACGAACAGGTTGACACGGATAGCCCATTCGGTTGTGTAACGAACTCAAACTGGTTTCATGCTAGGACGTCACATCCTTGAAGGGGTTGTGGTCCTACATGAAACACTGCATGAAATCCATACGAAGAAGCTAGATGGTGTTATCTTCAAAGTGGATTTTGAAAAAGCGTAAGATAAGGTCAAATGGCCCTTCTTACAGCAAGCCTTACGTATGAAGAGGTTCAATGAATCTTGGATATCTCAGGTGGATTCATTCATCCAGAAAGGTAGTGTCGGAATAAAAGTCAATGATGATACATGACATTATTTGCAAACACTAAAGGGTTACGACAGGGAGAGTCCATGTCTCATGTGCTGTTTAACATTGTAGCGGATATGTTGGCAGTACTTATTGGTCGGGCCAAAGAAAGCGTCCAAGTAGGAGGACTCGTCCCCCACCTTGTAGAGGGGGTGTCTCCGTTCTACAATACGCGGATGATACTATTATATTCATGGAACATGATCTTGCAAAAGCTGGGAATATGAAGCTTGTATTATGTCTTTTCGAGCAATTGTCTGGGCTCAAAATCAATTTCAATAAAAGCGAATTGTTCTGCTTTGGGAGAGCCAAAGAGGAACAAGATGACTATAGAAATTTGTTCGGCTATGAAATGAGATCTCTACCTTTTAGTTATCTGGGGATCCCAATTCATCATAGACGTTTAATGAACAAGGAATGGAAATGCATAGAAGATCTATTTGAAAAGAAACTGAGCTGCTGGAAGGGCAAGCTAATGTCTTATGGAGGTCGGTTGGTTTTGATAAATTCAGTTTTGACGAGCCTGCCGATGTTCCTTCTATCTTTCTTTGAAGTACCGGTAGGGGTATGGAAAAGACTTGATTGTATAGATTCTGATTCTTTTGGCAAAGTGATGGGGCGTAGAAGAAGTACAAATTGACTAGATGGGATATTATTTGTAGACCAAAAGACCAGGGCGGGTTAGGGATCAAAAATTTAGAAGTAAATAATAAATGTCTTCTTAGCAAATGGCTATACAGATTATCTATTGAGACCGAGCGTATGTGGGTTCAAATATTACGGACTAAGTACCTACACTCTAAGACTTTGGCCCTGGCCACCGCTAGGCCAATGGACTCACCCTTTGGGAAGGAGTTAATGAGGACGAAAGGAACTATCTTCCAACGGGTGAAGTTCCTAGTTGGTAATGGTAGCACTACTAGATTCTGGGAGGATACATGGCTAGAGGAGACACCTTTGGCTTTGCAATATCCCTCCTTATATAATATTGTGCAACGTAAGGAGGATTATGTCGCCACAGTATTAAACTCGGTACCGCTTAATATCCAATTTAGGAGATCCCTAGTAGGGGAACATTGGAATGCTTGGTTGCACTAGCTGGTCAGTAGGTTGATGGATGTTCACCTATCCGATCAGGCAGAAAAATCAAGGAACCTCAAGCTACTTTTATGTGCATTTGAGGAACTTTCTGGTCTCAAGATTAATTTTCATAAAAGCAAACTTTTTTGCTTCGGTGATGCTGCAGAATCTGCACCTGGGTATGCTGACATTTTTGGATGCCAGCTCAGGCAGTTTCCGATTCGGTATCTAGGTATTCCCATACACTATTCGCGTTTAACTATCGTTGAGTGGAAGCCCGTGGAAGACAGGCTTGAGAAATGACTAGCCAGTTGGAAGGCCAAACTCTTGTCATATGGGGGGCGATTGATCTTGATCAATTATTTCCTCGGCAACATGGTGTTATATATGTTGTCATTCTTCCATCTCCCGAAAGGGTTCTTTAGCGTCTCGATTACATTAGATCCAGTTTTTTTTGCAGTGTGATAATGAAACCAAGAAATATCAACTCTCTAGGTGGACTGTATTATGACGACCTAAAAGTCAAGGGAGACTTGGAATTCAAGACCTTGAGATCAAAAACATTGCTCTACTCAGCAAATGGGTTTACAAACTACTCACTGAGAATGGAGTATGGCAGGAAATCATTCGTAACAAGTATGTGGGATCCAAAGCCATTTCTCAAGTTCATTAGAAACCTGGTGATTCACATTTTTGGAGTGGCGTGTGGCGTCATGAAGGCTAAGGATTATTTTTCCAATTTGGAACATTCTCGGTTAGGGACGGTTCCCAGGTGCGATTCTGGGAAGACACCTGACTAGGGACCACCTCACTCATGGTGCAATACCCGAGCTTGTACAGGATTGTCAGACATAAATTTGTCACCATCCAACAAGTTTTGGGACAAGAAAACCCTGATATTTCATTCCGTAGGGACATTTTAGGACCTTGCCTGACAACATGGAATGAATTACTCATATGTCTCAAGGCTATTCAGCTGACAGGTGAACCAGACATTTTTTGATGGAATTTGCATCAGAATGTCAAAGTTTACAGTCAAGTCCATGTATGATGCAATGGTTCATTGTGATGTTCCGTTTGATAATAGGAAATTGCGGAAGCTTGAAATTCCTCTCAGAGCGAAGATATTCCTCTGGTTTCTAAACAGAGGGGTCATCTTAACTAGAGATAATCTGGCACGACGCAATTGGCAAGGTACCAAGACATGTGTCTTTTGCCAACGTGACAAGTCTATTAAACACTTATTTTTTGTGTGTAAGTTCGCTCGGTCAGTTTGGGCCATAGTTCAAGTTGCTTCAAATTTATACCCCCCCCCCCATGTAGTGCACCTAACATGTTCGGTAACTAGTTGCGGGGTATTGATAAACAATTTTCTGCACATATTATTGTGAGGGAGGATGCCTTATGCTGGACATTGTGGCTTACCAAGAATGAAATAGTATTTAATAATAAATGTGTGTTATCTCCTATGCAAGTTACTCTTGTATGTACGCGATGGCTCCGTACCTGGTCTATCCTGCAGAGGCTGGAGGACAGGGACTTTTTTACAATGACGTCTACACGGCCGGAGCGTATGGCCAGGGAGGTTTTCTCCCCCATGGATGGTGGTGTGATCTCCAGATAGTATCTGCCATATCAGTGGCGGAGCTAGAGTAGCAAACCTGGGCGGACCAGTACAAAGAGAACCATCTAATTTTATCAGCATGGACAAACTTACCCATAAACTTCCATTATATTTGCTACAGCTTGGGCGGGCCATATCCTATTTTACTAACACGTAGCTCCGCCGGTGTGCCACATCATAGGCTGGACTGATTTATTATTTTAGTTGTTAAACGATATTTATTGTTAGGTCGGTTGGACTTATTAGTTGTGTGTGTTGAGTATGCATTTTGTACTGCACGTGTATTGGAGTTGTGGCCCACCTCCTAGTCTTATATAGTTGAGGTAGAGGCCTTCTCTTGTATTATATATGCGTGCACCAGCACTCCAATCAATACAACGATTATTGTATTGCAAAACATCTCTCCACATGGTATCAGTTTTTAGGTTTTAATCCTCGTCTTCCGTTGCCGCCGCCGCCGCGCGCTCTTCCCGCGCCGCCGCCGCCACCGTGACCCCAGTACCGCCGTCGCCGCGCGAATCCTCCCGCGCCGCCGCCGTCGTGCGACTCCTCCAGCACCGCCGCCGCCACTTCACCGCCACCGCACGACTCCTCTGTGCCGCCGCCGCAAACCAGTCGTCGCCGCTGCCGCAAGACTACTCCCGCGCCGCCGCCGCTACCCAACCGCCGCCGCCGGACCCGCGATGGCGTCCACTAGCCCATCCGCCATCGCCTCTGCTGTTCGGCCGCCGGCGCCCTCCAGTGCAGCCCTACCACCGGCGCCCTATGGTGCAGCTCCGCCGCCGTACGGCGCGGCCGGCGTCACCCACATGCAGCTGGCGCCCTCCGACGCGGCCCCGCCACCGTACGGCACGGCCGCCACCTACGGCGCGCCTGGCGTCACCCATATGCAGCCGGCCCCGCCAATGGTCGGCGGCCATGCTCCGCCCACCCCGTTGATGGCTTCTCCGGGCTTGTGGTACCCGTTGCCGCCTTACCAGCCGAATGGCGCCGGCTGTGGCGCCCTCCTTGCGCCGCCGCCCATCGGCAGTTATGGTCCACCCGTCCCGGCGCCACCCTACGGGGGCCTCCCGCTGCCGCCTTTCCTCAGTGGTTATGGCCCGCCCGCCCTTGCGCCGCCCTACAAGGGCCTCCCGCCGCCTCCGGTACCTGTGTCATGGGACCCCGCCCTCCTCGCCGCCCAGCACTCCACGTCGTCGCCGAGTAGCTCTGTCGGTGGAGTCAACTGGTACATGGACTTAGGTGCTACTGCGCACATGACAGCTCATCCCGGTAACCTAACCTCCTCCACTCATGTTCGCACACCCACTCGTATCACCGTTGGCAACGGCTCTTCCTTACCTATCACTCACATCGGTAGCACTAGTTTTCCCTCCACTTCCACACCCATTACTATGTCTAATGTTCTTGTTTCCCCTGAATTATTCACAAACCTTGTTTTTGTTCGTCGTCTTACTAGTGAGAACCCACTTACTGTTGAATTCGATGGTGTTGGTTTTTCTGTGAAAGACGCATGTACCCGGATGATCCTTCACCGATGTGATAGTCCCGATCAGCTCTACCCGTGCACACCGGCGCCTCCACCTCCACACCAGTCGCCCTTGCCGCCGGCGTTGACCTCTGGCATGCTCTCTTGGGCCACCCCAACCCCACAGTATTACGTCAAATTCTTAGGAGTTTCTCTTTCTCATGTAACAAGCTCGACGAGCACTCTTGTGAGGCCTGCCGCTTAGGCAAGCACGTTCGTCTTCCCTTTAGTGCGTCTACCTAAGTTTCCACTTTTTCGTTTTAATTGCTTCATAGTGATGTTTGGACGTCTCCCATTGTGAGTAACACGGGCTATCTATACTACTTGGTGATCCTAGATGATTATTCTCACTATGTGTGGACTTTTCCTCTTTGTCGTAAATCCGATACTTTAGCCACACTCACCGCCTTTTATTCCTATGTCACCACCCAGTTCGGTCTCCCCATACTCGCACTCCAAACTGATAACGGAAAAGAGTTTGACAACGTCGTTCTTCGCACACTTCTCGCCTCTCACAACACCACCTTCCGTCTGACTTGCCCCTACACTTCTCAGCAGAACAGCCGCGCCGAGTGCATTCTCCGCACTCTGAATGATTGCGTTCGCACATTACTCTTTCACTCTAACGTGCCCGCTCGGTTTTGGCCTGATACCCTCGCTATTGCCACTCTCTTAGTTAACATTCGTCCGTGTCGCCCTCGGTGGAACTACGCCCCACACCACCTTCTCTTCGGCACACCATCGTCCTATGATGGTCTCCGCATCTTCGGGTGTCTTTGTTATCCTAGCACCAAGTCCACCATGCCACACAAACTCGCACCATGATCCGTCCTATGCGTCTTCCTTGGCTACCCTCCTAACACCAAAGGTTACCGGTGCTATGATCCTGTCACTCATCGTGTGTACACCTCGAGGCATGTGTACTTTGTCGAGACGGTGTTCCCTTTTTTCAGGTTCCTCCGGCTTCGGCCCCTTCGGTGCCGGCCCCCGCGCCCCCCTCATAGAGCGATGCACAGTGGCAGCCCCCGACAGCCTCCCGGGCACGGCGCCCTCTGCCGCCACCACCTGGCTTCGTGACTTCCTCCCCCGAAGTCGAGTTTGAGCGGGCACCCGGGTCCCCGTCTCCCTCATACGAGGTTGACCTTGGCACCCCGCCCGCCCACCCGGCGACGGGCTCGACGTCACCCTTGCCCGTCGCCTCCTCGGCCGCCGTTGCTATTGTTACAATCACTACAAAACCCAAAAATATTACCTTTGCCATCTTTAACTTTTACCACTGTTACCATTACTATCATACTACTTTGCTACTAAATACTTTGCTGCAGATACTAAGTTATTCGGGTGTGGTTGAATTGACAACTCAACTGCTAATACTCAAGAATATTCTTTGGCTCCCCTTGTGTCGAATCAATAAATTTGGGTTGAATAATCTACCCTCGAAAGTTGTTGCGATCCCCTACACTTGTGGGTTATCAAGACTAATTTCTGGCGCCGTTGCTGGGGAGCATAGCTCTATTCTCTGAGTCACTTGGGATTTATATCTGCCGATCACTATGAAGAACTTGAAAGATCAAAGAACTAAGATTTATCCCTCAACTACGAGGGGAGGTAAGGAACTGCCATCTAGCTTTGCACTAGATTCTCCATCCGTTATGAATAAGCTTGCGACACGTAAACCTGCTACTGCTATGAATTCTGATATGTCGCATGTTATTGATGATGCCACTTCTGCTATGCATGATACTTATGATGAAACTACTTCTATGCTTGATACTACTGTGCCATTAGGTGAACTTCTTGATGAACAACTTACTAAGGCTAGGGAGAATGAAATTATTGAAAATGAAATAATTGATGAAAGTGATGATGAAGGTTCTCCTCCTAAATATGAATTGCCTGTTGTTCCTGAGGATTATGTTATGGATGAAGAAACTGCTAGAGATTTTCTTGCTTGTAATGATAGATCAGATCTTAAGAAATTATTAGCTAAGCTGAAACAAAAGACTCTAAATGCTAGAATGAAACATGACCCTGCTTTTGCACTTCACCTATCTTTGTTACTGATAAGGAATATGAATTCTCTGTTGATCCTGAGATTATTACTTTAGTTGAATCCGACCCTTTCTATGACAATGAATCTAAAACTATTGTGGCACATCTTACCAAGTTAAATGATATAGCCACCCTATTTACTAATGATGAGACATCTCGCTATTATTACATACTTAAGATATTCCCGTTCTCATTAAAGGGTGATGCTAAGACTTGGTTTAATTCTCTTGATCCTGGTTGTGTGCGTAGTCCCCAGGATATGATTTATTACTTCTCTGCTAAATATTTTCCTTGATGGATGTGCGTTCATCTAAACCCTATCCCTAAGCTCTAGTTTTTTCTTTTTGTGCATTTCGCTATTTGTGATTTAATTTTCGCGTGATTTTCCTTGATGAACTGGGCAATTCTCTTCTTCTTGTATGGAATGAATGGAAGAACCACTTTCCTTTCTTAGGACAACTCCAGCGTTGTACCTTAAATCGGACACACCAAATGTCCACAGACAAGTCCACAGATAGCTTTAGGAGAGCCGTCTATCCAATCTAGTCCACCAAATAAAAGCAGACACACCATTTTCATTAATAGTATGATTTCTTTTACATAGCAAAAGTAAAACTGACCCTGGTCTACACTTTGATGGTCATCGAAGTCCATTGCTTGGTCATCGATGTCGCAGGTAGAGTATGAATGATGCAGAGCTGCCAACGTTGGCACCGTTCCCGTTCCCGGCAAAAGTTCATCCACCACCCACTGCATGTCTTGGCCATTGCTCGCGAAGATCGAAGAAGGAAGAATGGAAGAGGTGGTGGGCGGCGGCTTGGATGAGGGGAGGTGGGGCTCAGAGGTGGTGTGGTTTGTTCCGTGGCCGATGTTTTTAAATAGTAGCGGGCACCGGGGCATACGAGTGATAGCTTGAATGTGTTCAGCTGAAGTTGGCTTCTTGTTCGTCGTGTTGGTGTGATTGTCAGGCAGGCGGACAGATGGTCAACCCACTTGAATGCGGCAGGAAGCCGTCATGTCGTCCCATCCGGTCACATCCGCGATGAAGCGGCATTAACACGACGCAAGTGGCAGGCCGAAACAACTTTCTTGACCACCGCACTGGTGTGAGCGTTGTGCCATTTGAACGACATGTGGCAGTGCTTGGTCACTTCCATTTTGGGCCGACATTAATACGACACGAAAAAGGGTGTGTTGTTTGAAGCGGAATGAGGGAGGGGGGGGGCTGTGTGGGTCGTAGGTGGCTGCGGAGCATATCCCTGCCATGTGTTGTTCCACTAGTCTTCAGCGCTTTTGACGGCGCCGTCCGTTGCCGTCAGGCGGAAAACACTGCCGACGGCTAAACTATGCCGACGGCTGGACCCTGGCCATCGGCATAGGCTCCTATGCCGACGGCTATACTATGCCGACGGCTATACTATGCCGACGGTCTGACACAAGTACGCTGACGTGATCTACTTAAGAAAAATGACACAAGTACGCTGGACCTTGTGGGAAATATATAATTTTGTGCAAATCAAAGAAGAGAGTCTCCCACAAGCTTGGGGGAGGCTTCTCCGATTACTTAATGCTTTGCCTGATCATCCACTTAAGAAAAATGAAATACTTGATATCTTCTATAATGGACTAACTGATGCTTCCAAGGACCACTTGGATAGTTGTGCTAGTTGTGTTTTCAGGGAAAGAACTGTCGACGAAGCTGAATTATTATTGAACAATACATTGACTAATGAAAATAATTGGACTCTTCCTGAGCCAATTCCTGAGGCAATTCCTGAACCAATTAAGCCAACTCCTGAGCCTATTCCTAAACCTACTCCGAAAAAGAGAGGTGTTCTATTTCTCAGTCCTGAAGATATGCAAGAGGCAAAGAAATCAATGAAAGAGAGAGGTATTAAAGATGAGGACGTTAAGAATTTACCTCCTATTGAAGAAATACATGGTCTTAATATACCGCCTGTTGAAGAAACACATTGTCTTGATAACCCGACACAGGTAGTAAAGGCAAATTCTCTCTATAGATATGATAAAGATGAAATCCCGTCTACTAAATTTCATAGTCCATGCTTAGATGAATTTGATGATTTCATGAATAGACAAGCAAATTTCAATGATTATGTTGGTAGGCAATTGAAGAATGATGCTTATATGATAGGACGCTTGAATGATTATATAGCTAGAGTTAAAGATGAACTTAAACTCACTAGTAAACATGCTTCTATGATTGCTACTCAAGCTGAACAAGTACTTAAAGCTCAGAATGAATTGATAGTTGAATTAAATAATAAACATGACTTTGTCGTTAGAGTGGCTACTAGAACTGGAAAAATGACTCAGGAACCTTTGTATCCTGAAGGCCACCCTAAGAGAATTGAACAAGATTCTCAGAATAATAATCTAGATGCTCCTAGTTCTTCTAAGAAGAAGAAAAAGAAGAAGGATAGGACTTTGCATGCTTCTAGTGAACCTAATGTAGAAACACGTGAGAATCCTAATAATACTTCTATCTCTGATGCTGAAACACAATCCAGAGATGAACATGAACCTGAAGATAATGTTAATAATGATGTTCATGTAGATGCTCAACCTAGTAATAACAATGATATAGAAATTGAACCTGCTGTTGGTCTTGATAATCCACAATCAATAAACCAACGTTATGATAAGAGAGATTTTGTTGCTAGGAAACATGGTAGAGAAAGAGAACCATGAGTTCAAAAACCCATGCCCTTTCCTCCTAAACCATCCAAGACAAAGGATGATGAGGACTTTGAGCGTTTTGCTGAAATGATTAGACATGCATGCGCTTAACTGATATGCTTAAAACAAACCCTTACTCCAAATATATGAAAGGTATCATCACTAATAAGAGGAAAATACCTGAAGCTGAGATTTCCACCATGCTTGCCAACTATACCTTTAAGGGTGGAATACCTAATAAACTTGGTGATCCCGGAGTACCCACTATACCTTGCTCTATTAAGAGAAATTATGTTAAAACTGCTTTATCTGATTTAGGAGCCGGTGTTAGTGTTATGCCTCTTTCCTTGTACCATAGACTTGAATTAAGTAAGTTGACACCCACTGAGATATCCTTGCAAATGGATGATAAATCAACTGCTATACCTGTCGGCATTTGTGAGGACGTGCCTGTTGTTGTTGCGAACGTTACTATCTTAACAGACTTCGTCATTCTTGATATTTCCGAGGACGATAGTATGTCTATTATCCTTGGTAGACCCTTTTTAAATACTGCAGGTGCTGTTATTGATTGCAACAAAGGAAATATCACCTTTCATGTTAATGGAAGTGAGCATACGGTACATTTTCCGAGGAAACAACCTCAAGTTCATAGCATGAATACTATTGAGAAAATTCCATCAATTATTATTGGAGGTTTTGAATTTCCTCTCCCTACTGTCAAGAAAAAGTATGATATTCTTATTATTGGGGATGTTCATATCCCCGTTGAGGTAACCTAGTGTCACTTCGAAATTTCTCCGGTTCCGTGTTATTCGGAATGAGTTTGTTAACAAGACTTGATCAACCTTGTTAGTGGATTCATTTTGATGATCATGAGATGGATGAAACTAGAAGGCAAAACCTTCTGTACCCTCTTTTTACTTTCTGTTATTTAAAATAAATAAAGCAAAAATATTATTATCTGGCTATTTTCTAAATTATCCGTGCAATAAAAAATATCTCGAAAATAAAATTACTCCAAATGACGTGCAAATTTAGTATGATTTTTTATGAATTATTTGAGGATTTTAGGCACTGAAAACACTGCAGGGGGGTTTGCCACCTGGCCACGAGAGTGGAGGGTGCGCCCACACACCCTGGGCGCGCCCCCCTGTCTCGTGGGCCCCTGGTGGACCCCCTCCACTTATGCCAGCACCCACACACTCCATCTTCTTCCCAAAAAATCCCCATCCAGCTCAAGCACGAGTTCTAGCTCATTTTGCTGCGATTTTCGATCTCCTTGCTCAAAGCTCCATTCACAAAACTGCTTTGGGAGATTGTTGCTTGGTATGTGACTCCTCCATTGGTCCAAATAGTTTTTGTTCTAGTGATTTGTTCATTGCAAATCCTTGCTGCCTTGGTGACCCTGTTCTTGAGCTTGCATGTTAAATTTATGAGGTCCCAAGTAATTTTAATGCATGATATAGGCTCTAGGCACTTGTAGGAGTAGTTTCTATCAATCTTGTTTAGTTTTATTTACTTATATTTTGAAGTTACTAAAATTTCAGAAATATTGCAGAAAAGAAATATGTTTAGTAAAATATACCAAGGAGGTTCCTCAGTAAAGAAAGGACCTAGACTTGCTATGCGTGAGCAAGACGATGAACCACCAAGGGAAGCTGAAGTGCAGTCTTGTGAATGGCCGTCAGAAGAGTTTATGGTTAATGCAGACATTAAAGATGAATTTGATGCATATGTGCATAATGCCGATCTTGAGGACTTCATGCAAGATAAGTGTCCTCAGTACTACTATCTAACTGATTCGTTCGTGAGAAGGTTTAAATTTTCATCTCCGCGTAATTCTCATAGTGTCCTGTTTGATATTTATGACAAATCATATACCATGGACCTGGAAGATTTTACTACTGCTTACAAACTCCCGCAGTGGGGAAGTGTTAATGATCCCCACAAATCTGAATTTAGAGATTTCCTTGCTAGTATTACTATAGGAGAATCTAGAGATATTACACAAGCTACCATAGGGAGCATTCATTTTCTTGCTATACATTATTTTGCTCTTTTCTTTGGTAGATGCATTAACGGTAAAGATGAAGCATGTCATATGTGTGTCCCTGATCTTTCTGTCCTCAAAAGTGTTGTGTTAGGTTATAAAGATTATAACTTGGGGGCAATAGTTGCACGTAGGTTGCATAAGAATGGTAGATCTGGAGATTTATTTGGAGGAATTTATGCTACCCGTGTGGTAAATTATCTTGGTATAGCCCCACGAGAGGGGGATATGATGTTACCTCTTGCTTATTTAGATTATGACGCTATGGTCAAACATCATTTTCTTAAGAGGAATGAACAATTCCTCCAGTATCGACTAATCTTTGACAGACATAGCTCTGTCCATGTCACTCTTCCTGCTCCTTTCCTTTTCGATTACCAGGCAAAAGGAAGATGTGTTGTTACCAGGGAGGAAGTAGCTGAACACGAGGGGAGAGCGGAGGCGGCTCGCCAACATGTCGTAGCCCAGGAGGCATTTGCTGCTGCATCTCAGTACGACCCCAGTTACAATTACGGATATCAGCCAGGCTACCCATGGCCATAGACCAACTTAGGCCAAAAGCTTAAGCTTGGGGGAGTACGTATTTCTCACCGACTTTACATTCATGTTCACACACTATTCTAGTCGTCGGTGCTCATACTCTTTCATTGTATTATCCATGCTAGTTTAATTTTCTTTTTCTAGTTTTTTTCTTGTGTGTTTGATAAACCTTAAGAAAAACCAAAAAAATAGTTAGTTTAAATTCCATGCTTGTAGTAGAAATTAAAATGAAAACCCAAAAAGATTTCTTGTTCTTCTTTTATTTGTTGGGAGCTTTCCCGTGTAAATAGTTTTATTTTCTTTTCTTTCCTTTGGGGGGTTGAGAGTATAATACCATATTAAAAATGTTTAGTGGCTCTCATATGCATAATTGTTTATTTAACTTAGAGAACATATTATCTTGTCTTCTCTCTTAAAATGAATGCTTGCAGATTCCAGCTTAGTCCAATGCACGTGCACTATTATTATTATACACATCGTTTGGTCGTGCGAGTGAAAGGCAATAATGACGATATATGATTGACTGATTGAGATGAGTGAAGCTGGTATGAACTCGACCTCTCTTGTTTTTCTAAATATGATGAGTCCATCATTCCTGATTTAGCTTATTATGAAGTAAACATATTTGCAATGACATTTAGAGATTATAGTTGCTTGTGTCATGCTTGATTAGCTATGAGTTATAATGGTTTACCTTGCATACCAACATGCTATTGGAATGATTATGATGTGGTATGATGGGATGGTATCCTCTTTTGAATAAATTGAGTGACTCGACTTGGCACATGTTCACGCATGTAGTTGAAACAAATCAAAATAGCCTTCATGATATTTATGTTCATGGTGGATTATATCCTACTCTTGTTTGTACTCAGTGTGAATTAGTTTTAATGCATGTTTATGACGTTTGTCGCTCTCTCAGTTGGTCGCTTCCTAGTCTTTTGCTAGCCTTCACCTGTACTAAGCGGGAATACTGCTTGTGCATCCAAACTCCTTAAACCCCAAAGTTATTCCAATGAGTCCACCATACCTTCCTATATGCGGTATTTACCTGTCGTTCCAAGTAAATTTGTATGTGCCAAACTCCAAACCTTCAAATGAAATTATGTTTTGTATACTCGAGTAGCTCATGTTTCCAATAGGGCTGCCTATATCTTCCATGCTAGGTGGGTTATTCTCAAGAGGAGTGGACTCCGCTCCGCAATCATGAGAAATGGCCGGTAACCGGGATGCCCAGTCCAATGATCCAAAAAGATCAAAGCAAATCAATATAATTAAACAAAACTCCCCCAGGATTATTGTTAGTTGGAGGCACTCGTTGTTTCGAGCAAGCCATGGATTGATGCTTGTTGGTGGTGGGGGAGTATAAACTTTTACCATTCTACGTGGGAACTGCCTATAATGCATGTAGTATGGAAGATACAGCCATCTCATAGTTGTTGCGTTGACAGTGAAAGTATGCCGCCCAAAATGTTATTCAAACTCTATTTTAAAATCAAGCTCTGGCACCTCTACAAATCCCTGGTTCCCTCTGCGAAGGGCCTATCTATTTACTTTTATGTTGAGTCGTCATCTTCTTATTAAAAAGCACCCGCTGGAGAGCACACTATCATTTGCATTCATTACTATTGGTTTATATTGGGTATGACTTGATTGGATCTCTTTTACCATGAATTACAATGTTTAGTTAGTCCTTGGTCTTTAAAAGTGCTCTGCATTTATGTTTTGCGGTCTCAGAAAGGGCTAGCGAGATACCATTTTATTATATCATGTTATGATTGTTTTGAGAAAGTGTTGTCATCCGAGTTTTATTATTATCGCTCGCTAGCTGATTATGCCATTGATATGAGTAATTGTGAGACCGAGGTGTTATTGTGAGCATGGTTAGTTCATAATATTTGCTGAAACCTGAATGCTGGCTTTGCATGTTTACAACAACAAGAGCAAACAGAGTTTGTAAAAGTTTTTCTTTATCACTTTCAGTTTATCAACTGAATTGCTTGAGGGCAAGCAAAAGGTTTAAGCTTGGGGGAGTTGATACATCTCCAACGTATCTACTTTTCCAAACACTTTTGCCCTTGTTTTTGACTCTAACTTGCATGATTTGAATGGAGCTAACCCGGACTGACGCTGTTTTCAGCAGAATTACCATGATGTTGTTTCACGCGTAGAAAACAAAAGTTCTCGGAATGACCTGAAAATCCTCAGAGACAAGTTTCAGAAAATATAAAAAATGCTTGCAAAAGATGAAGACCAGGGGGGCCACACCCTGTCCACGAGGGTGGGGGCGCGCCCACCCCCTCTGGGCGCGCCCCCTGTCTTGTGGGGCCCCTGCAGCTCCGCCAACCTCAACTCCAACTCCATATATTCCGTCTTGCGGAGAAAAAACAGAGAGGAAGTTTCATCGCGTTTTATGATACGAAGCCACCGCCAAGCCCTAAAACCTCTTGAGAGGGTTGATCTGGAGTCCGTTCGGGGCTCCGGAGAGGGGGATTCGTCGCCATCGTCATCATCAACCATCCTCCATCACCAATTTCATGATGCTCACCGCCGTGCGTGAGTAATTCCATCGTAGGCTTGCTGGACGGTGATGGGTTGGATGAGATTTATCATGTAATCAAGTTAGTTTTGTTAGGGTTTGTTCCCTGGTATCCACTATGTTCTGAGATTGATGTTGCTATGACTTTGCTATGCTTAATGCTTGTCACTAGGGCCCGAGTGCCATGATTTCAGATATGAACCTTTTATGTTTTCATGAATATATGTGTGTTCTTGATCCTATCTTGCAAGTCTATAGTCACCTATTATGTGTTATGATCCGACAATCCCGAAGTGACAATAATCGGGATACTTCTCGGTGATGATCGTAGTTTGAAGAGTTCATGTATTCACTATGTGTTAATGCTTTTGTCCGGTTCTCTATTAAAAGGAGGCCTTAATATCCCTTAGTTTCCACTAGGACCCCGCTGCCACGAGAGGATAGGACAAAAGATGTCATGCAAGTTCTTTTCCATAAGCACGTATGACTATATTCGGAATACATGCCTACATTACATTGATGAATTGGAGCTAGTTCTGTGTCACCCTATGTTATAGCTATTATATGAGGAATCGCATCTAACATAATTATCCATCACTGATCCATTGCCTACGAGCTTTTCATATATTGTGCTTCGTTTATTTACTTTTTCGTTGTTATTGTTACGATCACTACAAAACCCAAAAATATTACCTTTGCCATCTTTACCTTTTACCACTATTACCATTACTATCATACTACTTTGCTAATAAATACTTTGCTGCAGATATTAAATTATCCAGGTGTGGTTGAATTGACAACTCAACTGCTAATACTCAAGAATATTCTTTGGCTCCCCTTGTGTCGAATCAATAAATTTGGATTGAATACTCTACCCTCGAAAGCTGTTGCGATCCCCTACACTTGTGGGTTATCACCCGTCGACACGAAGGCAAAGGTCTGTGCTCTGGAGGGGTCTCTCGCGTCCGATGGAGCGTTTTATCGCTCTATTGTCCGTGCTTTGCAGTACTTGACACTGACTCGCCCCGACCTGTCGTACGCTGTTCAGCATGTGTGCCTCCATATACACGCCTCGCGTGACTCTCACTGGACTCTGGTGAAGCGTATTCTCCGTTACATACGCGGCACCATGTCCTTGGGACTCACCCTGACGGCCTCCGCCTCCACCGACCTCGTGGCCTACTCGGATGCTGACTGGGTTGGCTGCCCCGACACGCGACGCTCTACGTCAGGCTACTGCGTCTACCTTGGGCCCTCGTTGATCTCTTGGTCATCGAAGCGGCAGCCCACGGTCTCCCGCTCCAGCACCGAGGCAGAGTATCGCGTCGTGGCCAACGAGTGGCCGAGTGCTCTTGGATACGTCAGCTGCTCCAGGAGTTGCTTTGTGATGTTCGCAAGGCCACTCTTGTCTACTGCGATAACGTCAGCGCGGTCTACCTCTCCACCAACCCGGTGCACCATCGACGGATGAAGCATATTGAGCTTGATATTCACTTCGTGCGCGAGCAGGTTGCCCTTGGCAGTGTTCGGGTTCTCCACAAGCCGACGACGCAACAGTTTGCTAATGTGATGACTAAGGGATTGCCTACTCCCGTCTTCGAGGAGTTTCGGTCCAGTCTCTGTGTCTCCAGCGACGCTTCGACTGCGGGGGGTGTTGAGTATGTATTTTGTACTGCACGTGTATTGGAGTTGTGGTCCACCTCCTAGTCTTGTATAGTTGAGGTAGAGGTCTTTCCTTGTATTATATATGCGTGCACCAGCACCTCAATCAATACAACGATTATTGTATTGCAAAACATCTTTCCACAGTGTGCATCAAGCTATGCAGAGACCGAGCATTCTTTTGATGTGACTGTATCACCTCGATATATCAATTCAATAAATGTTGTTTATTTATCGAAAAAAGGAAGCAGCCGAGCCAGGGAGAAAGCCCGCGAGAGCAATCATGCGGCCGTCGATGCGTACGAACGTAGCCCCTCCCGTGTCCAAAGCATCGGGCGCATATGGAACGCCCGGTCGACGAGTCCAATCGAACGAGACAATTCGGGCCTTCTGTTCGCCCATTCATGCACGCACAGCACCATCGCCATCTCGTATATAGTACTCCCTCCGATTCTTTTTTCTCTGCGCATAAGTAGCGTTCCAGATACCAAGAAGAGCCCAGCTGGTTGTTTTTTGGACTGTTTTACCCTTGTGCATGCATGGAAAGCGCTGGACATTTTCAGTTACTGCATGCATTGGATTGGCCGGTCCATGTGGCTCCTCTTATCTCTCCCAGACCCGCAGTACGGGCCCGCTGCATGGCGTGATTCATTGGCTGCCATTTCGTTGCAGCTGCCAAAGCAATGCTAATTACTCCGGTCAAAGGAGGGTATGCTCGGAAACTTGCCAACGCGCGCAGACTATTAAGGAAAAAATCAAAATAAGTTATGCGCAGACTAAAGCGGATCGGAGGGAGTACTTCCATAGGACCAGAGCGTGCGTGCGTGCATGCGTGCGGCACTGTGGCATGTCTCACTTCTCTGACACCAACGCCGCAGGCTACTACAGGACATATATGCACATCGGAATCTCACTGACAAAATACAGGAGTACTACAGTCTACACCGACCACCAAGTCAACAACCTCTAGTCTACTAGTATGTGGTAGTATAATACACATGGATCTTACAGAAACACGATCACTAATATGAAGCAGAACGAACCGAGCGAGGAATATGATCTTTATACGGTTGATGGACACCAACTAGTCGGTTACTCAGATGTTCCTGTCCGGTTGACTGCTTGAGGCATAGATCATGTCCTCCGACGCCTGCCAGAGCCGCGCGGCCTCGCGGCGGCTTGCGGCGGCCGGCGACGGCACTGCCTCGTTGCAGTCGGCCAAGTAGCGGCCGGACACGCCGGCCAGCCTCGGGTGCACCGCCGCGTAGCACGTGGTCGCCGCAGCCTGCACGCCATAGGGTACGTCAGTAAGAAGCGGCGGTGCATTAACTGCGAAAAGCAGGCAAAGCCTTGCCTTCCGGCGCGGCGCGGCGCCGGCAGGCGGGGCTAGGCGAGAACAGAGACGTATGCATGGCTTGGGGCCCGCCCGACACATGGAGCTAGCTAGGGCCGGGATTAATTAGGGAGAGATGAGGTGGGCGGCACCGTAGATTAATCACCTGTGGGATAGTCTTGAGCAGCTTGGACAGCAGCACGAAGACGAATTCAGTGACGAGGCCCTCTCTGTCGCGGTTGAGGCGGGTCCTGACGATGCCCGGGTGCACGCAGTTCACCGTCACGTCCGCGCCCATCTCCTGGAGGCGGGCGGCGAGCTCCTTGGTGTGCAGCACATTGGCAAGCTTGGACACCGCGTAGGCCTGCGTCGCGTCGTAGGGTCTGTACGCACGTATGTGCACATGCACATGCCAAGGTTAATAAACTATTGGCGAGTTAGGTGAAAGATCGATTGGTTAACGAGAGAAGAGGAGGAAAGATGCGATGCTTACATCTTGCGGCGTGTGACGAGCTGGAGGTAGTCCGCCCAGTCGCCGGAGAACCAGCCGTGCACGCTGGACGACACGTTCACGATGCGGCCCTGCACTCCCGTGGACGCCGTAGTCTCCGCCATCCTCCCCAGCAGGAGCTTCGTCAGTAGGAAATGGCCGAGGTAGTTGGTGGCGAAGGTCATCTCCACGCCGTCCTCGGACAGCGCGAGCTGGCCGTGCGAGAACTTGCCGGCGTTGTTAATGAGTAGGTGGAGGGGCAGGCCGAGGGAGAGGAAGCGGCGGGCGAAGTCCCGGACGGAGGCGAGCGAGCTGAGGTCCAGGTGCAGCACGAGGACGTCTGCGCCGGGGCACTCGGCCAGGATGCGCGCGCGCATGTCCTCGGCCGCCTTGACGCTCCGCGCCGGGATGACCACCCTCGCCCCGCGCTTGGCCAGCACCCGCGCCGTCTCCGCCCCGATTCCCGACGTGGCGCCGGTGATGATGGCCGTGAGGGAGCAGAGGTCGGGGCAGGCGGCCGTGACCTCGTCGGCGGTGGACTTGGAGCCGAACCCGCTGGCGCCCGAGGAGCCCAGCAAGTACCTAGCCGCCTGCAGCATCTTCGGCCTCCACTCTTGGCCACCCCAACCGGCCGGCCACCGCGTCCGCGGCGCACGTCTATCTTCCTGATCGACTCACTGCACGGCCGCAGAGCTAGCCCGCTGCTAGCTTGCCAGAGAGGAGAGGGAGAGCGTGGCTGTGGACGGAGGTGAGGAAGTTAATGGCGCCGGCCAGAGTTATATAAAGCTCGGGGACCTCGCTCGTGCCCAAGCCCAAGTACGCTGCGACGGACGGAGCTAATTTAATTCTTCTCCCCGATGATTTGATGGCATTGACTGCGGGGCGACCGTGCGAATTACCTCGGTCGGAAGGACGTGCGGGGCGTGCCCGTGGCCGATCGGTGCCGCTACTTGCCGTCAATGCGCCGCCCGCCCACTGGTGATATTGATCGCATCGTTTTTCCGTCCGGGCATATCAGGCCCTCTTCATCTATATCTATATCTCTACTACCTAAAAGAAACATAATGTTTCGTCTTCCCTCTTACGTTAGGCCTTTCGTCCGCCCAATCCCTCTCGCTAGGAAAAAACAGGCTCGTTCGTCACCACACGTCGCTCCTCCGTTGGTCCCCGATTTGGCAAGTGACGATTCAATCAATACCGTAAATCTCGCTTCTCGTAAATCTCTCTACAACCTCAACCTGATTGCTTCGTCCATCCATCTATTGTCCATTTGCCCCGTCGCTGGCCTCCATTGCTCGCCCCCACCAACTGATCGACGCCGCCAGCCTCCACTACTGGCCACCCTCCACTGGATCGACATTGCCGGCCTCCACTGCCCCTAACCTTCGTGCTCTGGAGCGCTCTGCAGCCCCCGCTCGGTGGCCATGATGCCAATTGTCATACATGTAGGGCTCATTGGCATGAACGTCTTTGCCCCGCTCCACCTCGTCTTCTAACTATCTCGTTGTTGCTTCCATCCGAGCAGCTCCAAGATGCAGAGGCACGCGCCATGGTAGCGGCGAGCAGCAGCAACAAGGTTGAGAAGGCGGAGGAGCAAGACGCGGAGTTCAATTCGTCTGGTTCTGCGACCACCAAATCTGCATTAATACATCAATGCATCAGCGATATCAGACTCTCAGTCACAGGTACGATAATGTGGGTATATTCATCTCGGGTTACAGGCCATCTCCTTGGATAACAACATTTGTGAGGAGTAAAGCAGAGTTGAATTACGTATTACCATTCAGAGAGCATGCGAGTAATTTTTTACAATTTTTCCAGCAGGCGGAACATCAAGAGATCCTACCCAAATCTGAGTACTTCTCCAAGGCGTTGTACACCTTGATCTCATCGTGGGCTACATCTCCATTCTTCAATATGGCCACCGAATAGGTTGAGGCCTACTTCCCTGATCTCATGGAGCCGTTCAGCCTGGTAATGCAATTACAATTCAAGCTAACTTACTAACCAACTCACTCACATCCAAGTCACATTGCCAAGCCATAATTACAACTTCTCTGGCTGAATGCAGTGTGTACAAGCTCAGCGGAAAGTACTTCTGGCTGCACTAATTGGTCGCCTGGGTGCCTACTGGACTCCACCGTTTCCCCAGCCTCACCGTGGAGAAGGATGCCTACAACAGGGGCGCCCAGTTCTTCAACGTAGTGCATGGCTGCCTACCGTACAGTGATCGACGCCGTGCCGACGCACAATCCGGAGCCAATGCATCCATGGAATTTCTGGATATTGTTTGGTGATGTTGGATGCAACCACCAAATTGCTTGCTCATGCCTCTATGTCTGTGTGTTAATCAAATGATATTTCTCTCACTCTTATCTTACCTTTTGCTTTTCTGTTTGTGTGTGTCAGGCTTAATGGAATTTCCACTAGAGGCAAGCTTTCATGGATGGGATCGGGCAAAAAGAAAGTAGCACGCCAGGAGGTTCACCCACGAAACACTGCTCCTTTCCTTCTTTGATTCACTGTTATCAATCCGCTCCTACATGGAGTGTGTTATATTCTCTATTGATATTTTGAGATTTTAAAGTTAGGCATGGCAAGCACAACTCCGATGGTAATACTTATTCTGTTTATTTTGGATGTGGAATTGTAACATGTCGAGGTACACCAAAGATAGTAAAAATATTGCAATGTACAACACTCCTACATGAAACGAGGTACCTCCAGAAATTTATGCAATTTCTGTGAACTATTGTGTTATGAGAAATCAGATTACTATTGGTGGGGTAAGAAGTTTCACTTTTCTTTTCAAATTTTATTTATGACTCTTATTAGTTATTGGTCATTTTTATGTTACTGAGTAGTCATGATTCCAAACTGGACCATTCCTGAAGCATGAATTACTGCTAGCTCTGTAATGTATGCAAGAAATTTTTGTGTCAAAGTGTGTGATTGTACAGTTGCACAAAATCCCTGCACTCTAGATACAACTTGTTAATTATTTTGTTCTGTGTGGTGCATCCACAAATTATGTAGTTATTGCTACATGATCTTGATCATTAGTTTTTCCATCACTGCATGGTTTTGACCTCACTGAATCATCATCTCTCCAGCCAGAACTTCAAAAACGGCTCCATGTCCAGGTTGAGGTACATACAAGTTAGCACTATCATGATTTATGTATCTTTTGCCGAGGTTGGATTTAGAAAATCACATTTCTTGTGCATTCCAGACTTTGAATTTGACATGCTTGCAGCTACTTCCACTTTTGTAAGTAAATAAGGAAAAAAAATTATTTTCAACTTAGGTGCAAGGAAGAAGGAATTAGTCAATGCTAGAGCTTTTGACATTGCGTGCTATGCAAAATAGAAGCTTGTATCTTTATGTGGCTGAAACCAGCATGTTTATAAGATTCGATAGATTGTCTGGTGATCTCATAATACCATGTATTATTCATTCTGCTCTTGCTGTGTTGAAAATTGTTTGGTTCCCGTAGCAACGCACGGGCAATTACCTAGTATCTATCTATATCTATACCTCTTCATCTATATCTATATATATTTATATCTATGCCTCTATATCTACACCTATATCTATATCTGCTCCCTTTGGGTTTTTTAGTCTGCATATAAGTTTTGTCCAAAGTTAAAGTATCTTTACTTTGACCAAATTTACATAAAATAGTATCGACACCCACAATGTCAAATCAATATTGTTTGGTTCATTATGAAATGTAGTTTCATAGTATATATATTTGGTATTGTAGATGTTGATGTTTTTTAATATAAATTTGGTCAAACTTTCAAAAGTTTGACTTGAAAAAAATCTAATACGTGAAGTAAAAACGACCAGAGGGAGTACCTACCAATAAAGCACGAAGTGCTTTTGTCGGTTTACTGTCACGTCATTTGAAAATATCCTCTGTTTTTTTAACTTAACCTGCAGTACACGTTTAAATCACATCTGAACTGTTTTTTCATTTTAACAGAAAACCCCCTAACTTTTTGGTTAATCGGTCCGCAGCTTATCTAAAACAAAATTATTCATATCTTATCTACCATAACTTTGATTTTAACATGTTATATATGAAGTTTGATTAGAAAATTGTTTAGAATCAAAATATGATATTATTTTTAGCTGTTAAATATTTCTAAAATATTATCTTTGGTGCAAACTTAATCTATAGTGCACGGTCCATTTTTCTTTCGTACCGGCAGCGATCCAAATTTCAAATAAACACCCATTAAAACCAGATTGAGAGAAAAGAAAACATCGATAACCACACATGCACACTCAGGAAAACCTCGCGGGGAAAAACACCATATTTTTCATCTTTTCCGAGAGAGAGAGAGAGAGAGAGAGAGAGAGAGAGAGAGAGAGAGAGAGAGAGAGAGAGAGAGAGAGAGAGAGAGAGAGCTTAGGACTGACCACATTCAAACGTGTTTTCGTTGTCTGACCACCGAGGCCATCGCAGGCAACACAAATTGGATGACATGTGAAAATAAAGGACGTGGACCTATTAACGTCTTGAGTCATGATTATTGAGTTAAGAGTGTGAGCTATTTTCTCTCCTGTTGCAATGCACAGGCTCTTCTGCTAGTTTTAGACTAAAAATAAAAGTTTGATGATAAATTTAATTAAAAAAATGTAAGCTATATGTTATGAAATTTATTTATACTCTGGGAAACCTTTTCAAATTCAAATCCAACAATATATTTTTTGTATCTTATAATGAAGTACATTTTTTTTGTTTTACAGATGACTGATCTGGAATTCAAGAGGGCCCACTACACTTCTGTTGGCTGCAGCCTGCAGGGATGGATCCATCGGCCGAAATAAGCACAGGCTGCCATTACCACCACTGCACTTGGCATTTAGATGTCGATCAGTCGGTATGGGTTTATCTGGATGTGTACGATGGAAGGGTGCGCTCTGGTTCCCATGCTTTGGAACGCTGAAATTTGGCCGCGAGCTGTGCATAGCAAACAGTATTGTACTAGTTGCATACTCCCTCCTTCTCTGAATAAGTGTACTTTTAATTACCTTTTGTTCTAAGTCAACGTTTTTAAATTTTGATCAACTTTATAGAAAAGAGTAGTAACATATATGACATAAAACTGGTATATTATGAAACTACATTACAAAACGACTCTAGTGATATTAATGTAGTGCCATAAATGCTGCTACTTTTTTATATAAAGTTGGTCAACGTTTTAAAACTTTGAGTTGAGACAAAAGTTAAATGTACAATTGTTCGCGGACGGAGAGAATATCTACGTACGTCGGCCCGGTTGCCCGGACATGACAATTGATCCATGTCGGGTCCGCCAGGAGACACGCACAAAGTCAAGTCAAAATGGCAAGGCCTACTACAAATATGTGGGGTGGATGTGCATGTGGAAGATGGTTATATCAGGTCCACCTGACCAATGCCTCAGCAATAAACCACATGATTGGTTCCCGCCAGTGGCCATTCTCCTCCTTCTTCTTCTTCTTTTTGCGATAAGTGACCCTGCTTAGTTAAATAACCTTAATATCCAGCAAACTTCAGATTTTAACGTATGACAAATCAAACGTTTTTATGGTAATTTATCTTCGTCGAGGATGACAAGTTTAGTTCGCCAGCATGGCAAATTCGCCTTAGTTTATTTATTGGTCGGAAAATTACAGTGCTTGCAAACTAAATTTGCCGTCATCACCCCAATATATAAAATTTAAATAGAAGATGTCGTGAAAAAATTCGGGCTCCATGGAACCCGGTCATCAAAAAACCCCAGTCGTGTATATACGAAAACAAATTTGGAGGCCAAGCTCTACGGAGGCCTCCATTTGCAAAATTCAATATTCATATTTTTTTTATGTTTCAAAACATTCTACAAAAATACAGATATACATGGAGGCTTAATATGCATGTATGTAAATTTTCAGGAAGAAATACGTTGAAATGTGGGTTGTACAAAAAAATAAATCCGGGGCTATTCGACACATGATACTATTCATCCTCAAAGTCCATGAATTTGTTTCTTTGTATAGGTCGCATTTCAATGTAAATTTCATCCTAAGATTTTACACATATAAATTTCATCCTTATAGTCGATGGAGTTACCCTCCCCCTCCTCCTCCCGGTCGCTCCCGTGAGCGACACGGAGGGGAAACCCTAGCGGCCGACCCCCGAACCCTTCCCTCGTCACAGCCGGCTCACGTGGAAGGGCGAAGCCCTGTCTGCGTCAGCGGTCGCGGGGCATGTCTTCCCCTGCTCCGACGGTGTCTGGCGCGGGCCGGCGAGGTCAAGTGGCGGCGCGGCACTAGCAGTGGGTGCGGCGGCGGCTAGGCCGGTGCCTGGCAGCGGTGCGAAGGGCGTGTAGTGGTGGTCCCCGCGTGTGTGGCGGGCGATGGTGCCTGCGCGTGAGCCGCCGGATCTGTGGTGGCGGCAACTATCGGTAAGCACATCGGCTCACCTGCGGTGGGTGGCTGGTGTTGATGCGAAAGGGCGCCATGCCTGGCAGTGTGGGCGGCGGGCCGGCGGCGGACACAGAGCTGGCTCCTGGGGTCTCCCTGTTGGCCCCTTGAGCGTATCTGGAGCGATGGCCTCCTCCCTTGCGCCTCTTTCTACACCGCCGGTTTGTGTTTGCTGGCATCCGTGTGCCCTGCTTCGGCGGCTAGTTGGGGATGGAGGGTTGGGTGGGCTTGGACCGGGGGGAACCCTTGGTCGGCTGATGCGGGCACGATATCGGCGGCGCAACGATGGTGTTCTCCTCTGGTGCAGGCATCGAGGTCCTTCCCTTACACTCTACCTCCACGATCCGGCTGAAAACCCAAACTCTCCGGTTGGGTGGTGATGACACATCAGCGTCGTTGTTCTTCTTGAAGGCGCCACGTTTGGTCGGCAGACGGGTGGTTGAGGCTTCGGTGCAGGGGGTGGGTTATCTTCTGCAGTGATGTTCATGCTCGGCTGCCTACAGTTGACATTGATCCAACTGCGACGATGGCGATGTATGGGGTGTGGCGCTACGAGGGGAGGTCGTCGTGTTGGTGGTCTCCTCCCCGGCATCCAATCGGTTCTGGCCTTCCACTCGGGGTGAGCGGCTTTACCTGCCGACGACGTGGTGTCCTACGGTCCGGGGTGAGAGGGTGGAGGGCCTTTTTGGGAGGTAGAGACGGCTGGTTGATCGACTGTTGGTTGGCCTCGGCGGAGTCAACGAAGCGTGGCCTCCTCAGGCTGCGGGTCACTACCCTGTCTTTGTCGTGTCATGTGCAGGATCATGTTCGCTGAGGGCCTCGATGCTCAGGCTTGCCCTTGTTGCATTTGATGGCTCTTTCGGTATTGCATTCGATGGCTCTTTTGGTATCTTGTATCTTTACCCTTTTTGCTCTTTTCTTTTCTTTTGTTATATGGCCTGTTGTATGCTCGAATTCTTGCTTTGTACAATATAAAGTGGGGGAAACCCTTTATCGGCATTTTTTCACATTTTTTTAAACCAGAAAGTTTGAATTCTTGTTTATATATATACAAGTAATCTGTATATACATTTGAATTATTATTGTTTTGCGTAAGATATATACGTTTGAATTTACGAGAGGCAAATGGTTACTTAAACCCCGGTTGAATTTAATTTAAATGGAGCCAGGGACGCATGCAGCGAGCAAAAGGGCGTAGAGCAGCCAGCACAGTGCAGTGCAGAGTCTTTACTCCCAATGTAAGGCTTTCGGATGTCCTGCGCCCGATCGATGGACTGATCGCCATTAAAACCGATGGAGCTAGCTCCTGCTCTGCGATCGTCTATCGACGGAGGTCAACCTGCCCCGTAACTGCGCAGTAAAGGCTAGATCGATCGGCGGAGTAATTCGATACGCATGCTCCTCTACAGTGAAACCCTTTACTCCTCAAAACGAACCGTACGTTAAGCATCTTCAACCGGCGCGCAACACGCGGCGCACTAAAAATCATAATACCATGCCGGATGAGCCAGGTTTTGTGCGCGGCGGTGCGTTGGCTCCAGCGGCTGCAGCAAACCAAAGCGCGCCCGAGCCGCTCCAGCAGGCGCGCTATATTTCATTTTTTGTCTTGATGATTGCATACACAACATATAAATATGGAGATAGTTCGGCACATAGCCTGTTTCTACGATATAAAATGCGTACATAAAGGCCTCTCCAACGATATATAGTTCTACTTCGTCCACATAGCCTGCTTCTACGATACAAAATAAAACTAAAAACTACTACTACTCGTCATTCTCTGACTCGGACTCTGCCTCGGTGATGTCCTCCTCCGACGTCTGAGCATAGGTGTCAAGGAACCGCTCGTCGTGGGAGTCCCAAGACAACACATCTTCTAGCGCCATGTTGTATTTAGCGACCGCCTTCCGCGTTCGCTTGTCCTCGCGATGGGCGGTTCGCTCTTTTCTTCTCTCCTCCCTCTCCGCCCTCCTCTCAGCGAAGAACTGTTCCTCGTTGATGATGTCTTGCGGGAAGCGTTGCCTCCAACGCCATGGCTTCCTCGTCTATCTCGGTCAGGCTAAGACGGCGCTCCCGCCTCCGGTGTTTGCGACGATCCTCGTCAGTGTTAAGCCGCGGGAAAGGCGCCAACTCCTGTGCCCGCTCCCTTGTCGCCACGTCGGTGAAGTTCATGTCCCAACAGGACCGCCGAAGGCGCCACGCCGCAGCGTGGTACGCGCGGGCGTCATCCTGGGCGGTGTCGAAGGTTCCGAGGCCGAGGCACACGCCGCCGCCCGACTGAATCGAGGCAGAATAGGTGCCAGACGGACGCACGCGGACGTCGCGGTAGCCTGAACCTTCCCGACGGCGAGGCGGCATGGTGGCGCGGTGGTGGCATGTCGGCGGCGAGGAGAGAAAGCAGTGGAGGGAGCGAGAGAGAGCGGAAGAGGACGTTGCAATTTTATAGGCGTGCCAAACGTGGTGCGCCCAATCTATTGCACGAGCTGCCGCCTTTTTCGGCGCGCGCACAATCGTTTCTTCCGCGCGCTAGTTTGCCGCCATCGCTGGAGCGCGCGAAACCAGGCCGCGCGCGCTAAAAATAGCGCTGCTGTTGGAGATGCTCTTAGTAATATATACGCGTGCGACTCGGTAGTGTAGATCCCAGTAGTACGGTAGCTTGCATGCAGTATGATCGATCGAGACAGGGGGTGCACAGTACTTCATATAGCCTTGCATGGCGAACTGCATGCATGTACACCTAGTAGGATACGACAGGTGCAGGCCTCGAGATTCGTGGACGCGACGCGCCCTAGCCGTCCGTCCACTCGTACGCCCATGGAATCTGCGTGTGTCTGGCTGACCAATGGCTCGATAGCGTCGGGCATACAGGTACACGCAGCTCAGCCGGCCCGTGACACCCTGCCGTTCCGACTCACAGAGTATGGACGAAGCCACGAAGGTACGTGTACCTGACATGATCTCCGAGAGATGCATGCATAGAGGGACGAAACGCCGGCACGCATGGAGGGGTTTTGCGTTGCATTGCATGGGCCATGGGCTACCAACCTACTCCAGTTAGGAGTGGTCAGCACGTACTTGACATGATCTCAGGGTTGAGGCAAGTCCTCGTGCGCCGCGACCACACGCCTACCTCTGCAAACAAGGCAGGCTGGCTTGGATCGGTAAAAGCCAGCTATTGGTACTAGCAGTACTAGCAGCTGTAACTTGAACCTTCATTTCTCAACAGGATGTGCTGCAGAAAGAAAACAGCACTGCGCGTGTGAAATGATCAATGGCCCAAGGTGCAGAGTAGCACGTTGATCTGCACCGTTCGACCAACCTGTGAAATGTGAATGGTGAGAGGAGGAGAATAACTATGGCCTGCTACGCCCTGCGTGCCCCTGATCGATGCTATGCTGACATAATCAAAGCTGCTGCCAGGGATCGATCGGCTTGTGGCAGCAGATTAATCAATCAATGCTAGTAGTATATATGCTTGTTGTTAAGAAAAGACAGACAGGTTTGGACACGGGCATTGAATTGGAAGCGAGACCACGACAATCGAGGGAAAGGGGAAGAAGAGAATTCAGTCCCGGGTGCTCAACTGCTCCACGTCACCAGCGAACCACAAACAGGAGAAATTTACCTAGGGCATGCAATAGTTACCCTTCATTACGGTGCTCATTGTGAACCGATAGTGGTGATTAGAAAACGGGTTGGAGTGATGCCATCATGACCTAATGCGAACATCATACCTCTTACGGCCTTGTAATCAGCTCGCAGCCCGGCGTTTGGACCCTTCCTAGACTTATGTTTCGCCCTGCCGTGGCTTTTGGTTCGTCGTGTAAGTCGGATCGTTTGACATCCTGATTGTTCGTTGTGGGCTTTATTAATTTAAAGCCGGACGTTTCCAGCGTCTTCGTTTTAAAAAAAATCATCATATACCTCTCGCAAAAAAAGAAGAAGCAAATGTCATAAGTACGGTAACTTCGTGATGTACTAAGACTACTAGTGCAACTTTAGTTTCCTAGGTCTAGCTAAGTTAGCTTCGATGATAGAGAAGTCCACGAAAAACATCGATGATAGAGAATGGACACATGGATCGAGGCTGGCAAATGTAGAGTCGATAGCTAAAGGGCGGGATGGAAGAAGTGCTTGTGGCCGAAGAGCGACGTGCACGTGGGAGTGTAGGTGGGTGTCAAGTTTGGCGCATGGATTGGGACTCATCCATGGCCATTTCGGGCGCAACCACACACCGCGGAAACGCCATGTTCCTTTGTCCCGGCGCGCTATATTAGTGATCCGTCGAGACCCCGCACAGCACATGCTGGGTACTAACTAGCTTAGCTATATGATGATAATTGTGTTGCGTCATATGCTTAACCTAGAAACTAGCATTTCCGTTCATTTTTACGACGTGGCAATATGAATCCTATCAGCACCAGAGCTTGGAGCATCTACTGCCGGGCGCCTCAAACCCACATCATACGTCCGGCCGGGCTGTCCGGTGATTGTTCGATCACGATTTTTTGGCCCACACGGCCCCTTAAACGTCTGGGCTGACCGGCAACCCCATATTCAGTCTAACTATGAGACGGATATGGAGCGTCCGGGCGTGCCCTGGCTCTCCCGCCACGTCGGAACCCGGCCCACGCTGGCCCACCCGACCCCACATAAATCCTTCCCATCCGCTCGCCGGAGCAAATCTTAGCCACTTCACTCCCCTCCCCTCCACTACCATCCGTCACCCAAACTCGTCTCCGGCTCCTTCCAGTCGTCTCTGGCATGGCGGACAGCAGATCCGAGTCCTTCACCTCCATATCCGTTGAACCCGAGCTCATCTCACGCGGCCCCGAGGACGAGATGGCCGTCCTGCTTTCACTTCGCTGCGCCCGGGAGGAGGCCCGCGGACGGCTGCGCTTGGACTCCATCCGTCGGGAATCCATTACGTCCGCCCAAATGGCGCATTGATCCGGCACTTGGCCGGCCGTAGCCGCCTCGTCGGAGGCCGTGCGGTCCGTCTGGCGTCTCAATGCGCTGGTGGATGGGCATCCCCTCCGGTGGCGCGCCGATATTGGAGACGCACCATCGTCCCACGAGGCCATGGCACGGCGTGCACGCCGTGCAAGGCACCGGGCGCCGGAGGCGGCGGCAACCCTCGCGGCGGCGGACGTCGGCGAGGCGGAGTCGCATTCTCCGGCACCCCAGGTGGCGCATCAACTGCATTGTGATGGATGTCGGTGGCTTGTCCCGGGAGGGATTCGTCATCGATCTGACGTCCAGCAGCACCGTTCGGGTTTTGATCTTCGACGAGAAAGAGTATGGCATGGGAGACGGCGGCGCCTTGACTCCCGTGTGCCTGCTCGTGTCCCATGCCCTACCCTACCTTGCTGGCGACCGTACCAACACTCTGAGGGGCGCAGCCAGCCGCCGGACATGGCCAAGGCGGAGCCGGGTGAGCCGGAGCGAAACAAGACGAAACTCATGTCAAAGATCGCTACGTTGGATGTAATAATATGAATTTGAGGTGTCCGGATGTGGAATGCATTTTTAAAGGGTGATCGGTCACTGTCCGCGGACGCGTCCGGACGCGTCCGCTAGCCTTTGTAGGGTCTGATTTGTCAAGTCCGGTTGTAGATGCTCTTACGCTTAGTGGTGAACGTGCGTGCGTGTACGCTAACTCTTGATGCATGATGTCCTCCGTAGTTCGGACATGGCACGGCGAACCAGAGTCTAGTGACGTCGCCTCACCGGTCACCACGTACCCTTTCCTCGATCGACCTCCTCCGTGCGTCCGTCGGTGGTCCTACCTTTCTTGGGATGCGCGGTAAAGGATGACGAAGGTGACTAGGCAGGATAAAATACGTGGGGCTCGCCGGTGGAAGGAAGGAGAGGTTTCCATCGGTCCATCTTATCCCTTCCCTTCACGGCAGACCTGGTCGCGACGCCGTGCGCCATGCATGCATGCATGCTGCATGGGGTCGTGCCGCGCATGCACAGGGCCGGCAACTTTGCATGCATGCATGCATTCATTTAGTCCGTGTCCATCGATTCGCCGTCTTCTTTATGCTGTTGAAGTGCACTCGCATGCACGGACGTCCGTCCTGTCCGGCCTCGACATGTCGACACGGACACCTTGTCGATCGATTTGCTCGCTCGTCGCACGAGGGGTTTCACCGTTGGCCAACTTTGCGCTGTCTACGGATCCGTGTCATGCGATTTGTCACTTCACCACCTGGCCTTCGCCCTCTGCCCATCAGCTCTTGCACAGATGCACTGCACCGTGCAAGTACCCATGCCATGCATGCGCTTCCATAGCCCAGGCATCAGGCATACACACAGTACGCAGCACCCATGCAAACTCCTTTCTACGATACAGTAGGTGATCGATTGACGCCGTTGATAGTTGGTGCTTCTTCCTTTTTGACCATGTATGCTCTCTTTGGAGACTAAGAGCAACTCTAGCAGACCCCGCATCCGTTCCCGATCCGCAAAATAACCGCCAAAATGCGGGTACAGATCGGAAAGTCTGCTCGACCAGACCACATATCCCGCCCCGGCCCGCAAAAATTTTTGGGGGGCGCGGCAAATTTCCGTTCCCACCCCGGGAAAACGCGGGTTTCCCCCTCGCGACTGCGGTGCCCTGCTTCACAGAGAAGCAGTTGGCGGGAGAGACATTTCAGCCCGCGCTCTTTTCCCCCTTCCTTCCGCCGCCGCCCGCCCTTTCTTCCGCCCGCCCGTCGCCGGCGATTCCGGCCATATCTGTGGGCGGAATCGCTCCGCGGGGCCGCCCCACACCCTCCCGCGCCGAGCCGCTGCACCGCCTCTCCGGATCAGACGAGAAGAGCCGCCCCCCAGTCGCCGCCGCCGCTGGGATCGACCACCGCCAAGCGCACCACCCTCGTCGCCGCCCCCGGATCACTCGCCACCGGTTAGTCCCTTTTTGTGATTTTCGCAAGCTGTGTAGTAGATTGACGCGCCGGCGTGCGTGCGTGTAGATGGAGTTGACCCCGTGCGAGAAGTTCTTGCTATCCGATTCGTCCGATTCGGACGACTCGGATGTGGAGACCATGCTTGCGACCTTTCGGCAGCAAACATATTGGTCATGGCGCTTGCCGTGAAGGAGCATGAAGACGAGTACCGAAAGAGGAGGCGAGGATCTACTGTCGGGCGTCTGTGCATTCCGCGGAATCGCCATATTGGAAACGAGATGTTGATGCAAGATTATTCTTCGGAGAATCCTACATATCCTGCACACCTCTTCCGCAGAAGGTACCGAATGCGCCAAAATTGTTGAAGCTTGCGAGGCAAATTACCGGTATTTCACTCAAAGAAGGAATGTCGCAGGCTTAAAGGAATTTAGTGCATATCAAAAAATCTCCGCAGCTATGCGGGTGATTGCATATGGCGTTCCGGCTGACTAAGTCGTTGAGTATCTTCGCATTGGTGAAGATAGCACAATTGAGTCTATGCGTAAATTTTGCGAAAGTGATCGTCCGTGTCTTTGGTCCCGTTATCTTCGGGCACCAAATGAAGATGACACAAAGAAATTGATGGCAGCTAATGAGAGGAGAGGTTGGCCTGGGATGCTAGGTAGCATTGATTGTATGCATTGGAATTGAGAAAATTGTCCCAAGGCTTGGCAAAGAAATGTATTGTGGGAAATCTCATGATGCAACAATTGTGCTAGAGGCTGTAGCATCCGAGGATTTATGGATTCGGCATTGCTTTTTTGGTATGCCCTGCACACTCAATGATATCAATGTGTTGCAACGCTCTCATTTGTTTGCTAGGCTTGCTAGTGGTGATGCTCCTGTTTGCAACTACACTATCAATGGGCATGAATACACAAAGGGGTACTATCTTGCAGATGGTATATATCCTCCTTGATGCATATTTGTCAAGAGCATCAAAGAACCCAAAACAAAAAAAACAATGTGAAATTGCAAGGGTGCAAGAGGCACCCCAAAAAGACATTGAAAGAGCATTCGGTGTTTTGCAATCTAGGTTTGCCATCGTCCGAGGTCCTGTTCATTTTTGGGATAAGAAAACCCTGAAGAACATCATGACTTGTTGTGTTATCCTGCATAATATGATTCTTGAAGATGAAAGAGGAATGGACCTAGAATTATTTTACGATAATGTGGGTAGCCGTGTCAAACCAGTAGAGACCCAAACCGCATTAGAGCTTTTCTTCAGACATACAAGGAGATTGAAAATGTGGACACACACTTTCAACTTCAGAAAGATCCCATTGAGTACCATTGGCAAAGGACTGGGCAGTGACTAATTTTTGTATTCATTTGTATTTGTATTCATGACAAGTTTTGTATTGCATCATTTTAAGTTTGCTACGGTGATTTGAATAATTATTTGTAATGCAGATGATTATTGTTTTATGTTTGATTTGAATAATTGAGTTTGTTTTTGATTGTTGAATTATGTTGGATTTGAGATTTGCGGACTGATGATTTGCGGGGATGTAGCGGCGCAAAGAGCAGAACCCGCATAGCCGACCCGTCAAAAAGCATATTCCACGAATATACTTTTTTACGGGTCCGTTTGGGGGTCTGCATCTGTGCTAGCCCTCGCCGGCCCGCAAAAGCGGTTTTGCGCGAACTGCAAACGCGTTTTGCGGGAACTGCAAACGCGTTTTGCGGGCCGGCGTTTTGCGGGGTCTGCTAGAGTTGCTCTAAGGAGCTGTTCGGCAGTCCTCCAGCTCCCTGAAATCTGAGAATCTGTGGAGCTGCCTTTTTCCCACTCCATCATTTCTAGCTACAACTCAATCAACTCTTGGAGCGGACTTGGGAGCGGGAGAGTCTCCGAACAGGCCCTAATTGACCTGCTGTGCACTTTTTGGGGAAAACTTTTGCACTTAATTACGTACGAGATGTGCGCGTGCAGAGCTATACCCCTGCTAGAAAACAAAAGCGGCCAATGTGAAACCAGGTGAGTAGCTACTAGCACACGTACTCACTAGCTAATCCTTTGTCAAGGATGAGTGATTAAACAACTCGCCGAGCCAGCTGCTTGCCTGCTTTCGAGGCTTAGGTTGATCAAATACACATGGACAATAACTAGTAGCATCATCAGTAGGGATTACATATGCATGACCAAGTGTTGATCCTTGCCCACGACAAAGGAAGAACACGGTGCGTGCCCGTGCATAGAACGAGGTAACACATGCATGCATGGATGCCCAGACGCGCACTTGTCAAATCAAGAGCCGTGGTCTCCATGCGATTGTCGTCTTCGCTTGGACTCACACACACTTAAACAACTGCGCATGTGTTTGAGATTACTGTACACACCGAACTAGCTGCTACCCCTAGTTGTAGCACCATGTTACGTTCGTCATTCGAGAATGAATACTTTAAGTCGCCTCTACTCTGGTCAAAGGAGCAAAGATCTTGGGATCCCCTATTTCAATCAAGAGATCGCATGCACTATAATACCTAGCGTTTTAGTTGAAGTAAATTAGTACTAGTAACCTATACCCATGCCTTGACAAAATGGGTAGGGTTTCACGTACCTAGACTTGTTCAGTAGTAGTGGTAGACCACGAATCTTGAACTTGGTACTACTAAGGCCTCCTTTGGTTCATAGGATAGGATTATCATAGGAATAGGAATCTTGTAGGAAATGAGATAACATGTATCTCAAATCCTATGAGTAGGAATAGGAAATAAGATGTCATTTGGTTGACACCAAAGGAATTTTTCCATTGAGTCTACGCTCTTTTTTATTTTCCTATGAAATGTGAAGGATAGGAACCAATCCTATATAGGAATAGGAATCCATTCCTATGAACCAAAGGGCTCTAAAGGAAAAAATCCAATAAGAATCCTATCCTCTAGAATTCCTATGAAATTCCTCTAAACCAAAGGAGGCCTAACTTAGCTAGTTACTGTAACATCACATGTCCCAATGCAATATGAGTCTATAACCTAATAAATGAAGCTTTGCATGTTACCACACTTATGTTACTACCCACTATTGAGGTAGTAACATAGTATAGGGATATGCGTATGTTACTAGTGTATGTTACTCTCCATTGTGGCTAGTCTGACAAAATGGGTAGGGTTTCACGTACCTAGACTTGTTGAGTAGTAGTGGTAGACCACGAATCTTGGAACTTGGAAGAATCGTGTAGAAGAAGGCAAAAAAAAGCTGGAGTCTGGAGCGATTGCATATATATACAAGCATAAATATGAAATGGGTTTGTTTTTAGGGAGTACTTATGGCATCATCGACCTGGATCACTGAACGGACCATATCAAATGTTTGTGGATACGTTTAGACATCTCCGCGATCGTCATGGCGTGGATGTTCTTATTTGGACATCTTGTTTGGGCTACTAGATTTATGTTCTTAATTTTCGGCGGGGGTATTGGATCTTTGTAAAGTAGATCCTTATGAGTCCTACAACCAATTTGATCGAAAAGTCCAATGTCAAAAGGAAGGGGATTCGCTAGCTCGCTATTTAGTACGCCCTCGGCTAGCCCGATGCGAAGGAGCTGCTCATTGAAACGGCACCGACGGTGGCGCTCGTCTCTTTGGTGGCCTTGGACCGATCAAGTGCCTAAGCCTTCGCGATTACGGTGTCCTCGATGATCCACGTCAGTGACACCTTGGTCTTGGCGAACGCCACCGATCAGTCACCACACCCAGGTCTTCTCGACGTCGGTCTTCTTGCCCATCGTCGTGGGCGGTGGATTAGGCTTCGCGATTCTGGGGTCCGCAAGGATCCAGTGTCGCGACACCTTGGTCTTGACGAACGCCATCGATCAGCCACCACACCCAGGTCTTCTCGTCTTTGGTCTTCTTGCCCATCGTCGCGGGTGGTGGATGTCTGGTGTGTGTCGGCAGCTTTGGGAGAGGAGGAGGAATTGGAGGATACAGTTTGTTGATGGTGGTGGTGGTGGGGGGGGGGGGGGGGGAGCAGGAGTAGGCTTCTCGGGCGGCCCCCCGACGTGAATGCGAGTGGGCGGGAAGCCAGCTAGCCTTGGTGAATGTTCAGAGTCCCTCAGATCTCCCCTTTATTTGGGGCTAGGCTGTGGGATTTTAGACATCTGGTCCGGTCCGGCTGGCCGATTTGATAATCGATATTGAATGGCTAAAATGTCCGGATGGTTCGATTAGAATTTTTTGGACCTTCCGCATTGGAAATGCCAAATTGTTAGGTATCCGGTGGCAGTTCATAAAATTACTACTCCCTCCGTCTAGGTGAGTAAGTCATCTTAGGTTGTGCACTGCGACCAAGGCGGAGGAGAAAACGAGAGAACTTAATGTCTGTTTGCTAATTAATAGCATTGCATGTAATAAACTAACCAATGCATGTCATATTTGTTAGTCTCAAATCATTTAAAGCATGCACGGCCCACATCTCTTATTGGTTGATATGTCACGAAATAAGGAACGAGAACTGAGTTAATGTACCGTGCCTAAGTATTTTGAGATTATTTGGTTTTTTTAAGGTGACTTAGGCTAGCCATAGTGGGAGTAACTTAGGTAGTAACATAGCACATACCAAGACATATATGCTTATGTGGCATGAAGTTAATGAGGAGAGAGGTGTTTGTGATAACATAATATGGTACCGTAACATAACGCATCCCAATGCAAAATGAGTCTACAACATAATAAATGAAGGCTTGCATGACACTACACTTATGTTACTACCCACTATGATTGTAGTAACATAGACTAGTAACATATGCATGTTACGAGTCTAAGTTACAATGCACTATGACTAGCCTTACACACGGAGGGAATACAATATATTAAATGCATCACATGGATATGTCAAGTGCCCAGCCAAGCACCCACCAATACTCAGATTAGTAATTAGTGGGCAAAGCAAAGTGCATGCATTGCAGCGTCACATGCAGTGGTATCTCCTAGCTAAGCTGGCATGCATGGTGCATCAGGCTGGTCATAGTGGTATCATGCACTCGGGAATAGCAAACATGCTGATGTGACAAAGAATTAAAGAAGAGAGAGAGGGTTAGAGTAACATAGATAGATACCATGTCATGTTAAATGCTATGCTACTTTCTGTCATGCATGACAATAAATGTGATCATCTATGATACTACTCTATGAAACTATGCACTATGGAGATAGTATCATACACTATGCATGATACTAGTATATGATACTCCTCATTATGAGTAGCCAAAAGCCACAACCTTCCTCTAGCTAGGTAGTCAGTGTCCAAAATGATGTTTGTGTCGTTTTGCTTCTGATCCCTGATAATTGTCATGACAACTATTGTTGCCTGAATTGTTCCCAAGGCCACATGAAACCTGGATATATTCTAACAACAGTTTGTCTAATTCACATGTAGATGTTTTTTTAAGAATGTCACATTTAAGCTCCTACAAATACATAATGCAGCAAAAAAAAACAATGACAAAAAAATGAGAGCACAAATAAAGTGGACATCAGCTTAAATGTGAAATAACTATATTACATCTAAATGTGTCCTAGACAGATCCTTCTAACAAAATTTAACCTAGTGACATGTCGTGATGTTTTTATGATCTTCAGCTTCAAGGGCCGTTATATCTAAAGGAAACTAGTTCATAGATATAGATAGACAGGGAGAGAGAATCAGGGGAATTGTCTGCATAATGCTTGATTATTTTCTTTTAGTTTGGTTCTATAACCCTTGTCGTCATGTCACGATGTCAAAGTTAGATGCCCAACCATGCACACCTAGTACTAGTATACTCCTTGGCTTAATTTGATCACCCATCTGTTGCATGTATCCAGTGTCTTCTTTATTCCAAGTTTCCAACAACTGACAAGAAACTCATCTAGTTGCCTCATCAGATTGATTCCCTACACCAACTCTAAATTTCGGCCAAACTCGACCATACAAAAAGAAACCAACCTTGTTTCTCACCACCAACTGTTTGACCACTCCATCATTTAATCGTTTCATCGGAAACTTGATCGCTTGTTAGTTTTTTTCTTGATCAGTTGTTAGTTGACATTGATCATTGTTGATATCAAGGATTCATGTGGTAGTCACCGAATATCTTGGTTGTATACATGTTGGTTGGGCCTGACCTGTATCAATAAGTTGGACATGGCAAATCCTAGCCAACCTAAGAGTTCTTGCTGTACCCAAACCAATCACACATGCTAATCAGTTGTCTCACGCTGCCACTTGGGAAGTATCAAAAATATGACCACAAGACATAGTTCTTGTCTCTATCAGTTTGGATTATCGGTTACTTAGTATATAGTACTGCTAATGCTGCATATATTCAACTACATATTCATCACCAGACCCCATATCATGCTCTTGCAAGTCTGCAACTGCCATGTGGCCTGACTATTTGTTTATCTCTGCTATTGACTGATCACTGATTGCTTCATTAGTGGCCTGATGTAGCTAACCTGAAAAATATTGCTGCTGCCAGTTGGAATCATCGTCTCTCCCGTGCGCCTGTCCTGATTATGATCTGATCAGTTTCGCGTCGCCTTCTGCCCTATGAGATCCCAAAAAGCAAGCACAAGCTATGCGTGTGCTAACAAGTATGAATCCGAAATCATACTCGGCAAAATGGTGGGGCGTTTTTCTTTTGGTGGGGTTCTGTTATAGTTGGTGCATTTTGAGTATAATCTATGTTCAGTCAACAAGTAGTGGTTTACTAATGATACTCTAAAGGCTATCATTTGGCCATGCAAGACGAAATTATGGAGCAAGATTCGCATGTCGCAACGCCTGTTTAATCAGCAGAGTAGTACAAACGCCTCCTTATACCAGGCCTATATATTTTTTTTAGAGGGTAGATGCTCTAGCTAGAGTGGTTTTCCTTTTCAGTGTGTAACGGAAGAATGGTAAAAAAAAAGTGGGATTTTTTACTACATTTATCAGTCTGGTGCATGTGTTAATCTATCTATAAGTAGGGGCTTACATATGTTTGTCAGTCTGGATTCATATCAGTACATGGAAGAAGATGGAGCACCCTATGCAGCTTGCGTGGTTGTCCGTGGCGATAGGCTGTGAAGGCGCGTGAGAGGGCATTGTTTACGACATGCCATCTGATTAATTATATGGTTAACTCTTGACACACAAACCTAATATTACATGCATGAAGCATTGTGCCTTCACGATTCCAACCTCGCAGATCAAAAGTCCACGACTCTATCCCATTGACTACTGATTACCACACAAGGATTGCTTGTTTGACTACTGATTAAAGGTGCCTGTCCCAATGAGAACATGTAGAGTAGTAGGAGTACATTCTTTGAGGCAAGTGAGTAGTGCACCGTCAAAACCTGTTTTTTTTTTGTGAGCGGTAGTTCCGTATCAGAGTAATCAGCAGTAGTCTGTAGAGGGCCCAAGCTGCTTATGTCTGAAGTGTGATACTGCAACTGTAAGTGCAACTTGAGATGGGAAAGTGGGGAGGTTTCAACGGAGAAGGGAGAATCTGGCTGTCGCTGACAGTTAGTTTATTTTCTGAGAAAGTCTAATGACTGTTTGTGTTTTTTTAAGGTTATACTGACATTTTATGATGAGTGTTCAGTTTGTGTCGAATATTATGTGCGACAGTGCGAGTCGGGTTACGTTTGGACTTGTGTTGTACTGTGGGTAGGATATGTGTCGTGTCGGAGTCAAACGCATTGTATGCTTGGCTATAAGAGGCAGCCAAGTCACCCGGTGTTGCAGTATCTCCGGGAGAAGCGCCGCCTCCGCTATCACCATGCCCATCACCAACACCACCATCGTGACTACCACTTGGTGCACCGCTGCCACTCCCCCTGGAGCACTAGGGCCAAATACCAGGGCAGCTGAGCCCAGGGAAATTGCCCCGACCATACGCCATGAGAATTTTATTGGACCAACTCTCGTCGACAAACAGGTCGTTGCCGTGCCAGAAGTCGTTGTCGAGGTCGGCGTCGAATGTGAGCATGATGCCTCTACCTGCAACATCACCACGGGTGCCGCCAAACTGCCGCCTCCTCCGTTGATGGTGTACGCGCCCATGGAGTGGACGCTGGCCGGGCCAAGCGCGGGATGGCTCGTCAATGACCCAGATCGCCACTTCTTCAATGAGGAACTCGGGGCACCACCCTGGAACATCCGCATGTCCAACCATAAACAACCATGTCGTCTCTCTCTGTCATCTCTCTCCGCCGCACAACACACAACAAAGGGAGTTTCACAATAAATGGGAATTTTTTTAGATAGCTTTGGATAAACTTCTTCCCATGTCCTATTCACGGATATGCCTGTTTTGACGGATTGGATTGGAGATGCCATTATCCCTTCTCTTCACGCCGGACTTGGTCGCTGCCGTGCACCATGCGTGTGCATGCATGCATGTAGTCCATGTTCATCGACCGCCATCTTCTTTATGTTGTTGCACTCGCATGCACGGACGTCCGCCCTCGACCTGTCGACACGGATACCTTGTGGTTTGCTCGCTCCTCGCACGAGGGATTTCACTGTTGTGTCTTGGCCAACTTTGCGCTGTCTACGGATGTGTGTCATGCGTCCTTCATCACCTGGCCCTCACCTTCCATAGCACAGACACGCACATACAGACATACAGTACGCAACACTTTTTTTTAGACATCAGTACAGACACAAGCGCTCATATACACACGCATACACTCACCCCTGTGAACGCACACACGCACACCCTACCTCTATGAGCACATCCGAAAGACTGAGCCGGCATATCATCTTGAAATTTAAGAAGTCATCGTAGGCACCTCATCATCGACGGAAACGTCTCCTCCCACTGAATGCGCATCGCCGGAAATCCTGAAATAAATCCAGAAATAAATACGAGCACCAGAATTTGAACCCTGGTGGGTTAGGGATACCACAGTCCCTCTAACCAATCCAACCATGCAAACTCCAAAGGTAGACTGGTAGAGTAGAGTAGCATGTTCAAGAAAAACAAACTAAATGATAACGCTCACACGTGTGACACTTATTAACATGGCCCAAACGCAGTTGATACCGTTCGATTCGTTTGAACGGATATTACAGCAGTTGCCATTTGGGTTGAGAGCCATGTAAGCACACACATCGTCGCGTGGGCGTTAGCATTTAGTGCCACACGTGTGGGCGCCTCTCGCCCGAACAGACACACGACGCTCGCGCGAACGTGTGGGTGAAACTGCTCTTCACCCACACGACGCTCGCACCGTGACAGATGGCAACAACAGTTGTGCATATGCGGCAACTAGCTAATCACACACGGCAACTATGATTGACCATAGATGACAATTATAGTTTGATCACACATGACAACTCCAATTAGTTGCACATGGCAACTATATTTAATGATACATGCCAAATAAAGTTATTCACATATGACAACTATAGTAATTAGACATTGCAACTATATTTAATTACACGTGGCAACTAAATTAATTAAACACGCGTTTGCGTTCACGTGGTGAGGATGAGCAGTTGCCACACAAGGTCGTGTGGGCCATCGTACCTGGGTCCGAAAATGTGTGTGTAGTTTTAATGTTCGTCCACACAGGGTCGTAGGGCTAACTCCAAAGTACGACTTGATGAGTCGTGTGGTCAGGTGTCCATTGTGGCACACGTGTCACACTTATTGTCGTCCAAAAAGAAACTAGCTAAAGAGCTAGGGAATTGATGTCCTTGATAGTTGGTGCCGTGGCTCCTTTTTGAGTTTTGACCTTGACCATATGCTTTTCTTGGAGACGAATTAACCTGTGCACTTTTTAGGGGAAAACTTTTGGACTTAAGTAGTACGTACAAGATGTACGCGTGCATACCTATACTCTGCTACAAAATAAAGGTGGTCAATGTGGAACCAGGTGCGTGCTAATCGATCACTAGCAGCTAATCATATCTATTACTACACTCAGTAGCTAATCCGTTTGTCAAAGATGAGAGATTAAACAACTGGCCGATGGAGCTAGCTTTTGAGTCCTGGACTAATTCATGATTAACTAGCATCATCCGTGGTGATTACATATGCATGACCGAGTGTTGATCGATCCTTGCTCACGACGAAGGAAGAACACGGTGCGTGCGTGCATGGAACTAGGGTAGCACATGCATTGGTGCATGCCATTAGCTCGGACGCGCGCTAGTCAAATCCAAAGCGGTGGTCTCCATGCTCGCGTTTGTCTTCTTCGCCCGTGTTTGGGATTACTGGACAGTCCAAGCTAGAGTATCTTGTCACATTCGTCATTCGAGAATGAACAATTAAAGTTGTGTGTACTCTGGTCAAAGGAGCAAAGATCTTGGGATTCTTTCAATCAAGAGATCCCCATGCACTTGACACCTATATAGTGCCTAGCTTTCTAGCTCAAGTAAATTATTGATCTATACCCATGCCTTGACAAAACTGATAGGGTTGAGTTAAATACATCGGAGGTGCCTAAACTTGTCCTATACGGTCAGTTTGGTGCCTAAAGTTGCAAAATACACAAAACTGGGGCTCAAACTTGTCCGATCGTGCAAACACGATGCCTTCGTCCGTACTCCAACACGTTGTCCGCGTGGCGTGCTAGCGCGGCAGTGGCCCATGTGCCCGCTCGTGAGGAATTATTTTACAGAAACCAACCTCGAGCTTTATTTAATCATGTAGGGAAGTCCTGAAGTATAGGGTATGCTAGATAGAAATAAAATGGAAAAAAAAACACATATGAGTTTCGAAAAGGCACCTCCGGGTCAACTACCGGCACGATCCAGCCATGCAGCTGAACTTTGCTTTCCATAAGAATGTTAGCAAGAAAGCTATTGTAGACTAATTGATGCGTTTATCCATCATTTATTTTTTATTTATTACCACTGTTTATTTTTTATTTTTCCTAGTTCATGGTTAGTTTTATGACACACAAGTTTTCCCATATAAAAATACAATAATTACCAATATTAAATTTCTTTGTATTTTCAAATCTTTTTTCTTCTTTTGTTATCGTGTACTTTGAAGAGGTAAAAATGAACTTTTTCAAAATTTTATGTTAATTTAAATAGTTCAACCCATATTAAATACTATTGTGTAAATTCGTATATCTTCATTCTGCACCAGAAGCACACACAATTATTGTGTATCTTCACTCTATTTCTAGAATATCCAATTATTAAAAATTTGACAACTTTGTATTTTGTAAACTACTCAACATGTATTAAAAATTATTTTTTAATAATATTAAATTCTACAAATGTATCCAAACATGTCAACCATGTTTGTAGAAATATAAGGATATTCAAAAAAAAATCCGGCAAAAAAGAGCTGATTTTTGCATGTATTTATCTTTTTCGTATCTCTCACATATAAGCACAGATTTTGATAAAAATTCACACGATATATTACACTTCTATTTGTGCACATATAAAAAATTCGGATTTTTTTGCGCTGTAAAAATCCTTTTCTTTGATGTTCAAAAAACGGGCACAATATGCCCGTGCTGCAAAGTTACAAAAAAGGCGAGACCAGAGAGGCTAGCGCCCCTGGTATATTTTTATAGAAGAATTACCTTTTGAATAACAACACAATATGTACAGTTCGACTTCATGATTGTCTATTCAGCAGAGTTTGGCGCGGTGGACTCACACATTTTCTTTAGTTTTTGTCTGTCACACGCTTATACTGACATAGGTTTTTCCTACGTGATTAAATTAAATATGAGGGGCTTCCTGCAAAAACAATCTCAAGCGCAGGCCACCCAGCACCTTCCATGCTCTCTGCCACTGACATGTGGGGTTGTCACGCCACGTGGGTAGAGCATACGCCCAGATACGGAAGGAGGCATCGTAGTTGCACAGCCGGACAAGTTCAAGCACCAATTTCATATATTTTGCAACTTTAGGCACCAAACTCTCCGGGCACAACAAGTTGAGGCACCCCTAGCGTATTTAACTCGATAGGGTTTCACAAGGTATCTAGAGCCCTAGACTTGTTCAGTATACCTAGTAGACCAGGACACTTGAAATTGGAAAAATCGTACGTGTGGAAGAAGGCAAGAAGCTGAAGTACTCCGAAGATTTTACTGGAGGTTTGAACACAGAAAAGCATTAAAAAAAACATGTTTTGTTGAACTTTTACTTTTGGATTTGTAATTTACTCTACAAGCTCGTAAATTATATTTTCAAATAATTCAACCGACCACATGCGTATGTCAAGTGACACCCATCAATACTCAGATTAGTAATTAATGAACAAGCAAAGTGCATGGCTGCAGGACGCAGCGTTACATGCAATGCTATCTTCTAGCCAGGCCGGCATGCTTGGCGCATCAGAAGCCACAAACTTCTCTAGCTAGCTAATCATTGTTCAAAATGATGTTCTGCTGTTTTGCATCTGTTCCCTGGTAAATTGCCATGACAATTATCGTTGCCTGAATTCTTCCAATGGCCACATGAACACAGGATATATATCCTAATGAAATTTAATTATATTGGGCCTTCTGTGGTTTGTAGGATTTTAGTAAGAATTCTATAGAATGGGATTTCTAAAGGAAAAATCCCTATAGAGTATAGAGCCCTTTGGATTGTAGGAATAGGCTCCTATTCGTATGTAGAATTGGTTCCCATCCTTGACATTTCAAAGAAAAAATATATTTGCTCGGACCTAATGGAAAAGTTTCTATCCAATGAACCAAATGACGTCTATTTTTTTTATAGAAACTGAGATACATGTCATTTTATTTTCTATGTCTTTTCTATTCCTATGATTTTCTTATCGTATGAACCAAGGGGGGCCTTGTTAGTAGAGTGCGACCGTACCAGTCATCTGTTATAACTGAAGATTCACATTAAATTTGGTAATACTCTAGTGACATGCTGTGATTTTTTACGATTCGAGCTGACCCCAAAAACAAAATGAATATATCATTATCTGCAGCTACATCGGCCCATATATCCTGGAAAGGCACTGGCGTACTGCGTGTACGAAGATATATAAAGACAGAGTTAGAGAATCCAGGGAAGTGTCTGCAGAATGCTCAGTTTTCTAACTTTTACTTTGGTTCCATAGCCCATGTCTACATGTCAATATGTCAAACTTAGATGCCCAACCATGTACTACAGTACTAGTAGTATTCATTTGCTTAATCTGATACCTCATCTGTTGCATGTATCCGGCGCATTCTTTATTCCAACAGCTGACAAGAAACTCATCTAGCTGCCTCATCAGGTTGATTCCGTGCACCAACTCCAAATTTCGGCCACACTCAACCTTACAAAAAGAAACCAACCTTGTTTCTCACCACCAACTATTTTGACCATTGATCATTTTCTGGAATTTATTCAACGGAAACTTGATCACTTGTTAGCTGACATCGATCATTGTTCACATCAAGGATTCATTTGGTAGTCACTGAATCTAGGAAATCTTGATTGTATACCTGTGTTACAAGTTGTCAAGTAGCACATGTTGGTTGGGCCTGGCCTGTATCAATAAGTCGGACATGGCAAATCCTAGCTAACCTACGAGTTCTTGCTGTGCCAAACCAATCACACATGCTAACCAGTTGTCTCACGCTACCACTTGGGAAGTGTCAAGCTTATGATCACAAGATATAGTTCTTGTCTCTATCAGTTTGGATTATCGGCTTAGTATATAGTACTACTAATGCTGCATATATTCAACTACATATTCATCACCAAACCCATATCATGCTCTTGCAAGCCGGCAACCGCCATGTGGCCTGACTATTTGTTTATCTCTGCTATTGACTGATCACTGATTGCTTAATTAGTGGCCTGATGTATCTAACCTAAAAAATATTGCTGCTGCCAGTTGGAATCGTCGTCTCTCTCCCTCTCTCGTGCGCCTGTCCTGATTATGATCTGATCAGTTTGGCGTCGCCTTATGCCTTGTGAGATGCCAGAAAGCAAACACTATTTATGCGTGTGCTAACAAGTATGAATCCGAAATCACACTCGGCAAAATGGCGAGGTGTTTTTTTTCCAGGGTTCTGTTATAATTGGTACATTTTGAGTATAAAATATGTTCAGTCAGGAAGTAGTGGTTTACTAATGATTCTCGGACGGCTATCATTTGGCCATGTAAGACGAAATTATGCAGCAAGATTCGCGTGTCGCTTTACCATAAAAACGCCCGTTCAGAACCCGGCCTATGTATTTGGGAGGCGACCAATGTTCTAGCTAGAGTGGTTTAATTTCCAGTGTGTAACTGAAACTGAAGAACGGTCAAGATTTTTGACTATACGTACTCCTACCCTACCATGGTGCATGGGTTAATCTACTATCTAAGTATGGGTTAATCTACCCTACCATGGTGCATACGTACTCCTCCCCTACCATGGTGCATACGTAGTTAATTTATCTGCTTGGATTCATATCAGTGCACGGAAGGAGATAGAGCACCCTATGCAGCTTGCCTGGTTGTCTGTGGTGTTAGGTTGGGAAGGCGCGTGAGAGACCATTTGTTTATCACATGCCATCTGATTAATTATATGGTTAACGACTGTCACACAAACCTAATATTCCATGCATGAAGCATTGTGCCTTCAGAGGTCCAACCTAGCAGGTCAGACCCTATCTCATTGATTACGGATTAGGCTGGTTGTAATGGGGAGTAATACTAGTGTATGATACTACATCCGTGCATAGTATCATATGTTAGTATCATAGGATAGTTAATTTATTGCCACGCATGACACATAGTAGCATATCATTTATCATGATATGATACTCAACTTTCTCTTTTTTCATTTAATTCTATGTTAACTCATCAAAATTGCTTGTTTGACTACTCCCATTACGGGCAGCCTTAGCACACAAGAAATGCTTGTTTGAGTACTGATTAAAGGTGCATGGCCCAAGGTAGGCATGTAGTGCTGCAGTGGTACATCCTTTGAGGCAAGTGAGTCCATCGGTGAAGAACCTTTCTTTGTTGGTAGAAATAGTACTCCCTCTGTAAAAAAATATAAGAGTGTTTAGATCACTACTTTAGTTATCTAAACGCTCTTATATTTGTTTACGGAGGGAGTACTTCTGTATCGAGAGACATGATACAGTGAACTGGAAGTGCTGCCCTGCGTCGATGGCAAGTTTCAGTATGGACTATAGTGGAAAGGTAGCAAGGAAAGGTGCAACTGCAGGAGAGTAAAACTGTAGCATATGAAGAGCGATACTGCAACTGCAACTGCAACAACAAGTCTGTAATGTATACATGAGATGCAGTGGGCTCGACAAAAAGGTGAAAAGGCTCCGAACAGTATAGAAGGTCCACAGAAGAAAGGCTAAAAAGAAATTGCAACTTCGAGGATACATGGACCAGTGCGCTGGGCCATGACGCCATACGGCCTGTGTGAGTGTCCGAAGCCTAAACTGCTCTAGTGGTGGTCCTATTCAACGCTGGTTCCTATTCAGCGCCTTAAGCGCCCGTTACAGGTATTCCTGCTAACGGGCGCATACCCCCCTTGCCACGTTGGGCCGGCCCAGTTTTAGTTTTCTCTCTCTTTTCTAAACTCCAAAATAGTGTGCAAGAGCTGGGTATCGAACCGACGACCACGCAGTTCATAGTATAGCAAGACAACCACTGGACCACATAGCCACGTTTGATTACATACATGTTTTTTCGTCTTATCTTCTTGATATTCTTCTTTTCCTTTTTTCTTTCCTTTTGTTTCTTTCTTTTCCAAATTCGTGAAGCTTATTTTCTTCATGATGAATTTTTTCTGCAAAATCGATGAACTTTTTTCTCAGATTCGATGAACTTTTTGACAAATTCCATGAACTTTTTTCCTGTTTATTATTATTTTTAAAAAATGTAGTATTTTTTAAAAAATTGTCGATGTTTTTTTCGAAATTGATGAACATTTTCATATGAATTTTTTTTTTCCAAATATGGGAACCTTTTTCAGGTTTGTGGTTTTATTTGGAAAATTAATGATTTTTAACTTTTGTCATAATTTGATGAACTTTTTTCCAAAATTGATGAACATTTTCCAAATCCTTGATTTATTTTCTAAAATCCATGAGGTTTTTTCTCAAAATTTTCAAATTTTAGGTTTATTGTATTTTTTAAAATTGTGAACTTCCTTCAATTTTTGTGGTTTATTTCAATTTAAGTTTTTCCACAAAAGTCAATGGTTGAGTGGTTAATTGGTCATTCGTAGACCGGTCAGCCATCGGACTAGACGAACCGAGTGAACTGGTGGGTTACCTAATTTATGTTTGCGCGTGGTTTCCTGATCTCCTAGCTGGAGGTGACAGTTAGGAGGACAAGTTAGATGTCCTCTACTTTGTTGTTGCAAGTTTTACGTGGCTGCTACGGGCTTAGCAAGAACCGTTCTTCCCTACGCATCAAAAACAACAACGATTTTTCGTCAAGTGTGTTGTTTTAACCTTCAACAAGGACCGGGCGTAGCCACACTCGATTCAACTAAAGCTGGAGAAACAGACACCCACTAGCCACCTGTGTGCGAGGCATGTCGGTAGAACCAGTCTCGCGTAAGCATACGCATAATGTCGGTCTGAGCCGCTTCATCCAACAATACCGCCGAATCAAAGTATGACATGCTGGTAAGCAATATGACTATTATCGCCCACAACTCTTTGTGTTCTACTCGTGCATATAACATCTACGCATAGACCTGGCTCGGATGCCACTGTTGGGGAACGCAGTAATTTCAAAAAAAATTCTATGATCATGCAAGATCTATCTAGGTGATGCAAAGCAAAGAGAGAGGAGAGTGTTGTCTACGTACCCTCATAGACCGAAAGCGGAAGCGTTATGACAACGCGGTTGATGTACTCGTACGTCTTCACGATCCGACCGATCCAAGTACTGAATGTACGACACCTTTGTGTTTAGTACACGTTCAGCTTGATGAAGTCTCTCATACTCTTGATCCAGTTGAAGCCGAGGGTGAGTTCCTTCAGCACGATGACATGGTGACGGTGATGATGATGCTACTGGCGCAGGGCTTCTCCTAAGCTCCGCAACATATGATCGAGGTGTGTAACTGTGGAGGGGGGCACCGCACACGGCTAAAAGATCAACTTGTGTGTCTATGGGGTGCCCCGGGCCACGTATATAAAGGACGGAGGAGGAGGAGGCCAGCCTAGGAGGGGCGCGCCTATAGGGGGAGTCCAACTAGGATTCCCAATCCTAGTTGGAGTTCCCTTCCTTTTCCAAGAGGACAGAGAGGGAAGGAGTAGGAGAGGGAGAAGGAAAGAGAGGGGGGCGCCGTCCCCTCCCTAGTCCAATTCGGACTTGCCATAGCGGAGGCGCGCGGCCACCCCTTGAGGCCCTTCTCTCCTTTCTCATATGGCCCATTAAGGCCCAGTACTTCCCCCGGTGAATTCTCGTAACTCTCCGGTACTCTTAAAAATACCCGAATCACTCGGAACCTTTCCGATGTCCGAATATATCCTTCCAATATATCGATACTTATGTCTCGGCCATTTCGAGACTCCTCGTCATGTCTGTGATCTCATCAGGGACTTCGAACAAACTTCGGTCATTGTCGGTGTCAAAACCGGCGGATCTCGGGTAGGGGGTCCCGAACTGTGCATCTAGGCGGATGGTAACAGGAGACGAGGGACACGATGTTTTACCCAGGTTCGGGCCCTCTTGATGGAGGTAAAACCCTATGTCCTGCTTGATTAATATTGATGATGTGTGTTACAAGAGTAGATCTACCACGAGATCAAGGAGGCTAAACCCTAGAAGCTAGCCTATGGTATGATTGTTGTTCGTCCTATGGACTAAAGTCATTCGGTTTATATAGACACCGAAGAGGGCTAGGGTTACACAGAGTCGGTTACAATGGTGGGAGATCTACATATCCGTATCACCAAGCTTGCCTTCCACGCCAAGGAAAGTCCCATCCGGACACGGGACGAAGTCTTCAATCTTGTATCTTCATAGTCTTGGAGTCCGGCCGATGATGATAGTTCGGCTATCCGGACACCCCCTAGTCCGGAACTCCCTCAGTAGCCCCTGAACCAGGCTTCAATGACGACGAGTCCGGCGCGCATGTTGTCTTCGGCATTGCAAGGCGGGTTCTCCCTCCGAATAATTTATAGAAGATTGTGAACACCAGGATAGTGTCTGGCTCTGCAAAATAATTTCCACATACCACCGTAGAGAGAATAATATTTACACAAGTTCAATCTGCTGGCGTATTTCGTGACATGACGTCACAACACTACCAAGCCTTTACTCGAATCATTTTTATTGTACCACCTCAGCGCGTTTAGCGAAGCGCTTTCCTTGGCACGTCTTGTCGAAGCAGAGATCGTGTTCCCCTTATTCCGGGATTCCCATAAATACGGACGTGGGTAACCCAACCGCGCCCGTTGCCAAGCCCCCTCCATCGAAGGCGGGTTTCAAACGGTCACGGCGACGGCTCTTGGTATTCTTCCTCTTTATAATGAGACCAAGGCCAGTTCTTTTTCTTCAATCCTCAATCGAATCCGCTCCTCGCCCCCGAGTTCCAACACCCAGGGCTCCAGATTTGGGTACCTTCGACCTTCGAAAATGTCCGGCTCCGACCTATGGGGCCGGTGGATGCCCTCTTCCGTGACGGAAGAAGACGTGTTAAAGCTGAGAGACACCAGGTACTTGACCTATGAGATTTCGCATAGGTTGCCTGCCCGAGGGCAAGTTATTCCTACTCCCGAGCCCGGCGAGAGCGTTGTGTTCGTGTCTCACCTCTGTCGGGGCTTAGGCTTCCCGATGGACCCCTTCGTGAGGGGGCTCATGTTTTACTATGGGCTAGAATTCCATGACTTGGCTCCGGAGTCCATCCTCCACATCTCATCGTTTATTGTCGTTTGCGAAGCCTTCCTCCGCACTACCCCTCACTTCGGCTTATGGCTCAAAACCTTCAATGTGGAGCCGAAGATGATTGAGGGGCATCAGGCAGAGTGCGGAGGGGCGGTCATAAGCAAGAGGGCCGATGCTCCATGGCCCGAGGGCTCTTTTCAGGAGGAGCTCGGCGTGTGGCAACAGGAGTGGTTTTATATCACCGCTCCCAGGGGCAGCAGGCAGAGGCCGCCGCCCGTCTTCCGCTCGGGCCCTCCACAATAGTTGACATCATGGGTCAACAAGGGGTGTGACTGGGGGCCGTCCAAAGACGTACCCCTGTTGTAGGACCGGATTTGAGGCCTCCAAGAAAGGGAGATCAATCTAGTCGCAGTGGTACAGGTTATGCTGATCCGGCGCCTACTGCCCTGCAAACGTCGCCCCCTCCGCCTGTGGGAATTTAATCCGGAGGGGCCACGAGCTCTTCAACACTTCATGGGTTTGACACCTGCGAAGATGTACAAACTGTTCTTCGGATCGCAAGAGATGCGTCCGGACTTGACCGAGGATGCTGGCCTAAGCTGCAATCGCCCGGATACTCAAGTAAGTAGCCCTGTGCCCGGACACATTGTTTATCTATTTATCGTGGTTTTGCCTTTTGACCAGCTATCCCTTGGACAGGAGTGGATAGCGCAAGCAAAAATGATACGGTGTCCGGCCCCCCTCCTTGAGACCACGCAGGATCCCGTGTTAATCAAAATGTTGGAGGTTGCACCCTCGGAGGAGGGCGAAGGGGGGCACAGGGGAACTACCACCTCTGCCAAGGAGGTTTTCAATAAGGGAGGAATCAAGAGTACCCCCTTCTAGGGGGAGAAGAGGACAGCTTCCGAAGACCCGGAGGCCAAGGCCTCGAAGCGGGGAAAGAAATCTGTACCGGAAGGTCCTGTGCCGGGAAGAGTCCCGGCCGTACTGTCTCCTCGGAGGAATCAGCCCTCTAGCGAGCCGTAAGTAAAAAAGGAGGAATTTTGTAATAGTGGACACCCCTGCTTAATTTTTAAGGGTAACCGAAGTTTTCATCTTGTAGTTCGGATCTCAGCCCGTCTCAGCACAGCTCATCTTCGGGAGACCTTCGTCCGGAGATGATGGAGAGTGAAACGCCTCCATCTGCCGCCCCATCATGCGGGGCGGACGACCCTGAGGTGTCGTCGCGGAGGGTCTCCCCGAGTCCGGCGGGGCCAGAGAGTTCGGCACCCATTGGAGTACGGCCGGTGGAGCTACAGGATTCGCTTAAGAGGGCGTTCATCTCGGAAGATCACCGCACATTAATGAGTACGGTGATTGAAAGGATCTCGTCCGCCGAGAGCGGGTTGTATGAGGCCGTCAGAAGCTTGCTGACGGGCTTTGAGGTATGCAAAAAATGACATACCTTTTGACAGTTTTGCACATGAAGTGCGCCCTGTATAGATAGTAGCCCCTGAGGCTTGGTATGTTGTCGAAAACGATAGCATGCCAAGGATCATAATCTCAGTTGTAGAATGTCGCCTTTCGTTTGCAGGTGGCGGAACGTTCGGTAGCCAGCCGGACTGATGGATTTGCCGAGCTGAGGAGGCAACTCGACGTTGCGGATGCGGACATCTCGCTGGTCAATAAACGACTTGATGAGTCACAAGGTATGTGGTTGCTCCGCGGTCTCCTAGTAAGGGAGATGACGCCCATTCCTTACAATTTGTATGCTTGATGCAGATGGTGCTGTTGCTGTGGAAGACCTTCGAGCAGAACTTGCTCGGGCCAAGGAGCAAGCCAGAAAAAGCGAGGCGGCTGCCTCGAAGGCAGCGGAAGAGCTAGAAGCCGAGAAGGCTGCTCACTGCCGAAGCAGGGAGGAGATGGCCGGAATGGCCGCGAATTTAAAAGTTGCTACCGACCGCCAGGAGGTTCTTGAAAGAGAACGCCGAGCGGAGCAAGAGGACCTGAAGAAGGCCGACGCCGAAGCCAAGGATGCCCGTAGTGCGATGCGGGCTATGAAGGAGGAACTGTGTCAGGTCGGAGACATTGTGGCTGGAAAGCCCTTTATGCTGCGTAGGAAGTTCACGGATCCGAAGTATGCTCAGCTGGGCCGATTATATGGTGCGGAGGATCCTTATCTGGACTTGGCAGCGAGTGCGGCGGACGCAGTTGTGCACTTCCGAAGCCAGAAGGATCACGAAATGGAAGAGCTTTTCTGGTCTCAATTCCATAGTTCGGAGCGTCCACTTCCGTTGAGTGATCGGCTGGTTGAGTGGGCTGAGCTAAATAGATTGTCCGGACTTGCCATGACGGATGTGGTCGCTCATCTGTGGCCGGGAAGGCCCAAGCCGAAGAGTTATTTTGGCTTGTTGCAGCAATTTCTTGGGGCGGTGCCGCGTATTGGGGCGATGAAGCGGTCGGCGTGTATAGAAGGTGCACGGATGGCTCTCGCCCGTGGTAAGACATACTGGGCGGAGATGGATGCCACCGCTGTTGCATCCCGGGGTTCGGATAAAAGCCGGATCCCCACCGAGCACTATTTTGAGGAAGTCCTGCAGGGCGCTCGTTTAATAGAGTCGCAGTGCTCGAAAAATGTTATGTTTGAATGACATGTATGATTTCTGAGATCATGTTTATAATACAATAGCTTTTTATACTTGTGTGTTCAAGTATTGAACTATCTCCTGTGCGGCCGTATATGTATGTATAATCTGAAAGATGGCAGTCTTTGGCTTCAGCCCCCACGCACATGGTGCGGGGGTGTTTGCAAAAAGAAAAGCTTTTTCACACTTGATCCAACGTCTTGGTCCTTTTAAGGAGGTGATAGCGTAGCAAACTAGGCAACCGGACTATAATGCTTTATCACTTTCACTTAGCCATAGGAGCTCGAATGTGGGGCTACTATATAGCCCCTGGCGGCACCGCTCTTCTCCGAACTCGGGGTGCGTATGTGCCTGACCGGGAAGCGGTCCTTCGTCAAAGCGGAGGAATTCTAAACATTCCAATGGTCGATCGAATGGTTGACCAGTCTCTCGCTATATCATGACAGTCAGTTTTCGGCTTTCTCTACTGAGGTGCTCGCCCGGCCGAACCGGGGCACAATCGCAGTAGTTCTCCTGGTGCCGCGTTAGCCGATGATACGGAACGTAAGGCAGCAAAACACAGGAGCCGGGCAAACCCAACATTTTACCAAAGACATGATTCGGAGCTGATGCATATAAGGCCTAACTCGAGACGCCGAACACTCCCTAAGGTGTTCGGTCTTTATGATACCGGGCAGAACAATGCCCTAAGCCCCTAGTGTCCAGGTACAGACGGGAACTTCTGACGCGGCCGATGCCAAAACGCCAGCCTCCTCCTCGGCTATGGTAGAAAACCAGGGGATGTGTATCAATAGGAGACAGTAAGAAAGGTTTACGCAGGGTCTTAATCTGAAAAGAATCCTTGCAATGGGTCCCTGCTGCACGTCTGCGCCTGTGTCTCCGTTGTGCTGTATCCTAGACGGGTGTAGCACGTGCTTCATCTGTAAAAGAGAAGGACTTAGTTTCTAAGAAATATCGTGCAAAAGTTGTGTTAAAATAAAGTATAATTTGGTAGATAAAGAAAGTTGAGCTTTATTGGCTCTCATCGTTTAAACGCGCGACCCCTTATAAAGGGGGTATGCGGATGGGAAGCCCCTTGTTTATTTACGCCGGACTCGCCTAACCGTGTCCGGGGTCTGAATGACCTGTGTTTAGGGGCCTTGACAAGCAAGGTCGGAGTGGCTGTCAAGGCAGCCCCACGCACTCCGTGGTCGAGGAACACTCCTAGTTACTATTTAATGAGATTATGCCGCGTGGACCGGGCATTGTAAGTATAGGAGACGTGTAGTGTGGTATGGCGTTAAAGCGGGCGAAAGCTTTGCGTCCCAGTAGTGCTTGATGGCCACTGTTTAATGGGGCGCGACGAAGAGTGAGCCTTTCGCGACGGAGGTTGTCGGATGAACCGAACACAACCTCTAGTGGTACAGAGCCCGTATAATTGGCTTAAAGGCATGGCATCACTCCTTTGAAGGAAATGCTGTTATGGCGAATGTTGGTAGGGTCTATCCCCATTCTGCGGACGGTGTCCTGGTATGGCAGGTGCCGCGCTGTGTTTTCGTGTTATCACATGAAGTGAGTTCACTGTTTTGACTTCTAGTGGGAAAGTCTTCTGTTTTCTGGAGTGCTGCTTTTGGGGTTCGTCACTTTTGCTTGGTGTGTCGAGCCCCTTGTGTTCGGCATTAAGTCGGCCGGACTGCTTGAAGACCCAACAATCTCTGTGGGTATGGTTTGCAGGCTTTCCGGGGGTACCGTGTATTTGACATAGCCTGTCCAGAATCTTGTTTAGGTTGGATAGCTCGTCACTGTTGTCCTTGAGGGGCAGTGTTTTGTTATTCGGCCGAGAGCTTTTGAATCTGGTGTTGACCGCTGTACTATTTGGGTCATTTTCCTTGTTCCGGCGCTGATCTTTTCTGCGTCATGATTTCCCATTTCCATCCCTGACTTCGGATGTACTCGGGTCGCTGGTGCTGCATCTAGTGTTGGGGAACGTAGCAGAAATTCAAAAATTTTCCTACGTAACACCAAGATCTATCTATGGAGAGACCAGCAACGAGTAGAAAGGAGAGTGCATCTACATACCCTTGTAGATCGCTAAGCGGAAGCGTTCAAGTGAACGGGGTTGATGGAGTCGTACTCGTCGTGATTCAGATCACCGATGATCAAGTGCCGAACGTACGGCACCTCCGCGTTCAACACACGTACAGCCCGGTGACGTCTCCCACGCCTTGATCCAGCAAGGAGAGAGGGAGAGGTTGAGGAAGACTCCATCCAACAGCAGCACAATGGCGTGGTGGTGATGGAGGAGCGTGGCAATCCAGCAGGGCTTCGCTAAGCACCATGGGAGAGGAGGAGGAGGGAGAGGGGCAGGGCTGCACCAACGAGAGATCAAATCGCGTGTTATGGGCAGCCCCATGCCTCAATATATATAGGGGAAGGGGAGGGCTGCGCCCCCTTTAGGGTTTCCCACCCCCAAGGGGTGCGGCCAGCCCTAGATGGGAAAGGGGCGGCGGCCAAGGGAGGATTCCCTCCCCCCCAAGGCACCTAGGAGGTGCCTTCCCCTCCTAGGACTCTTCCTTAGGGTTCCCCTTTGACCCTAGGCGCATGGGCCATGAGGGAAGTGGCGCCCCAGCCCACTTGGGGCTGGATCCCTTCCCACTTCAGCCCATGTGGCCCCCCGGGGCAGGTGGCCCCACCCGGTGGGCCCCCAGGACCCTTCCGGTGGTCCCGGTACAATACCGATGACCCCGAAACTTGTCCCGATGGCCGAAACAGGACTTCCTATATATAAATCTTTACCTCCGGACCATTCCGGAACTCCTCGTGACGTCCGGGATCTCATCCGGGACTCCGAACAACATTCGATAACCACATACAAGCTTCCTTTATAACCCTACCGTCATCGAACCTTAAGTGTGTAGACCCTACGGGTTCGGGAGACATGCAGACATGACCGAGACGTTCTCCGGTCAATAACCAACAGCGGGATCTGGATACCCATGTTGGCTCCCACATGTTCCACGATGATCTCATCGGATGAACCACGATGTCAAGGACTCAATCGATCCCGTATTCAATTCCCTTTGTCTATCGGTATGTTACTTGCCCGAGATTCGATCGTCGGTATACCGATACCTTGTTCAATCTCGTTATCGGCAAGTCACTTTACTCGTTCCGTAACACATCATCCCGTGATCAACTCCTTGGTCACATTGCGCATATGATGATGTCCTACCGAGTGGGCCCAGAGATACCTCTCCGTTTACACGGAGTGACAAATCCCAGTCTCGATCCGCATAAAACAATAGATACTTTCGGAGATACCTGTAGTGCACCTTTATAGTCACCCAGTTACGTTGTGACGTTTGATACACCCAAAGCACTCCTACGGTATCCAGGAGTTACACGATCTCATGGTCAAAGGAAGAGATACTTGACATTGGCAAAGCTCTAGCAAACGAACTACACGATCTTTGTGCTAGCTTAGGATTGGGTCTTGTCCATCACATCATTCTCCTAATGATGTGATCCCGTTATCAACGACATCCAATGTCCATAGCCAGGAAACCATGACTATCTGTTGATCACAACGAGCTAGTCAACTAGAGGCTCACTAGGGACATATTGTGGTCTATGTATTCACACGTGTATTACGATTTCCGGATAATACAGTTATAGCATGAATAAAAGACAATTATCATGAACAAGGAAATATAATAATAATACTTTTATTATTGCCTCTAGGGCATATTTCCAACAGTCTCCCACTTGCACTAGAGTCAATAATCTAGTTCACATCGCCATGTGATTAACACTCACAGGTCACATCGCCATGTGACTAATACCCAAGAGTTTACTAGAGTCAGTAGTCTAGTTCACATCACTATGTGATTAACACTCAATGAGTTTTATGTTTGATCATGTTGCTTGTGAGAGAGGTTTTAGTCAACGGGTCTGAACCTTTCAGATCCGTGTGTGCTTTACAAATCTCTATGTCATCTCCTAGATGCAGCTACCACGCTCTATTTGGAGCTATTCCAAACAACTGTTCTACTTGGAGCTATTCTAAATCATTGCTCCATTATATGTATCCGGTCTCTCTACTCAGAGCTATCCGGATAGGTGTCAAGCTTGCATCGTCGTAACCTTTACGACGAACTCTTTTACCACCTCCATAATCGAGAAAATTCCTTAGTCCACTAGTTACTAAGGATAACTTTGACCGCTGTCCTGTGAGCCATTCTTGGATCACTCTTGTACCCCTTGACTGACTCATGGCAAGGCACACTTCAGGTGCGGTACACAGCATAGCATACTGAAGAGCCTACGTCTTAAGCATAGGGGACGACCTTCGTCCTTTCTCTCTATTCTGCCGTGGTCGAGCTTTAAGTCTTAACTTCGTACCTTACAACTCAGGCAAGAACTCCTTCTTTGACTGGTCCATCTTGAACACCTTCAAGATCATGTCAAGGTATGTGCTCATTTGAAAGTATTATTAAGCATTTTGATCTATCCTTATAGATCTTGATGCTCAATGTTCAAGTAGCTTAATCCAGGCTTTCTATTGAAAAACACTTTCAAAATAACCCTATATGCTTTCCAGAAATTCTACATCATTTCTGATCAACAATGTCAAATTCATCAGAAATTCTATAGTGCTCCCACTCACTTCTTTGGAAATACAAGTTTCTCATAAACTTTGTACAAACCCAAAATCTTTGATCATCATCAAAGCATACATTCCAACTCCGAGATGCTCACTCCAGTCCTTAGAAGGATCGCTGGAGCCAGCATACCTTTTAGCATCCTTAGGATCCACAAAAACTTTCTGATTGTATTACATACAACCTTTCCTCACGAAAACTGGTAAGGAAACTCGTCTTGACATCCATCTGCCAGATTTCATAAATGCAGCTAATGCTAACATGATTCCGACGGACTTTAAGCATCACTACGAGTGAGAAAATCTCATCGTAGTCAACTCCTTGAACTTGTCGGAAAACACTTCGCCACAAGTCGAGCTTCATAGATGGTGACATTACCATCCACGTCCGTCTTCTTCTTAAAGATCCATTTATCTTAATGGATTGCCGATCATCGGGCAAGTCCATCAAAGTCCATGCTTTGTTCTGATATATGGATACTATCTCGAATTTCATGGCTTCTAACCATATGTCGGAATTCGGGCCCACCATCGCTTCTCCATAGCTCGTAGGTTCATTGTTGTCTAGCAACATGACCTTCAAGACAGGATCACCTTACCACTCCGAAGTAGTACGTGTCCTTGTCGTCCTACGAGGTTTGGTAGTGACTTGATCCGAAGTTTCATGATCAATATCATAAGCTTCCACTTCAATTGGTGTAGGTGCCACAGGAACAACTTCCTATGCCCTGCTACACACTAGTTGAAGTGACGGTTCAATAACCTCATCAATTCTCCACCATCCTCCCACTCAACTCTTTCGAGAGAAACCTTTCCTCGAGAAAGGACCCGATTCAAGAAACAATCCATATTGCTTTCGGATCTGAATTAGGAGGTATACCCAACTGTTTTGGGTTTCCTATGAAGATGCATTTTATCCGCTTTGGGTTCGAGCTTATCAACCTGAAACTTTTTCATATAAGCGTCGCAGCCCCAAACTTTTAAGAAACGACAACTTAGGTTTCTCTAAACCATAATTCATACGGTGTCATCTCAACGGAATTACGTGGTGCCCTATTTAAAGTGAATGTGGTTGTCTCTAATGCCTAACCCATGAACGATAGTGGTAATTCGATAAGAGACATCATGGTACGCACCATATCCAATAGGGTGCAACTATGATGTTCGGACACACCATCACATTATGGTGTTCCAGGCGGTATTAATTGCGAAACAATTTCCACAATGTCTAAATTGTGTGCCAAAACTCGTAACTCAGATATTCATCTCTATGATCATATCATAGACATTTTATCCTCTTGTCACAACGATCTTCTACTTCACTCTGAAATTACTTGAACCATTCAATAATTCAGACTTGTGTTTCATCAAGTAAATATTCTCAACATCTACTCGAATCATCTGTGAAGTAAGAACATAACGATATTCACTGCATGCCTCAGCACTTATTGGACTGCACACATCAAAATGTGTTACTTCCAACAAGTTGCTATCTTGTTCCATCTTATTGAAACCGAGGCTTTTCAGTCATCTTGCCTATGTGGTATAATTTGCATATCTCAAGTGATTCAAAATCAAGTGAGTCCTGATGATCCATCTGTATGGAGTTTCTTCATGCGTATACACCAATAGACATGGTTCGCATGTCTCAAACTTTTCAAAAACGAGTGAGTCCAAAGATCCATCAACATGGAGCTTCTTCATGCGTTTTATACCATTATGACTTACATGGCAGTGCCACAAGTAAGTGGTACTATCATTACTATCTTTTGGCATGAACATGTGTATCACTACGATCGAGATTTCAATGAACCATTCATTTTAGGTGCAAGACCATTGAAGGTATTATTCAAATAAATAGAGTAACCATTATTCTCTTTAAATGAATAACCGTATTGCGATAGACATAATCCATTCATGTCTATGCTCAACGCAAACACCAAATCTCGATGGTAGAGGGAGCGTGCGATGCTTGATCATATCAACATTGGAAACACTTCCAACACATATCGTCAGCTCACCTTTAGCTAGTCTCCGTTTATGCCGCAGCTTTTATTTCGAGTTACTAACACTTAGCAACCGAACCGGTATCCAATACCCTGGTGCTACTAGGAGTAATAGTAAAGTACACATTAACATAATGTATATCCAATATACTTCTATCGACCTTGCCAGCCTTCTCATCTACCAAGTATCTAGGGTAATGCTGCTCCAGTGGTTGTTCCCCTTATTACAGAAGCACTTAGTCTCGGGTTTGGGTTCAACCTTGGGTTTCTTCACTAGAGCAGCAGCTGAATTGCCGTTTCATGAAGTATCCCTTTGTTCCCTTGCCCTTCTTGAAACTAGTGGTTTCATCAACCATCAACAATTGATGCTCCTTCTTGATTTCTACTTTCGCAACGTCAAACAACGCGAATACCTCAAGGATCATCATCTCTATCCTTGATATGTTATAGTTCATCACGAAGCTCTAGCAGCTTGGTGGCAATGACTTTGGGGAAACATCACTATCTCATCTGGAAGATCAACTCCCACTCGATTCAAGTGATTGTTGTACTCAGACAATCTGAGCACAAGCTCAACGATTGGGATTTTCTCCCTTAGTTTGCAGGCTAAGAAAATCGTCGGAGGTCTTATACCTCTTGACATGGGCACGAGCCTGAAATCCCAATTTCAGCCCTCGAAACATCTCATATGTTCCGTGACGTTTCGAAAATGTCTTTGGTGCCTCTACTTAAACCATTTAACTGAACTATCACGTAGTTATCAAAACGTGTATGTTCGATGTTCGAAACATCCACAAGCGATGTTGGGGTTCAGCACACTGAGCGGTGCATTAAGGACATAAGCTTTCTACTGATCGCATAATCGCTACTATCAACTTTCAACTATATTTTCTCTAGGAACATATCTAAAACAGTAGAACTATCGCGTGAACTACGACATAATTTGCAAAAGGTCTTTTGACTATGTTCAGGATAATTAAGTTCATCTTATGAACTCCCACTTAGATAGACATCCCTCTGGTCATCTAAGTGATCACATGATCCGAGTCAACTAGGCCGTGTCCGATCATCACGTGAGACGGACTAGTCATCATCGGTGAACATCTTCATGTTGATCGTATCTACTATACGACTCATGCTCGACCTTTCGGTCTCCGTGTTCCGAGGCCATGTCTGCACATGCTAGGCTCGTCAAGTTAACCCTAAGTGTTTTCGCTGTGTAAAACTGTCTTACACCCGTTGTATGTGAACGTAAGAATCCATCACACCCGATCATCACGTGGTGCTTAGAAGCGACGAACTGTAGCAACGGTGCACAGTTAGGGGAGAACACTTCTTGAAATTGTTGTAAGGGATCATCTTATTTACTACCGTCGTCCTAAGTAAACAAGATGCATAAACATAATAAACATCACATGCAATTATATAGTTAGTGACATGATATGGCCAATATCATATAGCTCCATTGATCTCCATCTTCGGGGCTCCATGATCATCATCGTCACCGGCATGACACCATGATCTCCATCATCATGATCTCCATCATCGTGTCTTCATGAAGTTGTCACGCCAACGACTACTTCTACTTCTATGACTAACGCGTTTAGCAATAAAGTAAAGTAGTTTACATGGCGTTCTTCAATGCACGCAGGTCATACAAAAAATAAAGACAACTCCTATGGCTCCTGCCGGTTGTCATACTCATCGACATGCAAGTCGTGAATCCTATTACAAGAACATGATCAATCTCATACATCACATATATCATTCATCACATCCTTTTGGCCATATCACATCACATAGCATACCCTGCAAAAACAAGTTAGACGTCCTCTAATTGTTGTTGCATGTTTTACGTGGCTGCTATGGGTTTCTAGCAAGAACGTTTCTTACCTACGCAAGACCACAACGTGATATGCCAATTGCTATTTACCCTTCATAAGGACCCTTTTCATCGAATCCGTTCCGACTAAAGTGGGAGAGACTGGCACCCGCTAGCCACCTTATGCACCAAGTGCATGTCAATCGGTGGAACCTGTCTCACGTAAGAGTACGTGTAAGGTCGGTCCGGGCCGCTTCATCCCACAATACCGTCGAAACAAGATTGGACTAGTAACGGTAAGCATATTGAACAACATCAACGCCCACAACTACTTTGTGTTCTACTCGTGCAAAGAATCTACGCAATAGACCTAGCTCATGATGCCACTGTTGGGGAACGTAGCAGAAATTCAAAAATTTTCCTACGTAACACCAAGATCTATCTATGGAGAGACCAGCAACGAGTAGAAAGGAGAGTGCATCTACATACCCTTGTAGATCGCTAAGCGGAAGCGTTCAAGTGAACGGGGTTGATGGAGTCGTACTCGTCGTGATTCAGATCACCGATGATCAAGTGCCGAACGGACGGCACCTCCGCGTTCAACACACGTACAGCCCGGTGACGTCTCCCATGCCTTGATCCAGCAAGGAGAGAGGGAGAGGTTGAGGAAGACTCCATCCAACAACAGCACAACGGCGTGGTGGTGGTGGAGGAGCGTGGCAATCCCGCAGGGCTTCGCCAAGCACCATGGGAGAGGAGGAGGAGGGAGAGGGGCAGGGCTGCACCAACGAGAGATCAAATCGCGTGTTATGGGCAGCCCCATGCCTCAATATATATAGGGGAAGGGGAGGGCTGCGCCCCCTTTAGGGTTTCCCACCCCCAAGGGGTGCGGCCAGCCCTAGATGGGAAAGGGGCGGCGGCCAAGGGAGGATTCCCTCCCCCCCAAGGCACCTAGGAGGTGCCTTCCCCTCCTAGGACTCTTCCTTAGGGTTCCCCTTTGACCCTAGGCGCATGGGCCATGAGGGAAGTGGCGCCCCAGCCCAGTTTGGGCTGGATCCCTTCCCACTTCAGCCCATGTGGCCCCCCGGGGCAGGTGGCCCCACCCGGTGGGCCCCCGGGACCCTTCCAGTGGTCCCGGTACAATACCGATGACCCCGAAACTTGTCCCGATGGCCGAAACAGGACTTCCTATATATAAATCTTTACCTCCGGACCATTCCGGAACTCCTCGTGACGTCCGGGATCTCATCCGGGACTCCGAACAACATTCGGTAACCACATACAAGCTTCCTTTATAACCCTGGCGTCATCGAACCTTAAGTGTGTAGACCCTACGGGTTCGGGAGACATGCAGACATGACCGAGACGTTCTCTAGTCAATAACCAACAGCGGGATCTGGATACCCATGTTGGCTCCCACATGTTCCACGATGATCTCATCGGATGAACCACGATGTCAAGGACTCAATCGATCCCGTATTCAATTCCCTTTGTCTATCGGTATGTTACTTGCCCGAGATTCGATCGTCGGTATACCGATACCTTGTTCAATCTCGTTACCGGCAAGTCACTTTACTCGTTCCGTAACACATCACCCCGTGATCAACTCCTTGGTCACATTGCGCATATGATGATGTCCTACCGAGTGGGCCCAGAGATACCCGTTTACACGGAGTGACAAATCCCAGTCTCGATCCGCATAAAACAATAGATACTTTCGGAGATACCTGTAGTGCACCTTTATAGTCACCCAGTTACGTTGTGACGTTTGATACACCCAAAGCACTCCTACGGTATCCAGGAGTTACACGATCTCATGGTCAAAGGAAGAGATACTTGACATTGGCAAAGCTCTAGCAAACGAACTACACGATCTTTGTGCTAAGCTTAGGATTGGGTCTTGTCCATCACATCATTCTCCTAATGATGTGATCGCGTTATCAACGACATCCAATGTCCATAGCCAGGAAACCATGACTATCTGTTGATCACAACGAGCTAGTCAACTAGAGGCTCACTAGGGACATATTGTGGTCTATGTATTCACACGTGTATTACGATTTCCGGATAATACAGTTATAGCATGAATAAAAGACAATTATCATGAACAAGGAAATATAATAATAATACTTTTATTATTGCCTCTAGGGCATATTTCCAACATCTAGCCAGCCAGCTGCCCTCCCCTGCGCAAAAGCGGGTCATGAGGCTTGTTAGTGCGGCCATTGTTCTTGGTTTTTCTTGGCCGAGGTGTCTAGCGAGCCATTCGTCTCGGAAGTTGTGTTTAAAGGCTGCTAAGGCTTCAGCGTCCGAACAGTCCACAATTTGGTTCTTTTTAGTCAGGAACCTGTTCCAGAATTTGCGTGCTGACTCTCCGGGCTGTTGAGTTATGTGACTTAAATCGTCTGCATCCGGAGGGCGGATATAAGTCCCCTGAAAATTTGCTCGAAACGCATCCTCAAGCTCTTCCCAACTTCCAATGGTGTTTTCTGGGAGGCTTTTGAGCCAATGCCGAGCTGGCCCTTTGAGCTTGAGGGGTAGGTATTTTATGGCATGGAGATCGTCTCCTCTGGCCATATGTATGTGTAGGATATAATCCTCAATCCAGACTCTGGGGTCTGTTGTTCCGTCATATGCCTCTATGTTTACGGGTTTGAATCCCGCTGGAAATCCATGATCCAGTACCTCATTGGTGAAACACAGTGGGTGTGCGGCGCTCCTGTATTTGGGTGTGCCGTTGTCTTCAAATGATCGACGAGTTATGTTGCTTCCTGGAGTCTTCTTTTTTGGCCCATAGATAGACCTGGCCGGGTCATCCTTCTTCCGAGGATCTTTGTGCTGATCGTGTGCCGGCTTGTGTGCGGCGCCCCTTGCTGTTATTGGCCTGTCATCTGGTCGTCTATCCGGCCAGGTGGCTTCTTTCTTTTTTGACTGCGGGGGCTCTAAGGCCTCCTCGTCAAATTCGGGCAACAACTTGCGCTTCGGGTAGCTCTTTGTCTGGTGACTAGCGCCGTATTTATCTGCGGTGTTGAGTATTTTGCTCCCTCTCTTTCTGAGTGCTCCTCCACTGTTTTGAGCTTCCGCTTTTGCTTCTTCAAACTTCTTGCAGTGGCGACGAGCCTTTTATGAAGGTTCGTATGCTCTGGTGATGTGAGATCGTCTTCGCCGGGGATGGGTTGCTTGTCCAGTTCATCATGTTCGGATGGCTGCTTGGTGGCATGTGCGTCGTCCACTGCTTCGCCCTGCTCTAGGGCCGGGTCCGTATGGGTGCCGTTTTATCGAGGCCGGTCTTCGGGCGGTGCTTGCGTCGCCGTTTTGGTTGTTTGTTGGGGGAGTTGTCCTTCGCCACGTCCCGTTTTTCCTCATTGTCGCTTCCTTTTGGTGTATCCACCATGCTTACGTCGTGAGTTGGGGTGGCTTTCCAGTGCCCCTTAGGCGCTGGTTCTTGGTCGTCTCCGGCGTCGTCGTCCATACCGTCGATGTCTTCGGAGTCATAATCTAGCATGTCGGTTAGATCGTTGACAGTGGCTACCAAGTGGGTGGTGGGTGGGCTTTGAATTTCTTCGTCGTCCGCATCCTAACCGTCCTGGCCGCAGTCCGGCCAGGGCTCTCCTGATAACGAGAGATACTTTAGCGAACTCAAGATGTCGCCAAAAGGTGAGTGTTGAAAGATGTCCGCTACGGTGAACTCCATGATCGGCGCCCAATCGGATTCGATCGGAGGGGGCGCGGGAGGTTCGGAGTCCGGCAAGGAGTCTGGCACCTTGGAGTCATGAGCTTCATGAGGGACAAGGTCAGTGTTCGGCTCTATCGCCGTAGAGGTTGCAGCCCCCGAGGCGGTGTCTATCCATCCGTCCTCGACCTGCGCAACCGGCTCTGAGTTGAAGATCGGAGCGGGTTCTAGTGCGGCCTCCGGGGTACTGTCTGGCTGCAGAGCTAAATCATGCTCGCTGTGACAGTGCGGCATGCTCGGCTGTGGCTCGAATCCATCGAGGATCAAGTCCCCGCGGATGTCAGCGGTGAAGTCTAAACTTCCAAATCTGACCTGACGGCCAGGGGTGTAGCTTTCGATCTGCTCCAGATGGCCAAGCGAATTGGCCCGCAGTGCAAAGCCGCCGAATACAAAGATCTGTCCAGGGAGGAAGGTCTCACCCTGGACTGCGTCGTTGATGACGATCGAAGAATCCATCGAGCCTATCGGCGACGACACAGAGGAACTCTCAATGAAAGCACCAATGTCGGTGTCAAAACCAGCGGATCTCGGGTAGGGGGTCCCGAACTGTGCGTCTAGGCGGATGGTAACAGGAGACGAGGGACACGATGTTTTACCCAGGTTCGGGCCCTCTTGATGGAGGTAAAACCCTACGTCCTGCTTGATTAATATTGATGATGTGTGTTACAAGAGTAGATCTACCACGAGATCAAGGAGGCTAAACCCTAGAAGCTAGCCTATGGTATGATTGTTGTTCGTCCTATGGACTAAAGCCATCCGGTTTATATAGACACCGGAGAGGGCTAGGGTTACACAGAGCCGGTTACAATGGTGGGAGATCTACATATCCGTATCGCCAAGCTTGCCTTCCACGCCAAGGAAAGTCCCATCCGGACACGGGAGGAAGTCTTCAATCTTGTATCTTCATAGTCTTGGAGTCCGACCGATGATGATAGTTCGGCTATCCGGACACCCCCTAGTCCGGAACTCCCTCAGTCATCAAATCACATAACTCATAATACAAATCGTCATCAAACCTTAAGCATGCGGACCCTACGGGTTCGAGAACTATGTAAACATGACCGAGACACGCCTCCGGTCAATAACCAATAGCGGAACCTGGATGCTCATATTGGTTCCTACATATTCTACGAAGATCTTTATCGGTCAAACCGCATAACAACATACGTTGTTCCCTTTGTCATCAGTATGTTACTTGCCTGAGATTCGATCGTACGTATCTCAATACCTAGTTCAGTCTCGTTACCGGCAAGTCTATTCACTCGTTCCGTAATACTTCATCCCGCAACTAACTCTTTAGTCACAATGCTTGCAAGGCTTATAGTGATGAGTATTACCGAGAGGGCCCAGAGATACCTCTCCGAAACACAGAGTGACAAATCCTAATCTTGATCTATGCCAACCCAACAAACACCTTCGGAGACACCTGTAGAGCACCTTTATAATCACCCATTTACATTGTGATGTTTGGTAGCACACAAAGTGTTCCTTTGGTATTCGGGAGTTGCATAATCTCATAGTCATAGGAACATGTATAAGTCATGAAGAAAGCAATAGCAGGAAACTAAATGATCATAGTGCTAAGCTAACGGATGGGTCTTGTACATCACATCATTCTCCTAGTGATGTGATCTCGTTCATCAAATGACAACACATGTCTATGGTTAGGAAACATAACCATCTTTGATTAACGAGCTAGTCAAGTAGAGGCATACTAGGGACTATACGTTTTGTCTATGTATTCACACATGTACTAAGTTTCTGGTTAATACAATTCTAGCATGAATAATAAACATTTATCATGAATTAAGGAAATAAATAATAACTTTATTATTGCCTCTAGGGCATATTTCCTTCAGCTTGATAGGACATTCACAAAGCACATACCTTGATAACGTTTTGAAGAAGTTCAAAATGGATCAGTCAAAGAAAGGGTTCTTGCCTATGTTACAAGTCAGACTCAATGCCCAACCACTTCAGAAGATAGAGAGAAAATAAAAGTCATTCCCTATGCCTCAACCATAGGTTCTATCATGTATGCTATGTTGTGTACCAGACCTGATGTGTGCCTTGCTATAAGTTTAGCAGGGAGGTACCAAAGTAATCCAGGAGTGGATCATTGGACAACAGTCAAGAATATCCTGAAGTACCTGAAGAGGACTAGAGATATGTTTCTCGTTTATGGAGGTAACAAAGAGCTCGTCGTAAATCATTGCATCGATGCTAGCTTTGACACTGATCCGCATGACTCTAAGTCACAAACCGGATACGTATTTATATTGAATGGTTGAGCTGTCAGTTGGTGCAGTTCCAAGCAGAGCATCGTGGCGGGATCTATGTGTGAAGCGGAGTACGTAGCTGCTTTGGAAGCAGCAAATGAAGGAGTCTGGATGAAGGAGTTCATATCTGATCTAGGTGTAATACCTAGTGCATCGGGTCCAATGAAAATCTTTTGTGACAATACTGGAGCAATTGCCTTAGCGAAGGAATCCAGATTTCACAGAAAGACCAAACACATCAAGAGACACTTCAACTCCATCCGAGATCTAGTCAAGGATGGAGACATAGTGATTTGCAAAATACATACTGATTTGAATGCGGCAGACCCGTTGACTAAGCCTCTTTCATGAGCAAAACATGATCAGCACCAAGACTCCTTGGGTGTTATAATCATTACTTTGTAATCTAGATAATTGACTCTAGTGCAAGTGGGAGACCGAAGGAAATATGCCCTAGAGGCAATAATAAAGTTGTTATTTTATATTTCCTTATTCATGATAAATGCTTATTATACATGCTAGAATTGTATTAACCGGAAACATGATACATGTGTGAATACATAGACAAAACACTGTGTCCCTAGTATGCCTCTACTTGACTGGCTCGTTGATCAAAGATGGTTCAGTTTCCTAGCCATAGACATGTGTTGTCATTTGATGAACAGGAACACATCATTGGGATAATGATGTGATTGACAAGACCCATCCGTTAGCTTAGCATAATGATCATTCAGTTTTATTGCTGCTGCTTTCTTCATGTCAAATACATATTCCTCCAACTATGAGATTATGCAACTCCCGGATACCGGAGGAATGCCTTGTGTGCTATCAAATGTCACAACGTAACTAGGTGATTATAAAGATGCTCTACAGGTATCTCCGAAGGTGTTTTTTGGGTTGGCATAGATCAAGATTAAGATTTGTCACTCTGAGTATCGGAGAGGTATCTCTGGGCCCTCTCGGTAATGCACATCATAAGAATCCTTGCAAGCAATGTGACTAATGAGTTAGTTGCGGGATGATGCATTACAGAACGAGTAAAGAGACTTTCCAGTAATAAGATTGAACTAGGTATGAATATACCGACGATCGAATCTCGGGCAAGTAACATATCAATGACAATGGGAATAACGTACATTGTCATAACGGTTTGACCGATAAAGATCTTCGTAGAATATGTGGGAGCCAATATGAGCATCCAGGTTCCGCTATTGGTTATTGACCAAAGAGGTGTCTGCTCGGTTATGTCTACATAGTTCTCGAACCCGTAGGGTCCGCACCCTTAATGTTCGATGACGATTTGTATTATATGAGTTATGTGATTTGGTGACTGAAGGTTGTTTGGAGTCCCGGATGAGATCACAGACATGACGAGGAGTCTCGAAATGGTCAAGTGGTAATGATTGATATATTGGATGATAGTATTCGAACACCGGAAGTGTTCCGGAATGTATTGGGTACATATCGGAGTATCGGGGAGGGGGTTACTGGAACCCCTCGGGGGAAGATATGGGCCATATGGGCCTTAGGAGGGAGCACACCAGCCCACAGAGGGGTGGTGCCCCCCCCCAAGGAAGGAGGCCGAATTGGAGGAGGAGGAGGGGGCGGCATCCCCCTCTTTCCCTACTTCCCCCTCACTTCCCCTCTTTCCACTACTAGCGAAAAGCCTAGCAGCAGCGCGGGTTTTGGGCCTATTAGTAGCGTGGGGGCCGATGCTACAGCTAACGTATAGCAGTAGCGCGGGTGCCACCCGCGCTACTACTACGTCCGTTAGTAGTAGCGTGTGTTGGGGATATAACTATTTGAGTAAGCCGTCCAGGAGGGGCCGGGTTACGTAAAGAAGACTTACCAGAGAGAAGGCCCAAGCCCAAAGCATGAAGATGGCGGTTCATAGAGGGCTTAAGGCCCACAGGCGACTTAAGGCCCGTTGTAGTAAACCGCCGTAATGGCGTGACTTGTATCATAAGGTAGTTTTAACTAGTCACCGAGCCGGACACTGTTATAAGCCGGCCGGGACTCTGTAGGCCACAGGGCGTCAACCCGTGTATATAAGGGGACGACCTGATGGCGGCTTGGGGGAGAAAAACAACTCATCGAGAACCGGGCATAGCGTGTCTCGCTCCCTGGTCATCGGAACATCAATACCAACCCAACTAGACGTAGGCCTTACCTTCACCGTAAGGGGCCGATCTAGTATAAACCCTCTCATGTCCTTTGTCCCGATTAACCCCTTCAAGCTTCCTAGTTGCGATGGCTCCACAACTAAGTCCTTTCACGAGGACATCTGACGTGACAATTCCACGACAGCGTGGGTAAAAACCCGCGCTACTACTAATCTCTAATCTCTGATTTTTTTTGAATTTTTTCGAAAAAATCGATTTTTTCCCTAATTTTCAAATTTTTGAATTATTTTAACCTCCAATCTCTAATCACCCCTCATCGCTGCTCAATTTAATCTCTAATCACCCCTCATCATTCCAAATCATCTAACTTCCCGGACGGTCACCCATCCTCTCACTACTCCAACCTGAGCACGCTTAACTTCCGGGTTCTATTCTCCCTCGTTTCCAAGTCTGCACTTGTTGTTTTCCTGACAATAGTAAGATGTCAATCCTATTAACCTCAGGAATTTAGCTTGAGCATGAAGTCACACATTTCACTGTTTGACTTTGAAACTATTGTTCTAAAAAATAACACTAATGTTTAGTAACACTAATATTTCTTGAATAATTAGTTTGACCATTGTTTGACCATAGTTTGACCAGATTTGACCAAAATTCAAAAAAACTGAAATAATTATTTAGTAACACTAATATCCTTGAATAATTAGTTTGATCATAGTTTGACCAGATTTAACAAAAATTAAAAAAAACTGAAATTTGATGAATTTTTTTGCCTCCAGATCTTAAAAGCCCCGTAACTTTTTTTCTGTTAGGTTTTTGAGGATTTTGAAAATGTTTAACGGGGTTTCCCCCGTTAAATTTGGATGTAACTTTTCGAGTAGATGATTTTTCATATAAAAAACTTTTTCATCCGAGTTAGTATGCAAAAGTTATGCCCATTTTTACAAATTCTCGAGAGATTTTGCAAATAAAGTCGAAATTCATATTTGCAAATTTTCCCAACAACTAGACCACATATCACATGGGAAACTTATTTTCTTTTATTTTTTTGACATTTTCATCATTTTCTTTTGTTTTTTTAAACTGAAAAGGCGATCCACAGGGGGGGGGTAGAGTTTGAAACCCAGTATTTAGTAGTAGCGCGGGTTTTTACCCCTCGCTACTACTATGGCATGTCCCCGAGGGGCACGGTTGAGACCGATTAGTAGTAGCAAGGGGTAAAAACTTAGCAGTAGCGAGGGTTTATAACCATCGTTACTACTATGGCATGGTCCAGGGGCACGGTAGAGACCACTTAGTAGTAGCGAGGGTTAAAAACCAACGCTACTGCTATCAACTTAGTAGTAGCGAGTGTTACAAACCCGCGCTACTACTATGGCATGTCTCGGGGGGCACGGTAGAGACCGCTTAGTAGTAGCGAGGGTTAAAAACCCGCGCTACTGCTATCAACTTAGTAGTAGCGAGGTTTAAAAAACCTCGCTACTACTAAGTTGATAGCAGTAGCGCGGGTTTTTAACCCTCGCTACTACTAAGCGTCTGTGTATAAGCTTTTCCCTAGTAGTGTTCCCCTTCCGGTAAAAGGAAAGAGGGGGTGAATCCTACCACGAGCCCAAGTACGATTCCTCCTACTTGGGCACGCCTAGGGCTGCCTCCCTCCCCCTCCCTCCTTTATATACATGGGGAGGGGGCGCCTAGAACACACATCAACTATTCCTAGCCATGTGCGGCGCCCCCCTCAACAGTTTACGCCTCCGGTCATATTCTCGTAGTGCTTAGGAGAAGCCCTGCGCGGATCACTACACCATCATCGTCAGCACGCCGTCGTGCTGACGAAACTCATCTACTTCCTCGACACTCTGCTGGATCGAGAGCTCGAGGAATGTCATCGCGTTGAACGTGTGCAGAACTCGGAGGTGCCGTACATTCGGTACTTGATCCATCGGAACGAGAAGAAGTTCGACTACATCAACCGTGTTAGCAAACGCTTCCGTTTTTGGTCTACGAGGGTACGTGGACACACTCTCCCCTCTCGTTGCTATGCATCTCATAGATGGATCTCGCGTGAGCGTAGGAAATTTTTTGAAAGTGCATGCTACGTTTCCCAACAGTAACTAATGGTTGCTAAACTACACAACCAATCTAAGCATGGATTACTAGGATTTAATTAATCCTTAACACAAACCAAGTTAAAAATCAACCAACCAAATAAGCCCGTCTATGTTGCATGCCAAGTCAGCGCTGAAACGCGAGACCAACTGACCCAAAAAGTAGGGGTAAAATACAGAATTTACTCAATAAAAAAAGACAAGTCCAAGGTGAAGGAAAAGGGGGAAAATACTCTTTAGGAAAAAAACATGGTGATTTTGGTAAGAGGTGTGAATCTGTACAAAATTTTCTAGACGCAATAGTAAATACTAGAAGTATTGGGCGCGAGTGAATAACCCTGTGGTTGAGATGGTTAGGTGGACAGTGGTATCCCCAACCCACCAGGGTTCGAATCATGGTGCTCGCATTATTCCTGGATTTATTTCAGGATTTCCGGCGATGCGCTTTCAGTGGGAGGAGATGTTCCCGTCGATGACGAGACGCCTACGGTGACTTCGTAAATCTCAAGATGATATGCCGGCTCAGTCTCTTGGAGGTGCTCATAGGGGTAGGATGTGCGTGTATGCGTTCATAGGGGTGAGTGTATGTGCGTGTATATGAGCGCTTGTGTCTGTACTGATGCTCAAAAAAAAGAAGTATTGGACGCGCTTTGCTACGACATTGATGTTGTTGGGTTTTCATAATTTTCTACCCCCTCTGTATCAAAATATAAGGTGCGTTGCTTTTTTGAAAATTCTAACCACTTTAAGTTTGACCAAATTTGTAGAGAAATATATCAATATCTGTAATATCAATTCCATATCATTAGATTCATCATTAAATGATTTTTGTATTTATCCATTTAGTATTGTGGATGTCAATGTTTTTGGCTTTTCTAAAAACTAATACACCTTACATTTTTAAAACCGAGGGGGTATTTGGTTTGGCAAGTGGGGAGATGATAGAGTGCGTTTTCTTTTTGTTTATAATGTGTTGTTTTGGTGAGCCTATGGCGGTGTCATTCTGTGTTATTTGCTAATCAACTTAAAAAAATCCGCATCGGTGATTGCATATACTTTATTGGTGCTACAATATCTCATATTGGCTTTTCTTTTTTCTATGTGGTGCGAGGGTACGTGGGAAGACTATGTTTTTATGGGCCGGTTGCTGCAGATTGATTGCAAAAACAGGTGAGCTGGTCAAAATTGTGAACCAAATCCAAAATTGAACTTAATCGAACGAGGGAGCTTCGAAATTAGTGAGTATCATGAATTAAAAGAAATTAATGGGCGAGCTCCTTGAGAAAAAAATTGGCTTGGTCAAAATCGGGTGACCAAATACCAAATTGAAGGCCTAAATTGATTGTGAGGCCTTGAAAATTAGGGAGCGTAGTGTATTAAATAGAAGGATTGGGCGCACTTCACCGAGCCGTTGGTGTTGTGTTTCTTCAAAATATATCACTCAATTTCGAAATATAAGATGTATTACTTCTTTTGAAAAGTCAAACCTTTTAAGTTTGATCAAATTTGTAGAGAAATTTACCATAATATCAAATTGGTATTTTTAAATTCATCCTGAAATGAATTTTCATACTTTTTTGTTTAATATTATAGATGTCGATATTTTTGCTTTGAACTTGGGTCAAATTTAAAGAAATTTGACTTTCTACAAAATTAATACCCGTTATATTTGGACCCATGAAATATTTAGTTTGGCGGGTGGGGAGATGATAGAGTGTGTTTTATTTTTATTTATAATGTGGTTATTTGGTGGGACTTTCGGGGTGTGATTCTGTGTTATCCGCTAACCAACCTATATATACGTGGGAAATTTTTATGTGAGTGGTCGCATGTAATACTATATTGGTGCTACACTATCACATGGTGGGGCTTCTTTTATTCTAGATGTTTGTATAGACCGGTTGGTGCTGATTGATTTGGAAAATCGTTGGCCTGATCAAAATCATAAACAAAATTCAAAATTGAATACCTTAATTGAATGTAAGAACTTTAAATTTAAGTAACATAGTCAGTTAAAAGAATTGAATGAAAGAGATTGAGAAAGTATTATCCAGCAAACAGTACACTTAACAGCGACACATTAACGTGACACATTACATGAAATTATCGAATCCAACCACAATATAACTCGACGATATATAGTAGTACTAAAATATAAGTTCTCAATAACTATAGACTATATAGATATATATGTTCTCAAAAAACCTACCCCATAAATAAAATATGAGACGGAAGTAAAAGTGCAAGATAACTGAATCGAAGGACGAAGACTGAGTCGCGACATTTGGATCCACCGGGCCCCGATTTTAGTTGACGCCGTCGCTTCCGCTCTTCCTCTTCAACGTCGCCGGCTGCTGCTGCTGCTGCTCACGTACTTGCCTCGACGCGCCCACCATCATCTGCATCGCCGGCGTCGCGTACGCCCCCGCCGCACCGAAACCAAAAACCGACGCCGCCCCGCCCATGCCCATGCCCCCGGCCCCGCCGGGCGGCGGTGGACAACGGTATCCTCCTCCGGCACCGGCCACGCAGGCGGACGCGGCGCGCTGCTGCGCGTGGGAGCTGTAGCCGGTCAGGATGCACGCGCGCCCCGACTTCTCGTACTCCCGCCGGCTCGCCACGCGGGTGCTCAGCTCGCGCAGCTCCTCCACCAGCGCCTTGCACCTCGCGTCGTCGGCCAGCGCCGGCAGCAGCGCCTCCTGCCTGCGGTCCAGTATCCTCGCGGCCTCCGCGTACTCGCCGCGCTCCGCGGCGGCCCGCGCCGCCGCGATGTCCTCGGTCGCCTCCGCGCGGAACTTCTCCCGCGCGACCTCCATGGACGGCTGCTGGTCCTTGGCCACCTCCACGGGTCTCTGCACCGCCACGTCCTCGCCGGCCACGTCCACCACCTGCCCTGTCGACGTGTCGCGGTAGGTGCAGGTCACCTTCATGATCTGCGTCACTTCGTCAGCGTCGCCGGCCTTGGGCACGTCCACCAGCAGCAGGAAGCGCCTCTCCTCGTCCGCGTACAGCTCGCCGACGTCCACGGAGGCGGAGCGCGCGTACGCGTCGATGCTGCTGTCGTAGCGGCCGGACTTGACTGCCCGGACGCGCACGGGGTGCACGCACTTGACGGTGATGAGCGCCTCCTGCAGGACGACGGAGAGGAGCCCGCCGATGCACTGCGCGAACGAGTCCTGCACCACCTTCTCGTCCTCGATGAAGGAGAAGGTGCCGCCGGTCTCCTCGGCGATCGTGTGCATGGCTGACGAGTCGTGGTCGCCGCCGAAGCCAAACGTGTGTACCGGCGTGGATCGGTGGCCGGCGCCGCTCAGCAAGGAGCCTGGCACGAGAGCACGGTAGTTCTTGGAGTAGGAGACCGAGCCGTAGCCGTAACCTCCTCCTCCTCCTCCCAGGTTGTACGTGTCCTGGCCGTCCGAGAGGAGGATGACGCTGGCGACGGCGTTCTTGTGCCGGCGGCCGTCGAGCACCTTGGCAGCTTCAGTGAGGCCCTTGAGGATATTTGTTCCACCATTAGCCATGAGCAACTGCACGGCGCCCTTGGCCTTGACTTTCCCGGCGTCCGACATGCGCGTCAGCGGGATGGGCCGACGCGCGTCCGTTGAGAAGGCGACGACGCTGAGACGGTCAGCAGGGCCTAGCTGGTCGACGACGAAGTCCATGGCCTTCTTCAGCAGCGCGATCTTGCGGCCCGTCATGCTGCCGCTGACGTCCAGCACGGTGACGAGGTCAAGCGGCGTGCGTGTCTGCTCCGCCGCCGCCGCGGTGGCTGCGCCGGGGGCCTTAGCGTGGACAAGCACTACGAAGCTGTCGTGCGGCTCCCCCCTCGCGACGGCCGGGTGCTCGCAGTGCGCGTCGAGGACGAGCCTGCCTCCGCCGTTGGCCGCGTCCTGGACGAGATCCCAGTCGTCGAGCGGCGCCCCCTGCGCCGCCAGAGGCTCCAACGGCTCGTCGTCGTCGTACACGGCTGGCGATGGTTGGTCCACGAAGGGAGACGTCCACATCGGCATCGGCCTCGGCATCGGCGGCGGCGGCGGGAACTGGTACGGGTGTAAGTAAGGGTAGCAGGACACCTGGTATGGCCAGCGGGCGTTGCAGACCGGGCAGACGGAGCCGGTGGCGCAGGCGAGATGGAACCTGTGCTGACACTCGGACGTGAAGGTTGGGGAGCCGTATACAAAGGCGCACTTGCACACGCCGCACGCCGACCTCGAAGCAGCAGCGGCGTCGTGACGCACGGGCGGCGGCATCCGGGCAGGCTGCGGCTGGAAGGGAGACGGCTGGAAGGTCGGCGTGAAGCTCCAGAACGCGGAACAGGAGGGACACGTGTGTGCGCCGGAGACGCAGAGCGGGTGGAAAGTGTGGGCGCACTCCGACGAGAAGGCGGCCTCCAAGCGTCCGATGCCGCCGTAGCAGCCGGCGCACCGCTGGCCTGCGCTCGCCATGATATCGATCGAGCTAGTCGCCGACGAGAAGTACGATACGATCGCGGTAGATGAGATCGGTTTCGTGAATACAGATGAGATCGGTTTTGGTGTAGCCCTAGATACCGAGCGCCGCGTACTTTATAGGCGTTCACGTGAAACCGGCCGTAGAAAATCGCCACCGACTCTCGCTTATAAGTACGTCGGTGTTTGATTGGATCTCCACGTCACGTAATTTGGGAACTGGGATTACCTTTTGTTGGCAAAATTTTAGCATAGTCCCTTTTACCGACATCGGTGTTAAGACTAATTTTGGGCTTCTCGCGGTACGGACCGGTGCCTTTATGATTTGGGCTCTCAAATGCCACTATTGCGCACATATGGGCTTGCCCATGGAACCTAAATTCTCTCATTTGCGTTTGCAAACATTTATAAGAAATAATATTGTGTTCTCAAAAAAATAAGAAATAATATCAAAAGGTACACATTTTGTTGCCTGATTTTTTTACTTTTTTTAATTGTGCATAGTGCATGTTTGTCATATTTTGCGCCTACTTTTGGTTGCTAGTGTACGTGTTAGTCACATTGAATATTACTAAGGGAATGCCACCGTGGCTCACGTTATTACTTAAATCAATACATTGTCAGTTAACCACCGCATTTGTGCCATGACTAAGCTTAACAACTTTAACCTCTGTTTTCCTATGTAGCTCACGAAGGCACGTGATATCAGTCGATTCGTGAGCCGTTGGATTGACTTACCATTTGAGCGTCAGACATGGATGTGCGTTCATCTAAACCCTATCCCTAAGCTCTAGTTTTTTCTTTTTGTGCATTTCGCTATTTGTGATTTAATTTTCGCGTGATTTTCCTTGATGAGCTGGGCAATTCTCTTCTTCTTGTATGGAATGAATGGAAGAACCACTGTCCTTTCTGAGGACAACTCCAGCGTTGTACCTTAAATCGGACACACCAAATGTCCACAGACAAGTCCACAGATAGCTTTAGGAGAGCCGTCTATCCAATCTAGTCCACCAAATAAAAGCAGACACACCATTTTCATTAATAGTATGATTTCTTTTACATAGCAAAAGTAAAACTGACCCTGGTCTACACTTTGATGGTCATCAAAGTCCATTGCTTGGTCATCGATGTCGCAGGTAGAGTATGAATGATGCAGAGCTGCCAACGTTGGCACCGTTCCCGTTCCTGGCAAAAGTTCATCCACCACCCACTGCATGTCTTGGCCATTGCTCGCGAAGATCGAAGAAGGAAGAATGGAAGAGGTGGTGGGCGGCGGCTTGGATGAGGGGAGGTGGGGCTCAGAGGTGGTGTGGTTTGTTCCGTGGCCGACGTTTTTAAATAGTAGCGGGCACCGGGGCATAAGAGTGATAGCTTGAATGTGTTCAGCTGAAGTTGGCTTCTTGTTCATCGTGTTGGTGTGATTGTCAGGCAGGCGGACAGATGGTCAACCCACTTGAATGCGGCAGGAAGCCGTCATGTCGTCCCGTCCGGTCACATCCGCGATGAAGCGGCGTTAACACGACGCAAGTGGCAGGCCGAAACAACTTTCTTGACCGCCGCACTGGTGTGAGCGTTGTGCCATTTGAACGACATGTGGCAGTGCTTGGTCACTTCCATTTCGGGCCGACATTAATACGACACGAAAAGGGGTGTGTTGTTTGAAGCGGAATGAGGGAGGGGGGGGGGGGGGCTGTGTGGGTCGTAGGTGGCTGCGGAGCATATCCCTGCCACACGTTGTTCCACTAGTCGTCAGCGCTTTTGACGGCGCCGTCCGTTGCCGTCAGGCGGAAAACACTGCCGACGGCTGGACCCTGGCCATCGGCATAGGCTCCTATGCCGACGGCTATACTATGCCGACGGTCTGACACAAGTACACTGCCGTGATCTATGCCGATGGGGCTATGCCGACGGCAGCCGTAGGCATAGATCTACGCCGACGGCATACGGCCTATGCCGACGGCCCTTGGCCGTCAGCATAGACCGCGAGTCCGGTAGTGGAGGGGGGAGGGGGGGGGGCAGGTTACAGTGGCAGCGACAAGGGGACTAGAAGGGATCTTGGCCCCCCTAACATCAGTATTTGCTACTAATTTACTCATAAACAGTGCATATTAGTGGTTATTTGCTGCTAAAACTCATGTTTTTTCCCCAAAATTTGGCCCTCCCAAATATGTTTTAACATCACTTGGCCCCCCTAATCAAGATTTTCTGGCTTCGTCGCTGCTAGGTTGGTCTCCACAAAGCTCCGCCACTGCCAACACCTGTGAACCTTCTCATCTTTGCTTTCGGTCGGTGGGATTTCAGACATCTCAATTTGCACCACGTTAGATGGCCTAAAGCGTATGGACAGCCAAATCCGAATATTTGCAGGCAGTTTAGTGCACGGATGACAAACATTTTGAAAGTCTAGAGGAAAAATCGTGTTGATCCTTTTTTTTAGGGGAAAACGTGTTGATCCTGTTTCCGTTGGAAGTTTCATGTAAGCCGCAGGGGCCCATATGTCCGTGGCGTAATGTCCCTCCCGCCGTTAAACCCCTCTTGTCCCCTCGATCCCCGCACCATCTCGCCGCCGCCGCCGCCATGGCATTCTCCGCCGCGCGGAGGAGCCTGGCCACCAACCTCTCCCGCCACCTCACCTGCCGTCCCCACCCCTCCCTCTCCCACCTCGTCCCTTCCCACCACGACCGCGGCCAAGACCCCTCCTCCTCCGCTGCGCCAAACCCTACCCAGCGACCCGCGCCATTTCCCTCCGGCGACCTCCGCCGACGCTCGAGGTCCCAAAACCTTCCCTTCCCCCACCTCCTCCCCTTCCCCTTCTGCGCCCGCCGTAGCTTCTCCACCTCCTCCCCGCCCCCGGATGGCGTGATCGACGCCGTCGCGCGTCTCATCTCCGACGCCGCGTCCTCGGTCGCGCCCGCATTTTCGTCGGAGGAGGTGGCCGCCGCCGCGGCTGACTCGTTTCTCCCAGTCGCGGCCGTGCAGCACCTCATCGACGCCGTACACTCCATCACCGGGCTCAACTGGTAACTTTACCACAGTGGACCTTGGGGGTTCCAGTTTTGAAACTTAGCTGTAAATAAGTTGCTACGTCGTGGGTCATTCGCAGGTGGGCTTCCATTGCGCTGACGATGTTGTTGGTCCGGACGGCGACCATCCCGCTGCTGGTGCGCCAGATCAAGGCCCAGAACAGGCTTTCTGTAATCAACTCATTTCAGTAACTTCGATTGTTTCTTCCTATATATCATCGTGTCTTGTGTTTTTTGGCGATGCATTTTATGAAGAGCCGCAAAGTTTTTAAAACCTAACTGGATTGATAGATAGAGGTACAACACACTACTAACTGTAAATACTCCCTCCGTTCACTATTACAAGATGTTTTGGTTATTTCAATACGGACTATACATGCGGACTGAAATGAGTGAACAGACACACTAAAACATGTCTCATACATCTGATTTAGAAAAAAGTTAGAACATCTTATAGTAGTGAATGGAGGGAGAGTAGTTCGGTTGGTCATCACTGCTGAAGTGGATAAGTGCCTGTGTTTTGGCCCTTCTGTATTTCAAGCATTCTGATGGGGACTATGCAAAGTCAAGTGGGCTGAGGGGATTTAATGGCTACATTGCCATTACAAGGTTCTCTGAGCTAACAAGTGAATTGTTTTTGAGTTGTCATGCGTCGCAAATAGGTCCAGTAGCATCCAATTCTTTAGCCTCAAATCATCTTTCTTTCTTTTTGTGCGAGGGAGGAATTAAATCATCCTATGTCATAACTGGATTCATGAATAGTATGGATAGACACATGAATTTTTTACAAAGTTGCAGTGACACCTTTCTTGTCATGTCAATGGTTAGAGTTATAATCCAAGTGCCTCGTCCATACTCTTGATTAAACGGGACCCAATAATTGGCTTTACATTTTTCACTTAACCTGTTCAACGATGTTGATATCAATCATCACATCTTGATTACCATACTGTGACTATAGGTTTGTAGCTAAAGTGATCGAAAAAAAAACACTTCGATAAATTTTTGGTGATGCCCCCAGTAAGTTCTTTGAAACTATCCTGTGCTACTCAAATTTCTGTGAGGTCTGGAATAAGTTATATGGTACTTATTTCTTTTGTTATGTTCATTGCTCGTTTAAATCTATCCACATTATATGTCTTCTTAGAATGACTACAAGATTTAGTTGAATTTACTTCTTTGAAACTCTTACTCTATACAGGCATTGAAGCCAGAAATCATAGCAATCAATAAGGAAGGAGATGTAAGTAGATTTCGATCTTTGGCGCGGGCTGCATTTTATACTGTAACTTCTTGACAGCATGTTAGTTTTAGAAACCATGGTTGTATTAACAGCAAATATGTGCAAGCATACATTTACTATTGTTTGTTATGTGCAAAGCTACCATATAACATTTTTTGAAGATGTCATTATGCTTTGCATTGTTGCCCCCCTTTTACTAAATCATACTTCACTGTTATTTGTACTGATTGTGATGCATAGATAAATGCCACTGCTACTATGATCAGTTCTTTTAGTACCATATTTAGTAACTAGACATATTATCAAGACATTGCAATCACTTACCAATATGCTTATTCAAGTTAATCAAAGTTAACTGTTATGTAGACCATGGTACGGTGTTGGTAAATAACGCAAGGTAACCTAAATTACATTATAGTATTCTACACTCCTAATTAATGATATAACCTTTCATATTTATTTCCTGCAGTCAAGGGACCCACAATCGAGGCATGATAGGAGGAAGAAATTGCGTGAGCTATTAAAAAAGTATGCAACCACCAATGGTTCACTTATTTGCCCCGTGTTGAAATCTGGAAGATGTTTTTCCTGACCGCTGTGCATTTTTAGTAACGAATCATTTTATGTTTAACTTTGTGGTTCTTCAAACACAGGACTGTTCCTTTAAATGACTTGGGCTCTATAGTAGTTTCTAGGGTTTTAAATTACTTTATTAGCTATGAGATCATTCTTGTTGTCATCCATGGTCTCGAAGTGCCTTTTTTCTGCTCAAATCATGTTTTTTCAGTATTTACATGTCTTGCATATTTTGACTTTGTATGCAGCCATTCTACATTTTTCTAGTCTTCTAGGCAATAAATTCATTGTTTTAATTCTTGATTTTCTTTCTTCAGGCATGGTGTTAGTCGATTGACACCCTTTAACCGTACATTCCTCCAGGGGTCTATAATTTTAAGCTTTTGCTGTGCTGTAAGTTCATGCCAACTTGCTCATAATTCAAAATTTCTATCTACAATCGCATCTAGTTATAAAACTGTCATCTAGCAGTAACATATTTTTTTTAATGTTTCCCGCCTTATGTTCTCACCGTGTCAACTGTAGATACGGAACATGATAGAGAAAGTCCCTTCTTTGGAAGGAGGTGGAGCATATTGGTTTCCTGATTTAACAACTCCAGATGAGCTTTACATCCTGCCGGTGTTGACATCAATGACAGTTGCTGTGGACGAGGTGTGTATCTTGTCCAAAGAACTAAAGATGCCTTGTCTGTTATGTATGGTTGAGAAATTAAATCTTTCTTCCCAGCTCAATGTGAAGGCGCGCATCCAGGGACAACCTATTCTTGTGCAGCAAGTGGGGAAGAACTTGAATAGAGCACTGGCTTTTCTGATTATACCGCTATCAGTGAGCATCTGCAAGGTATAAATCTAACTACCATGTATAAGGAATTCAGACACACTGGGAGTTTGGGGGTTGTTTAAGAATGTTAAGTGACCATTTTTGGGGTTGTCCTAGATGGCTTCTGAAATTCGCCAAGGTCTGCCCCATAACTTGGAAAGTCCACCAGTTATCCTTCCTACTTGACCTGTGCATCCAAATATAGCCTGCATATTACCGGAAGCGGATTTGTAGCACCCGGGTGCTCCACAGTCCACAACCCTATACGAATATTAAATTCAAAAAATACTGAGAATTTAAAAAAAAACCCTGAGATTTGAGATATCAAACATGGGTTGCCGATCTACTCCTTTGTGAAATTTTATGAAAAAATATCAGGAAAAGTATTCGTGGCAAAAAAGTTTCTTATGTATAGAAAAAGAACTGTTTGGTTGGATTTTTGTTCGGACAATATTTCCTTCGCCAAGGATACGTTTTCTGGTATTTTTCACGTAATTTCACACGGGAGTAGATTGAGAACCCAGGTTTGATATCCTCAATTTTTAGATTTTTTAGTATTTTTTAAGTTTAATATTCATATAGGGGTGTGGAGCACCCAGGAGCTCCTGTGTATTTTCCGCATATTACCTGCATACCACTACTATAACATTAGCAGAACAACAGCTGTGCTTTTTGCACCACCGTAAACAGTTTTTTTGTTGTGCAGGCGCATTTCTTTTGGTGGGTGCCATGGAGTGCGTTTACTTTTGTGTATGGATTTGGTAACTCGTTAGCACTGCTGTGTTCAGGCCTTGTGTTCATCTCCTTTCGCACTTCCTAATGCGTAGTACTAAACCTGGCCTTACCTTATGATTTCTTGTCTCAGCTATTCGGAGGCCAGCCGTGAGGCATTACTTTGGTCTTCCTCACCTAGCAACACGGCCTGCACCTGCACCCGCGCAAGTGCCAGCGCCTAACCTTTCAGAGGGGACGGAGGGGATGCCAGCGCCAACCTCTGCTAACCATTCCGAAGGGACGGAGCCGATACCAGCAGTTGATTCGCCGCCTGCAGCAGCCAAGGGATCCGTGCATTCTAGGTCTGAGCCAAGCGACATGACTGAGAAGAAGAGGCGAACTCCGAGGGTGATAACTAACAGATTGCGCGACGATTGCCCCTCGAGCGATGGGCAGTGATCCCAAGGAGGACTCTAGCAAAGTTGTGTGTGACTGACTGCGGTGATATGTTGGGAGTTCATTTCCTTGTCCATCCACCTCAGACCGACCAGACGGGCTTGAAATCTGTTTAATTATTGCGTGTTAGTAAGTAAAGCCGGTAGTAGTTATATTTTTTGTATTATTGGGTGTTGACCAATCATGTAAGTTCATCACTAGGACAATTCGACTGCGCACTCTAGTTTGGATACGGAGCGTTGGCCACGAGAATATAGAAAATCAATTTTTAGCAAAAAACCGTTTTACAATATGTATTACCGATTATTAGTTTAGGCAAAATTACGTTTGGGTTAGGGGAGTAATAATTGCGGCTGTATAATTCTTTGTTTGAATAGTCATTAGCTTATTGTGCACTGACGCGTGAACCGTGACATCTTCCTACTTTCACCTCTCGGCCGCCATTGACGAACCTTCAAGCTCCCATCTAGGACTCATCTGTCGCTGCTGCTCGCGTCCCCTTCGTCCACAATGAATCCGTTCGTGGCCGCTGGCCCTTCCCTTGTTGCCGAGGTCATTGGCCTTGGTAGTTTTCCATTTTTTTATGCTTGTTTCAAAATGTGATCAAAATGTCAGACCTGGCCGTTTATAACCAAGGGCTTAATAATGTGAAAATATTGGTGGATCTCTGAAATAGCTACTTGTGTATCTAAATAAATATATATTTTTTAAATAAAGAGCAAACTATGAAGCACCCGTAGTTCAAATTCGACTCACTTCTTGCGGAAAATTGTCTTTTACATGAAAGGTGGATGGAAACCTTTTGACATGCATTCATTTGGTCAATTGTACATAATATGTGGTCTAATGTTTTTAAAAAATGTAGTGGTCCAAGTTTGCAACAAATATTAGCGAGGTTCTTCACAAAAAACTCATTTTTGGCACTTAGAAAATAAAAGATAAGTTTTTTGTACAAGGAAAATGAAAACTCCCTTTGGCAACAGTCTTTGCCATTCCATGATGCACACTTGTGCAAAATATGAGATTATTTGAATAAACTATGCCTTAAATGTGACTATAACATTGATTATTTGACTTGTAAGCCATGAGTCTTCATGCATGATAGCTTATCTCTCAGAACACCTTTTAAAGACGTTTGTCATATTTCAAGTTTGTTATTTTTTTTGAAAAATATGTCACATATAAGAGCATCTCCAACAGCCGCCCAACGCGCGGCGCGCTATAATCTGATTTGCGGCGCGCCCATCGCCAGGTTTGGCACGGCGCGCAGCGCTGGCTCCAGCAGCCGTGCTAAAATGCAGCGCCAGCAGCGCGCGCGAGCAACCGGCGCATCACATTTGTTGCATTTTGTACACAACACATCCACAAAACAAAGACATGGCATATAATTTAAATCACAAACATCATTCAATCAAGTGTAAAATAAATAGTTCAATTTATTACAACTCAAACAAATAGTATCTTTCATGAAATACAACAAATAGTTCAACAATACAACATCAAACGCACAAATCTTGATGCTCTTTGGCGGCCATTCCAAGCCCACAACTCCTCAATGAGATCCTTCTTGAGTTCATTATGCGCTGCCGGACGTCGAATGTCATGATAGGAGGCAACAAAACGGGCCACCCTTTCAGCCCTCCACCGCACTCGCGGGATGTCCCAAGAGCTCATAGTGAGAGTACTCTACATCTTGGCCACGCTCATTCTCGATGATCATGTTGTGCATGATCACACAAGCGTGCATTATGTACCAAAACATCTTTTGATCCCAAAATCTAGCCGGTCCTCTCACAATAGTAAATTGGGCTTGCAAAATCCCAAAAGCTCTCTCCACATCTTTTCTAGCCGCCGCTTGAGCATTGTGGAAATCAAGATATTTCTTACCTTCCGGTTTTTTCAACGGCTTCACAAATGTTTGCCACTTTGGGTAGATGCCATCCGCAAAATAGTAGCCATGGTTGTATGTACGATCATTAGCTACAAACTGCACCGGTGTCAGTTCACCATTTGCAATCTTACTCATCAGTAGTGACCGATTTACAACGTTGATGTAATTCAAAGATCCAGGCATTTCAGAAAAAGCATGCCAAATTCAAGTCTCTTGATCAGCCACCGCTTCAAGAATTATAGTGGAACCCTTTTTTTTCATGGAATTGGCCATGCCATGCCTTTGGACAATTCTTCCAACTCCAATGCATGCAATCTATTGAGCCAAGCATACCTGGGAACCCGCGAACTTTGTTCATCTCCAATAGCCTTGTGACGTCTTCAGCATTGGAAGTTCTCAAGTACTCCGGGCCAAACACTTGCACAATTTCGACTGCGAAGCGCTTGACACACATGATGGCTTGGCTCTCACCCCATGGCCAAGTGATCACCAACTAGATCAGTGGGGATACCATATGCCAACATACCAAAGCGGCTGTCACCTTCTGAAAGGTGCTATGCCCGAGCTCTCCGGCGGCAATCCTCCTCTGCTGAAAAAACCGGTCATGGCTCGCTAGTTTCTCTGCAATGCCCTGAACAACTCGGTGCTCATCCTAAATAGGCGACGAAAGTATGACTCGGGGTATGTGGGATTCTCCACAAAATAGTGCCTCATCAATCTGTTGTGGGCATCAATCCTATCCCTTCAAATTTTCTGCCGACCCATAACCGAACCACTGTGTTTCGTTTTTTTATTGATGTGCATAGCTAGGATCATTGCAAGATCCTCCTCCTCTTCCATATCAAATTCTTCCTCGGAAGAATCATATGACGAACTCATCTAAAATGTTCAAAACTAGGCTATAAACAACATGCACCAAATTTCATGTAAAAATATGGAAGTTGGAAGCAATACATACCTCTTGCGGGCCTTTTGTCGAACACATTGCGGGCGCCAAGCAGCGGTGGGCGGCCGGGCGCTGTTCGTCCGAGGACTTCCGCGCGCGACGGGCGACGCTGACTAGAGAGACAGGGAGGAAGCCGCGGCCACGCGGGAAGAGACCGGGGAAGCGCCGGAACGGTCGCAAAAATGGGGTGGCGCGGGCAGCGGCGGCGGTGCGGCTGGATGGGTAGGTGGAGTTGCGCGCGAGCGCTCGGGAGTCCAGCGCGCGGGAGCGGGCGCAGCAAATAAGCGGGGCGCGATAGCGTTTCCGCCCGCGCGATGGCGTTTCCGCTCGAGTGCTGAATTACATATGCCGCATGCGCGGTTTTTGCGCGTCCGCTGGAGCGTCTGGAACGTAGCGCGCGCGGGAGCGGGCGCAGCAAATAAGCGGGCGCGATGGCGTTTCCGCCCACGCGATGGCGTTTCCGCTCGAGTGCTGAATTACATATGCCGCACACGCGGTTTTTGCGCGTCCGCTGGAGCGTCTGGAACGGTAGCGCGCGCGCGGGAGCGGGCGCAGCAAATAAGCGGGGCGCGATGGCGTTTCCGCTCGAGTGCTGAATTACATATGCCGCACGCGCGGTTTTTGCGCGTCCGCTGGAGCGTCTGGAACGGTAGCGCGCGCTAAAAGCACTACTTTATTAACGCGGCGCGTATATAGCGCGGCTGTTGGAGATGCTCTAATAATACAATGCGAATGTTTTTACATTTTTCTCATTCCATTTTAATTTTTTTATGGCGGTTCCAGAATACGGTCAAAACGTCGGGCATGGCAATTCGTAGCTAGGGGATTAATAATGCAAAAAATTTGGTGGATCTCTGATGAAATAGCTACTTGTATATATTACTATAATTTTTAAAAAAATAAAGAGCAAACTACGAGACATAGTTTGACTTCTTACTGAATAATCTTGGTGGAAGGACAACTGGCTGAAAGAACCGATAGTCCTATAGGGCTGCGGGTGCGCGTTTGCGCGACACCCAGCTTTCCACGCGCTAAATATAAGGTCCGTAAGTCATCATAGAAAGCGACACCAGCTGGCCGTATAAATCATAAGCTCTCTACATCTATCGATTAGGACAGGATGTCGACTGAGACTTACTCAGTTGACTGAGTTTTATGACCTCAAAAAAAAAGTTGACTGGCTTTTAGCGAACCCGGCCGGGAGAAAAATCAAAATTTTATACGAGTAGAGTACTTGCTATAAGGTCTTTATAAGTTCGAACACCGTCGAGACACACGCGGCCCGTCTCAAGAGTGAGCGACGTCCTCTCGTGTGTCCCTCCGACGCCAAACCATGGTCCTGATGCCGCGGAGAGCTCCGCGCCTCGCCGCTGCCGTCCTCCCACTCCTCTTCCTCCTCATCCTCACCCCCGCGGAGGCGCTGCCCTTCGTCGTCCTGCACGGTCGGTCCACCCTCGCTTGCTCTGCTTCCGTCCATGGCTTATTGACTGGTTGGCTGACTGATTGGTTCGAGGAGCAGGGATTGGGGGCCAGTGCACCGACAGCAGCGTCGCCGAGTTCACCCGGCTCCTGGCCGACTGGTCCGCCGCCGACGGCCACTGCCTGTACGTAGTACGTAGATATGAGTCTTCGACGCCCTTCCGCCGCCCGACGGCCACTGGAGTTTGACTCATTGTGCTCGCTTGTGTTCAGAGAAATTGGAAACGGGGCACGGGACTCCTGGCTCATGCCTCTACAGGAACAGGCTGATATCATGTGCAACAAGGTGATCGGTTCGGCGCTTTGGGCGATGATGATGCCTTTTCCTCTGCTGTACGCTGAGAAGATAGATAGATATTCATCATCCATGCCTGCTTGCTAATTTGTTTCTGCAGGTAAAGGAGATGAAAGAGCTAAGCGGCGGCTATAACATTGTTGGTCTGTCGCAGGTATATAAGTATATATATGCTGTTGGCATTTTTCTACAACACAACCTGTGAAAAAAATATAACGCAATCTATGAAATGTGTTGTTCTTCTACTAAACATAAACATTATGTGCTTCCACAGGGGAACTTGATTGGCCGCGCAGTAGTCGAGTATTGTGACGATGGACCACCGGTGAGTACTGAGTTGCTTTCAAAATTGTACAGGGGATAGAATAGCTGCATGCACCTGAATGGTAATCTGGATGCTTGTGAATGTGTGTTGGGTCTCTGTGGTCATATCTATTACCTCCGTTCCAAAATATAAGTCTTTTTAAAGATTCCAATATAAACTACATACGGAGCAAAATGAGTGAATATACACTCTAAACTACTCCCTTCGATCCGCAAAAAAGTGTACATATAGCTTTTGTCTTAAGTCAAAGTTTTAGAACTTTGACCAACTTTCTAGGGAAAAGTATAAGTATTTATGGCACTAAATTAGTATCATTAGATCCGTTTTGAATTGTACTTTGATAATACATCAATTGGATGTCATATATGTTACTACTATTTTCTATAAAGTTGGTCAAAGTTTTATAACTTTGATTTAGGACAAAAACTAGATGTACACTTATTCGCGGACGGAGGGAGTATGTCTATAATATACATTCATATGTAGTCCATATTAAAATCTTTAAAAAGACTTATATTTACGTACGGAGGTAGTAGCATGCCCATTAGTGAGAGTTTTTCTTTTTTCAAAAACATGCATACAATGCCTTAATTTTAAGCTTTGATTGATCAGTAGGGTCGCAGAGAATGCTATTCGGTTTTTGTGCAGTAAGTTATGTATTCGGACACTTGTAACAGGTCAAGAATTTCATCTCACTCGCTGGGCCTCATGCTGGTACTGCTTCCGCGCCACACTGTGGTGTAAGTTGATCTCATTATCCCCAGCTATAATATCCAGTTTATTGATTTAAACCAAGAGTCTGATTAGCTCCGAACATTGTACATCTCTTTTCTGCAGTCTGGTTTTTTGTGTGTTATTGTTGATGCGCTGATCAAATCCGAGATTTACTCGGACTACGTGCAGGTTCTTATATCTTGGCTTAGTTATTTCCCGAACTCTAGTCGTGCTAGTATTAATAAACGAGAGACTTTAACTTGAGCCGTGGTGAATTACAGGCACATCTTGCGCCAAGTGGTTACATCAAGATCCCAACTGTGAGTTGCATTGCATTTCTTGGCCATCATCAACAAGAATTCACCTTTACTCTGATATACCTATCATTTGCTATTAATATATTCCCTTTGTCAAAAAATAGCTATCATTTGCTGAACTTGCACTCTTTTGAACTCTTAAATTGCTTCTTGTGCTGTTCCGTTAACTGTCATTGGGCACTGACAGGGCTTGGGTATATCTGAGTAATAATGAATTCCGTATTTTTATTTATGGGTGGTTTGACGTTCTATTTTTGTCGGGCGCTCACTCGCTCTCTGCAGAATTTTTTAAGCAGGCAATCTTGAATCCTTGATGTGTGTTCAGCTTTCAGTTTTTACTTCTACTTTTTTTTTTTGCAAAATAGTTTTTACTTCTACTTCAGAGTGGAAGACCGTAAGAAAACATTGTCTTGTCTTTAACCATAAATCTTGGAAGTAAGCCTGAGCAGTATTTAATGATATATTCCTAGTCACCAAAAATGTGCTGTTTTTTTTCAGGATATTGATGATTATCTGAAGGGATGCAGGTTTCTTCCGAAACTTAACAATGAGATACCAGGTGAAAGAAATGTTGCCTACAAGGAAAGGTTCAGCAACCTAGAGAATTTAGTACTGATCATGGTAAGGCTGGCAATGTCTCAAATCACATTTTGATCCACGTTCAAATATTAATGGTAGCATACTTGAAGTTGGCATGGAATATCAAAATTCAAAATGGACTTCCCTTTTTCCCTGTTTTGAAATGCAGTGGGAATCGATTTTCTGAGTCATTGCTTGGTGATTTTCCCTGTTCATGCAACAATAAATGTTGATGAGAATGTTAACTGAAAATATTTCAAGCATAGCTCAAACACACAAGTATTTCTTGTGTGCACCAAAATAACAAAATAACATGAACATGTACAGCTAGGGTATGCATTTAGTAGGTGTCTTTCCCTTTCGAAGATTCATAATAGAGACTGATAATATTTTTTTAATCCGAAGAGCATAGAACAATTTTCTATGGTAATTTTCACTAAAAATAATATTTACAAATACACAGGAAAAAACAGGACAACTAACCAACACCAGTTCTAGGGAACTCCATAAAGAAATTAAATCAGATTTATTTCAATCCACTGCTTGAAAGCATCTCTGTGCTTGTTCTTTGTCTTGAGAAGAATCAACTGAAGATCATTCTAAGCTGAACCCTCCAAGACTGAAGAGGGAGCTATTGCTTTGAAAATCTTGGATTTTCTCTGCATCCATAGGTGGCAGCAACCCATGATGATAATATCAATTGAGAACTGAGAGGATAGGAAATCTGCCATGAACCTTAATTTATCTAGAAACATTGATGCCTCTTTTCCACTCAACAATAACTGAGTCCTAGCAACTAAGAGCAAATGGACAATCTGAGAAGAGATGAAGAGCAGTTTCTTCACAGTTAGTATCACACATGGCACATAGATAGATGGGCAAGAAAAGATTTTCCTTTGAAGAAGATTCCTTGTGTTTACTTTGTCATAAGTCATGAGTCACACAAAAATATTGCATCTAAGCATTGCAACACATTTTCAAATTTTCTTACAAAGCTCTGGTGCTTAATAGAGACTGGTAACTGAAGTAATATTTTGATGCACTTCCTGTTTTGCCCTAATATGTTGTGCAGTTTGAGAATGATACCATCCTCATACCACGGGAGACGTCATGGTTTGGTTATTACCCTGATGGAGTCTTTGATCCAGTCCTACCTCCTCAGCAGGTGCAATTTTTGTTCTTCATGTTGGACTAGTGATGTGTCTTAGAGAGTTGATGAAATGTTGAGTCGGTTTCGGCTAACTGAACTTACCAAAATTTGGTCTACAGACAAAGCTATATCAAGAAGACTGGATTGGTTTGAAGGCCCTGGATGACGTTGGGCGAGTCAAGTTCGTGTCAGTGGCAGGAGATCACCTAGACATCTCCAACAGTGATATGAGGAAACACATTCTACCTTACTTGAAGGACAAACCATCTGCCTGACTACCTACCCATTCGCTCACTGCCACCTGGCACGCAATTGCTGAAGCGCTCAGGCGGATGGGGAGTGACACCAGGGTACTCCTTCGGTCCTTGACATGACGATCCACCATATTTTTTTCAGGGATATAACGTTGGGTTGGTGCACATGTCATTCTCTATTCAAGCTTTGCTTCTGGCTTGGCTTTGTAGAAACAAAAATCACAGGTTACATACATGTCCTTCTTCGCAATATTTTCTCATGTTCATCTCAATACTTTGCTTCTTGCATTTGTATTTTATGGTTTGCGAGCTTCTGCCTGCATGCTTAGCAGTGCAACAAAATACAACATGCCTTTGCTAATTTGATGACACCAACCGAGCGTTGCGAATTAGCACACAATTGTGGTCTAAAATTGTAGCAGAAACAAAATAATCCCAATACTACTTCATATACTAACTTAAGGATCGTTGCTTAGCACCGAAAGAAACCTATGCGGCAGCATATACGAAGAAAATAGCCCACACAACATCCCATATGCTCCTTAGATGATGTCTGGGTTCAGGAGAACATCAACACATATGACACCGGATTTTTAACGTGGGAAACCGCCTAAATTGGGATCTAAATCACGGGCCAAAGCCATCCAAATCTTCTTCCACTACTATCAAATCTGGTAATCAAAATGTTCTTCTATAGGTAGCACTAGAGGATCCCATACATCAAGATTTATGCATCTTGGATAACAACAATAAGATTTGAGTCCGCAAGAGTTAGGGATTGAAACAATAGAAGGAAATATGCCCTAGAGGCAATAATAAAGTTATTATTTATATTTCCTTATATCATGATAAATGTTTATTATTCATGCTAGAATTGTATTAACCGGAAACTTAGTACATGTATGAATACATAGACAAAACATAGTGTCCCTAGTATGCCTCTACTAGACTAGCTCGTTAATCAAAGATGGTTATGTTTCCTAACCATGGACATGTGTTGTCATTTGATAAACAGGATCACATCATTAGAGAATGATGTGATGGACAAGACCCATCCGTTTGCTTAGCATTATGATTATTACAGTTTTATTGCTACTACTTTCTTCATGACTTATACATGTTCCTCTGACTATGAGATTATGCAACTCCCGAATACCGAAGGAACACCTTGTGTGCTAACAAACGTCACAACGTAACTGGGTGATTATAAAGATGCTCTATAGGTGTCTCCGAAGGTGTTTGTTGGGTTGGCATATATCAAGATTAGGATTTGTCACTCCGTGTATCGGAGAGGTATCTCTGGGCCCTCTCGATAATGCTCATCACTATAAGCCTTGCAAGCAATGTGACTAATGAGTTAGTTGGGGATGAAACATTACGAAACGAGTAAAGAGACCTGCCGGTAACGAGATTGAACTAGGTATGATGATACCGACGATCGAATCTCGGGCAAGTAACATACCGATGACAAAGGGAACGTATGTTGTTATGCGGTCTGACCGATAAAGATCTTCGTAGAATATGTAGGAACCAATATGAGCATCCAGGTTACGCTATTGGTTATTGACCAGAGATATGTCTCGGTCATGTCTACATAGTTCTCGAACCCATAGGGTCTGCACGCTTAACGTTCGATGACGATTTGTATTATGATTTATGTGATTTGATGACCGAAGTTTGTTCAGAGTCACGGATGAAATCACTGACATGACGAGGAGTCTCGAAATGGTCGAGAGGTAAGGATTGATACATTGGAAGGTTATATTCAGACACTGGAATGGTTCCGGAGTGATTCGGGTATTTTTTGGAGTACCGGGAGGTTAACGGATCCCCCCGGGAAGTAGTGGGCCTTCATGGGCCTTAGTGGCAAGGAGAGGAGGTCCGCAAGGGTGCCCCCCATGGCAAGTCCGAATTGGACTAGGGAGGGGGCGGCTCCCCCTCCCTCTTTCCTCCTCCCTCTCCTCCTCCTTCCCTCTCGCCCCCTCTTGGAAAAGGAAGGGTAGTCCAACTAGGATTGGGAATCCTAGTTGGGCTCCCCCTATGGCGCGCCCCTCCTGGCCGCCGGCCTCCTCCTCTCTCTCCTTTATATACGTGGCCAGGAGCACCCCAAAGCACAACCACTACAAAAAAATACACTTCCGTGATGATACATGTTTGTCACAGTAGGTCACATTTTTTTGTCATGCATGTACATCCATGACGATTTTATGACAGAGTCAAGATAGTCATACATGTGCCGTGATAGAAGTGTTCCATGACATTACCAAAATTATCATCATGGAAGTGTCCACTTCCATGACGATAAATCGCGCGTCACAGAAGTGCTTTCGTCAAGGGTGACCGACACATGGCATCCACCGTAATGGAACACTATTAAGCTATTGGGTTCAGTTTTGGATCCGATAACCCATTAACAGCCCCGACCAATGGGGATTTTCCATGTGTAAAATCATCATTGGCTGGAGGAAATACGTGTCGGCTCACCGTTGGGACAGATGTCATCCACTCATTAGACAGAAGGCGCCTATGATACGTTGACACGTGGCACGGCCCAACAGAGGCCCATTCCTGTGAAAAGGCCGGCCTGTTTGACTTGGTCAAAAGGTGGCGGGCCGGCCCACGAAAAGCCTGTTAACGGCATGTTTGAATATAGCCCATTTACAGCCTGCTAACCTAGGGCCCGTTACGGCCTATCCGAATTAGGCCCAGTAGCGTCATCTGGTCCGTCCAATATGATTCCAGCCTGTTTTAACTTCCGGCCCATGTATGGCCCATGACGTCTTTCGGGCCATATGAGGCCCATTGTAACTCTTGGCCCATTAACGACTCGTGGTGAAACTGGCCCGTAATGAATAGTGTATCACTTTATACCCATTAACGGCCCATTATTCCATTGGGCCATTTCCAGCCCATGTTATCTTTCGGCCTTCTCAGGGCCCATTTATTCTTGGGCTCATTTCGAGCATTTGGTTACTTACGGTCCGTTACTGTCATTTTCTGCTCGTGGGCCAAATTCAGCCCATTGTTACAGTCGGCCCGTTTGTGGCCTGTTAATACGTTGGGCCGTTTTCATAGCATCATCAAATGCGGCCTATTAACGACGGCCCGTTATGGTTGGCCCATGAACGGACGATTCCTACTCTAGCCCATTTACGACCATAATGCGATCTGTTATTGGCCCATGTTTGGCCAATCGATCATACGACCCATATAAGGCCCATTGATGATACGACCTGTAGAAGGCCCATTGTGTCTACGGCCCGTAGAAGGCCCATTATTTCTACGGCCCATAGAAGGCCCATTATTTCTACGGCCCGTAGAAGGACCATTGTTTCTACGGTCGGTAGGAGGCCCAGTGTCACTACAGTAAATATGTAGCCCATGGTTATTGTGGCCTAGTTTAAAAAATAGGTTATTGCGGCCAGTAGCAAACCGCGGAAAAAGAACTGTACTTACTACAAGCAAACAAATAAACAAGACAACAAGGAAATAAATAAGCAAGCAACTTACGCTAAGCTATCACGACTATTACACATATTACATCCAGTGGGCATCAAAGTTCGCCACTAGTGCAAATATAGGAAACAAAGCAGCATATAAACGCCGCAATAAAACAAGTACATAACTGAAACCACTTCAGAAGAGCTCAAGAAACAATATCGTGGGTACCCATAATGCTGGCAAGATGCTTAGCAAGATTATTAACTTTCTCTTGTTTGACGCTTAAATCCTCCAGCGCTTGCTGTTGCACAAGAAAGTATGCATCTGATTTCTGCAGGGACTTCCTCAGTCCTTCGGCTTCTTGTCGCAGCACAGCTGACTAATGCCTTTCAACTTGTAGCTGAGAGTGAAGAAGCCGAAGTGATTCAGACATCGAGTTCGAAGAGCTTGTGCCAGCGGTACTGGCCAGTAACTCGAACACTACATCAACGCAGGACTATGGGGTTTTCTGACTGTCTACAAGATCGTTTTTATCACCTTTCTTGGAGACCAACAGGGTTGTCTCACTATCTTGAAACTTATCTGCATTACTTTCTCTACCATTGCATAGTGGGGTGCTTTTCTCTAATATTTTGTTTGCATACTACAAGAGAAACAAGGAGACACATCACAGGTTTAGCATGTAGTATACAAAACTCATTTTGGTAAACCGGTTCAGTAGTAAGGTGGACAGGATAACAGCATGAAACAAACATATATCTATGTACTATGGTTACTGTATTGTCCATGTCATTCTAGTTTGTGTTGCCTAATCAAGATAGAGACACAATTCAACTCATATATTTTTAAGACACAACAACATAGACAGAATATAAGTGTGAGAAACTACACAACATTGGCACACTTGTAATGTGCATCACATGAGAACATAACTGTTTATACAACTTAAACTGAAATCAACATAGAGCAAGAAGTTAGAACAGCAATCCAGTTAAAGAAATAGGTTTAAAACATACCTATTGTGCCATTGGAGTTTCAATTGGATCCTTCAAATTCGAAAGTAGTTGGTATGAGTAAATACAGTGATGCAACATCAAAGGAGTATGGACCATAGCTACAGAATCTGACCTGAGAACAGTTGCTCTTCTGCTTTAAACGTGGAGTTTGGGTTAGCTGTGGTGGTCTTCGTGCTTTGGGCACTGCAGTTGCTTTACAAACTGCTCGTGTGGGGGTACTCTGTGGTGGACATGGTGCTTTGTCAACTAGAAGTGGGTTACTATCCGTTGGGGTTGCGGTTAGATGGGTTGTAGCTGGTTCTCTGCCCAACGGTGTAAGTGTGCAATCTGGAAGAGTCTCGATTATGTGTGGTGGGGCTAGTTTGTGGGCCAGTACAACCATGGTTCTATCTGCATCGATGGGTAGCACTGTCTTTTGTGAAGAACGGGTTTTTGCTCCCTTAGATACTGCCATCACCCCCTCCAATTCAAATGGCTGATAAACAAGAAAAGAAATTGAACGTACAGACATTGTATGATAGACAGATGTGGTAATTCACATATATGTTGTCTAACCAAATAGGACAGCATGACACAATTTCACATATATGATGCCTAACTAAACAGGATAGCATGACACAGTTTCAGATATATGATGGATAACTTAACAGGATATAATGGCATAATTCAACATATGATGAGTATCTAAACAGGATGACATCACAAAACTATATGATGTCTTTCTAAAATAGGTTGGGATGAAATAATTCACATACATGTTGTCTAAGTATACATGATGGCATGATATAATTGACATAATTGATTCATATACTAAGCAGCTGGCACTCGCATGTATGATCTCTAAACTAAGCAGATGGAATTCAATATTGTGCATATGATGTCTAAACTAAGCAATGCAAGACACCATATGCATGATATGAGAAATATAAACATTGCAACTTAGAGCATACACCTCAGGTGGGATATAGGACTGGTCATCTGTCTCTGAATCCTCCTCTGAGGAGCTCCCTGTAACCATCGAGATATATGCTTCAACAGGTACCATTGCCTGCTCTGAAGACCTTGTTTTCACTCCAGATTTTTCCATAACCGGCTCAAATGGCTGATACACATGAAGAGTAGTTCAATATACACAGATTGTCGACAAATGGAATATGTAATGAAAAAAAGATGGCATGAGATAATTCACATATATGATGCCTGGCTACATGGCGGTGCATAATTCACATATATGATAACTGGCTGAAAAACATGGCATTGCATAATTCACATATCTGATATAGAAAGCAAACAGGAGGCATTCACACAAAGCATGTCTAATCTAAGCAGATGGCATGGCAATGCAAGACACCATATGCATGATATGAGCAATATAACCCTGCCAAGTTAGAGCATGCACCTCGGGGGGGGGGGATACGACTGGTCATCTGTCTCTGAATCCTCCTCTGAGGAGCTATCTGTAACCAGCAAGAAATCTGCATCGACAGGTAGCACTGACTGCTCAGAAGACCTTGTTTTCACTCCAGATTTTCCCATGACCGACTCAAATGGCTGATGCACAGGAAGAGTAGATGAATGTATAAACATTGTTAACAAATGGAATACATTATGAAAAAATATGGCACGATACAGTTCACATATACGATGACTGGCTAAACAGGATGGCATTGCATGATTCACGTATATTATGCCTGGCTAAAGAAGATGACATTGCATAATTCCCATATACTCCCTCTGTTCCTAAATATTTGTCTTTTTAGAGATTTCAAGTGGACTACCACAGGCGGATGAATATAGACATATTGTAGAGTGTAGATTCACTCATTTTGCTCCGTATGTAGTCACTTGTTGAAATCTGTAAAAAGAAAAATATTTAGGAACGGTGGGAGTATGATGTAGAAACCAAACAGGTGGCATTCACACAAAGCAAATCTAAACTAAGCTGATGATATATAAGATGTATAAGTAAGCAATGTGAGGCTCCATATGCATGATATAACCAACATCAGCATGCCAGGTTAGAGCAAACACTTCAGGTGGTAAACAGGAGTGGTCGGCTCCTTCTGAATCCCCATCTAAAGAGTTATATTTCTCTGGAATACAATCTGGAATGGCGGGAGGGGGGCACTTCGCCCACCATGGAGCGGCGTCTGCATGACATTATATTCCCACACAACGGTCTTCTCTTTTTGTCTACATGTTCAGTATGATTGTGTACAATATCTGACATGCATAATAAAAAATAGTTAGATTTTGTAAGGCCTAAGGGGTGCATGCAAAAATCAAGACTGATGGTAGCAAACGAGTGGATGGATCCAAAACTAATGATAGCAGGTAGATTATAGCTTCAGTTTAAAAAGATAGACAATGGATCATCTATTGTTTGTTGCCCACCCAACATGAACCACATAGAAGACCCCAGATGAACCAGATAGTAGACAGATACTATTCATTGCTGCCTCGATATGAGACCCACGGGCATTTTAAAACTCAAGTTTGAACGATAAAGTAGCAGGTAATAATAACCGATGTATAACGTAAGCAAACACGAAAGACTGCGACCTCTCTTCCGGAACTGTGTAGTCCTCAGGTTCATCTGCTCAGTCGATGATGGTAATGCAGTTGGCATGGCTGCCGGCAACGGGGAAGATGATCTGAGGCGGCGAAAGAAAGTCTGCAGGGGGATCTCTGCTGCAGTGAACGCTTCTGTCGATGGTGCACCTCAGGTGGGGTGGATGATGGCATGGCAGGAGCAGGACATAACACACAGAGTTTTCTTTGACGCCTATCTGAAAATGAAGTAAATCTGTAAGGGCTCCTTAGAATTGGAGGATTCTATAAACGCAGGGACAGGAAAAACACAGGAATAGGATAGGAATGCACGTGCAAAATAGAGCATTTGGAAACATAGGATTTCAGTCAACCTGGGTGTTTGGTTCACGTGAATTGGAAGAACACAGGAATGGAGAAACATGGTCAAATTAAAGTCAAATCACGTGAAAATGAAAAAAATAAGAATCTTATTATGCCAGTAATGCAATTAGTTCTGTTCTTCATGCATATTAATTTGAAAAGGACGTCCAAGTGGATATTAAAATTCGTACGTTTTTTTGAAAGGGACACCAAAGGAAAAAAATCCTCCAGTTTTGCTTTGCTCCACTCCTTCTAACCAAATGCACGAATAGTAGTACCATAGTACTTCCATAGCAAAGGATCCCTGAGGGATCGACATGAATGTAGAGTAACAAAGTGATGCGACGAGTGTACAACCTCTTTGGCATAGCCTTGTGGACCTTAGCATCATTGGGTTGGACATGGAGGATGGTGATGCTGGTGTGACTGTCGGAGGCGGGGAAGAAGATCTAAGGCCTCTGGAAACGGCGCCGAGGGTACTGCTCCGCTGTGATGAACGGTTCCGTCATTGGAGCAGCTCCGGTGAGGTGTACGGCGGCGAGGCTGAAGCAGGACAAGACAGACAATGTTAATCTGAAGTGGGACTCTAATATCATCTGCAATAGATGATGTAAAATACATCACCAAAAAGTGCTAGATGTAAAATGCATCAGCCGCGCCACGGCCACTCCGACAGATGCTGTAAGTACTGTTCACTCTGAACTTAACTGAAAAAACTGAACATTACATTTGAAACTGAATTTTACTGTCGAAACTGATTGAACTAGTAGCGGAGCATTACAAGTGATGTTTAGGGTGTTTGAGCATTAGTAGCAGAGAAGCAGTGATCTAAATCAGCAGACACTCGAGCAAGGAACGCACTAGCACAGAGCAAGTTGTGCAGTAGCACCGCGAGCGAGTGCTAAAGCAGCAACTCCTGTAGCTACCGGAGTTTGTGTAGCAGCAGTAGCGTGAGCGAGAGCAAGAGTAGAGCAGCAGCATGAACTAGAGCAAGAGCGAAGCAGCAGCGCGACCGACAGCAATAGCAGAGCAGAGCAGCAGCACGAACGAAAGCAAGAGCAGTGCAGCAGCGTGACCGATAGCAGGAACAGAGCCACAATGCGAGCGAGAGCCAAAGCAGCTGCAGCTAGTGCCAGTGTGGAAGTCGCCGCCGAGGAAGCAACGACATGGGGGAGAGACACCATGGATGAAGTGGTCGGCGACGGCACTGTCGATGGAGACCCGCCATGGCTGCTCGGTATCGAGCACTGGCAGCCCCGTGAGATCGAATAAAAGATAAAATGCAGTGGTGAGTGCAGAACCTCGTTGGTGGTGCCGAGTTGGCCTCGGCTTCATCGGAGGAATTGGTGAGGGTGCTGCGGTTCTGGCGGGGCAGGTCAAGACGATGTTGTGGGGATGGAGGTGGCGCGATAGACGAGGCAAACATCGGGGCATCTTCTTGGAGGTGCAGGACGGGGCGACTGATCCGCTGGGACGACAAGATCGACGATGGATCCTCATCCGATGCGGTGGCTGAGGGACGGCAAGCTGTTGCGGTGGATGATGTAGTCGGGGAAGAGTCTTCGGCTGGGCGGCAGTCAGGAGGCCGACGGAGGAGCGTGGGGTTTCGTGGGTTTTGGCGGCCTCGGTGTATGAATGGGGAGAACGAAGGGGAAGGGAGGGGGGAGCCATGGCTTAGGGACGCACTTGTCCGAAATGTAGGGTAAGTTACCAGCATACCCCCACCGATTTTGACACCGTGACGTTGCGCTTCATCTCCGGCTGAGGGGTAGAACGAGGATTTCGCGTGTCTGGGCTGCGGGACCGATTTCGGATGAGGACGAAGTTTTTGCGTGCGTCGAAATTTCGAGATAACAAGGTGCGACGCGGGTTGAAGAGGTGGGAGTTTCAAAGCAGGTGAGACAAAAGATACTCAAGCTTGAAAATTTCAGGATAACAAGGTGCGGATTCCTTGTTCGGCAGAACAAACTTAACGTGCACAAAAAAACAATTCATACAAGACACAAGAGATTCATGTCCCCTTTTACTATATTGCTATAGATGCCATTGAAAAAACTACAAGAAAAATGTAAAAACAATTGGGAGAACAAGATTACCCTGTACAGTACCAAATCGATTCGTACTTCCCTCAACAACAAGAAACAAATCAATTCCACCAAAAGAAAGAGTAATGTCCCTTTTTATATGATTACAAATGCCAGGATCTCGAATTTCAATTTTTGAATCCACGTTATGTTGAATTCAAAAATATCGTTAGGTGACCTTGCGGTTTACAATTGATGTAGTCGTACATTTTGATCTTCCATCATAGATGAACATTTTACTCCACCCTGTGAACACATATATTTTCGTCTACCATATGGACTAAATTTGAATCAAATTTTTCTTATTTGAATACAATTGTTGTCAAGTTATACAATCATTTAAATATTATCTTGATAACATAAAACAAGCATATATCATTAATCATATTTCACTATGAACTACATGTACCATATGACCTCCAATTCAAATATTTGTATCCATTTTATGTTGAATTCAAATCATAGTAAATTGGTCTAGGTAGCGAGATGTTTAGGATAATCTAAACCCTGTTTTCATATGTATAATTTTTAGCTGAATTGGGACAAGTTTTGGTATAAGCCTCTTGCAAAACCGGAGATTCTCTCAACAAGCCTCGTGGTTCTGAGAGTGAACGTGTCACCTTTGTGTGTGGAACGATATACGCCGCCTCCCCCCTGATTTTCTTTACAGAGGCAACATAGAACTATATGAGTGCCCTGTTAAATTTTGGAATTATTCCGGGTTCCTTTGGCCTTTTTATACATTAATTGAGTTTCTAGACTTTTAATATGCATAATCTAAATTTGAACTACAGGCACATGCTCCGGTGAAGCAAATTTGGTTGAAAAATCACATGTGTGTCCTTGGTTGAATTTCTAGGTTCCATGGAAGAAATGAGAATGAAATTCAAACATCTGGGCATCGTGACTCGGCTGAGAACATCAAGAAACTTGGATTTTAAATTCATGTAAATCCAAAACTCGCCTGGAAATCATGAAATTTGGCATGGTGTCATGTCATGGCACCAACATGTTGTGGTAAAAAATTGGGCCGATTTGGAACAAGTTTTGGTATAGGAGCCGTTTGGATTATGCCCACACCAGCCCGACCAAAACGGCGGCATGCCAATATTTTGGCGAAGGAAACAGCCACCGGGAACTCGCCCACACGCTAGTGCGAAATCACAATGACTGGCCAAAAAGTTGGCTGTGAGCCAAAAAGTTGGCTGCGATCCAAACACTGGCCCAACCTGTGGTCAACAACCAAAATTTTGGAAGGGAAGCTTGGGGTTGCCATCCAAACAACCCCATAAGCTTGTTGCAAACCGAAGCTTCTCTCAAGAAAGCTCGTGGTTCTGAGAGGGAACGTGCCACCTTTGAGTGTGAAACAATATACGCTGCCCCCCTTGAGTTTCTTTACAAAGGCAACATAGAACTACATGAGTGTCCTGTTAAATTTTCGAATTATTCCGGGTTCGTTTTTCCTTTTTTATACATTAATTGAGTTTCTGGTCATTTAATGTGCATAATTCAAATTTGAACTACAAGACATGCTCTCGTGCACCAAAGTTGGTTGAAAAATCACATCTGTGTCCTCGGGTGAACTTCTAGGTCCCATGCAAGAAATGGGAATAAAATTAAAACATCTGGGCGTCGTGGCTCGGCCGAGAACATTGAGAAACTTGATTTTATAATTCTTGTAAATCCAAAACATGCCTGAAAATCATGAAACTTGGCATGGTGTCATGTCATGGTAGTACCATGCTGTGGTAAAAAAATTGGCCGGATAGGAACAAATTTTGGTATACGCTTCTTGCAACACTACTAGGAAAAGGGTTATAGATAGGATTGATACTAATGGCGCACCAGGTAACTAGTGCGCCACTACTATATACTAATGGCGCACCTGTTGGAGGTGCGCCATTAGTGTGGAAGACACTAATGGCGCACCGGGCAGATGGTGCGCCACTAGTATTGATTTTTTTCCATTTTTCCATACACTCTAATGGCGCATCCGGTCGAAATGCACCATTACTAGTTCTAACTAGTAATGGCGCACGAGGTAGATCGTGCGCCATTACTGTTGTTGTTTTTTTATTCTTGTTTTTGCAAAACTACTAATGGTGCACACAGGCCAGGTGCGCCATTACTAGTTTAGACTAGTAATGGCGCACTGTGACCAGATGCACTACTAATTTTTTTTTTTACTTTTCTGCAACACTACTAATGGCGCACCACCAGTAGGTGCGCCATTAGTAACCAGGGTTACTAATGGCGCATTTGCTGCTGGTGCGCCATTAGTAACCTGGGACCCCAACAAGATATTTTGGACAGCCCCACACCTACCCACTCACTTTCCCCACTTCATTCCATCCACCTCCTTCTCCAAGCTTTCGGCTGCCTCCTCCTCCTCACCTCATTTCCACCATAGATTCATCAAAATTAAGTGGTAAAATTACCTTTTTTTGATAGGTAAGTAAGTGGCAAGCGTTGAACTTCGAATACCCAGAATTTGGGAAGGATCCAAGGAACATCGTGCTGGGGCGAGCACCGATGGAGTCAATCCGTTTGGCAGCCAGAGAAGCACACATAGCACCTGGCCTGTGTTTGTGTGGATGTACAACCTTCCCCCCTGGCTGTGCATGAAGAGGAAGTACATTCACATGAGTATGCTAATTGAAGGGCCAAAACAACCAGGGAACGACATCAATCTGTATCTGGGGCTGCTGAAGGAGGAGCTAGACACGCTGTGGAAAACGCCAGCCAATACGTGGGACGCCGCAGAGAAAGAATATTTCCCTATGAGAGCCGCACTGCTCACGACGGTGCACGACTATCTCGGTTACGGATATCTCGCGGGGCAGGTAGTCCACGGATTTTCTGGATGCGTAAGGTGCATGGATGACACAACGTATCGCCAGCTAGATAGAAATCCCGGGTCTTCGAAAACCGTGTTCATGGGACATCGAAGGTGGCTTCGCGATGATGACCCGTGGAGGAAACGCAAGGATCTGTTCGATGGTGAAACCGAACCCTGAAAACGCCTGTGTACGAGGAGCGGCGAGGAAATAGACGAGGTGTTGAAAAATTGGAAAGACTGCCCACTGCCGGGAAAGAAGCAAAAGGCGCCAGAGCCGGGAAAAAAGCGAAAGGCGCCAGAGCCGCTGCTGAAGGTATGGAAAACGAGGTCTGTTTTCTGGGACTTACCGTACTGGAAGATCCACCATGTGCCTCACAGCCTTGATGTCATGCATATCACGAAGAACGTGTGCGAGAGTCTGCTTGGTACCCTGCTCAACATGCCAGAGAGGACCAAAGATGGGCCAAAAGCAAGGGCAGACTTGAAATCAATGGGCATCAGGCAGGAGCTTCACGCTAATGATGATGGTGATGATGATGATGAGGCGAAGCAGGACACAGAAAGTCGTCGCAAAGGCAAAAAGGCCAAGAAGACAGGTCTTGACTACCCTCCCGCGTGCTTCACTCTAAGTCAGGAGGAGATCGAGCAGTTTTTCACCTGCCTCCTAGGAGTAAAACTTCCTTACGGTTACGCGGGGAAGATAAGCAGATACCTAGACCCAGCGAAGCAGAAGTTCAGCGGGATGAAGTCTCCCGACTGTCACGTGTTGATGATGCAGACACTTCCAGTTGCAATCCGTGGGATCATGGACGCGCACGTCCGTGAAACGCTATTTGGCCTATGCAACTTTTTCGACGTCATCTCTCGGAAGTCGATTGGCGTGAGGCAACTCAAAAGGCTACAGGAAGAGATCATGGTGATACTATGCGAGCTTGAGATGTACTTCCCGCCCGCATTCTTCGACGTTATGGTGCATCTGCTGGTCCATATCGTGGAGGATATCATCCAACTCGGGCCGACATTCCTGCATAGCATGATGCCGTTTGAAAGGATGAATGGTGTCATCAAAGGATATGTTCGCAACATGTCACGTCCAGAGGGAAGTATAGCCAGGGGCTTTCTGACCGAAGAGTGCATCTCCTACTGCACGAATTATCTAGGCATCGAGAACCCCGTTGGTCTGCCCGTCAACAGGCACCTAGGCAGGCTCGCTGGATGGGGTCACCGTGAGGGTCTCCGCGAAATGCATGTCGACTTCGAGGGTCGACTCGCCGACTTTGAAAGAGCAAACCTAGTCGCGCTACAACACATAGACGTGGTCGATCCTTGGGTGGTAGAGCACCAAACCTTTATTGAGAAGACGTACAATGACCGAGGCCAACAGAGGACGGACGGAGATATACTCAAAGAGCACAACTCATATTTCACGCGTTGGTTCAAGCAGAAGCTTCTGTTGTACCCTTTACACGAAGATTCTTCCGCGGAAGAATATAACTCATATTCACCTTGTCACAGGGCGCTGAGCACAACCTGATGACCTATGAGGCGTACGATATCAACGGCTACACATTCTACACCGAGGACAAGGACATGAAGAGCGATGGTTATCAGAACTCCGGGGTAACGATGGAATCCTACACCGGTAAGGACAAGGACAGATACTACGGAAGGATCGAGGAGATCTAGGAGCTGAGCTACGCTGGAGAGAAGGTGCCGATGTTCCGTGTCAGACGGGCCAAGAGCGTCCTAAAAGATGACCGATATTTCACCACCATGGTTATACCCGAAGCCAAATCCAAGACCGCGGGCGCAAACGTCACCGCAAAAAATGAGCCATGGGTACTGGCTTCCCAAGTCAATGCTTCTTCATTACCGACCCGCCAAAGCCCAGTCGTGTTGTCGTGAGGAGAGGCAAAAGGAAGATCATCGGAATGGATGGAGTAGCCAATGAGCAAGACTTCGACAAGTACGGAGACCCGAAGATCGAACATGACGACGACGATGAAGTAGCAGCACACACCACAAGAAGAAGCAGGACCACCCTACCTAAAGGACGCCCGTTCCATAGAAGAACTCCATTTGCGAAAAAGAAGGGCAAGAAGATTGTGAACAGATAGCTAGCTAACATCGATTGTATTTAAATCGTAGTCTTCATTTCTCGATTGTATTTCATGGGCACTTTTTGATATCATGAATATTTTTAAATTTCATGGGCACTTTTTGAATTCATGAGGACACTTGATCTCGATCCCCCTTCATCTCGATCTCGATTCCCCCTCCATCTCGATCTCGATCCCCGCACCCTCCCCCGCTCCACCGCCGCCGCCGATGATATTTTCAAGTAAGAAATTTGAACATATTTTTTAAAAAATTATTACTGTTTTTATAAAAAAATATTACTGTTATGATTTAAACAAGTTTGAACATATTTAAACACAAATAAATATAAAAAACAGCATTTAAAATGCATAAAAAATATATTGGGGAGCCTAGGAATCGAACCCAAGACCTCCTAGTGTGTGTGCTGCGTCCTGACCAGTCGGGCTAGTGGGTGGGTTCTGTTGTAGATAGGGTTAGGTTGTAGATATGGTTAGTGGGCTAGATTAAAATAAAATTCTAATGGCGCACCGAGGGGTGGTGTGCCATTAGAGTAGTCATACTTATGGCGCATGACTGGACGGTGCGCCATTAGAACCCTCCCCCTAGCTATCCTCCCTCTCTCTCGCCAGATCCCCTTCGACCCTCTCTCCCTCGCCACCAGATCCACCCGCGCGCTGCCCCGACCCACGACGCCGCCACTCCCGCCGCCCCCGCGCCCCCGCGCCCCCACCCCCGCCGCCCCGACCCTCGCCGGACTCCTCCTCGCCGTCTGCGCCTTCTTCCACATCCTCCAGGCCTCCGCCGCCGCCGGCCGCCAAGGCACCAACCACCTCCTCGGACGGGGCGCTCTTCCTCGCGCTCTCCTCACCAACCATGACGCCGGCCACCTGCTCCTCACCAACCACGACGTCGGCCACCTGCTCCTCGTCTCCGGCAGAGGTTACTCCACCTAGCTGCAGCACTCGTGCGCTTGGCCGCTAGGGTTTGCCTCCAGCCTCTCCCCTCCCCCATCAACGAGAGGAGCATCCGGTGCCCCCGCCCTTGAGTTCGTCGACGGCGCCGTCCTCCAGCCGCAGCCGCCGCAGGTACAGAGCCCCCGATTCCATCTTCCCCCTCGCCCCCAATTCAGTTTACTGTTAAATGACAGTAATTCAGTTTACTGTTAAATTTCAGTTTCACAGGCTAGTTTCCAACAAACAAAGCCTATGCTTATGAAGATTAAATCAGCTGAAATGAGATATTGATCCTTTTTTACTTTGTTTGTTCAGATTGTTGGAAATTTTAAGCTCTCAATCACTGAAGGCCACTATAGTTCTTTGAATTCAACCATTTAGGTGAGCTACAACTAGGAGGATTTTGGAGTAGTACTCTAAAACTGTTGCTGTTAGAACATGCTGTTACTTGCTGTCAGTTAACTGAATCAGTACATTTTCTTCAGTCTAGTGATGCAGCAATTTCTTCAGTCTAGTGTAAATGTAACTGACTACTGGTCAAATACTCTAGTGTATTTAGTGTAAATCTAGTCTGAAACTAGTAGAGCTCTTGGTGATTTGCAAATTCTGTTTAAATAAAAATTTGGTACATGACTACGATCATTTATGAAAGATTTTGCTACTGGATGAGCACAAGAACTACTCAATAGATAATTGATTTTGTAGAATAAGTCTTGTTGCCAGTCTTGAACCAATAGATAATCTTAATTGAAATTTGACCATGTCTGGTTGCCAGCCCTAATGAAAAAAGCAACTGAATTTCCAACAACCTGCTAGGTAGAACAATCCATTTCCAACAACCTGCTAGGTAGAACAATCCATTACTACGTGATTGCAACTGAATTGTCAACTCTATGTATTATGTATGCTGTGGCATGTGGTGTGGTCCGAGTGATCAGGTTTCAAGTGATTTTGAATTTTCTGCTCTGATTGTTGCTCAAAGAAATTTAGCAAAAAAATGGGGTCCTGGGAGACGCCGCTGCTGCTTGAGGCCCTTGAGAGGCCCTTCGTGTCGTGATGATTTTGCAGGTACCCCGAGAGGCCCTTGAGTTTGCCGGAATGTCGATTGACTTCCATTCCGGCAAATTCGGGTACTCCATATGTCGTATTTTCAGCAACGGTCATGCTGAAATTTTCCGTGAATTTTAGCATGATTTTGCTAAAAATCAGACATATGAGGTACTTGCTACTAATGCATGGGCCGGGGTATCTTAGTACTTAATTAAGTAGGATCAACTGCCCCTTTATTCTTGCTGTATTAAACCATAGGTGGTAATAGAGCCAAGTGATTAGGCCCAACCTAGGGTGCCTCGGCATCGATAAACCCTAAATGATGAAAACTTAACTTGGCTGCCCCGGATGCCTCGGTGTCGATGAGAACCTAAATGATGTACGCTTAGGCTTTTAGGGTGCCCCGGCGTTGACAAACCCTAAATGATGAAAGCTTAGGCATTTAGGGTGCCTCGGTGTCGACAAACCCTAAATGATGAGACCATGATCTTGTTCCTTGACAATAACCAACTTTTTGACCAAACTTTTTTCCTATTTAGAGCGAAACATGGCCCACAACAATGAGGCCGGTGGTTCGGGCGGCAAGCAATTCTGGGAGCTGTCCCAGGAGATGGAGGAACAACCTCACCGCTATGAGGACGCCGCGGAAGACACCGATCCTGATTACACAACCCCTAGTGGCGTCGGGGATGACACCACTGATGGTGCTGCCGAGGATGCCACCACTGATGATGGCGGCGCACACACAGATGGCAGCCAACCGAAGAAGCAAAGGAAGGACCGGCGCCCGAATGTGCTCTGCACCCTCAAGGAGGAATTCACTCAAGTGGACTCCGACGGGAATCTAATGGAGGCCAAACATATAGTCAAGGGGTACTCGCTTCAGCTCGGGTGCATTCTCCAGAGCACCGTCTCGATCAACACCGAGAACCTTAGGCATAAGGACCGAGGGAATTTGTGCAACCTCCTCTTCACGAAGCTGCACGAACGATACAAGTTCCCCGCCGATTTTGAAAACACACGCCTCTCAGGGAATAAAGTGAACAGTGCCACCCTCACGAGAATGAGCACGGCCCTGTCTACTTGGAGAAGCGCGGTGAAGAGAATGATTGATAAAGGTGATAGTTATGAGAAGATCAAGGCGAAATATCCTATGATGAGCGAAGATGACTACAAGGAGTTCAAGATAAAGTGCGAGAGCAGTGCAACCTCCGAATCAAGTCAGTGGGGGAAAGAAATGCGGGAGTTGAACTTAGGGGAACACAAACTCGGTCCCGGCGGTTATAGAGTGGCGAAGCCTATATGGGACAAGGAGGACGCGGAGCGTGCCGAGAAGGCCTACCGCCCCGCTTCGAGAAATACAGCGGTAACAAGCAGACCAGGAACTATGTCAGGGCTCGGTACAAGGAGGACCCGATAACAAAGGAGCTTACCACGGATCCGAAGACCAGGGCACTTGAGCTTGTTCTGGTAAGGAATACACCCCCGCGTAATTAGCTCCATATGGTTGCACTCTAATTAATCCCCAATATTTCGAAATGGTTCACGTTCCTTTCACAGGACACTGAAAGCAGTAGCGCGGGGTCGTCTCAGAGCTCCCCTTTTGACACCCCTTTAAATAGGGAATTGAACGTAATGAAAAACAAGGATAAGCTCACTAAGCCGACGTCAGCTGGTCGTGTGGCCGGCAAAGGCTTGTCCACAAAATGGGGGTCATACTATACCGCTGGTGTGCGGAAGGAGAAAAAGACCAGCTCGGAAAGCCAGACGCGCGAGGTTGAAGAACTCAAGGCACAAGTGGTGCGGATTCCAGAGCTTGTCCAAGAGCAAGTGGAACAACAACTGGGAACGAAGCTCAACGCCATGGTGCCTACGTTGATTCATGGGCTGACGACGTGGATTGCGGGCGGCCAACAGGGGCCTCCCCCAATTCCCAGCTTCACGGCCAGCAACTCGCACAGCGCGCAGGCGGCGCCATTGGTGTCTCCGGCGGCGGCGCCATTGGTGTCTCCAGCGGAGGCGGTATTCGTGTCTCCGGCGCCGGCACGGGCATTGGAGCTTAATGCACCCGGGTGTACACCGGCCGGCACCTCGCCAGCAAGTGCCCCCTCCGTCATTTGCACGCCCGCCGTTGGCGGTGCCTCGACATTAGCCGAGCTCGACGACATCACGGTAACTAAGCCTCTCGGCCGATGACTTCATCTCCTTGCCTTTGACTGGGCATCCCTGACGCCCCGTACATGTTTTCGCAGGGCACCGCCGACGTTCCTTGCACTCTTCTGCACTTCATGGGCGCCGAGTTGGTCGATGTCGCCAAGGGCAGAATCGTTCAACCGGGCAACCCCATGTTCCACGGTAATCCGATGCCACCCACAGTGTATAGGGTTGAAGTGGTTCGGGTGCTGCCAGGCTGCGACGAGCTGTTACCTCCGATTCGACCCGCTGGGGCCGATGAAGAAGATGAGATGACCCTCAGCGCCTGCGTAAACTGGCCCCTGCTTTGGCCAAAGAGCCAGATTCGTTTGGGGGCGGGGGACACCACCCCACAGACAAGACCGCCAGTCTTGCCGGCGCCAAGCCATGGCAAGAACACCGCAACGCTACCGGACCTGCCGGACATCCCTATGGCACAGGATCCGGACAGCCCTATGGGACAGGATCCGGACGGCGACGACAATGACGATGGTACATTTACCAAAGTTGATAAGTACTTTGCTGAACATGGGTACACTGACGAGTTCTGTGGGCCTCTTTCTCAAGAACCCAACCAAGACGACCGCGATCTATCTGGTACGACGGAGAAATCCAATTGCAACATGCGTCGTCTGGCATTCAGTTCTTAGGACACGCCTCCAGCTCCCACCTTCACCGAGCCTCAGATAGCTGAGGTGCAAAATATTATCAGCCCCAACACGCTCAAGAAGGCGGTCTGTGAGAAAAACTCAGTCCCATTACAGGAGATCAAGAAGAAGGGATGGAAGCGAAAGACTAACAAGGGCGCCGGTGCGAGCCAGCCGGCACCGAGTTCGATCCGTGCTCAGGACGGGCCACCTTTACCTAAGGATATCTCGAGGAGGGTGCATGTGGCGGGTAGGGCGATGCTACCGCCAAATATGCTGAATGCTGCCACTGGTGCTATGCGGAGTCTGCACGACAGTGTTCTTTCTTTGGAGAAGCGGCGTCTCAGAGAGAATGATGTGGCATACCCGGTTTTCGTGGCCAAGGTGCCAGAGGGCAAGGGCTTTGTGGATGGCGACATTGGGGGTACGATCATCCTGCGGTTTGATGACATCTTTGCTATGTTTAACCTTCATCCGCTGCACTACACCTTCGTTCGACTGTTTTTGCTGAGTATGGAGATGTGGATCATTAGAGACAAGACCTCGGACATCGTGATAGTCGACCCCTTCTACATGCGTGCCAAGCACTTGAGCAGCGCTGGGGACCACCAAGTTGCGAGTTCACACCTCGAAGGCGTCATTCTGGCAAACCCAGATAAGGATAACTTCCTTGTGGCTTACTTTCCCGAGTAAGTCATCCCTTAACCGCCCCGTAACATATGATTTCTTAGATTTTGATCGTTCTTTTTTTTCTAACATTCCGTGTTCTGTGCAGTGAAACACATTGCACACTCATCCTCTTAAGCCCGAAATATTCCATGGCCACGTATTTCGACCCGAACCGTAACTCCAAGATAGACTACACAAATGTCAAGAAAGTTCTTGATGATGTTCTCCCCGGCTACGCCAAATCTGGAGGCACCTTCACCAGGGCAGTTCGTAAGCACGGCAAGCACACCTTATTACACAATACGAATTTCTGCTGCGTCAAGCAGCCGCCTGGCGGTCAGAAGGATGCCTACTACGCCCTCCATCACATGCGGGCGATCATAAGGGACCATCATCAACTTCTTCTACCAGATAGTCTCAAAGATTGGGCCGCGAGGTTGTCGGCAACCCAGGACCCGGACCTCAGACAAGAATTCTTTCGCATCCAGTCGGAGTTTGCGGACATCATCCATCAAGATGTCCTTCATACCTCGGGGCAGTTCTACCTCAGATATCAACCGTCCAACAATGAGATAGATGGAACGCTACAAATGCAGGGTGACAACGACCGCGATTTCATGACCATCACGACAGACGACGGCTTCATCCACGCTCCTGTCCGATGAGTCGAGTCGAAAGAAGTGATGTGTAGTTCTGAAACATTGATTGGCTCATGTTGTAATTAAACTTTAATGAATTCGTATGTCTCTTTGGTTTGGACAGTCATTCAACTTAGATGTAATCAATGCTATTTATTAGTAGGATCATGAATCGTGCTATTAATGTCTTGCTTTTCTCTTCCGATCCTTTTGTTGCATACTTACATATTGCTTATGTATTGTCTGTTGTCTGTTGTTTGGCTTGTGCATAGAGATGTCGTCGTATGTCGTGTACAAGGGTAAGGTTCTCGGAGTCTAGGACGACTGGGAGGAGTGTCGGAGACAGGTTCACCATTTCAGCGGTAACAGTTACAAAGGGTACACCACTAGGGCGGAGGCCGAATCTAGATACGCCCGCTATCTAGCGGGAGAGAGGAGGGAGCGTTGGAGGAACCGGATGAAGACCAGTTTGATCGCGATGATGCTCATCGTGATGACCGCAGTTCTCTTTTATGTGATGGTAGTTTAGATGATCGATATCGACTTGTAATGTGAAGACAAACTCGATACTCGCGGTCTTGAGACTTGTAATGTTTTATCTTCGTTCGGTCTTTTGAATTTGGAGACTAATATGATGAATTGTATTCGGAGACTAATCTTCTATTGTATTCGATGAATCTGATGTTGCTGTGTGCTGCTGTCTATATTCTGTCCATAATATATTTTGTAACCTGTGCAAAAATCAGAAAAGCAAAAAAAAACCAAATATTCATACTAATGGCGCATCAAGGCAGAGTGCGCCATTAGTATGCCAAAGGATACTAATGGCGCATCAAGGCAGAGTGCGCCATTAGTGTGACAAAGCACATGGTTACATATGGCCCCCCGAGAGGCATACTAATGGCTCATGGAGTTACATACTAATGGCGCACTGCCTGGTGCGCCATTAGTATACCAGATACTAATGGCGCACCAGTGGTGCGCCATTAGTAAAAAATACTAGTGGCGTGCTACTAATGGCGCACTGGTAATGCGCCATTAGTAGGCAAAACTAGTGCGCCATTAGTAGGCTTTTTCCTAGTAGTGCAAACCAGAGCTTCTCTCAAGAAGGCTCATGGTTCGGAGAGGGAACATGTCACCTTTGAGTGTGAAACGGTATACGTTGCCCCCTTGAGTTTCTTTACAAAGGCAACATAGAACTACATGAGTGCCCTGTTAAATTTTGGAATTATTCCATTTTTGGCCTTTTTTATACATTAATTGAGTTTCTGGTCATTTAATGTGCATAATTCAAATTTGAACTACAAGCACATGCTCCAGTGCACCAAAGTTGGTTGAAAAATCACATATGTGTCCTCGGGTGAATTTCTAGGTCCCATGCAAGAAATGGGAATGAAATTCAAAATTCTGGATGTCATGGCTGGGCTGGAAACATTGAGAAACTTAGCTTTTTAATTCCTGTAAATCCAAAACACGCATGAACATAATGAAACTTGGCTTGGTGCCATGACATGGCACCAACATGCTGTGGTAATTTTGTTGTCCCATTTGCGAAGGCACACACATTAATAATCAACAAAGTCATTTTGGAACAAGTGTTGTCACGTTACAATCGGAAACACAATTATTATTGAAACCGTGGGTGTTTTATTTACCATTTACGTGCCACCACGCGTCCCCTTTTTTATTAGCTAGGAGGCTTCATGCAGGGTAGCTATTTGAGTACGAGAGGCGTGCGATCAGACCCCTGCGCGTGCTTATCAGGAGGAGAGCCCTTTGACCTCCATCTGCCGTCCACCTCTCTCCCAAGGTCTCCATTAATGGCGCCCGACCCTCTGTTTAATGGTGTGGTTGTGTCTCACTTGACTAAGATTTAAGAGAGAAAAAAGAAAATCTGAAAGCACGAATCTTGATGTAAGATCCGACGAACCTATATGGCATCTACTGCGACTTATAGCAAGACTGATGAATATATAAGGACAACGACAGTGGATAATAATTGTCTTACATAATTAGGAAGATAATTAAAAAAAGCCACATGCGGCTACACCCGAAATACACAAGGGCAAAAGAAGAAGGAAGACAACGATCTGGCTCGCTGATCTCTACTTTCTTGATGTGTTGCTGCAGGCCACGGGAACTAGTCTACGCGGCGAGCGGCGATGAGCTCTTTCGTGTCCTCAAGACACTGCTTGAGAGCATCCACGGATTCCTCCACCAGCCTTTGGCACTCGATGCGGAGCATGCCATTCTCGTCCATAAGTTTCTTGACAATGACACCGATCCTCTTCAACAAGGTACTGGTCTCCTCCTACTGGTCTGCACTTCGGACGATCTTCGCCCTCAGCAGGTCGCGCTCGGCCCGGAGCCTCTCATTGCCCTCCCTTAGTTGCCGGATGACGCCGGTAGCCTGTTTAAATGAGGCTTTCATGTCGTCTTGCAATCTCGCCCAGCCGGAGATCTGATCCATCTGGCTATGGATGATCGCATGCATGCGCCTGTAAGAGTCGTTGCCTGCCCGCGAGACATTTTCCCAGGCCGGCGCGATGCGGCGGGACATCTCTGCTGCATTCGCGGCGCGGCAGGACATCTCTGCTGCTTCCGTGGCGCGGCCGGACCAGTCTGCTACATCAACGGTGCGGCGGGACCTCCGTGCTGCTTCGGCGGCACATCAGGACCTCTGTGCTGCTACTTCCGCGCAGCGGGACATGTCGACTGCTTTCGCGGCGAGGCTGAACATCTCTCGTGCTTACGCTTCCATGCTCACCTCTCCCTGGTGGTAATCTCTCGACCCAGAACTCACGCTGGCCATGGCAGACGCAAGGGAAGGATGTTGAATGACTTGTTTAATTTTGTGGATGAGGAGTTGAGGAGGAATGTGCACTCATCCTGGCATAGTAGTATTTATAACCGAGTACTAATACGCTCCTAAGTGGGAAACCGTTTAGGTTGTGATCGGTGTGAATAGGTTTCCAATTAAATATAGCGTGGTAGTAGTAGTAATTTGGAATGTGACGCGACGCAAGCTCAAAATTTATTGACGGTTCTAGTTTCCAAGTGCGGGACTGATACGTCCATTTTGCATCATGCTTTTATATCAATATTTATTGCATTATGGGCTGTTATTACACATTATGTGACAATACTTATGGCTATTCTCTCTTATTTTACAAGGTTTACCCTGAAGAGGGGGAATGCCAGCAGCTGGGATTCTGGATGGAAAAGGAGCAAATATTGGGAACCTATTCTGCACAGCTCCAAAAGTCCCGCAACTCCACGAAAGTCATTTTTGGATTTAATAAGAATTATTGGGCAAAGAAAGTACCGGAGGGGGCCCACACCCTGGCCAGGAGGGTGGGTGGGTGGGGGGGGGGAGGCGCCCCCCCTACTGGGTGCGCCCCTTCACTCCTGGGCCCCCTGGTGGCCCTCCGGTGCCCGTCTTCTGCTATATGAAGTCTCTTACCCTGGAAAAAAATCATAAGCAAGCTCACGAGACGAAACTCCGCCGCCACGAGGCGGAACCTTGGCAGAACCAATCTAGGGCTCCGGCGGAGCTGTTCTGCCGGGGAAACTTCCCTCTAGGAGGGGGAAATCATCACCATCATCATCACCAACGATCCTCTCATCGGGAGGGGGTCAATCTCCATCAACAACTTCACCAGCACTATCTCCTCTCAAACCCTAGTTCATCTCTTGTATCCAATCTTGTATCCAAAACCACAAATTGGTACCTGTGGGTTGCTAGTAGTGTGATTACTCCTTGTAGTTGATGCTAATTGGTTTACTTGGTGGAAGATCATATGTTCAGATCCTTAATGCATATTAATACTCCTCTGATTATGAACATGAATATGCTTTGTGAGTAGTTACGTTTGTTCCTGATGACATGGGTGAAGTCTTGCTATTAGTAGTCATGTGAATTTGGTATTCGTTCGATATTTTGATGAGATGTATGTTGTTTCTCCTCTAGTGGTGTTATGTGAACGTCAACTACATGACACTTGACCATTATTTGGGCCTAGAGGAAGGCATTGGGAAGTAATAAGTAGATGATGGGTTGCTAGAGTGACAGAAGCTTAAACCCAAGTTTATGCGTTGCTTCGTAAGGGGCTGATTTGGATCCATATGTTTCATGCTATGGTTAGGTTTATCTTAATACTTCTTTTGTAGTTGCGGATGCTTGCAATAAGGGTTAATCATAAGTGGGATGCTTGTCCAAGTAAGGGCTGTACCCAAGCACCGGTCCACCCACATATCAAACTATCAAAGTATCGAACACGAATCATATGAGCGTGATGAAAACTAGCTTGACGATAATTCCCATGTGTCCTCGGGAGCGCTTTTCTCATTATAAGAATTTCTCAAGGCTTGTCCTTTGCTACAAAAAGGATTGGGCCACCTTGCTCCACCTTATTTACTTTCATTGCTTGTTACCCGTTACAAATTATCTTATCACAAAACTATCTTTTACCTACAATTTTGCTTGCAGAGAATACCTTACTGAAAACCGCTTGTCATTTCCTTCTGCTCCTCGTTGGGTTCGACACTCGTACTTATCGAAAGGACTGTGATAGATCCCCTATACTTGTGGGTCATCAAGACTCTTTTCTGGCACCGTTGCCGAGGAGTGAAGCGCCTTTGGTGAGTGGAACTTGGTAAGGAAACATTTATATAGTGTGCTGAAATTTTCTGTCACTTGTTACTATGGAAACTAATCCTTTGAGGGGCTTATTCGGGGTATCTTCGCCCCGACCAGTAGAGCAAAGAGTTGCTCCTCAACCTACTGAACCTACTGAAAACGTTTACTTTGAAATTCCTTCGGGTATGATAGAGAAACTGCTAGCTAATCCCTTTGCAGGAGATGGAACATTGCATCCTGATTTACACCTTATCTTTGTGGATGAAGTTTGTGGATTATTTAAGCTTGTAGGTATTTCCGATGATGTTGTCAAGAGAAAGGTTTTCCCTTTATCTTTGAAGGGAGACGCATTGACATGGTATAGGCTATGTGATGATACGGGATCTTGGAATTATAAACGATTGAAGTTGGAATTTCACCAGAAGTTTTATTCTATGCATCTTGTTCACCGTGATTGTAGTTACATATATAATTTCTGGCCTCGCGAAGGAGAAAGCATCGCTAAAGATTGGGGGAGGCTTAAGTAAATGTTATATTCATGCCCCAATCATGATCTCTCAAGAGAAATGATTATTCAAGAATTTTATGCTCGGCTTTATCTCAATGATCGCACCATGCTCGATACTTCTTGTGCTGGTTCTTATATGTTGAAGACTACTGAATTCAAGTGGGACTTATTGGAAAGAATTAAATGCAACTCTGAAGATTGGGGTTCCGATGATGATAAGGAGTCAGGTATAAGACCTAAGTTTGATTATGTTAAATCTTTTATGGATACCGATGCTTTTCGTGGATTTAGCGCTAAATATGGACTTGACTCTGAGATAGTAGCTTCTTTCTGTGAATCTTTTGCTACTCACGTTGATCTCCCTAAGGAGAAGTGGTTTAAATATAATCCTCCCATTGAAGTAAAAGTAGTTGCACCTATTACAGTTGAAGAAAAGACTATCACTTATAATGATCCTATTGTTCCTACTACTTATGTTGAGAGACCACCTTTTCATGTTAGAATAAAAGATCATGCTAAAGCTTCAACTGTTGTTTGTAAGAGAAATACTAGAACTTAGACACCTCCTGAGCAAATTAAAGTTGAACCTAGTATTGATATGGTTAAAGATCTCTTGGATGATAATATAGATGGGCATGTTATTTATTTCTGTGATGAAGCTGCTAATATTGCTAAAGCAGATGCTAAAATACATAGACCTGTAGTAGGCATGCCTGTTATTTCTGTTAAAATAGGATATCATTGTTATCATGGCTTATGTGACATGGGTGCTAGTGCTAGTGCAATACCTCATTCCTTATATAAAGAAATTATGCATGATATTGCACCTACCGAGATAGAAGAAATAGATGTTACAATTAAGCTTGCCAATAGAGATACTATTTCACCAGTTGGGATTGTTAGAGATGTTGAAGTCTTGTGTGGGAAGGTTAAATACCCTGCTGATTTCCTTGTTCTGGGTTCCCCACAAGATGACTTTTGTCCCATTATATTTGGTAGACCCTTCTTGAATACTGTTAATGCTAAGATTGATTGCAAAAAGGATGTTGTTATGATTGGTTTGGATGATATGACTCATGAGTTTAATTTTGCTAAATTTTGTAGACAACCCCGTGATAAAGATTTGCCTAGTAAGGATGAAATTATTGGTCTTGCTTCTATTGCCGTAGCTCCTACCGATCCATTAGAACAATATTTGCTAGACCATGAAAATGATATGTTTATGAATGAAAGAAGGGAAATAGATGAAGTATTCCTTCAACAGGTTCCTATTTTGAAACACAATTTTCCTGTTGAAATCCTAGGGGATCCTCGTCCACCCAAGGGTGATCCCGTGTTTGAGCTAAAACCATTACCTGATAATCTTAAATATGCTTACCTTGATGAAAATAAGATATATCATGTTATTATTAGTGCTAACCTTTCAGAGAAGGAAGAGGAAAGATTATTGAAAACTCTGAAGAAGCACCGTGCTGCTATTGGATATACTCTAGATGATCTTAAGGGCATTAGTCCCAGTCTTGCCAACATAAAATTAAAGTGGAGAAAGATGCCAAACCAGTTAGAGACCCTCAATGACGCTTAAATCCTAAGATGAAAGAAGTGGTAAGAAAGGAGACACTAAAGCTCCTTGAGGCAGGTATAATTTCTCGCGTTGCTGATAGTGAATGGGTAAGCCCTGTCCATTGTGTCCCTTAGAAGGGAGGTATAACCGTTGTTCCTAATGATAAAGCTGAATTGAATCCGCAAAGAATTATTATAGGTTATAGGATGGTAACTGATTTCCGTAAGGTAAATAAAGCTACTAAGAAAGATCATTACCCTTTACCTTTTATTGAGAAATGCTAGAAAGACTATCCAAACATACACATTTCTGCTTTCTAGATGGTTATTCTGGTTTCTCTCAAATACCTGTGTCAGCAGAGGATCAATCAAAAACTACTTTTACTTGCCCTTTTGGTACTTTTGCTTATAGACGTATGCCTTTTGGTTTATGTAATGCATCTGCTACCTTTCAAAGATGCATGATGGCTATATTCTCTGACTTTTGTGAAAAGATTTGTGAGGTATTCATGGATGACTTCTCCGTCTATGGATACTCTTTTGATGATTGCTTGAGCAACCTTGGTCGAGTTTTGCAGAGATGTGAAGACACTATTCTCGTCCTGAATTGGGAAAAGTGTCACTTTATGGTTAATGAAGGCATTGTCTTGGGGCATAAAATTTCTGAAAGAGGTATTGAAGTTGATAAAGCTAAAGTTGATGCGATTGAAAAGATGCCATGTCCCAAGGACATTAAAGGTATAATAAGTTTCCTTGGTCATGCCGGTTTTTGTAGGAGGTTTATTAAGGACTTTTCTAAAATCTCTAGGACTTTGACTAATTTATTGCAAAAAGATATTCCTTTTGTCTTTGATGATGATTGTGTAGAAGCATTTGAAATACTTAAGAAAGCTTTGATCACTGCACCCATTGCTCAACCACCTGATTGGAATTTACCCTTTGAAATTATGTGTGATGCTAGTGATTATGCTGTAGGTGTTGTTCTAGGGCAGAGAGTTGATAAGAAATTAAATGTTATTCAATATGCTAGTAAGACTCTTGATACTGCCCATAGAAATTATGCTACTACCAAAAAAGAATTCTTGGCAGTTGTATTTGCTTGTGATAAGTTCAGACCTTACATTGGTGATTCTAAAGTTACTATTCACACTGATCATGCTGCTATTAAATATCTTATGGAAAAGAAAGATGCTAAACCTAGACTTATTAGATGGGTTCTCTTGCTTCAAGAATTTGATTTGCATATTATTGATAGAAAGGGAGCTGAGAACCCTGTTGCAGACAACTTGTCTAGGCTAGAGAATATTCTTGATGACCCACTACCTATTGATGATAGCTTTCCTGATGAACAATTAGCGGTCATTAATGCTTCTCGTACTACTCCATGGTATGCTGATTATGCTAATTACATTGTTGCTAAATTTATACCACCTAGTTTCACATACCAGCAAAAGAAAAAGTTCTTTTATGATTTAAGACATTACTTCTGGGATGACCCACACCTTTATAAAGAAGGAGTAGATGGTGTTATTAGACATTGTGTACCTGAGCATGAACAGGAATAGATCCTACGCAAGTGTCACTCCGAACCATATGGAGGACACCACGCTGGAGACAGAACTGCACATAAGGTATTGCAATCCGGCTTTTATTGACCTACTCTCTTCAAAGATGCTCGTAAGTTTGTCTTGTCTTGTGATGAATGTCAAAGAATTGGTAATATTAGTAGATGTCAAGAAATGCCTATGAATTATTCTCTTGTTATTGAACCATTTGATGTTTGGGCCTTTGATTATTTGGGACCTTTTCCTGCCTCTAATGGATATACACATATTTTAGTTGCTGTTGATTATGTTACTAAGTGGGTAGAAGCTATTCCAATTAGTAGTGCTGATCATAACACCTCTATTAAGATGCTTAAAGAAGTTATTTTTCTGAGGTTTGGAGTCCCTAGATATCTCATGACTGATGGTGGTTCACATTTTATTCATGGTGCTTTCCGTAAAATGCTTGCTAAGTATGATGTTAATCATAGAATTGCATCTCCTTATCACCCACAGTGTAGTGGTCAAGTAGAGTTGAGCAATAGAGAGCTCAAATTAATTTTGCGTAAGCCTGTTAATAGGTCTAGAAAGAGCTGGTCCAAGAAACTTGATGATACATTATGGGCCTATAGAACTGCATATAAAAATCCTATGGGTATGTCTCCGTATAAGATGGTTTATGGAAAAGCGTGTCACTTACCTCTTGAACTTTAACATAAGGCATATTGGGCCATTAAAGAGCTCAACTATGATTTTAAACTTGCTAGTGAGAAGAGTTTATTTGATATTAGCTCACTTGATGAATGGAGAACCCAAGCCTATGAGAATGCCAAGCTATTTAAAGAAAAGGTTAAAAGATGGCATGACAAAAGGATACAAAAGCGTGAGTTTAACGTAGGTGATTATGTGTTGCTATTCAACTCTCCTTTAAGATTTTTTGCAGGAAAACTTCTCTCTAAATGGGAAGGTCCTTACATTATCGAGGAGGTCTATCATTCCGGTGCCATAAAAATCAACAACTTCGAAGGCACAAGTCCGAGGGTGGTGAACGGTCAAAGAATCGAACATTATATCTCAGGTAACCCTATTAATGTTGAAACTAATATTATTGAAACCGTAACCCCGGAGAAATACATAAGGGACACCTTCCAGAATGTTCCAGACTCCGAAAAGGAATAGGTATGTGGTACGGTAAGTAAACCGACTCCAAAACAATTCTAATGGCAATTTTTCTCCGTTTTGGAATATTTAAAATTTTTGGGAAGCAAGAAGTAATCTGGGAAGGACACGAGCCTTCCAAGAGGGTGGAGGGTGTGCCCCCCTACTGGGCGCACCCTCCTGTCTCGTGAACACCTCGTGTGCCTCCCGGACTGCGTTTTCTTGCACGTTACGTATTTTGGTGGGTAAAAATTCATTATATAATCTCCCGAAGGTTTTGACCACCGTATCACGCAAAAATCTTCTGTCTTTGTTTCGAGTTGTTTTTCTTACAGATCTAGAGCACCATGACGTCTCCAAGTGCTCCCAAGGACAAGTTTTTCGAGAAAATTATAAACCCCTATCTTGCGGAGGTGCTGCAACACCCTCAAACCATTGAGATGCGTGAGGGGGTGCTGCACATCCGCGATGTGGAGGGACCAATGCGTACCGGATGTTTTCAAGTGCCAAGGGATGGTGGAGCGTGGACTCAATGCTAACCAGATGATGATCACGGAGTTCACCAACAACCATAAGCTGGATGCCAAAGACATTGAGGACACCATCTTCAAGCTTCATGAGAAAATCGAGCACCTCCAAGCCCAGATCTATGACCTGCAAAACCAAAACTGTGAGTATGAATATATATTCAAGAGGATGAGTTTGGCTACAGATTTGAGGATCCCTGAGACTCGATCATCCTTTTATGATGGTGAACCAATGCCTTGGAAGATGGACAACAAGCCTACATCATTGACAACTCCTACTTCACCACCTCTGAGGACATAATCACATGGGTATGGGCACTCCCCTTGGCAACTGCCAAGCTTGGGGGGAGGTGCCCCAGTATCGTATCACCATCACACTCCTATCTTTACCATTTTACTTAGTTCGATCCTATCTAGATCTAGTAGATTGAAGTTTGGGTATGAATTAATTTTGAGTTTTGCTTTGTGATCCCTTTATGTAATCGAGTCCGTGAGATATCTATAATAAAGATTAGTGTTGAGTCAAGGGCTTTGCTATCTTGCCATGATCTTGAGAAACTAGAAAGAATAAAAATAAATAAAAGAGTTCATATTGATCTTTTGGATAGTAATGACTTCACATATAAAAGGTATGAGGCTTAAAAGTTGTTGAGAGTTGGCAAACGTAGTTTTGGTCATTGTTGCAATTAATAGGAAGTAATAAGGAAAGATAGGTTTTCACATATAAATATACTATCTTGGACATCTTTTATGATTATGAGCACTCATTAAAGTATGACATGCTAAAGAGTTGACGTTGGACAAGGAAGACAACATAATGGTTTATGTTTTCTCACATCTCAGTTAAATTATATTGTCATGGATCTTCCTAACATGTTGATCTTGCCTTTCCCTCTCATGCTAGCCAAAAAAAAAAATTCCTAGCACCAAGTAGAGATTCTGCTTGTGCTTGCAAATATCCTCAAACCCAGTTTTGCCATGAGAGTCCACCATATCTACCTATGGATTTTGTAAGATCCTTCAAGTAAGTTGTCATCGGTGCAGGCAATAAAAATTGCCCTTTAAATATGCATGACTTATTAGTGCGGAGAAAATAAGCTTTATACTTGCTTGTTATGGAAGCAATAAAAGCAACAGTCTGCATAATAAAGGTCCATATACAAGTGGCAATATAAAGTGACGTTCTTTTTCATTAAGATTTTGTGTATCCAACCCTAAAAGCGCATGACAACCTCTTCTTCCCTCTGTGAAGGGCCTATCTTTTACTTTATCTCTTTTACCTTATGCAAGAGCCAAGGTGATCTTCACCTTTCCCTTTTTCATTATTTCCTTTTGGCAAGCACCTTGTGCTGGAAAGATCTTGATACATATATCCAATCGGATGTTCGTTAGCATGAACTATTATTGTTGACATCACCTAAAGTTGAATACGTTGGGAGGCAAAATTATAAGCCCCTATCTTTCTCAGTGTCCGATTAAAACTCCATAACCATAACTATTGCGTCAGTGTTAGCAATTGTAGAAGACTATATGATAGTTGAGTATGTGGACTTGCTGAAAAGCTCTATTCTTGACTCTTTCTGATGTTATGATAAATTGCAATTGCTTCAATGACTGAGATTATAGTTTGTTAGTTCCCAATGTAGTTTATGTTCCATACCTGACATTGTGAATAGGTTGTTACTTGAGCATAGGAAATCATCTGACAAAATCTATATATGTTGCTGTTATAAGAATGATCATGATGCCCTCATGTCTGTATTTTATTTTTATCGACACCTCTATCTCTAAACATGTCGACATATTTTTTGATTTTGGCTTCCGCTTGAGGACAAGCAAGGTCTAAGCTTGGGGGAGTTGATACATCCATTTTGCATCATGCTTTTATATCAACATTTATTGCATTATGTGCTATTATTACACATTATGTCACAATACTTATGGCTATTCTCTCTTATTTTACAAGGTTTACCATGAAGAGGGGGAATGCCGGCAGCTGGGATTCTGGATGGAAAAGGAGCAAATATTGGAAACCTATTCTGCACAGCTCCAAAAGTCCCGCAACTCCACGAAAGTCATTTTTGGATTTAATAAGAATTATTGGGCAAAGAAAGTACCGGAGGGGGCCCACACCCTAGCCAGGAGGGTGGAGGGGGCGCCCCCCTACTGGGTGCGCCCCCTGTCTCCTGGGCCCCCTGGTGGCCCTCCGGTGCCCGTCTTCTTCTATATGAAGTCTCTTACCCTGGAAAAAAAATCATAAGCAAGCTCACGAGACGAAACTCCGCCGCCCCTTGGCAGAACCAATCTAGGGCTCCGGCGAAGCTGTTCTGCCGGGGAAACTTCCCTCCGGAAGGGGGAAATCATCACCAACGATCCTCTCATCGGGAGGGGGTCAATCTCCAGCAACATCTTCACCAACACCATCTCCTCTCAAACCCTAGTTCATCTCTTGTATCCAATCTTGTATCCAAAACCACAAATTGGTACCTGTGGGTTGCTAGTAGTGTTGATTACTCCTTATAGTTGATGCTAATTGGTTTACTTGGTGGAAGATCATATGTTCAGATCCTTAATGCATATTAATACTCCTCTGATTATGAACTTGAATATGCTTTGTGAGTAGTTACGTTTGTTCCTAAGGACATGGGTGAAGTCTTGCTATTAGTAGTCATGTGAATTTGGTATTCGTTCGATATTTTGATGAGATGCATGTTGTCTCTCCTCTAGTGGTGTTATGTGAACGTCGACTACATGACACTTTACCATTTGTGGGGCCTAGAGGAAGGCATTGGGAAGTAATAAGTAGATGATGGGTTGCTAGAGTGACAGAAGCTTAAACCCTAGTTTATGTGTTGCTTCGTAAGGGGCTGATTTGGATCCATATGTTTCATGCTATGGTTAGGTTTACCTTAATACTTCTTTTGTAGTTGCGAATGCGTGCAATAGGGGTTAATCATAAGTGGGATGCTTGTCCAAGTAAGGGCAGTACCCAAGCACCGGTCCACCCAGATATCAAACTATCAAAGTACCGAACGCGAATCATATGAGCGTGATGAAAACTAGCTTGACGATAATTCCCATGTGTCCTCGGGAGCGCTTTTATCATTATAAGAATTTTTCCAGGCTTGTCCTTTGCTACAAAAAGGATTGGGCTACCTTGCTGCACCTTATTTACTTTCATTGCTTGTTACCCGTTACAAATTATCTTATCACAAAACTATCTGTTACCTACAAATTCAGTGCTTGCATAGAATACGTTACTAAAAGCCGCTTGTTATTTCCTTTTGCTCCTCGTTGGGATTGACACTCTTACTTATCGAAGGGACTACGATGGATCCCCTATACTTGTGGATCACTAGGGACTATTCCCGGATGGCGTAACGTGGGCCCATGTTCTCGGCCGTGGTGTAGCATATGCCATGGTAGTTCTTTTTCTATTGTTGTGTGCGTGCAATAACTAGCACTGTCGGATACATATCTTACGGTTATTGGGGCGTTCGAGAGAAATAGCCGCGTGGCGAGCTATAGACAAGTCTTTTTTTCAGATGCATTAAACCTATCTCTCGGGAATTCTCGCACGCACCATCTCTAACTCCCTAGGTTGATGCCACCCACATACACTTGTACTCTGAGTTTAGTACGTTATACAGGAAGAGAAGAGGTGCACGCACGCGCTCGTCCTGTCTCACACACGCATCTGTAGCTACGAACTGTAGTGTTCTCAACCATCGATTGGCTCTATCATAGGATTCACGTTGCTCCTTGACCTTGAGATTGAGAAGTTTAAAATGCGGAGGCTAAGCTGGAGGTGCGAGGTTTTGGTTAATGTGCAGGCCGCACACGACACCAACACGACATGAGCTTCGTCTGCCTGGTGCGCAGTCTGGTGAGTTGTCCAACACAACCAGGCCCTGCTTGGTATCTGCGCCTCGACTTATGCGCGGAGAAATTAGGGTCGGAGGGAGTACTACTAGTAGTACTACTACTTTGATGTGTCGCATCAACTCGCACAAGTATGAAACACTTCATGAACAAACAAGCATATACTTGTCATCAAAATGGATAAAAAGGGACGTATGTAGAACTAAAATACGTCTACATACATCTCCTTTTTATCCATTTTGATGACAAGTAGTACTTCTTACCCAAAGGAACTTTATATCCAACAGACACAAAATATCCGTTCGACTATTGGAAATTACTGATCTGGTGTCAAAGTAATTGCTGCATCGCCACCAAAACCCACGATCTCTTAAGCTAAAGTAGACCGAGATAATCCCTATATTAGCATATTACTAAGATAAACAGAAGGCACTATAGAAACATTTAGACGTGAGCTTGTCAATCTGAATGTGGAGCGACACCAGCTTAGCCCCATCCAGTAGCTTGGGCGGAACTGTGAAGAAGGTCAGCTCCTGCATGGCGATGTCGCCAGGATCCTTGCTGCTTGTCACCTCCATTTCCACCTTGATGGCGTCGGTCGTGCCTTTGGGCACGCCCCCGCTCTGATGCAGACGACCGACACGACGATAGGCGCACCGATGTCGAGCATGACGCCGACCAAGAAAAATGCGCGACCGTCCTCCTCCGCGAACAGCAAGAGCCGTGGCTCCGACAGTGGCACTTGCAACTGGAGCACCTTGCCGTACTGGATCCTGTGCACGGGCATGGGATGCGCGATGCTGATGTGGTGGTAGAGCACCGGCGGTGGGCCTTCGTAGTCGCAGACGGGCACGGGGCATTTGCAGGGCGCGAGCGGACACATGCTCTGGTGATCAGCGAGCTTGTGGTAAGTGACGTAGAGCCCAGATCCTTCGTGCGGGCACTCCACCCTCATCGACGAAAGGACGACGTCCACCACCGTGTTCCGCACGTCGAAGCCACCGCTGACGGTGTCCTGGACTAGGGGGTACTCACCACGTCGTCTCCCGATCAGTTGGATTGGGCCGAGGACCCAATGGACGTATACTCATGGGCCAGTTCGGACAGTTGCCGCATACAAGGAAGATTCCACAAGACTTGGTGATCAAGACAAGGACTCCTCCTCCACCGGCGTATTCGGCTAGGACTCTTATTACCCTAGGCCTATGGTACATTATATAAACCGAGGCTAGGCTAGTCGATAGAGGATGATGGCATTACTCATCATACCTCTAGGGTTCAGACCACAACATATGATCTCAGGATAGATCAACTCTTGTAACCCCTATACTCATTATAGTCAATCAAGCAGCATGTAGGGTATTATCTCATCAAGAGAGCCCGAAGCTGGGTAAAATCCCGTGTTCTTGTTACCATTGATCCTATGACGCACAACTTGGGACCCCCTACCCGAGATCCGTCGGTTTTAACACCGACATTGGTGCTTTCATTGAGAGTTCCGCTGTGTGATCGGCGAAGGGATCAATGGCTCGACTGCAGGTCAACTGCAACATCGGTTTCTTCGTCACCAGCTCGACTGGTCACCTTGGCTTGACCGAGGACTATGCCCTACCTCCGATCGTCATGTTCGGATGAGGGCCTTCACCAACATCAACTCCGATCTATATCAAGATCATGGAGGAGTCATCCATGGAGCTCGGGGGCTCAACATCAACATTGCCCTCGGGCGACCGTGCTGTTTTCCTGGACAGCAAACTCGTATCTGCCGCCACCACCTCCTCAAGTATCGCCTAAACGATTGCTTCGGTGGAATTATGCGGAATTAAGTCTACAACAACCCTGCAAAATTTCGTCGAGTTCCGATGGAGGAATCTCAGGCAATCTCCGATATACTGTAGTCCTGTTGAATCTGGACGAGAATCCGGACGAGTTTAGAGCGTGGTGTCCGGCATCTAGCTCGGATGTCCTTTGGAAGATCCAACCGTTGATTTGCTGCGGAATTCCCATATGTACCACCTGCCAAACATTCAGCTCGATCGGACCGTCTAAACTCCGGGAAACTTCCGATTAGTGCATCACTTTTCAGATCTGTTTTCTGCGCGAGAACGAATCCGACCCGAGTTCATCTTCTTTATGAACGGGATCTCGGACATCCTTTTTGAAGGAAGATTTCGTATGGGGTGTTGTATTTTATTCTCAAACACATCCCACTAGTATTAAAAGTATTCTTACAATACGAACTTCACCGTCGCGCCGGTGTCAAACCAGCCCGACAACATCACTCCACGGCGGCCACATGCGTTAGATACGTCGTCGCTTTGTTGAGCCAAGCTCAATTTCTTCGGATCATCATCTCGGCCAGCCGAACAATAGTTCGGCATCGCGAAGGATAAATCGTCACCAACATCGCCGCCCCACGGATTACACGGAGCAGGCACACGGCATCGCCGCATGGTCACTTCATCAAGCCAGCATTGACTACGTCATAAGTGACGATCTGGGTCGGCATGGCCGCACTGTTGCCTCTTCGAGCCAATATCCGTCACTTCGAACTACTTCAACACCTCGGCTGAAGTGGCCGCTGCAACAACTCCTCATCGGCCTGCTCCGTCACCTTGGCTAGACCGGGGACTTGGCTATTTCTTCATCAACATACTCCAGTGACTTTGGCATCACCAGCCGACCAGCTTCGTCACGTTAGCTGGACCGGGGGCTTTGTCTCGGCAAGCCAACCTTTGCTGGCATCGCAATGCCGTCGCTTTATCGCCCATCATGCAATGGGTGTGCAGATCGATTCCCAATTTTGGGAGTCGCTTTTCTTCGGACTACTACAACAAAGAAATTAGGTGCTATTAATCCTAACAATTTTTGCTTGTTGGGCTTATTTTTCTTAAAGTATTATTACTCTGGTTTGTTCCATCATCTGCACACAGGTCTATCAAATGGCGGCCACATTAAAAATGGTCGTATGGCGGTTCGGTCAGTTTCCGTACATAGTTCGGCAAACGCCGTATCCGGAGCCCGGACCGCCCTGCAAATTCAGGCTTTTGTCACGCCTTCACTGCATCATGCTAACGCCCTGCATCGACATTGGCTCCAGTGCCAGTCCACATCTCTTTAAATAAATTATTTTTCGCCTAAAGCAATTAAGCAAGGATTATATATACATATGTTATTATTTCCTGGACCGCACTGTTTTATGTGTGCCAGTAATCGATTTTGACTGCTTTGCACGATCACTACTCCGGAGTGCCGAACTCCGTACTCGGACACCTCGGGCCTGGGGCTAGGACCTCGGCCATGCCGAGGACTGCGAACCTTGTCGGATCTGTCGCAGATCAATGGGCGTCTTTGTCCCGCCACAAGCCCGAATCACATCATCAACACCGAGCATATTAACCAGTTAAGTTGCATTCATATTCAAAAACTTCCAGTTTCAAATTTTGTTTGGTTCGAACGAGCGCTATACTTTTTGGCACAAATTGAAATACCCCGTTTATTTGGGGGCTCCCTTGATGGAGCTTTTCCTCTTGCATATGATTATACTTGTACGGCTTCGTTCCTTGTTCGTGTATTACGCCACAATATGCACCATATTGACTTAAGTTGTTCCGCAAGCTGGGTTGCCTGGCTCCTGTGCTTACCCCTATGTTCCCGATTGTTCGGCTAGGGAGTAAAGGGAGCACCTCTGCGATTGTCATGACCGGGTCGTCCGAGCTCTGACCTCAGACTGAGTGAAGCCGAAAGCTAGCGCTCTTATTGTTTTCAATCATGGTCAGCACACAACGGAACTCATGAGTACAAAAAATATATTGCACAAGTCTCATAATAACAATGAGCAACCGAAGAAAGGTATCGGTAGGGGTCCTATTTTCTTTGAAGATGCTTCTTACACTTTGTCAGTAATATAGCATAAGTTCCCTGAGCGCGCTTTGTCTGTTACAGCCTTATGGCCTGATTGCCTGGTTATCGGAAACACCATCGATATTCTCGACAGGGGGAGTACATAACACTCTTTGGTCCATGACCGAAGAGGGAGAAGCAGACGGTGGGTTAAGACGCGTATAAAGTTTGGGTGGACACAGATATGATATAAGTACTTCAGTACATACAATCATTATACATTAAATTCTTTTACCCAAGTCACTTGAGGGCTCTTAAATTTATTTGAGCTGTTTTATAATAAGTGTTCTTCTTCCTAGTTGTTGCAAAGTCTTTTTTCTATCACTCCTTTTTTCGACGCGAGTGTGTGGTCAATAGCCGGATTTCCCTCTCAAAGCCGTTAAAGTACTCCTCCTTCGGGATAGGAGGTTGAAGCCGTAGGCCGACCCACTTGAAGTTTTGAGATAGGATGTGTCATGTTAAAGCACGACAGAAGCACAATTTTTTTCAATTTTCAGATTGGCACCAAACACTTGATCTAGTTCGGATGTCGAGTTTTTACTGACGTTTTTTTTGGTTTTCCAATCCTATGGCACCTTTCAACTATTTGTGTGTTTTCCGCATAAGTCTCGCAGTGCAACGCCGGACACCTTTAGAGATTCGGCAAAAATTCTCGGATATTGCTATATATGCATCAGTTTTGAATTGTGTCTTCGGTCAATAGTTGGGTTGCCCGGTTTCTGTGCTTGCCTCCTATGTTCCGCTTTGTTCGGCTAGGTTTGCAAAGGGAGAACCACTGCGATTGTGCTTCCAGCTCGCATGGTTAAGCACCACAGTGGAGAAAGCCGAAAACTGACAGTCACAATAAGCGTAAACTGGTCAGCGGTCCGATGACTGTATTAAATGACGGGCCGTTCATAACGTTAGCCAAAGTGTTTACGGCTTGACCTCGGCTGTCGCCGAACACTAAGCGGGGGGCTACTTGCTGACCTCCCAACTTTAAGCTCCTATGAATAAGTGAAAGTTATAAAGCCCGCATATCTGATTGCCTCGTTTCCGCCAACACACCCGCCTTCGGGCACCGAGACTTGCTACCTCTTGAGCACTGTGTTGGATTTCCACGAAGGGGAGATGATGATGCAGTAAAGTAGCGTAAGTATTTCCCTCAGTTTTTGAGAACCAAGGTATCAATCCAGTAGGATGCCACACACAAGTCCCTCGTACCTGCACAAACAATAGCTACACGCAACCAACGCGATTAGGGGTTGTCAATCCCTTCATGGTCACTTACGAGGGTGAGATCTGATAGAGATGATAAATAATATTTTTGGTATTTTTGGTATAGAGATGCAAAGTGAAAAGTAAAAGGCAAAGTAAAAACAAAGAAAGTATTAAAGTAATGGAGATTGATATGATGAGAATAGACCCGGGGGCCATAGGTTTCACTAATGGCTTCTCTCAAGAGCATAAGTATTCTACGGTGGGTGAACAAATTACTGTTGAGCAATTGATAGAATTGAGCATAGTTATGAGTATATCTAGGTATGATCTTGTATATAGGCATCACGTCCGAGACAAGTAAACCGAAACGATTCTGCATCTACTACTATTACTCCACTCATCGACCGCTATCCAGCATGCATCTAGAGTATTAAGTTAAAAACAGAGTAACGCCTTAAGCAAGGTGACATGATGTAGAGGGATAACTTCATGCAATATGATAAAAACCCCATCTTGTTATCCTCGATGGCAACAATACAATACGTGCCTTGCAACCCTTTCTGTCACTGGGTAAGGACACCGCAAGATCGAACCCAAAGCTAAGAACTTCTCCCATTGCAAGAACTACCAATCTAGTTGGCCAAAACCAAATGGATAATTCGAAGAGACTTGCAAAGATAACTCAATCATACATAAAAGAATTCAGAGAAGATTCAAATATTATTCATAGATAAGCTGGATCATAAACCCACAATTCATCGGTCTCAACAAACACACCGCAAAAAGAAGATTACATCGAATACATCTCCACAAGAGAGGGTGAGAACATTGTATTGAGATCCAAAAAGAGAGAAGAAGCCATCTAGCTACTAGCTATGGACCCGTAGGTCTGAAGTACACTACTCACACTTCATCGGAGAGGCTATGGTGTTGATGTAAAAGCCCTCCGTGGTGGATGCCCCCTCCGGCGGAGCTCCGGAACAGGCCCCAAGATGGGATCTCGTGGATACAGAAAGTTGTGGCGGTGGAATTAGGTTTTTGGCTCCCCCCTCGATCTGTCGGGGATACGTAGGTATATATAGGAGGAAGGAGTACGTCGAGCAACAGGGGGCCCACGAGGTAGGGGGCGCGCCCAGGGGGGAGGGTGCGCCCCCACCCTCGTAACCGCCTCGGTTGTTCCTTGGAGCGGGGTCCAAGTCTCCTGGATCACGTTCGGTGAGAAAATCACGTTCTCGAAGGTTTCATTCCATTTGGACTCCGTTTGATATTCTGTTTCTTCGAAACACTGAAATAGGCAAAAAACAGCAATTCTGGGCTGGGCCTCCGGTTAATAGGTTAGTCCCAAAAAATAATATAAAAGTGGAAAATAAAGCCCAGTATAGTCCAAAACAGTAGATAAAGTAGCATGGAGCAATCAAAAATTATAGATACGTTGGAGATGGATCAGACATCCCCAAGCTTAATTCCTGCTTGTCCTCGAGTAGGTAAATGATAAAAAAAGAATTTTTGATGCAGAGTGATACTTTGGCATAATTTCAATGTAAATCTTCTTAATTGTAGTATGAATGTTCAGATCCGAAAGATTCAAGACAAAAGTTCATATTGACATAAAAATAATAATACTTCAAGCATACTAATCAAAGCAATCATGTCTTCTCAAAATAGCATGGCTAAACAAAGTTATCCCTACAAAATCATATAGTCTGGCTATTTCTCTATCTTCATCACACAAAGTATTTAATCATGCACAACCCCGATGACAAGCCAGGCAATTGTTTCATACTTTAGTAATCTCAAACTCTTTCAACTTTCACGCGATACATGAGCGTGAGCCATGGACATAGCGCTATATGTGGAATAGAATGGTGGTTGTGGAGAAGACAAAAAAGGAGAAGATAGTCTCACATCAACTAGGCGTATCAACGGGCTATGGGGATGCCCATTAATAGATATCAATGTGAGTGAGTAGGGATTGCTATGCAACAGATGCACTAGAGCTATAAATATATGAAAGCTCAACAAAAGAAACTAAGTGGGTGTGCATCCAAGTTGCTTGCTCATGAAGACCTAGGGCACTTTTGAGGAAGCCCATCATTGGAATATACAAGCCAAGTTCTATAATGAAAAATTCCCACTAGTATATGAAAGTGACAACATATGAGGCTCTCTCTATCATGAAGATCACGGTGCTACTTTGAAGCACAAGTGTGGTAAAAGGATAGTAACATTCTCCCTTCTCTCTTTTTCTCTCATTTTTTTTCATTGGGCCTTTTCTCTTTTTTTTCTGGCCTCTTTTTTTTCGTCCGGAGTCTCATCCCGACTTATGGGGGAATCATAGTCTCCATCATCCTTTCCTCACTGGGACAATGCTCTAATAATTATGATCATCACACTTTTATTTTTCTTACAACTCAACAATTACAACTCGATACTTAGAACAAAATATGACTATATGAATGCTTCCGGCGGTGTACCGGGATATGCAATGAATCAAGAGCGACATGTATGAAAATTATGAGGGTGGCCTTGCCACAAATACAATGTCAACTACATGTTCATGCAAAAAGCAATATGACAAAAGTAATGTGTGTCATAATAAACGGAACGGTGGAAAGTTGCATGGCAATATATCTCGTAATGGCTATGGAAATGCCATGATAGGTAGGTATGGTGGCTGTTTTGAGGAAGATATATGGTGGGTGTATGATACCGGCGAAAAGTGCGTGGTATTAGAGAGGCTAGCAATGGTGGAAGGGTGAAAGGGTGCGTATAATCCATGGACTCAACATTAATCAAAAGAACTCATGCACTTGTTGCAAAAATTTAGAAGTCATCAAAAACCAAAGCACTACACGCATGATCCTAGGGGGATAGATTGGTCGGAAAAGACCATCGCTCGTCCCCGACCGCCACTCATAAGGAAGACAATCAATAAATAGAATTGTGCTCCAACTTCATCACAAAGCGGTTCACCATACGTGCATGCTACGGGAATCACAAACTTCAACACAAGCATTCTTTAAATTCATAATCACCCCAACTAGCATTACTTTGATATTATCACCTCCATATATCAAAACAATTATCAAGCATCAAACTTATCTTAGTATTCAACGTACTCAAAAGAAAGTTTCACATATCTTGAATACCAAGTATATTAATATTAAGCAAATTACCATGCTATTAACGACTCTCAAAATAATCTAAGTGAAGCATGAGAGATCAATAGTTTCTTTAAAACAAATCCTCCACCGTGCTCTAAAAGATCCAAGTGAAGTACTAGAGCAAAAATTATCACGCTCAAAAGATATAAGTGAAGCACTATGAGCAAAACTATCAAGCTCAAAAGATATAAGTGAAACATATAGAGTATTCTAGCAAATTCCAATTTGTGTATGGCTCTCTCAAAAGGTGTGTACAGCAAGGATGATTGTGGTAAACTAACAAGCAAAGACGCAAATAATACAAGACGCTCCAAGCAAAACACATAACATGTGGTGAATAAAAATATTGCTCCAAGTAAATTACCGATGGAAGTAGACGAAAGAGGGGATGCCTTCCGGGGCATCCCCAAGCTTTGACTTTTTGGTGTCCTTGGATTATCTTGGGGTTCCATGGGCATCCCCAAGCTTAGGCTCTTGCCACTCCTTGTTCCATAATTCATCAAAAGAATTCACCCAAAACTTGAAAACTTCACAACACAAAACTCAATAGAAATCTCGTGAGCTCCGTTAGTGAAAGAAAACAAAAGACTACTTTAAGTTACTGTAATGAACTCATTATTTATTTATATTGGTGTTAAACCTACTGTATTCCAACTTCTCTATGGAATATAAACTACTTTACTTGCCATAGATTCATCAAAATAAGCAAACAACACACGCAAAACAGAATCTGTCAAAAACAGAACAGCCTGTAGTAATCTGTAACTAATGCAAACTTCTGGAACTCTAAACATTCTACCAAAATAGGAATTCCTGGATATATTGTCTATTGAACAGCATCAAAAATAATCAACGCAAAATCACGTTCCTGTGATTTAAAAAAATTATATTCGTGCGCGCAAAGTTTCTGTTTTTCAGCAGAATCAAATCAACTATCATCGTAGGTTATCCTATAGGTTCTACTTGGCACAAACACTAATTAAAACATAAAACCACATCTAACCAGAGGCTAGATGGATTATTTATTCCTAAACAGAAGCAAAAACAAAAAACAAAAAATAAAATTGGGTTGCCTCCCAACAAGCGCTATCTTTAACGCCCCTAGCTAGGCATAAAAGCAAGGATAGATCTAGGTTTTGCCATCTTTGGTAGGCAATCCATAATTGGCTCTCATGATAGATTCATAAGGTAATTTTATTTTCTTTCTAGGGAAGTGTTCCATGCCCTTCTTTAAGGGAAATTGGAATCTAATATTCCCTTCCTTCATATCAATAATCGCGCCAATCGTTCTAAGGAAACGTCTACCAAGAATAATATGACATGAAGGATTGCAATCTATATCAAGAACGATAAAATCTATGGGCACATAATTCCTATTTGCAACAATAAGAACATCATTAATTCTTCCCATAGGCTTTTTAATAGTGGAATCCGCTAGATGCAAGTTTAGGGAGCAATCTTCAAAGTCACGGAAATCTAGCAAATCAAACAAAGTTTTGGGAATAGTGGAGACACTAGCACCCAAATCACACAAGGCATGAAACTCATAATTTTTAATTTTTCTTTTAGTAGTAGGTTCCCACTCATCATAGAGTTTTCTAGGGATAGAAGCTTTCAACTCAAGTTTTTCTTCATAAGATTGCATCAAGGCATCAACAATGTGTTCGGTAAAGGCCTTATTTTGACTATAAGCCTGAGGAGAATTTAGCACGGATTGCAACAAGGAAATACAATCAATTAGAGAGAAATTTTCATAATTAAATTCCTTGAGATCCAAAATAGTGGGTTTAGCAACATCTAGGTTTTTATTTCTTTCAATCCCACTGAGGGAGTCCTGGATTAGGGGGTGTCCGGATAGCCGGACTACCATCATCAGCCGAACTATCGTCGGCCGGACTATCATCATCAGCCGAACTATCGTCGGCCAGACTATCATCATCGACCGGACTCCAAGACTATGAAGATACAAGATTGAAGACTTCGTCCCGTGTCCGGATGGGACTTTCCTTGGCGTGGAAGGCAAGCTTGGCGATACGGATACGTAGATCTCCTACCATTGTAACCGACTCTATGTAACCCTAGCCCTCTCCGGTGTCTATATAAACCGGATGGCTCTAGTCCGTAGGACACAACAACAACCATTACAATCATACCATAGGCTAGCTTCTAGGGTTTAGCCTCCTTGATCTCGTGGTAGATCCACTCTTGTAAAACATCCACAATATCAATATCAATCAAGCAGGACGTAGGGTTTTACCTCCATCAAGAGGGCCCGAACCTGGGTAAAACATCGTGTCCCTTGTCTCCTGTTACCATCCGCCTAGACGCACACTTCGGGACCCCCTACCCGAGATCCGCCGGTTTTGACACCGACATTGGTGCTTTCATTGAGAGTTCCTCTCTGTCGTCACCGATAGGCTTAATGGCCTCTTCAATCGACAACGACGCAGTCCTGGGTGAGACTTTTCTCCCCGGACAGATCTTTGTATTCGGCGGCTTCGCACTGCGGGCCAACTCACTTGGCCATCTGGAGTAGATCGAAAGCTACGCCCCTGGCCGTTAGGTCAGGTTTGGAAGCCTAAACTTCACGGCCGATATCCGCGGGGACTTGATCTTCGATGGATCTGAGCCACAGCCGAGCGTGCCACGCTGTCACGATGGGCACGACCTAACTCTGCCGCCGGACAGCACCTTGGAGGCCGCACATGAATCCGCTCCGACCCATAGTCCGGAGCCGATCGCTCAGATCGAGGACAGATGGCTGGACACCGCCTCGGGAGCTGAAACTTCTACGGCGATGGAGCCGAACACTTACCTTGTCCCGCATAAATCTTATGACTCCGAGGTGCCGGACTCTCTGTCGGACTCCGAACCTCCTGCGCCCCCGCCAGTCGAATCCGACTGGGCGCCGATCATGGAATTCACCCTTGAGGACATCTTTCAGCACTCACCCTTCGGCGATATCTTAAATTCGCTGAAGCATCTCTCGCTATCTGGAGAGCCCTGGCCGAACTACGGCCAGGATGGTTGGGACGCGGACGACGAAGAAATTCAGAGCCCACCCACCACCCACTTCGTAGCCACCGTCGACGATCTAACCGACGTACTTGACTACGACTCCGAAGACATCGACGGTATGGACGGCGATGCCGGAGACTATCAAGAACCAGTGCCTACAGGACACTGGAAGACTACCTCATTATACGACATATATATGGTGGACACCCCAAAAGATGGGGACGGCGAAGAAGCAACGGAGGCCGATTCCTTAAAGAAACAACCCAAACGCCGACATCAGCGGCGCCGCTCTAAATCCCGCCATAGCAAGAATAGAGATTCCGGCACAGGAGATAATAACACCCCAGAAAGTGCCGAAGACAACCCCCTCCAGCACGATCCAGCACAGGAGGAGGCAGAAGCAAGCCCTCATGAGAGGGCGGCAGACGAAGAGGTCGAGGATGATAATTACTTACCTCCCTCCGGAGACGAGGCAAGCCTCGACGACGACGAATTCGTCGTGCCTGAAGATCCCATCGAATAAGAGCGTTTCAGACGCAGGCTAATGGCCACGGCAAACAGCCTAAAGAAAAAGCAGCAATAGCTTCAAGCTGATCAAGACCCGGCCGCCGAACAACAGAGGACAAAAGGGATTCCCCCCTCAAGTTCGGACGGTAAACATGATATACGCAACACATATACCCAAGAGGGAGCGGAAGCGTGTTACTAAGGGACGTATACGCGATGGAGCCAGTCGCCCCAAAATTCAACCCATGGTCCTCTTGCCCGATCACTTTCGATCGAAGAGACCATCCGACCAGTATCCGCCATGGCGGATTCACCGCATTGGTTTTAGACCCAATCATCGATGGATTTCACCTCACGAGAGTCCTGATGGACGGCGGCAGTAGCCTGAACCTGCTTTATCAGGATACAGTGCGAAAGATGGGCATAGACCCTTCAAGGATTAAACCTACAAAGACAACCTTCAAAGGCGTCATACCAGGTGTCGAGGCCAGTTGTATAGGCTCAGTTACACTGAAAGTGGTCTGTGGATCCCCGGATAATTTCCGAAGTGAGGAGTTAATCTTCGACATAGTCCCATTCCATAGTGGCTATCACGCTCTGCTCGGACGAACCGCGTTCGCAAAATTCAACGCGGTGCCGCATTATGCATAACTTAAGCTCAAGATGCCAGGCCCTCGTGGAGTCATCACGGTCAATGGAAACACGGAACGCTCCCTCCGAACGGAGGAACATACAGCGGCTCTCGCGGCAGAAGTACAGAGCAGCCTTTTAAGGCAATTTTCGAGTCCGGCCGTTAAACGACCGGACACGGCCAAACGCTCCCGGAGCAACATCAACCAAGACCACCTGGCACGTTCCGAGCACGCGTAGCAATGCGGCCTCAACCCCAGCCCTCGCACAATTGTAAGACAAACTCTCCGCGTACATAATTACGCCCTGGAGATACCATGGGCATAGGGGGAGAGGCACAACCACAACAGACCCAGAGTGCGGTTCGACCACACTAGGGGCTCCCAAGTGTGTCGCTCTTTTTATCTTTTATTTCTCTCTTTTTTATACAGAACTCTGTCCGGCGGCGAACCTGCCGAACTCATGATGCAACAGCCAGGGAGGGACAAAGGCTGCGACGAACACTCAGGTGGTCTCCATTACGAGCATTAAATTTGTTAAATACACCATTCCGCGGCCTACCCCTGGAGGGAGACGCCATTAATTCGTCCAATCCCTTGCTTTTCACACTATTTGTATCATTCCGCACTCATAGTAGCTCTTCTCGAATAAAATACAGCACTTTTTGCCCATAATTGCATTACCTTATATATATATGTTCATTTACGACATGTTGCATCCGTACATTTTGGTACGGCCAAATACACCAGGGGCTTATGTTCCCCGCATTATGGTGTGATAAAGTCCGCACACTTTCACAAGTGCGGCACCCCGAACTTATAGCATTATATGAATCGGCTCCGGATCATGTCTTCGGTCAATAGTTGGGTTTGTCCGGCTCCCATGTTTGGCACCTTACGTTCCGTTCTATCGACTAAGGTAGCACTGGGAGAACCACTGCGATTGCGCCCCGGTTGAGCCGGGTTAACGCCTCAGTGGAGAAAGCTAAAACTGACCGTCATGATAAGGCAAGAGACTGGTTGCTGTTCGAGAGGTCTTTTCGGGTCCTTAAAGACCTACGCCGCTTCGAACGAAGTACCGGATAATGTCCGACGAAGGCGTGGATAGCGCCCCGAATTCGGTCTTCCAAATACTAGGGGCTTCGCCGAAATTTAAAATTATAGAATTCTATGGCTAAGTGAGAGTGTTCAAGCACTATTAGTACGGTTGCCTTGTTCGTTGTGTTGAGCGCCTCCCTAGATGGACCCAAAAATGGGAACAAGAGTGCTCAAGTTTATCCCGAACACCCCAGCACTCGTGGCATGGGGGCTGAAGCCAACGACTTGCCATCTCTCAGATTTAATAAACGGCCGCACAGAAGGTAATATTTTAAATTAACAAGCGTTGCTTAGCGCATATGAACAAAGTTTTCAGCGCACAGGATAACACATTGCGAATTTACTCAATAATTACATCCCTGGGGCACTCATCTGCAATCTTGCGGGCACCCTTCAGGACAGTCTTATAGTACATCTCGGGCATACGATATTCCTTGCCCGCAGGTGGCGCGTCAGTGATTAGCTTCTCCGCATCCAGCTTGCCCCAATGCACCTTTGCGCGGGCAAGGGCCCGACGAGCACCTTCAATACAGGCAGAGCGCTTGATAACCTCCACACAGGGGCACACATCCACCAACCGTCGCACGAGGCCGAAGTAGCTCCCAGGCATGGCCTCTCCAGGCCACAGCCGGACTATGAGGCCCTTCATGGCCTGCTCGGCCACCTTGTGGAGCTCGACCAGCTGCTTCAGCTGGTCACTAGGGGGCACCGGATGGCCGGCCTCAGCATACTGAGACAAGAAGACCTTTTCCGTTGAGCTCCCCTCCTCGGCTCAGTAGAATGCGGCGGCATCAGACACGCTGCGAGGCAGATCTGCAAACGCCCCTGGAGAGCTCCGAATTCGGGTAAGTAACACGTAATTTACATTCACATGCTTGCTTTGCATGAAAAATGCCTTACCCGCCGCTATCTTCCTCACCAACTCAATCTCCTGAAGGGACTTATGGGCATCGGCCTTGGTAGTTTTGGCACTTTCGAGAGCCGAGGCAAGCTCGGACTCTCGAGTCTTTGAGTCACGCTCCAAACTCTCATGCTTTTCCATGAGAGCCTGGAGCTCTTGCCGAACCACCGCCACCCGCGCCTCCTGCTTTTCTCGCTCTGCCCGTTCCGCGGCCGCATTGCGTTCGGCCGCGGACGCGGCCTCCTTCAGGGTCGCCACCTCGTTCGTGGCCCCTGCAGTACCCATGTTATCCTTGTTATTTTTTGTTGCAACCTAAATCCTTTTCTGTAAGGTACAAGTTCAAAGTGGTGTTACTCACCTTCTTTGTCCTGGAGCTGCTTCTTGGCGCGGCCGAGCTCTTGCTCGGACCGCTCGAGCTCCTGCTTCAAAGCACCGACCTCCGCAGTCAGTGCGGCAGAGGTCAGCAGCGCAGCCTGCAACCCATATTGACATAATTTTTTAGCAACCCTATGTATATCTTTTTTTTTAGATCCTCAGTCCGGCTTTTCTTTCCGAACACCGAACCGAGCATCAGGGGCTACTGTCTATGCGGTATTACATTGCATGTTTTTAACTTCTTACCTCAAAGCCTGATAGAAGGCCACTGCAGGCTTCGGTCAGCCCGCTCTTGGCAAGCTGTACCTTCTGAATCACCGCACTCATAATAGTGCGGCGTTCTTCCTCGATGGAAGCGCTCTGCAGCGCCTCCAACAAATTGTCCGGCGCCTCCGGTTGGACGGAAGCCGCCAGCGTCACGGTCTTGCCCTTTGTGCAAAGGGGCCGCCGGCCGGACTCTGGAACCACTGCGGGTTCTGATGTGGAGTCCGGCGCAAAGTCCGGGAGGCCTCCTTGTGGCGCTTCCGGAGCCTCCCCCTGATGGGTCCCTTCTTGGGATCCCACCTCGGCGTCCTCGGTGTCGCGAGGGGTGGAGGCGGTCGGGATGGAGTCTACATCCGATGGAGCCAACGTCCCGCTCGATGAAACGGGGAGATCATCATTGGCCGGACTACAGGCAGCATGCGGCATCAGAATGACACTATGTGACGTAGAAAAAGAAATTATAAATCATTCAGGAATCTGGATACTTACGATCTAGCCGGAGGCCTGGCCCTTGAAGGCCATTCTTCCTCGCCAACGTTGATGTTGGCGGAGCTGTCCGGGGGAATAGTCCTTCCCCTCTTGGACCCTTCGGCCTCCCCTGTTGGGGAAGCCTTCCTCTTCCTCTCTCCCTCTTCTGGGAGAGAGTCCTCTTTCTCCTCCTCGTTTTCAGGGGAGGAGTCCGCCCCGGAGTCGTCGGACACCTGAAAACGGGAACTCTTTCGAGCACCCGTGGCCTCCTTCTTGGCCTTCTTCTCCGGCACCACGCGCGGTGCCGGAACCAGCAGCCTCGCTAGATGGGCGTCTACTGGGTTTTCTGGCATAGGAGCCGGGCAGATAATCTGCTCCGCCTTCCACATCCAGTCCTGTCAAAGGAAAAGGAAATTAAAACCCGCATAGAGTCAAACTATGAAAAGCAAGTGTCCCGTAAAGGGGTAGAATCACTTACCTCGTCGGCTTGGCGCTGCGAGCGAAATCCGCGATCTTCGGTCACGGATGCGGGGGCTTCGGCGCCCTTAAACAGCACCCTCCAGGCGCCTTCGTACGTCGTGTCAAAGAGCCCACTCAGCGCCTGGTGCTGTTTCGGATTGAACTCCCACAGATTGAATGCCCGCTCCTGGCATGGGAGAATCCGGCGGACGAGCATGACTTGGACCATGTTAACCAGCCTGAGCTTCTTCACCAGCTTTTGGATACAGGCTTGGAGTCCCGTCAGCTCCTCCGAACTACCCCACAGCAAGCCCTTCTCTTTCCAGGAGGTGAGCTGCGTGGGGATACCAGATCTGAACTCGGGGGTCGCCGCCCACGTAGGGTCGCGCGGCTCGGATTGCCACCCCTTGACGGATTCCACGAAGGCCCCTTCGAACCAAAGTACGTTGGGCATCTTGCCCAACATGGCGCCTCCGCACTCCGCTTGAGTGCCCTTCACTACCTTCGGCTTGACATTGAAGGTCTTGAGCCACAAGCCGAAGTGGGGCTGGATGCAGAGGAAGGCCTCGCACACGACGATAAACGCCGAGATGTTGAGGATGAAGTTCGGCGCCAGATCATGGAAATCCAGGCCGTAGTAGAACATGAGCCCCCGGACAAAGGGGTGAAGTGGAAAACCCAGTCCACGGAGGAAGTGGGGAAGAAAAACGACCCTCTCATGGGGCCTGGGGGTGGGGATGAGCTGCACCTCGTCGGGAAGCCGGTGCGCGATGTTGCCGAACATGTAGCCGGCGCTGCGCAGTCTTTCGATGTGCTCCTCCGTAACGGAGGAGGTCATCCACTTGCCTCCCGCTCCAGACATGACTGGGGTAGGTTGAGACGAGATGTGCGGGCTTGGGCGCTGGAGCTCGAGTGCACGGAGATGGATAAGCAAAGGAGGAAGAAGGCGTAGGTGAAAAGGTGAATCCTTATCCCTTATATGGGCGGGCGAAGTCTACGCGTCCCCCACTGGCCTGGTAAAACTCGCTTATCCCCCAAGCGTCACCATCAATGGCACGGTTGGGTTACCCACGTACGTATTGATGAGAATCCCGGATTAAGGGGGAAAACGATCTCTGCTTCGACAAGACGTGCCAAGGAAACCGCTTCGCTAAATGCGCTGAGGTGGTAGAGTAAAAAACGATTCAAGTAATGGCTTGGTAGTGGCGTGATTTCATGCCGCAAAAAACGTCAGCAGATCGAACTTGTGTATATATTATTCTCTCTACGGTTGAATGTGGAATTTATTTTGCAGAGCCGGACACTATCCTGGTGTTCACAATCTTCTATCATTTGGAGGAGGAACCCGCCTTGCAATGCCAAGCAATATACGCGCCGGACTTATCGTCATTGAAGCCTGGTTCAGGGGCTACTGAGGGAGTCCTGGATTAGGGGGTGTCCGGATAGCCGGACTACCATCATCAGCCGAACTATCGTCAGCCGGACTATCATCATCAGCCGAACTATCGTCGGCCGGAATATCATCATCGACCGGACTCCAAGACTATGAAGATACAAGATTGAAGACTTCGTCCCGTGTCCGGATGGGACTTTCCTTGGCGTGGAAGGCAAGCTTGGTGATACGGATACGTAGATCTCCTACCATTGTAACCGACTCTATGTAACCCTAGCCCTCTCCAGTGTCTATATAAACCGGATGGCTCTAGTCCGTAGGACACAACAACAACCATTACAATCATACCATAGGCTAGCTTCTAGGGTTTAGCCTCCTTGATCTCGTGGTAGATCCACTCTTGTAAAACATCCACAATATCAATATCAATCAAGCAGGACGTAGGGTTTTACCTCCATCAAGAGGGCCCGAACCTGGGTAAAACATCGTGTCCCTTGTCTCCTGTTACCATCCGCCTAGACGCACAGTTCGGGACCCCCTACCCGAGATCCGCCGGTTTTGACACCGACACCCACTTTCATCAATTTCATCATCAAGGTCTAAAAACTCCGAATTCTTAAAACGCCTTCTAGGTAAACGAAGATCATATTCAGTTTCATCAAGATTCATATTGAAAAACAAAGATTTAATGGGGGACACATCAATAACTTTTAGATCTTCATCTTGATTTTCATAGGAATTGGAAGAACACGCTTTAATAAAGGCATCTTTGGAAGCACGCATCCTAGCGGTTCTTTCCTTGCACTCATCAATGGAAATTCTCATAGCTTTGAGAGACTCATTGATATCATGTTTAGGAGGAATAGATCTAAGCTTTAAAGAATCAATTTCAAGAGAAATTCTATCAACGTTCCTAGCCAAATCATTAACTTTAAGCAATTTCTCATCAAGCAAAGCATTAAAATTCTTTTGTGAATTCATAAACTCTTTAAAACTACTCTCAAATTCAGAGGGCATCTTATTATAATTTCCATAAGAGTTGTTGTAGGAATTTCCATAATTATTAGAAGGATTACTAGGATAAGGCCTAGGATTAAAATTCCCTCTATACGCGTTGTTACCAAAATTATTCCTACCAACAAAATTCACATCCATAGATTCATTATTATTCTCAATCAAAATAGACAAGGGCATATCATTAGGATCAGAAGAAACACTCTTAGTAGCAAATAATTTCATAAGTTCATCCATCTTTTCACTCAAAACATTAATTTCTTCTATCGCATGCACTTTTTTATTAGTAGATCTTTCAGTATGCCATTGAGAATAATTTACCATAATATTATCTAGAAGTTTAGTAGCATCTCCTAGAGTGATTTCCATAAAAGTGCCTCTCGCGGCCGAATCTAAAAGATTTCTAGAAGCAAAATTCAATCCGGCATAAATTTTTTGTATAATCATCCACAAGTTCAAACCTTGTGTAGGACAATTACGTATCATTAATTCCATTCTCTCCCATGCTTGTGCAACATGTTCATGATCAAGTTTCTTAAAATTTATAATATCGTTCCTAAGAGAGATAATCTTAGCAGGAGGAAAATACTTAGAGATAAAAGCATCTTTGCATTTGTTCCAAGAATCAATACTATTTTTAGGCAAAGATGAAAACCACGCTTTAGCATGATCTCTAAGCGAAAAAGGAAATAGCTTCAATTTAACGACATCATTATCGACATCTTCTTTCTTTTACATATCACATAAATCAACGAAGCTATTCAGATGAGTAGCGGCATCTTCACTAGGAAGGCCGGCAATTGATCTTTCATAACAAGATTCAACAAAGCAGTATTGATTTCACAAGATTCAGTATTGGCAAGAGGAGCAATCGGAGTGCTAAGGAAATCATTATTATTTTTATTGGTGAAGTCACACAATTTGGTAGCATCTTGAGCCATCGCGACAAACAAGCAATCCAACACATGAGCAAACAAAAAGGCAAACGAGAAAAAGGCGAAAGGGAAAGAGAGGAGGAGATTGGGAAAGAGAGGGCGAATAAAACGGCAAGGGTGAAGTGGGGGATAGGAAAACGAGAGGCAAATAATGTAATGCGAGAGATAGAGATTGTGATGGGTACTTGGTATGGTTGTCTTTTGCGCAAACTCCCCGGCAACGGCGCCAGAAATTCTTCTTGCTACCTCTTGAGCACTGCGTTCGATTTCCCCGAAGAGGAGAGGATGATGCAGTAAAGTAGCGTAAGTATTTCCCTCAGTTTTTGAGAACCAAGGTATCAATCTAGTAGGAGGCCACGCACAAGTCCCTCGTACCTGCACAAAACAATAGCTACTCGCAACCAACGCGATTAGGGGTTGTCAATCCCTTCATGGTCACTTACGAGGGTGAGATCTGATAGAGATGATAAATAATATTTTTGGTATTTTTGATATAGAGATGCAAAGTGAAAAGTAAAAGGCAAAGTAAAAACAAAGCAAGTATTAAAGTAATGGAGATTGATATGATGAGAATAGACCCGGGGGCCATAGGTTTCACTAGTGGCTTCTCTCAAGAGCATAAGTATTCTACGGTGGGTGAACAAATTATTGTTGAGCAATTGATAGAATCGAGCATAGTTATGAGTATATCTAGGTATGATCATGTATATAGGCATCACCTCCGAGACAAGTAAACCGAAACGATTCTGCATCTACTACTATTACTCCACTCATCGACCGCTATCCAGCATGCATCTAGAGTATTAAGTTAAAAACAGAGTAACACCTTAAGCAAGATGACATGATGTAGAGGGATAACTTCATGCAATATGATAAAAACCCCATCTTGTTATCCTCGATGGCAACAATACAATACGTGCCTTGCAACCCTTTCTGTCACTGGGTAAGGACACCGCAAGATCGAACCCAAAGCTAAGCACTTCTCCCATTGCAAGAACTACCAATCTAGTTGGCCAAACCAAACGGATAATTCGAAGAGACTTGCAAAGATAACTCAATCATACATAAAAGAATTCAGAGAAGATTCAAATATTATTCATAGATAAGCTGGATCATAAACCCACAATTCATCGGTCTCAACAAACACATCGCAAAAAGAAGATTACATCGAATAGATCTCCACAAGAGAGGGGGAGAACATTGTATTGAGATCCAAAAAGAGAGAAGAAGCCATCTAGCTACTAGCTATGGACCCGTAGGTCTGAAGTAAACTACTCACACATCATCGGAGAAGCTATGGTGTTGATGTAGAAGCCCTCCATGGTGGATGCCCCCTCCGGCGGAGCTCCAGAACAGGCCCCAAGATGGGATCTCATGGATACAGAAAGTTGCAGCGGTGGAATTAGGTTTTTGGCTGCCCCCTCGATTTGTCGGGGATACGTAGGTATATATAGGAGGAAGGAGTACGTTGGTGGTGCAACAGGGGGCCCACAAGGTAGGGGGGTGCACCCAGGGGGGAGGGTGCGCCCCCCACCCTCGTGACCACCTCGGTTGTTCCTTGGAGCAGGGTCCAAGTCTCCTGGATCATGTTCGGTGAGAAAATCACGTTCCCGAAGGTTTCATTCCGTTTGGACTCCGTTTGATATTCTGTTTCTTCGAAACACTGAAATAGGCAAAAAAACAACAATTCTGGGCTGGGCCTCCGGTTAATAGGTTAGTCCCAAAAAATAATATAAAAGTGGAAAATAAAGCCCAATATAGTCCAAAACAGTAGCTAAAGTAGCATGGAGCAATCAAAAATTATAGATACGTTGGAGATGTATCAAGACTTCGGCTAAGGGTTGTTTTTTTATTCCGGAAACACCCGGCGTAACATCTACAAGGGGGTAGAAGCCAACGATGGGCCACTTTCAGATTGGAAACGGTCGCAACGGAAGTGGAAATTTGGGTTCATATAGACCACAGAGTTGGGAAGCTTTTCCCGAACTAAATCCTCAGTATTTTCCTCCCACATTGATCGGAGCTGAGGTTTCATGATCATGCTTAGCATGACAACCCAAAGAAAGGAACCGATAGTGGGACTATTTTCTTTGGACGAAGTTTCTTATGTTAAAACAATAATATAACATGTCTCTCTGCGTACCTTTGTTTATAAAACCGTGTTGGGGAACGTAGCAGAAATTCAAAATTTTCCTATGAGTCACCAAGATCTATCTATGGAGAAACCAGCAACGAGAGAGAGGGGAGTGCATCTACATACCCTCGTAGATCGCTAAGCGGAAGCATTCAAGTGAACGGGGTTGATGGAGTCGTACTCGTCGTGATCCAAATCACCGATGATCCTAGCGCCGAACGGACGGCACCTCCGCGTTCAACACGCGTATGGTTGGGAGAGACATCTCCTCCTTCTTGATCCAGCAAGGGGAAGGAGAGGTTGATGGAGATCCAGCAGCACGACGGCGTGGTGGTGGAAGTAGCGGGATCCCGGCAGGGCTTCGCCAAGCACAAGCGGGGAGGAAGAGGTGTCACGGGAGGGAGGGAGGCGCCAGGGACTCAGGTGCGGCTGCCCTCCCTCCCCTCCACTATATATAGGGGCCTAGGGGGGCGCCGGCCCCTTGTAGATCCCATCTAGGGAGGGGGGCGGCGGCCCTAGGGGTGGCTTGGCCTCCAAGCCAAGTGGAGGCACCCCCACCCCTTAGGGTTTCTAACCCTAGGCGCATGGGAGGCCCAAAGGGGGGCGCACCAGCCCACCAGGGGCTGGTTCCCATGCCCCCTCAGCCTATGGGGCCCTCCGGGATAGGTGGCCCCACCCGGTGGACCCTCGGGACCCTTCCGGTGGTCCCGGTACAATAGCGATGACCCCCGAAACTTTCCCGGTGTCCGAAACTGGACTTCCTATATATAAATCTTTACCTCCGGACCACTCCGGAAGTCCTCATGATGTCTGGGATCTCATACGGGACTCCGAACAACATTCGGGTTACCGCATACTATTATCTCTACAACCCTAGTGTCACCGAACCTTAAGTGTGTAGACCCTACGGGTTCGGGAACCATGGAGACATGACCGAGACAACTCTCTGGCCAATAACCAACAACGGGATCTGGATACCCATTTTGGCTGCCACATGTTCCACGATGATCTCATCGGATGAACCACGATGTCAAGGACTCAATCAATCCCGTATACAATTCCCTTTGTCTAGCGGTATTGTACTTGCCCGAGATTCGATCGTCGGTATGCCAATACCTTGTTGAATCTCGTTACCGGCAAGTCTCTTTACTCGTTCCATAACACATCATCCCGTGATCAACCCCTTGGTCACATTGTGCACATTATGATGATGTCCTACCGAGTGGGCCCAGAGATACCTCTCCATTACACGGAGTGACAAATCCCAGTCTCGATTCGTGCCAACCCAACAGACACTTTCGGAGACACCCGTAGTGCACCTTTATAGCCACCCAGTTACGTTGTGACGTTTGGTACACCCAAAGCATTCCTACGGTATCCAGGAGTTTCCTTTCAATACAATTATAGCATGGATAATAAACGATTATCATGAACAAGGAAATATAATAATAATAACTAATTTATTATTACCTCTAGGGCATATTTCCAACAGTCTCCCACTTGCACTACAGTCAATAATCTAGTTCACATTGCCATGTGATTAACACTGATAGGTCACATCGCCATGTGACCAACATCCAAAGAGTTTACTAGTGTCACTAAACTAGTTCACATCACCATGTGATTAAGACTCAATGTGTTCTGGGGTTTGATCATGTTTTGCTTGTGAGAGAGGTTTTAGTCAACGGGTCTGCAATACTCAGATCCGTATGTATTTCGCAAATATCTAGGTCATATTGTAAATGCTGCTTCCACGCTCCACTTGGAGCTATTCGAAATGGTTTCTCCACTATACGTATCCGGTTTGCTACTCAGAGTCATTTGGATAGGTGTTAAAGCTTGCATCGACGTAACCCTTTACGCCGAACTCTTTATCACCTCCATAATCGAGAAACATGTCCTTATTTACTCCAAGGACAATTTTGACCGCTGTCCAATGATCCATTTCTGGATCATTCTTGTACCCCTTGACTGACTCATGGCAAGGCACACTTCCGGTGCGGTACACAGCATAGCATACTATAGAGCCTACGTCTAAAGCATAGGGGATGACCTTCGTCCTTTCTCTCTCTTCTGCCGTAGTCGAGCTTTAACTCTTAACTTCATACCTTACAACTCAGGCAAGAACTCCTTCTTTGAATGATCCATCTTGAACACCTTCAAGATCATGTCAAGGTATGTGCTCATTTGAAAGTACCATTTAGCGGTTTTTGATCTATCCTCATAGATCTTGATGCTCAATGTTCAAGCAGCTTAATCTAGGTTTTCTATTGAAAACCCCCTTTTCAAATAACCCTATATGCTTTCCAGAAATTCTACATTATTTCTGATCAACAATATGTCAACAACATATACTCATCAGAAATTCTATAGTGCTCCCACTCACTTCTTTGGAAATACAAATTTCTCATAAACTTTGTATAAACCCAAAATCTTTGATCATCACATCAAAGTGTACATTCCAACTCCGAGATGCTTACTCCAGTCCTTAGAAGGATTGCTGGAGCTTTGCATACTTGTTAGCATCTTTCAGGGTTTGAAAAAACCTTCTGGTTGTATCACATAAAACCTTTCCTCGAGAACGTCGAGGAAACAATGTTTTGACATCCTATCTGCAAGATTTCATAAATAATGCAGTAACTGCTAATTCAATTCCAATGGACTCTTAGCATCGCTACGAGTGAGAAAGTCTCATCGTAGTCAACTTCTTGAACTTGTCGGAAAACATCTTAACGACAAGTCGAGCTTTCTTAATGGCGATACTTACCATCATTGTCCGTCTTCCTTTTAAAATCCATCTGTACCCAACAACCTTACGACCATCAAGTAGTTCTTCCAAAGTCTACACTTTGTTTTCATACATGGATCCTCTCTAGGATTTTATGGCCTCGAGCCATTTGTCGGAATCCGGGCCCACCATCGCTTCTCCATAGCTCATAGGTTCATTGTTGTCTAGCAACATGACCTCTAAGACAGGATTACTGTACCACTCTGAAGCAATACGCGTCCATGTTGTCCTACGAGGTTCGGTAGTGACTTGATCCGAAGTTTCATGATCACTATCATCAGCTTCCACTTCAATTGGTGTAGGTACCACAGGAACAACTTCATGTGCCCTGCTACACACTAGTTGAAGTGATGGTTCAGTAACCTCATCAAGTCTCCACCATCCTCCCACTCAATCCTTTCGAGAGAAACTTTTCTCGAGAAAGGACCTGTTTCTAGAAACAATTACTCTTGCTTCCGGATCTGAGATAGGAGGTATACCCAACCATTTTGGGTATCCTACGAAGATGTATTTATCCGTTTTGGGTTCGAGCTTATCACTATGAAACTTTTTCACATAAGCGTCGCAGCCCCAAACTTTCAAGAAACGACAACTTAGGTTTCTCTAAACCATAGTTCATACGCTATCATCTCAACGGAAATACGTGGTGCCCTATTAAAGTGAGTGCGGTTGTCTCTAATGCCTAACCCATGAATGATAGTGGTAATTCGATAAGAGACATCATGGTACGCACCATATCCAATAGGGTGCAACTATGATGTTCGGACACACCATCACACTATGGTGTTCCAGGCGGTATTTATTGTGAAACAATTTCCACAATGTCTTAATTGCGTGCCAAAGCTCGTAACTCAGATACTCATCTCTATGATCATATCATAGACATTTTATCCTCTTGTCACGATGATCTTCAACTTCACTCTGAAATTACTTGAACCATTCAATAATTCAGACTTGTGTTTCATCAAGTAAATATACTCAACATCTACTCAAATCATCTGTGAAGTAAGAACATAATGATATTCACTGCATGCCTCAGCACTCATTGGACTGCACACATAAAAAATGTGTTAGTTCCAACAAGTTGCTATCTTGTTCCATCTTACTGAAAACGAGGCTTTTCAGTCATCTTGCCCATGTGGTATGATTTGCATATCTCAAGTGATTCAAAATCAAGTGAGTCCAAACGATCCATCTGCATGGAGTTTCTTCATGCGTATACATCAATAGACATGGTTCGCATGTCTCAAACTTTTCAAAAACGAATGAGTCCAAATATCCATCAACATGGAGCTTCTTCATGCGTTTTCCACCAATATGACTTACATGGAAGTGCCACAAGTAAGTGGTACTATCATTACTATCTTATATCTTTTGGCATGAAAATGTGTATCACTATGATCGATATTCAATAAACCATTCCTCTTAGGTGCAAGACCATTGAAGGTATTATTCAAATAAACAGAGTAACCATTATTCTCCTTAAATTAATAACCTCATTGCGATAGACATAATCCAATCATGTCTATGCTCAATGCAAACACCAAATAACAATTATTTAGGTTTAACATCAATCTCGATGGTAGAGGGAGCGTGTGATGCTTGATCACATCAACCTTGGAAACACTTCCAACACATATCGTCAGCTCACCTTCAGCTAGTCTCCGTTTATTCCGTAGCTTTTATTTCGAGTTACTAACACCTTAGCAACCGAACCGGTATCTAATACCCTGGTGCTACTAGGAGTACTAGTAAAGTACACATTAACATAATGTATATCCAATATACTTCTATCGACCTTGCTGGCCTTCTCATCTACCAAGTATCTAGGGTAGTTCTGCTTTACTGTCCGTTCCTCTCATTACAGAAGCACTTAGTCTCGGGTTTGGGTTCAACCTTGGGTTTCTTCACTGGAGCAGCAACTGATTTGCCGTTTCATGAAGTACCCCTTCTCGCCCTCGCCCTTCTTGAAACTAGTGGTTTCACTAACCATCAACAATTGATGCTCCTTCTTGATTTCTACATTCGTGGTGTCAAACATCGCGAATAGCTCAAGGATCATCATAACTATCCCTATTATGTTATAGTTCATCATGAAGCTCTAGTAGCTTGGTGGCAATGTCTTTGGAGAAACATCACTATCTCATCTGGAAGATTAACTCCCACTCAATTCAAGTGATTGTTGTACCCTGACAATCTGAGTACAAGCTCAACGATTGAGATCTTTTCCCTTAGTTTGTAGGCTAGAAAACTCGTCGGAGGTCTCATACCTCTTGACGTGGGCACGAGCCTGAAATCCCAATTTCAGCTCTTGGAACATCTCATATGTTCTGCGACATTTCAAAAATGTCTTCGATGCCTCAATTCTAAACCATTTAACATTACCGAACTATCATGTATTCATCAAAACGTGTATGTCAGATGTTCACAACATCCACAGACCACATTCGAGGTCCAGCACACCGAGCGGTGCATTAAGGACATAAGCCTTCTACTGTCCGCATAATTGCTACTGTCAACTTTCAACTATATTTTCTCTAGGAACATTTCTAAAATAGTAGAACTAAAGCGCGAGCTATGACATAATTTGCAAAGGGTTTTTGACTATGTCCAGGATAATTAAGTTCATCTTATGAACTCCCACTCAAATAGACATCCCTCTAGTCATCTAAGTGATTACATGATATGAATCAACTAGGCCGTGTCCGATCATCACGTGAGACGGACTAGTCATCATCGGTGAACATCTTCATGTTGATCGTATCCACCGTACGACTCATGCTCGACCTTTCGGTCTCTTGTGTTCCGAGGCCATGTCTGTACATGCTAGGCTCGTCAAGTTAACCTAAGTGTTTCGCGTGTGTAAATCTGGCTTACACCCGTTGTATGTGAACGTTAGAATCTATCACACATGATCATCACATGGTGCTTCGAAACGACGAACTTTCGCAACGGTGCACAGTTAGGGGGAACACTTTCTTGAAATTTTAATGAGGGATCATCTTATTTACTACCGTCGTTCTAAGCAAATAAGATGCATAAACATGATAAACATCACATGCAATCAAAAAATGACATGATATGGCCAATATCATTTTGCTCCTTTTGATCTCCATCTTCGGGGCTCCACGATCATCATCGTCACCGGCATGACACCATGATCTCCATCATCGTGTCTTCATGAAGTTGTCTCGCCAACTATTACTTCTACTACTATGGCTACCGGTTAGCAATAAAGTAAAGTAATTACATGGCGTTGTTCAATGACACGCAGGTCATACAATAAATTAAAGATAACTCCTATGGCTCCTGCCGGTTGTCATACTCATCGTCATGCAAGTCGTGATTCCTATTACAAGAACATGATCAATCTCATACATTACATATCATTCATCACATTCCTTTTTGGCCATATCACATCACACAACATACCCTGCAAAAACAAGTTAGACGTCCTCTAATTTTTGTTTGCATGTTTTACGTGGCTTCTATGGGTTTCTAGCAAGAATGTTTCTTACCTACACAAAAGCCACAACGTGATATGCCAATTGCTATTTACCCTTCATAAGTACCCTTTTCATCGAATCCGATCCGACTAAAGTGGGAGAGACTGGCACCCGCTAGCCACCTTATGCAACAAGTGCATGTCAATCGGTGGAACCTGTCTCACGTAAGAGTACGTGTAAGGTCGGTCCGGGCCGCTTCATCCCACAATACCGTCGAGACAAGATTGGACTAGTAACAGTAAGCATATTGAACAAAATCAACGCCCACAACTACTTTGTGTTCTACTCGTGCATAGAATCTACGCAATAGACCTAGCTCATGATGCCACTGTTGGGGAACATTGCAGAAATTCAAAATTTTCCTATGAGTCACCAAGATCTATCTATGGAGAAACCAGCAATGAGAGAGAGGGGAGTGCATCTACATACCCTTGTAGATCGCTAAGCGGAAGCCTTCAAGTGAACGGGGTTGATGGAGTCGTACTCGCCGTGATCCAAATCACCGATGATCCTAGCGCCGAACAGACGGCACCTCCGCGTTCAACACACGTACGGTTTGGAGAGACATCTCCTCCTTCTTGATCTAGCAAGGGGAAGGAGAGGTTGATGGAGATCCAGCAGCACGACGGCGTGGTGGTGGAAGTAGCGGGATCCCGGCAGGGCTTCGCCAAGCTCAAGCAGGGAGGAAGAGGTGTCACGAGAGGGAGGGAGGCGCCAGGGACTCAGGTGCGGCTGCCCTCCCTCCCCTCCACTATATATAGGGGCCTAGGGGGGCACCGGCCCCTTGTAGATCCCATCTAGGAAGGGGGGCGGCGGCCCTAGGGTGGCTTGGCCTCCAAGCCAAGTGGAGGCACCCCCACCCCTTAGGGTTTCTAACCCTAGGCGCATGGAAGGCCCAAGGGGGGGCGCACCAGCCCACCAGGGGCTGGTTCCCACGCCCCCTCAGCCTATGGGGCCCACCGGGATAGGTAGCCCCATCCGGTGGACCCCCGGGACCCTTCCGGTACCGATGACCCCCGAAACTTTCTCGGTAGCCGAAACTGGACTTCCTATATACAAATCTTTACCTCCGTACCACTCCGAAACTCCTAGTGACGTCCGGGATCTCACCCGGGACTCCGAACAACATTCGGGTTACCGCATACTATTATCTCTACAACCCTAGTGTCACTGAACCTTAAGTGTGTAGACCCTACGGGTTCGGGAACCATGCAGACATGACCGAGACAACTCTCCGGCCAATAACCAACAGCGGGATCTGGATACCCATGTTGGCTCCCACATGTTCCACGATGATCTCATCGGATGAACCACGATGTCAAGGACTCAATCAATCCCGTATACAATTCCCTTTGTCTAGCGGTATTGTACTTGCCCGAGATTCGATCGTCTGTATGCCGATACCTTGTTCAATCTCGTTACCGGCAGGTCTCTTTACTCATTCCGTAACACACCATCCCGTGATCAACCCCTTGGTCACATTGTGCACATTATGATGATGTCCTACCGAGTGGGCCCAGAGATACCTCTCCGTTACACGGAGTGACAAATCCCAGTCTCGATTTGTGCCAACCCAACAGACACTTTCGGAGACACTCGTAGTGCACCTTTATAGCCACCCAGTTACGTTGTGATGTTTGGTACACCCAAAGCATTCCTACGGTATCCGGGAGTTGCACAATCTCATGGTCTAAGGAAATGATACTTGACATTAGTAAAGCTTTAGCATACGAACTACACGATCTTTGTGCTAGGCTTAGGATTGGGTCTTGTCCATCACATCATTCTCCTAATGATGTGATCCCGTTATCAACGACATCCAATGTCCATAGTCAGGAAACCGTAATTATCTATTGATCAACGAGCTAGTCAATTAGAGGCTTACTAGGGACATGGTGTTGTCTATGTACCCACACATGTATCTGAGTTTCCTTTCAATACAATTATAGCATGGATAATAAACGATTATCATGAACAAGGAAATATAATAATAATAACTAATTTATTATTACCTCTAGGGCATATTTCCAAAAAACCGTATGGCCAGATTGCCTTGTTTGCCGTAAATCTTTGCCCTCATAAAGGCTTTATAAAGTGGGACAAACACTCCCCAACTACGGGCCGAGGAGGTTGAAGCCGATGGCCGGTCAACAAAGTTTTGTACAATGCGGATCCGAGCATTGATGATGTAAAGTACTGGGATACATAGAATCATTACAGATAATTTGTGATTTTACTTTGGGTATCGATCCTTAATTCGGCCTCCTGTGCCCACATTAAGGCTCAGGGGCTACTGGGCTTCGTGCTTATTATTTACAAATATCAAAGGGGTACATCGATCCCCTGATCTGGTGTCGCCACCTGACCAGTGTCTCGGGGGCTACTGCATTGCCTGTCCAATGCAGAAAATTTAAAGTGCGATATAGTTTTCGAGGAGATTATTATCCTCAGGTTGGTCGGCCGCACCCAACCTGAGTCTCAAGGACTTTGCACACCGCGTTTCTATTCCTATGTATGCTGCCGAGCTAGGAGTTGATCCTCAGGCTGATTTCGTGCATCGACCTGAGTCTCACGGGCAACTAGGATCAACGGTTTCATGTTTTCCTTCAGGTGCATCCCGGGTTTTAGACCGACGCACACACCTTGAGGGCTACTGGCTAAATATCTCGGTAGAGAATAAATTGCACCAATCAAAAAATCAGCCCGCGGTCAGGGGTGGTGCACCACCTCGGAAGCAGTCCGGCATAACGCTCGGGCGCCAGTGGCTGGCTCCATAGAGGGCATTCCCGGCATTAAGCTCGGCTAAACTCCTTCAACTTTTTTGAACCAAGATGATCTATGACATCTCGGATACAGTCCCGCATTGGAGCTTGGACAGTCTGGCGTTGGAGCTCGGATACATTCCGGTGTTGGAGCTCGGAAGTAGTCCGGCGTTGGTGCTTGGCTGCAAAAGATACCTCGAATGCAACCCGACGTTGGAGCTCGGATGCAAGAGGACACTACCGCCCAGGAATAACTTCAAACCCGAGGTGTGTCATAAAAATAACAAGGCATTGATAAAGGCCGGAAACTTAAAGGGGCTCCTCGGATACCCGACGTGTAAACTCTTCGGATTTACTTCAGCGGTCCTCAAGATCGAAGATGAGAAGATTTGTTAAACCAGTTTTCAAGACCGACAACCGAAGATGAAGAACAATTCGTAAGAATCGAGGAGCGTCCCCAACTTGAAGACCGGTTCAGGGGCTACTGATGGTGTCCTGGTTTAGGGGGTACTCACCAGGTCGTCTCCCGATCAGTTGGATTGGGCCGAGGACCCCACGGTCGTATACTCATGGGCCAGTTCGGACAGTTTCCACATACAAGGAAGATTCCACAAGACTTGGTGATCAAGACAAGGACTCCTCCTCCACCGGCGTATTCGGCTAGGACTCTTGTTACCCTAGGCCTATGGTACATTATATAACCGAGGCTAGGATAGTCGATAGAGGATGATGACATTACTCATCATACCTCTAGGGTTTAGACCACAATATATGATCTCGGGGTAGATCAACTCTTGTAACCCCTATACTCATTATAGTCAATCAAGCAGCATGTAGGGTATTATCTCATCAAGAGAGCCCGAAGCTGGGTAAAATGCCGTTTTCATGTTACCATTGATCCTAATACGCACAGCTTGGGACCCCCTACCCGAGATCTGCCGGTTTTGACACCGACAACCGCCGCGCTCACACTTCTGGCACTGCCGCTGGTTCCCGGGGCGCTCGATGGGGCAGTCCGTGCAGGCCAGGTGCCCTCCCTTGCACTGCAGAAATCAATCGAACAACACATCAATCAAGAAACATGCACCTTGCTCGATCAGCCGAACGGAAGAGGTGTATTCGAACCTCATACACTAGAGGCATCAAGGGGCGGAGGCACAAGGGGCTGTGGAGCAAGGTGATGTCCATCGAGACCATAGAGAGCTCCATCGTCGGGTCCTGTTCCGTCTGCATGATCTCTCCCTCCTCGTGCACAACCATCTCTCGCTTTAGGGCCGGGGCATTACAAAGCTTTACCATCACATATTTATACTACTTCAAGGTCCATTAAATCAACACATGCAAGTATCAAAAGGAGAGTCACGACATGCATGCATTGTAATTAATGCATCGGTAAATGCAAATTATTGAAATATATCGAGTGCAATGCTTTGATGTGTCACGTCAACTCGTACAACAATGAGAAGTTTTATTATCCTCTCCCTCGCGGACTTAACTGCACCTGCCTTTGGCTGGCCACCCACCTGTTGGGCCCACCTGTCATACATGCAAAGGAAGAAACACTAAGTCAATGAAGTGGCATCCTTCCCTCTCCCATGAGCGTGGTGGCTGGCAGGACTAGGAGAAGCTTTCGCTACACGCTCTCCCTCCGGAACACGGTGGACATGTAGCAGTTCAATCGGTGTCAGATGGCCAGAAGCATACTTTAGTACTCCTCCAGTGTAGTAGTACTCCATCATTATTGTTCGACTTCCCGAAGAGGCAAGAGACAAGCACAGCCCGGACGCTCGTGTGGCAGTTTCATGTGTAGAGTAGTCTAAGATAGCGTGTACCGTGTCCGTAAGCTTAAAATCATTGGGGTCGGCTCCATGCTATGTGGCCGTCTTGAAGTTTTTTTAATTATAATAGTCTTCTGGCCCTACCTGTCATCCTGGTGATTGTAGTTTGCTAGCTCATCTGGTCAAGACAGGAATATATATATGAATTTGTGGTGGGTAAATGTTAGAGGTTGCAGCAAATATATTGTACACTGCGGGTCTTTCAACCAAGTTTAGAGGCAACATGTGGGGCCAGTGCTATGATGTATCGCGTCAACTCGTACCACGAGGAGAAGCTTGATTTTACTACTACACGCCTTCTCCCTCGCCCATGCGCGCGTTTGCTCACAGACGAGTACATGCTTTTGCTTGTAGTACTACAACAAGCTATCCCTCCCGCTCGCGGTGGACGGACATGCAGCAGTTGATTCGATACTGTAGAAGCAGTAGTAGTAACATCATTGTTCATCTTCTCAAAGAGGTGAAGACCCAAGTGCAACCCGAATGTGGCAGTTGCGAACCTTGGAGCACGCATATAGCCAGGCTCTTGCATGAGACAAAATTGCTATGTGAGCCCACTATTTTAGTACGTACTTGCTAGTATAGCCCTGTAAACAGAAAGGAGTATTTTCCTTTCTAGAGATTTCAACAAGTGACTAGACTACACCGAGACGGTACATATGGAGCAAAATGAGTGAATATGCACCATAAATAAATACGTAGTTCTCTCATTTTCCTCTCCGTGGTGCACAATATTGAGTATACTGACTAGTCTCTTTTTGACAGCATTTACGTTTTTTTGACACAGTACAAACGCAAGCGCTCATATACACGCGCATACACTCACCCCTATGAACGCACACACGCACACCCTACCCCTATGAGCACCTCCGAAAGACTGAGCTGGCACTATCATCTTGAAATTTACAAAGTCACCATAGGCACCTCATCGTCGATGGGAACGTCTGCTGACACGCGATAGACGCGAGCGGCAGTCGCCTCCATAGGTGCTTGAATGCCAAGGAGGGAGAGGGTAGCGGTTCCCGAGACATTGAACGGTCAATGATGCATCCTCAATTACATGCTGAGGGAACTAATTGGAGAAGCATAATAGAGCCAGCACGATGTGAATGCAACAGAGTTTGGACTCTCATATAAAGGCGCCCCACCACTCCAATCCATCTACTCCTAGTCTCTGCACAACACTGCTCACTCCAATCCAAGACCAAGTGACCAGAAGCCACAAGCACCTATGGAGGCGATGGACGCGAGCGCAGTCGGCTGTGACAAATCATCCAAGGCGCCGGCCTGCGGCCCCACACCATGCAGCGTTTCCATACGGTGCTGGCGACCGCCGACATCATAGCCCTCGCCGACGCCGGCTTCGCCTCTCGCATGGACGACATGATGGTCAACTCCATCCGCAAGTTCACCACCGTCAAGAAGCGCACGGACGACCTTGCCGTACTGCTCCAGCCCGCGCGCCCAGGCTCCTCATGGCCTGCCACCCTCATCGGCCTCCATGGTGACGAACTCTTTCAAACCCTGGTGGCCCTGCAGGTGCCGGAGGTCGGGACGAAGAATGTGCACCTCGAGGCTGCGCTCACCGTGGAGCGCCTCGCCATGCAAGAAACCGTCGACCTGCACATCCACGTCTACGAGGAAATCATCTACATAGGCCACTACAAGGCAAGCAAGGACAGAAAGACGTTGGACTTCTTCCAGCGGCTGGAATCTTTGGACGCCGTTGTTCAGAAGCACGTCGACCTGGACACAAAAGCCGTTGCTACTTGGGCGTTGTTATGTGGGCCGGTGCTGAGTCGAGGAGGTGGACGTTGTCGATGGATGCATCTCTCCCTCTGTTCCCAAATATAAGTCTTTCTAAAGATTCCAACAAGTGACTACTACATACGGAGCAAAATGAGTGAATCTACACTCTAAAATATGTCTACATGCATCCGTATGTTGTATTCCATTGAAATAGTATCTAAAAAGGCCTATATTTAGGAACGGAGGGAGTATATGGCATTTTTATTCCAGTCGTAACATTTTCACTGTGAGGTGGGGCCGTAGTTGAGCAAACCCACCCCACCCACCGGGCGTCGGCCGAGTTCAGAATTAGAAGAGAGAAACGAGGGAGGAGAGCTAGCTATAGCACGGACGCTGTTGTCAGATGGGACTCGTGTTGATAGAATAGGAGTACTGAGCACTCGTACCTCTTTTTTTAGGGAAACATAGTCGTATGTCTAGTACCACTAGTTGGGTGTGTGCGACCTATAGCTGTCATCACTTTAGGTCTCCTTTTTGAACCGCAGCTACGCTTCACAGTACATATTTTTTCACGCATTTATCCTCCTGTATGTACTCATAGGCTATTTCCACGTGCTCCCTTTTGCCGACATGTGAGACACAGAGCATCTGGGTCGTAGTGCATGCATGACTCGGAGCATATGCCGGGGTACTTTACATTTCAGACCTCATGAATTACATGCAACCCCCCTGTAGAAGAATAAATAAATAAATGAATTACTACATGAAACCGGATTATTTTAAAAGAATTCGGAGCACATTCATTAAAATTTGTACATAACACGTTTATAAAAAATGACCAGACCTAAACCAGTCTAAGGGCCTCTTTGATTTTTCCCGCAAAAAAAGGGCCTCTTTGATTCGCAGGATACTGAAAACACAGGAATGGGAAAAGTATGATGGCGATGAACCGAGACGAGGAGAACTCTAACTCAGTTAGAGGTTAGTGTTAGATTCTAACCCTAAACTAACCGTGAACTAACTCTAAACCAAAGAGGTGTCTGGATGGCAGGGTTAGATTGACAATAAATGCTATTTCTCAATCATTTGACTACTTTGGACCCTATTTCCTGCCGGATTTGGTGCGGCTGGCTCTTGTGTGGCCTCCTCCCATTCAAAATTGACATAAACAAACCATATTTACAAATCAAGCATGCAAAACATGATAAATTTTACTTTGTCCATAGAAATGAGATATCCCACTTAAACATACAAGTAGTCAATCAAGCTTCACAAAAAAATACACTCCATGAAACAAAGCATGAGCTAACTCATCACGGAAGTCATTCACGATAGGGAGGGAGCCCGGAGCCCCTCACACACCGAGGGAGGAGCTCATCATCGTCGCTCTGGAGGAAGGCTCTATAGAGCCGAAGCCCCGGGAACCCCTCCGATGCTGGCACTTGCGAGTTGAGGTCGACACCGGCATCGGTAGCAGGGCCGCTTGCCGCAGACTGGGAACTTAATCTTTGGGCCTCTAGAAATAATTCAAGCCTGAAACTGAAATACCTAGGAAGGTGAACTGAACCTTTGGGCCTCTAGAAATAATGCAAGCCTGAAACTGAAATACTTAGAAAGGTGAACTGAATCTTTGTGCCTCCAGAAATAATACAAGCCTGAAACTGAAATGCCTAGAAAGGTGAACTGAATCTTTGGGCCTCTAGAAAGATTTATTACCTCCTCAAGCAGAATCAAACAATTCCATGTGTGCACCACAAATCTATACCAAGTTTGATCAGGATCTACTTTTCCAAATCAGAATTAGTGCTAGAGCTAGCAAGATCAATGATATGGCTGTGAGACAGAGAAGGAACGAACAAATTCACCCCTCTCGCGACCTCCCTGGTAGATGCGCCGCCGTCGCGCACGACAGAGGGAGAAAAACAACCGGTGATGTAACGCCCCGGATACAACTTTCCATATTCGTAACTCCAACTCTTGCCTTTTCCGGAGATGCGATATGATATTTCCTTCGTGGTTGGGTTTTTGTCGTTTGTTTTGCTTTTTGTTCTTGTTATGCATCTCATCTCATAGCATCATGCGCATTGCATCGGCATCGTTTTTATAAAACTTGCATCCGTTCGGGTTTCCCCGGTCCTCTCCGTTGTCCGTTCAGAGTCCAGACACACTTGCACGCGCCTGCGGCACCTCCGAAATATTATTTTATAAGTGGCATAAAAATGTTCTCGGAATGGGTTGCAACTTGTCATGCGGTCTTATTATAGTGTAGACAGGCCGCCTGTCATGTTTCGTCGCATTCGGAGTCCGTTTGACTGCCCAACCGTTAAATATGTAACCGCGATATAGTCGGTATATTCATCGGACGTTTCGGTCTCTGAAACCATTGCTGGGCTGCATTTCTCCCCTCTCCTCTCAGCCCAACACTCTTGTCACAGCCCACCTAGGCCTGCCTAACCCCCCTCGCGCACGTCCGGAACTTGCCCGAACCCGACCCGCTCGGTCACGACCGTTGCGTTCAGATCATCCCCCAACATCCCTAATACATCTCCGTTTTCATAGTTGGACTCCCCTAAGCCATTTTTTCACAACCACTCGATTTAGATCGAAGGTTTCAGTTTAGCCCCTAAACCTAGTACACCTGCTATATAAACCAACCTAGCCTAACCCTAGTCTACCCAGTCCCATCCGCGCCACCGCCGCTCTCTTTCTCGGGATCCATCCCCACCTACCTCAGCCTCCGACCATATCCCTGGTTTCCGTGCAGCCGCCCGAGCATCTCGATCCCGAGTGGATCGAGCGCTTCGCCTCCAAGCCCAGCCTCCCCTGCTCATGCCCCGAGCCTCCCATCGCCAAGGAGCACGAGCTCCTTTGCCTCGCTGCCACGCCAACCGGAGTAGCAGCCCAGCCGGTCATCCCCGTCGCTGCCGAACCTCGCCACCGCCGGAGCTGCTCCGCCCGCCGCCCGAACCGGCCAAGACGAGCAACAGCAGGGCCGCCTTCTCCTTCCCTGTCTCTCCTTTCTTCTTCCCTTCTCCCTCCCGTCTCATCTCCCTGCCTCTTCTCCACAGGGAACCATGGCGCCGCCACTTGGAGATCCATGACCGCGCCTCCCTCTCCCGTCTCCGGCCAGATCCATGGCCCAGGGACCAGATCCGCAGCCGTCCCGCCGGAGTCCCCCGCACCAAGTCCCTTTGCTCGTTCCAGGCGCTCGTCCCCGTCTTCCTCTGCCTCCTTTGCTTCGTCATGACCGAGCGCCCCGCCCATTGACCAGATCGAGCGTGAGAGCTCGATCGCCTGCTCCAGCGCCCCGCTTAGGCGTCAACCCGATCCGACCTCCTCGTGCCCGTGGCTGGGCCGCGTCTCGCATCCGTGTTGCGCCAAGGCCAGCTCGTGCCAGCCTCCCCTTCGCCAGATCTGGCCTACCGGCTCCTCCACCGACCGGGCCAGGCCCAATGTGAGCAGCTCCCACCTCACCGTCTGGGCTAAGCCCATGGGTGAGCTGCCCCAGCGCCTGCTCTGTTCAGCCTCTGTTCCAGATTTCGGCCCGTATAGTATTTTTTTCCTGCTGCTGCGTTTTTGTCATTTATCCAGTGATTAACAGTTTTACAGAAAACCCCCTGATATTCATGCATTTAATATCTCACAAACTGTGCATCGGATTAAAATAATTTATATATGTAAAATGCTCAGCAAATTGTGTAAATTAATAATATGTCACTTTCATCCATGTTTAAAATGTTTAAAATGCTATTTGTGTTTATTTTGCATAATGTCATGTTAAAATGCTTTAATTCATAACTAAATAACCATAGCTCCGAATTTAATAAACTTTATATGTAAATGGGGTGGAAAAATGCCTAGATTAACATGGTGCACTTTTTGTTGCTGTTTAAAAACATTAAAATTGTGTTTAGGGCAGAACAGTACCGAATCTAAAATATGCATATGGGGATTTTCCGGAATTGTTGTTTGTTGTTCCGGCCTCATTTAAACTTGTCTAGATAGGTAGTTTTCTTGTGCTTCACCCCTTGCCATGTTTAACAACATTTAACATTGTTGTGTACCTAACCGGGAGTGAACTAAATAATTGATGTGGTGTTTTGCATATTGAGCTCCACTTAACTTGTAGTATTGTTTGTTGCATTTTGCCATGCCATGCCTCATTAAACCAGGCATGCATCATACTTGTTTGTGAATCATGCCATGTTTATGCTTGTGCATTTACCATGTTGCTTACTTCTTTCCGGGTTGCCTTCGGTTTCGTTCCGGAGTTGTGAGGATTCGTTCGACTACGTTCGTCTGTCTTCTTCATGGACTCGTTCTTCTTCCTAGTGGGATTTCAGGCAAGATGACCGCTACCCTGGATCTCACTACTATCATTGCTATGCTAGTTGCTTCGTTCTATCGCTATGCTGCGTTACCTATCACCTGTTTATCAAGCCATCCCAAATTGCCATGAACCTCTAACCTTTGACACCTTTCCTATGCAAACCGTTGTTTGGCTATGTTACCACTTTGCTCAGCCCTCTTATAGCGTTGCTAGTTGCAGGTGAAGCTGAAGATTTCTCCATGGTGGACGAGATTTTGATTGGGATATCACAATATCTCTTATATTACTAATGCATCTATATACTTGGTAAAGGGTGGAAGACTCGGCCTTTTGCCTGGTGCTTTGTTCCACTCTTGCCGCCCTAGTTTCCGTCGGGTGATTTATGGGACCCCCTCGACAGTTCGCTTTGAATAAAACTCCTCCAGCAAGGCCCAAGCTTGGTTTTACCATTTGCCTCACCACCACCTATCCCTTTCCCTTGGGTCGGCTAACCCGAGGGTCATCTTTATTTTAGCCCCCCCCCCCGGGCCAGTGCTTGTCTAAGTGTTGGTCCGAACTGAGCTGCCTGCGGGGCCACCTCGGGGCAACTTGAGGGTTGGTTTTACTCATAGCTAGTCTCATCCGGTGTTGCCCTGAGAACGAGATATGTGCAGCTCCTATCGGGATTTGTCGGCGCATCGGGCGGCTTTGCTGGTCTTGTTTTACCATTGTCGAAATGTCTTGTAAACCGGGATTCTGAGTCTGATCGGGTCTTCCTGGGAGAAGGTCTATTCCTTCGTTGATCGCAAGAGCTTGTCATGGGCTAAGTTGGGACACCCCTGCAGGGTATAATCTTTCGAAAGTTGTGCCTGCGGTTATAGGCAGATGGGAATTTGTTAATGTCCGGTTGTAGATAACTTGACACCAGATCTGAATTAAAACGCATCAACCGCGTGTGTAGCCGTGATGGTCTCTTCTCGACGGAGTCCAGGAAGTGAACATGGTTTCTGTGTTATGCTTGATGTAAGTAGGAGTTTAGGATCACTTCTTGATCATTGCTAGCTTCATGACCGTTCCGCTTGCTCTCTTCTCGCTCTTATTTGCGTACGTTAGCCACCATATCATGCTTAGTCGCTGCTGCAGCCTCACCACTTTACCCCTTCCTTTCCCTTTAAGCCTTGCTAGTCTTGATACCCATGGTAATGGGATTGCTGAGTCCTTGTGGCTCATAGATTACTACAACAACAGTTGCAGGTACAGGTTATGCGATGGTCATGACGCGAGAGTGATGCTTGCTTGCGTTGAGTTCTTCTTCTGCTTCTTCGATCAGGGGATAGGTTCCAGGTCGGCAGCCTGGGCTAGCAGGGTGGATGTCGTTTGAGTTTCTGTTTGTGTTTCATCCGTAGTCGGATGATGCTCTTATGTATTGTGATGTTGTATTCATGTGGCATTGTATGCCTTATGTATGTATCCCCATCTATTATGTAATGTTGATGTAATGATATCCACCTTGCAAAAGCGTTTCAATATGCGGGTCTATCCTTGGTGGGACCTTCGAGTTCCTTTTGGATAGGGTCGCATATTGGACGTGACAAGTTGGTAATCAGAGCCTCGACCGACCATAGGAGCCCCCTTGATTGTTGGCCGTTGTTGTGTCTAGAAGAAAACTATTTTGAGTCTTAGGATTATATATATCGGAGAGTAGGATTCTTTTTACTCCTCAGCCCCCTTCGTCGCTCTGGTGAGGGCTCCTGACGTAGATGTTTTGACTTTCCTCTCCTCAAATTTCACTAAAAAAAATTTAGGATCACGCGGGTATCTTGGAATCGTTAAGATGGTTTTGTGACGAGAACATTGTTCTTGGTGCCTCCTATCTATTTATGTGGCTTTGACCCGGGGAGTTGAGCTCCGAGGTGTTGTCGTCACAATTTTATCGTTGCAGTTCTGGAATACCTGAGTTTTGCCGACATCGAAAATCTCTTTTATGCAGTTGTTGGTGAGATAACCTCGACGTCACCCAGTACTGGGGAGTTCGGGAGTACTGCCATAACTTGTATAACGGATGTTTTGCGAAGGTTGAGGTACACGATTTCCGAAGGTTTCTTGGTTATGTGTTGACGGATGGATACAGCTGGATGTAGGGATTGTTAGTTTGGGTGAGATATATATTGCTTCCCCTGTATCCCCAACACCAGATTGCATAACCAGAAAGTTTCGGGAGTTTATAGGTGGGAATTCAAGTAGCTCTAGTCTTATCTTTCCAACAGACACTTGATACGATATGGGATCTATCATATGTTTGTTTCCGGCTTATTCTGCAAGCCAAATCCTTTGTTTTGTTTTATTTGTGGTATTCGAGTTGCTTCAATGTCAAGTGTTGATTCCATACCTTTCAAGCGGTGTTCTCATATTTCTATGGGAGTACTAATCCTTCTTGATCACTGAGGTTGTCATGTCAACTCTTTTCCAACCAGTGTGCTTCTCTTCAAGTGGATCCGATCATTTTCAACATCCGCAAGATCAATTCTAAGTTTTCTCAACGGTGTTTGTTTCATCCATCCCAAGTTGCCTTTGTTTTCCCACCCTCCCACCCCTTTTTCTTCAAGGACTCAGATTTCTTAACCAAGTATCATTTTATTCCTGTGAAGTTTCTCCATTTTTTTCCTGTCAATGTTCTTATCCGGTGATTTCCCAAGAAGATGCTCAACAGTTTTAAGTTCATCATCCTCCATTGTTGTTTCTTCTCCGGTGGATCCAATTCAAGCTTTCAGTGTTGATCATATTCTTTTCCTCGTTTCAAATGTTTTTCCACGTCGGTGCACCTCTTAATTGTTCACCTCCCTCTATTCTTGTCCGGAGTGCTCAAGATATCTCAGAAGAATCATGTTTCCTTTCTTAATCTGTTCGAGTTACTTCAAGTTTTTCTCTCATTTAAGCTATTTAATTCAACCGGTGCAATCTCTCTTCAAAATTGTTCAACGGTGTTTTCTTTTGAGTGGGCCCTAACCCACAGGTCTTTTCCCGGGATCTTACCTGACTCTTCTAATTATTCTGGTGCTATTCCCAAATTCTTTCAAAGTGTGACGTAAGAATGGATTCCATTAGTCACATGCCTTCTCCAAGATCGCTTTGAAATTCTTTCATTATTGGTTCAACCTTTCTAATTGTCATTCCGGAGTGCCTCAACAATTCATGGTGGTGTTTCTCGTCGTCATTCTCGAATTTTGAAGTCCGAAGAAGATTTCCTCTTAAATCCTTACCCGTTCTTCCAAAGATGCGTAGTTCAAGCTTGATGCCATCCTCTCATAATTGTTTTCGATTGTGAGAATTTTTTTTCATCCATCCGGAGGAATTCAAGAGTCTTTTCAGATTGATTCTGCGTAGCCCATCATCTCAGAATTATTCATTCAAGCGTTCAGCTCTCGTTCTCCAAATCATACCGGTGCATCGTTCAAGTATTATCTAATCAGCTCGGGATCTCTGCGTTCACTTGTATCTAAATTCTCTCAAGTATCTTCGTTCATTTTCAAATTCTTCCCGGTGTTTCATTATCTTTTATTCGTTCATTTTCAATTCTTACGGTGGTTCATTCAAGAGTTCTCTTTTCTTGGTTATCATATCAATTCATTCGTTGTTTCCAAATTCCACCGGTGGTTCCTTGAAGACCTTCACAAGTTTGCGCCATATCTCTTTTAATCCTTTCTATGAGAATAAGTAGTATGTCAAATCCGTTGCTTGTCATCAATTTAAATTGGTGAAGGATAGGCATGGCATAATTCTTATTCTTCTTTCATCCAAGTGATTAATTCCTTCTTCTGGAGATTGTTCATGATGAAGTAATTCTCGGTTCTAGTGTTTCGTCTTTTCTTTTTCGGATTTCCAAGTTTTCCGCATTATCTCGTCGCGAAGCTCCATCTAAATCATCGCAAGGCTTCACCTTGTGTTTTCAACCTCTCTTTCTTTTTATCATCCTTTCATTACCGGAGTTCTTCATGGAGGCTCTACATGGTGGTTCGTCAAGGATTCTATTCATTTTTCAATTGTTCTTCAAGTTTTCTCTCGAAGTTATGATCTGCTAAGCTTTACTCTAAAATAAACATGGTGCTCAACACATGTTTTGTTTTGAGGAGCTCAAGTATTCTTCATCTTGCATTCTGAAGTGCAATTCTTTCTACCTTATCTTTTGATCTGGTGTTATGTCATTCTTGACAATTTGAGTTCGTGTTTGATGATTCACATGTTGTCAAGAATGAGGTATTTTAAACCCATCATTTTCTTCCTTGGAGTTATCTTGTGTCAGATTTCACCTAAAGCCTTTCCTTAAGGGTTGTTGCTATTTGTGGTGATTATGCATGACCCAAGCTTGCTCTTTATCCTCCTTGGTGGAAGAAGTTTTCATCTCTTCGTTGATCTCAAAGCAAGTAATTGATTTCGTTAGTGGCAGAATGTCACCTCATAGTCTTGAGATGTTTTTCATAAGCCCACTACAAACTTATTCTTTTCGTTGTTGATTTTCCAACAACTCCGTTCAATCCTTCTTTGCAAGGATGCTTTCTAAATTCAATTGTGGTAGGAGTTGTCAATTCCTTCTCCGTCCCTTTATCCCAACAATCTAACTTCTATTCTTTCGTTCCGGAGGCATTGTGATGTTGTGCTCTTCACTCATCATCTCGAATTGTGAGGATCATGTCATTTTCATGCTTATCCATTTAACCGGCGTGTCGTGTTTTCATTCGAGTTCCCTCATCTTATCAAGTTTTGCCTCCTTCCTCAACCGGAGAGCTGTCTGAAATCTTTCTTACCCATTATGCCATTCTTTCAATAGTTCTGGAGGCAGTGTATTGTTGATTTCATCAAGTATGCTCTCATCTTGTCAAGTTCATGTTCAATTTCTTCCATTTACAGTCGGAGTGCTGTCAAAATTATATCATTCTTATTCATTCTTATCTCGTTTCAACCAGAGTGGTTCCAATTCCTTCTTGTCCATTGTACTCGTTATTCATAGATTTGCAACCTCCAAGGTTCACATGGTGTTCCTTCTTTCTATTCTCTACCACAGTGCTCTCAATTGTGTTCAACTCCGTTGTGTTCTCTCTTTCAACTTTTCAACCTCTCAAGGTTCGTGGTTTCACTCATTTGTCGAAGAAGAAACTTAGTTTACCTCTTCTCTTCCTCTTCCGTTTCTCTCCGGTGCCATCCTAGATCTCGGGACGAGATCCTGTCGTAGTGGTGGGGGTGTTGTAACTCCCCGGATACAACTTTCCATATTCGTAACTCCAACTCTTGCCTTTTCCGGAGATGCGATATGATATTTCCTTTGTGGTTGGGTTTTTGTCGTTTGTTTTGCTTTTTGTTCTTGTTATGCATCTCATCTCATAGCATCATGCGCATTGCATCGGCATTGTTTTTATAAAACTTGCATCCGTTCGGGTTTCCCCGGTCCTCTCCGTTGTCCGTTCGGAGTCCAGACACACTCGCACGCGCCCGCGGCACCTCCGAAATATTATTTTATAAGTGGCATAAAAATGTTCTCAGAATGGGTTGCAACTTGTCATGCGGTCTTATTATAGTGTAGACAGGCCGCCTGTCAAGTTTCGTCGCATTCGGAGTCCGTTTGACTGCCCAACCGTTAAATATGTAACCGCGATATAGTCGGTATATTCGTCGGACGTTTCGGTCTCCGAAACCATTGCCGGGCTGCATTTATCCCGTCTCCTCTCAGCCCAACCCTCTCGTCACAGCCCACTTAGGCCTGCCTAACCCCCCTCGCGCACGTCCGGAACTTGCCCGAACCCGAACCGCTCGGTCACGACCGTTGCGTTCAGATCATCCCCCAACATCCCTAATACATCTCTGTTTTCGTAGTTGGACTCCCCTAAGCCATTTTTTCACAACCACTCGATTTTGATCGAAGGTTTCAGTTTAGCCCCTAAACCTAGTCCACCTGCTATATAAACCAACCTAGCCTAACCCTAGTCTACCCAGTCCCATCCGCGCCGCCGCCGCTCTCTTTCTCGGGATCCATCCCCACCTACCTCAGCCTCCGACCAGATCCCTGGTTTCCGTGCAGCCGCCCGAGCATCTCGATCCCGAGTGGATCGAGCGCTTCGCCTCCAAGCCCAGCCTCCCCTGCTCATGCCCCGAGCCTCCCGTCACCAAGGAGCACAAGCTCCTTTGCCTCGCTGCCACGCCAACCGGAGTAGCAGCCCAGCCGGTCATCCCCGTCGCTGCCGAACCTCGCCACCGCCGGAGCTGCTCTGCCTGCCGCCCGAACCGGCCAAGACGAGCACCAGCAGGGCCGCCTTCTCCTTCCCTATCTCTCCTTTCTTCTTCCCTTCTCCCTCCCGTCTCATCTCCCTGCCTCTTCTCCACAGGGAACCATGGCGCCGCCACATGGAGATCCATGACCGCGCCTCCCTCTCCCGTCTCTGGCCAAATCCATGGCCCAGGGACCAGATCCGCAGCCGTCCCACCGGAGTCCCCCGCGCCAAGTCCGTCTGCTCGTTCCAAGCGCTCGTCCCTATCTTCCTCTGCCTCCTCTGCTTCGTCATCACCGAGCGACCCCGCCCGTTGACCAGATCGAGCGTGAGAGCTCGATCGCCTGCTCCAGCGCCCCGCTTGGGCCTCAACCCGATCCGGCCTCCTCATGCCCGTGGCTGGGCCGCGTCTCGCATCCGCTTTGCACCAAGGCCAGGTCGCGCCAGCCTCCCCTTCGCCAGATCTGGCCTGCCAGCTCCTCCACTGACCGGGCCAGGCCCAATGTCAGCAGCTCCCACCTCACCGTCTGGGCTAAGCCCACGGGTGAGCTGCCCCAGCGCCTCCCCTGTTCAGCCTCTGTTCCAGATTTCCGCCCGTATATTATTTTTTTCCTGCTGCTGCGTTTTTGTCATTTATCCAGTGATTAACAGTTTTACAGAAAACCCCCTGATATTCATGCATTTAATATCTCACAAACTGTGCATCGGATTAAAATAATTTTTATATGTAAAATGCTCAGAAAATTGTGTAGATTAATAATATGTCACTTTCATCCATGTTTAAAATGTTTAAAATGCTATTTGTGTTTATTTTGCATAATGCCATGCTAAAATGCTTTAATTCATAACTAAATAACCGTAGCTCCGAATTTAATAAACTTTATATGTAAATGGGGTGGAAAAATGCCTAGATTAACATGGTGCACTTTATGTTGCTGTTTAACAACATTAAAATTGTGTTTAGGGAAGAACAGTACCGAATCTAAAATATGCATATGGGGATTTTCCGGAATTGTTGTTTGTTGTTCCGGCCTCATTTAAACTTGTCTAGATAGGTACTTTTCTTGTGCTTCACCCCTTGCCATGTTTAAGAACATTTAACATTGTTGTGTACCTAACCGGGAGTGAACTAAATAATTGATGTGGTGTTTTGCATATTGAGCTCCACTTAACTTGTAGTATTGTTTGTTGCATTTTGCCATGCCATGCCTCATTAAACCGGACATGCATCATACTTGTTTGTGCATCATGCCATGTTTATGCTTGTGCATTTACCATGTTGTTTACTTCTTTCCAGGTTGCCTTCGGTTTCGTTCTGGAGTTGTGAGGATTCGTTCGACTACGTTCGTCTGTCTTCTTCATGGACTCGTTCTTCTTCCTAGAGGGATTTCAGGCAAGATGACCGCTACCCAGGATCTCACTACTATCATTGCTATGCTAGTTGTTTCTTTCTATCGCTATGTTGCGTTACCTATCACCTGCTTATCAAGCCATCCCAAATTGCCATGAACCTCTAACCTTTAAAACCTTTCCTATGCAAACCGTTGTTTGGCTATGTTACCGCTTTGCTCAGCCCTCTTATAGCGTTGCTAGTTGCAGGTGAAGCTGAAGATTTCTCCATGGTGAACAGGATTTTGGTTGGGATATCACAATATCTCTTATATTATTAATGCATCTATATACTTGGTAAAGGGTGGAAGACTCGGCCTTTTCCCTGGTACTCTGTTCCACTCTTCCCGCCCTAGTTTCCGTCATACCGGTGTTATGTTCCCGGATTTTGCGTTCCTTACGCGGTCGGGTGATTTATGGGACCCCCTCGACAGTTTGCTTTGAATAAAACTCCTCCAGCAAGGCCCAACCTTGGTTTTACCATTTGCCTCACCACCACCTATCCCTTTCCCTCGGGTCGGCCAACCCAAGGGTCATCTTTATTTTAGCCCCCCCGGGCCAGTGCTTGTCTAAGTGTTGGTCCGAACTGAGCTGCCTGCGGGGCCACCTCGGGGCAACTTGAGGGTTGGTTTTACTCGTAGCTAGTCTCATCCGGTGTTGCCCTGAGAACGAGATATGTGCAGCTCCTATCGGGATTTGTCAGCGCATCGGGCGGCTTTGCTGGTCTTGTTTTACCATTGTCGAAATGTCTTGTAAACCAGGATTCCGAGTCTGATCGGGTCTTCCTGGGAGAAGGTCTATTCCTTCGTTGATCGCGAGAGCTTGTCATGGGCTAAGTTGGGACACCCCTGCAGGGTATAATCTTTTGAAAGCCGTTCCTGCGGTTATATGCAGATGGGAATTTGTTAATGTCTGGTTGTAGATAACTTTACAACAGATCCGAATTAAAACGCATCAACCGCGTGTGTAGCCGTGATGGTATCTTCTCGGCGGAGTCCGGGAAGTGAACACGGTTTCTGTGTTATGCTTGACGTAAGTAGGAGTTCAGGATCACTTCTTGATCATTGCTAGCTTCACGACCATTCCGCTTGCTCTCTTCTCGCTCTTATTTGCGTATGTTAGCCACCATATCATGCTTAGTCGCTGCTGCAGCCTCACCACTTTACCCCTTCCTTTCCCTTTAAGCCTTGCTAGTCTTGATACCCATGGTAATGGGATTGCTAAGTCCTCGTGGCTCACATATTACTACAACAATAGTTGCAGGTCCAGGTTATGCGATGGTCATGACGCGAGAGCGATGCTTGCTTGTGTTGAGTTCTTCTTCTGCTTCTTCGATCAGGGGATAGGTTCCAAGTCGGCAGCCTGGGCTAGCAGGGTGGATGTCGTTTGAGTTTCTGTTTGTGTTTCATCCGTAGTTGGATGATGCTCTATGTATTGTGATGTTGTATTTGTGTGGCATTGTATGCCTTATGTATGTATCCCCATCTATTATGTAATGTTGATGTAATGATATCCACCTTGCAAAAGCGTTTCAATATGCGGGTCTATCCTTGGTGGGACCTTCGAGTTCCTTTTGGATAGGGCCGCATATTGGACGTGACAGGTGAAGGGGGGCGGGGCAACGTTCGAAGGCCGGAGGGAGAGGGCGGCCGGAGTAGGGCGGTGGAGGCTGGAAGGAGAGGGCGGCCGGAGGAGTGAAAGGGCGAGCGGCAGAGCAGCGCTTGGGCGGGCGGCCCGATGGGGAACAAAGAGGAGTCGTGTGAGGGGGGGCAGGGGAGGGAGCGATCTGGTGCGGGCAGGGTAGATTTTTTTAGTTCTCTTTTAGTGGGCCCGAGGATAACTAACCCAATTAGAACCTCTCCACCGGGCTAGTTTTTTGAGCTGGGTTAGAGCAAACAAGCTCAAACTAACCCCTCATGTTTCGATAATTTGAGGCTATTTTAACCCAAACTAGCTCTAACTCAGGGATCCAAACAAAGAGGAGTAGTACTGTACATGCTATAGTCTGGACCGTAGCACATTGTTTTTTATGGCCATATCACCACATTGTTTTCTACTGCTGGTTCACTGGGCTACCGTGGTTCGCGCTGCTGGTTCACTGGGCTGCCGTGGTTCGCACTCCTCCAATGTGAGTAGTAGTAGTAGTATATACCGCATCATTCTTTTCTCCTTCTTACTACGTACTTCGCCGACATGTGGGAGAGCCAGCATCCGGGTCGACGTTTCATGCACCAGATTAGAGTGCGGAATGGAAGGGGGGCATCACCCCTGTCGTAGCGCCAGTAACTCATGACTATAGTGAGTAGTAATATCACAAGTCTTTCCAGCAGTAATGCTATCAAATCGCACAGCCCGACCTTTCTAGCAGTAAGTTTGAATATGCCACTCCCTCACCCTCCTTGCCTCTCTGTCAAACCACCTAGCCAAAAAATGTCGCGCGTACTGCCCGGGAAAAGCCCCGCCCTCAACTTTTAACTACGCAAAAATAGTTCGAGCTTGTTCATTCTATATAAATACTTAATGTATGTTTATTCACCCATGGGGTTGTGTTTGGTTGCATTCTCATCTCAGCATAGTTGTTCCCTCTTCGTGCATGCTCATCTCAACACCCCTCTTCATGCATGCTCATGCATGCTCCTAGTGTATTTGTGTTGAGCTAGTGTGGACTCATGCACCCTTCATACACTCTACCAAACACACAAAACTGGGTTGAGAAGGGAACTTTTACTCTCATGCACCCTTCATGGACCCTACCAAACACACCCCAATGAATGGAGGGCCGGGGAGCATAAGTGAGTAATACTAGTACTACTAGTAGTAAGTAGGAGTCTATAGTTAGTCACCTTATAGAGAGTTTCTTTTCTTTAATGCCACATACACAAATTGAAATGCTTGTTGTGGAGAAAAAGATAATCACTCCGCTATATATGTACGTAGGGGCCTGAGCGCTTGCTTTTCTAGGGTTGCTCTCTTCATTCTCCAGATCTAAACAAGATAGCGGTAGCGAAATTTTCTCTCTGCTCACCGCTGGTCCTAGGTCCAGCCGGATTCCTTCGGCCGGTGTGTGTAGAGGACTAAAAGGTGCATCGTTCACGCAGTCATCACCGCTGAGGGAGGAAACCCACAGCTGCCGGCAGGGCCCAATCCTCTACCCGTGTCGTTCTCTCCGACACAGTGCCGGCTCGGGAGCTCCTCCGACCCTTCTTCCTCCCTGCTGTATTGTGCGCAGATCAGACCTGCCACCGCTGACATCCCGACAAACCTCAGGTACAAGTTCTTTGAAAACGGCCTTGATCTACTGCCCCAGCTCCCAACGTGTTTGCATGTGCATCTTTTTCTACTTCCATTAGCTCTTAATCCACCTAAATTTTTAGTATTATTAGAGGTAAAGCTACTTCATGCATTCGAATCTAGGACTTGGTTCAAACATCGAAGAAAGGGGGAAAATCGTAGCATGAATCTAGGACTTCATTCAAAGAGGAAATAACAGGGGGAAAGTAGTAGAGACCGGATACCCAACCAGTCTCTTGGTTGAAAAGGGAAATAATGGGAATACTCAATACAAACTGGATAAGGAACAGATCTATTATTGGTTGAAAAAAGGATAGAAAGTGGCAGCTGGTGGACAAGTCAACAGAGTATGTCCAGGATTAGATTTGCTGCCCTCACATAGTAAAAGGTCTCCAGGATTAGATTTGCTGCCCTCACATAGTAAAAGGTCTCTAGGATTAGATTTTCTGCCCTCACATAGGAAAAGTTCTCCAGGATTAGATTTGCTGCACTCACATAGGAAAAGTTCTCCAGGATTAGATTTGCTTCCCTCATAGAGCATGAAAAAACTCGGCATCACCACTTTATGCCTCCTTGTAGGTACATTATGTCGATGCGTCCACTATCGCATGTCCTTATACCAACATTTTGCTATTGTTAATGTAAGGGCGCATGTAAAATGAAGCGATCACACTATTACCTTAAGGACATGTCTAACCAGTGTTATTGTTAATCTAATGCCTCCAGTGATATGATGCAATTAAACTGTGTTAACAAATGGTACTCTTGCTATTTTTCCCAGTATGATAAGTAAGTTGCTTCTTTACGCTGCTGAGTGACCTGGTGTCCCCACGGTCCCATGCCCTTAAACCAACTGTTTAGCTGCTGTTAATTTACTGTATCTGGTAAACAAGCAATGCCACCATTAAAGTAATCCCATATTTGACGAATGTCATAGTTGATCGTAATGCTTCCGGTAACATGAAGCATTACCGACGTTTTAAAATTTCTACTGTCCTTGCGTGATTTCCATGAACATAATTAATATGCTTCTTTTCATGTCGTGTATGTTTCGTATATTCTTATTGACCAGCAACTGTTTACTTTCTATCTTTTTGTGCAGATAGGGATATCCATTTCACCTGTTGCTATTGTGACCTTTTGGTGAACTGCACAAAACACTTCCTTTTGGAATGAGTGTCTTGTGCAGTTCAACTAAAATGTCACGTGGGCAACATCTCTCAATTTTGGTGGAACTGCACAAAATGGTGATTGGAGTTTCCGAAATATCCATCAAATTCTGCTAGTAATCTCGTGCAACATTTTATTAGCTTTTGCAAGATGAGCCGTCACTGTCACCACAATGGCACTTTATTTTAGTGGAACTGCACAAAAGGATAAGCCAATTATAGTTGCACCTTACATGAGCAGGACAGCCAACCTCAATGTTGTTGAATTTTAGTGCAACTACTAAAGAAGAACCTGCCACCTCACGACAGCAAGTACTTCTTGCTAGCTGAATGATGCAATCTTTGCTTCATTTCAGGTGAACTGCAGAAAAAGGTGCATGAATTGAATCATGGATCTGCAGGTTGACCTCATCTGAGTGGAGTTGCAGGTTCACCACATCGAGTCGTGGCGGTATAGGGCCCCTCACAGCGGTTGCTTCAACTAGTGCCACTATTATAGTAATCATGCTCTTTCTTATCTATGCAAACAGGAATACTCCACTACAGATGTTGTGATGGTCAAGAGCATTCGCCAAGTTGGGTTGTATGACACGACTAGCCAAGATGGATTTAATCCTGATATTCACTTTATCAAAAGGCTCTAATGGGTTGGTTCTGAATCTTGTAAGCTGGGAATCAATGAGATGTGTAGGCATCTTTGTTGTACTTATTATTTGAATCTTATTTGTTGGCTCTGAATCTTGGAAGCTGGGAATCAATGAGATGTGTAGGCATCTTTGTTGTACTTATTATTTGAATCTTATTTGTTGATTCTGAATCTTGCAAGCTGGGAAACACGACATGATGATGCAGAGGACAGCAACCATAATAAACTGTTCAAACTTGGTAGTATTTTCTGTGTGAAAGTGCGGCAAATGTGCTGATCATGTGCGTCCTTAGAATAATAATTCTAATTGTTGTGCATCTTGATCTTGTGGCACTGATAGAACGAGCCAATGCATTGCTTGTTTTAAGAAAACATTTTAATTAAAGCTAATTAAATTTAAGTAAAGTGACCATTAACACTTTGTTATTACAGTACCAATACAGACCCACTCATGAACCAACGTGTGTGGCCGGAATAGGTTTCTTAATGGAGGCATTTGAATGCGTCGAGGGTGCATATTCTGTCGGGCGTGTAGCGGGTGAAGGAGGGGTAGTAACTGTTGTCGCCTATACACACTCAGTTTACTGTTGAATCCAGTTCCCCAAGAGCTGAAAAACGAACTTCTGGTGCCGCCTACTCACTCGTCCACTTGAAGAGACTCTAATGGCGATCCGAGGGGTGAGCCTGCTGGATATGGACTTCAGCAAGGAGTTCACCTTTGAGTTCTCCGTTCAGTCCCATGGCGGCACCAAGTTGAATGTGATGTACACCAATGATCCGGACTCGGTGAAGCTCTGCCTCACCGAGTTCAAGCAGTACCTACAGGACGAGAAAGCACAAGGTCACAGGACTAGACCTTGTGCCCATCCATTCGTCTCCTGACAGGGACTAGCGGATCACGGACGCCTAGATATGCGTGCGAGACGAGGTTCTCATCTACCACTGCTGTAGGGCCATGAGAGGTTCTGGAGCATTCGTCCATTTCATCGGCAGCGCCGACTGCACATTCGCTACGGTGGAGAGAAGGAAGAACGCGACAATTCGACCATCTGGTGCAACAAGCTTGTCGACATCCAGAAGGACTCGGCGAGAGCACCAAGGCGGAGGACGATGTCGAGACCGTGGACCGAACAAACCGGAGCGGGGGAAGATGCATGCGGAGGGGAGTACGAGGGTTGACTTGTTTGGATGCAGGGTGGCCTGTGGAGCTCCTTGGTATCATTGTCTTCTTTCATGTTGGCATAGCAGGGGTTGATGATGGTCTTGGTGAGGTCAACCACAGAGTCCTTCTCCTGCCCGTTGCCGATGATCTTGTACAAAATAATAATAATAATTGTTTATACATAACTTGGCAAGTTAACTCCTAGTGATTGGGTACATAAGCTTGCAAAGATTTTACTCACCAATGTAGTAATAGATGTGCAATCATGTGTTTATGTTTTTATAACCTTTCTCCGTCCAGCCCAACATGATATTTTCACCGAGCCCAGCAAGTTCGCGAATTTCGAGAAAAATGCAAATGGGCTTTAAATTCTACCATATCTATAAACGGGCTGCATAGATGCTACATCATTGTTTCACCCAGCCCACCAAATGGACTAAAATACAAATGGACTGGCTGACATGTGGGCCAGTAGGTCGAAGCCTAAGCAAGGCGTTGGATTTACATCCAATGGTCAACATTCTTCTTCAATCTCTCGTCTTCTTCCCCCAACACTGCCAAGACCACCTGCTCCAGCCTCCGGCATCCAGCGGTGTTGTTTTGCGTGCCTCACAGCAAAACGCTACCCCGCCGACAACCAGGCCATTCCTCCACTCTGCACCTCATGTTATTCTCTGCTGAGTGTAGGGCCACCCCGCACCTGAACCAGTCAAGTTTCCCACTCCTCTCCATCTTCGACTCCCCTGCCATGTCTTCCCCATCTCCGGGTCGTTCCAGTCTGGGGCCTCGCTGTCATCCACCCCCTCGCTGCACTCGGCGTGGCGTGGTCAAAATATGAGAGTCATCGGAAGAGGACTGTATGTGAGAGCCTGACGGCTGGGACCCACGAGGTCCATGGTCACACAAAAGGAAAGTTCCTCCTTATTAAGCTGTTTCCTCCCCCTGACAGCCGGGACCCACCGGCTGTATCTTCGCATGGAAGGAAGTGCCTCCTTGTTATGAGAAAAAAACTATTCCTCCCAATGACAGCTGGGACCCGGCAGATTTGGTGGCTGACTTGTGGGCCTACTAAGCAGACGTGTACGCAAGGCTTTGTCAACTTAATCAACAAATGATTCTAGCAACTAGACCGTTGGATGTTAATCCAACAGTCATGCTCCTTCTTCAACCTCTGTTCTTGCTCCTGTCTCTCGTGGGTGGCAGTGCTGCCGCGCACCCAAACTAGTCAAGTTTCCCACTCCTCTCCATCTGCGATTCCACTTCGGCGTCTTCCCCATCTCCAGGTCATTCCAGTCTGGGGCCTCTCCATCGTCCATCGGCCTTGGTGTGCTCGGCACGGTGTGGTCAACCTGGTCAACAAACGAGAGTCATCGGAAGCCTCACACCGCATCTGAACCATTGAACCCTCGTACTCCTCTCCGCACGGGCTTCCACTTCTGCGTCTTCCCCGGCTCCGCGTCGTCCCCTTCCTAGGCCTCGCCGTCGTCCACTGACCTGGTGCTCTCGGCGCGGCATGGTCAACATGGTCAAGGAACAACTTCCATCGGAAGAGTACTGTTCGTGGAGAGGCTGACAGCTGGGTCCACGTCGGCCGCAAGGAAGTGCCTCCTTGTTACGCACAAAATAATTATTACTCCACCTGACATCAGGGACCCACCGGACAGGCCACTGTATTTCACGAAAAAAACATTTCCCCCTGACTGTTGGGACCCACCAGCTGCATCTTCGCACGCAAGGAAGTGCGTCCATATTACGGGCAAAAAAATGATTCGCCCCCCTGACTGCTGGGACCCACCAGCTACATCTTCGCACGCAAGGAAGTGCCTGACAGTCAGGACCCACCTGGTCGAAGCATATGTAGCGTTGTCATTCTGGTCGCGAACGTGTACATACATACGGGTCAATGTAGAGGCGCGCACGTGTCGTAGTAGAGGCGCGCACATGTCGTAGTAGAGGCGCGCACGTAGCATGTACATGTACGTACATCGGCCATGGTACAACAAAGAAAATACGGCCACGTACGTGCATACAGGCGGGGTCTCGAACGCCTACTCGTGCATACGTACGACCAGGACTCGTGTACATGGCTGGGTCGGAATGGAGAAATTGCATCGTCGTCGTGTTCATGAGCAAGCAACGGAATGCGTCGTGTTCATCGAGAGGTAATGGAGCGCGTGGGAGCAAACCGGCTTGGACGGAACAGCCGATGGAAACGAGGCCTGGCATACCGCAGAATGGAGGAAACGACCTTGTGTTCGACCGACCACGGTCGATACGGGATCCTGTTCATCGGGAGGGGTCTAGCGTACCGCAAAACAGAGGAAACAGACTTCTGTTGGACCTCCTACGGTCGAAACGGGGTCCTCATGATCGGGAGGGGTGTGGCATACCGCAAAACGGAGGAAATAGACTTGTGTTGGAGCGCTACAGTCGAAACAGGGATCCTATTCATCGGGAGGGGTGTGGCGTACCACAAAACGGGACTCCACGGGATACTGTTCATCTCCACGGTCGACCTCTGATACGTCCATTTTGCACCATGCTTTTATATCGATATTTATTGCATTATGGGATGTTCTTACACGTTATATCACAATACTTATACCTATTCTCTCTTATTTTACAAGGTTTACATGAAGAGGGAGAATGCCGGTGCTGGGATTCTAGGCTGGAAAAGGAGCAAATATTAGCTACCTATTCTGCACAACTCCAAAAGTCCTGAAACTCCACAGAAGTTATTTTTGGAATTAATAAAAAATGTTGGGCGAAGAAAGTACCAGAGGGGGCCCACACCATGTCCACGAGGGTGGGGGGCGCGCCCTACCCCCCTGGGCACGCCCCTTGCCTCGTGGCCTCCTGGCAGCCCTCCGGTGCCCATGTTCTGCTATATGAAGTCTTTTACCCTGGAAAAAAAATCATAAGCAAGCTTTCGGAAGAAACTCCGCTGCCACGAGGCGGAACCTTGGCGGAACCAATCTAGGGCTCTGGCGGAGTTGTTCTGCCAGGGAAACATCCCTTCGAGAGGGGGAAATCATCACCATCGTCATCACCATCTATCCTCTTAGTGGGAGGGGGTCAATCTCCATCAACATCTTCACCAGCACCATCTCCTCGCAAACCCTAGTTCATCTCTTGTATTCAATCTTTGTCCCAAAACCTCAGATTGGTACCTATGGGTTGCTAGTAGTGTTGATTACTCCTTGTAGTTGATGCTAGTTGGTTTATTCGGTGGGAGATTATATGTTCAGATCCTTAATGCATATTAATACCCCTCTGATTATGAACATGAATGTGATTTGTGAGTAGTTACGTTTGTTCCTGAGGACATGGGAGAAGTCTTGCTATAAGTAGTCATGTGAATTTGGTATCCGTTCGATATTTTGATGAGATGTATATTGTCTTTCCTCTAGTGGTGTTATGTGAACGTCGACTACATGAAACTTCACCATTATTTGAGCCTAGAGGAAGGCATTGGGAAGTAATAAGTAGATGATGGGTTGCTAGAGTGACAGAAGCTTAAACCCTAGTTTATGCGTTGCTTCGTAAGGGGCTGATTTGGATCCATATGTTTCATGCTATGGTTAGGTTTACCTTAATACTTCTTTTGTAGTTGCGGATCCTTGCAATAGGGGTTAATCATAAGTGGGATGCTTGTCCAAGAAAGGGCAATACCCAAGCACCGGTCCACCCACATACCAAATTATCAAAGTAACGAACGCGAATCATATGAGCGTGATGAAAACTAGCTTGACGATAATTCCCATGTGTCCTCGGGAGCACTTTTCTCTATATAAGAACTTGTCCAGGCTTGTCCTTTGCTACAAAAGGATTGGGCCACCTTGCTGCACCTTATTTACTTTTATTACTTGTTACCCATTGATACGTCTCCAACGTATCTATAACTTATGAAGCATTCATGCTATTTTATTATCTGTTTTGAATGATTACGGGCTTTATTATACACTTTTATATTACTTTTGGGACTAACCTATTAACTGGAGGCCCAGCCCATATTGCTGTTTTATTGCCTGTTTCAGTATTTTGAAGAAAATGAATATCAAACGGAGTCCAAACGGAACGAAACCTTCGGTAGCATGATTTTTTGGAAGAATACCATCCGGGAGTCTTGGAGTTCAAGCTAGGAGAGGTTCGAGGAAGCCAGGAGATAGGAGGGCGCGCCCATCTTCGCTGGGCGTGCCCCCTATCTCATGGGCCCCTCGAGCACCCCCCCGACCGACTTCTTTCGCCTATATAGTCCCATGTACCCTAAAAACATCAAGGGAGAAGATAGATCGGGAGTTCCGCCACCGCAAGCCTCTGTAGCCACCAAAAACCTCTCGGGAGCCTGTTCTGGCACCCGACCGGAGGGGGGATCCCTCACCGGTGGCCATCTTCAACATCCCGGCGCTCTCCATGATGAGGAGGGAGTAGTTCACCCTTGAGGCTGAGGGTATGTACCAGTAGCTATGTGTTTGATCTCTCTCTCGTGTTCCCTCTATGGCACGATCTTGATGTATCGCGAGCTTTGCTTTTATAGTTGGATCTTATGATGTTTCTCCCCCCTCTACTCTCTTGTAATGGATTGAGTTTTCCCTTTGAAGTTATCTTATCAGATTGAGTCTTTAATGATTTGAGAACACTTGATGTATGTCTTGCCGTGCTTATCTGTGGTGACAATGGGATATCATGTGCCACTTGATGTATGTTTTGGTGACCAACTTGCGGGTTCCGCCCATGAACCTATGCATAGGGGTTGGCACATGTTCTTGTCTTGACTCTTCGGTAGAAACTTTGGGGCACTCTTTGAAGTACTTTGTGTTGGTTGAATAGATGAATCTGAGATTGTGTGATGCATATCGTATAATCATGCCCACAGATACTTGAGGTGACAATGGAGTATCTAGGTGACATTAGGGTTGTGGTTGATTTGTTTCTTAAGGTGTTATTCTAGTATGAACTCTTGAATAGATTGATCCAAAAGAATAACTTTGAGGTGGTTTCGTACCCTACCATAATCTCTTTGTTTGTTCTCCGCTATTAGTGGCTTTGGTGTGACTCTTTGTTCCATGCTGATGGATTGTTATATGATCTATCTATGTTATTATTGTTGAGAGAACTTGCACTAGTGAAAGTATGAACCCTATGCCTTGTTTCCTACCATTGCAATACCGTTTACGCTCACTTTTATCGCTTGCTACCTTGCTGTTTTTATAATTTCAAATTACAAATACCGTTATCTACTATCCATATTGCACTTGTATCACCATCTCTTCGCCGAACTAGTGCACCTATACAATTTACCATTGTATTGGGTGTGTTGGGGACACAAGAGACTCTTTGTTATTTGGTTGCAGGGTTGCTTGAGAGAGACCATCTTCATCCTACGCCTCCCACGGATTGATAAACCTTAGGTCATCCACTTGAGGGAAATTTGCTACTTTCCTACAAACATGTGCACTTGCAGGCCCAACAACGTCTACAAGAAGAAGGTTGTGTAGTAGACATCACCCGTTACAAATTACCTTATCACAAAACTATCTGTTACCGATAATTTCAGTGCTTGCAGAGAATACCTTACTGAAAAACGCTTGTCATTTCCTTCTGCTCCTCGTTGGGTTCGACACTCTTACTTATCGAAAGGACTACGATAGATCCCCTACACTTGTTGGTCATCGAGACTCTTTTCTAGCACCATATCCGGGGAGTGAAGCGCCTTTGGTAAGTGGAACTTGGTAAGGAAAAATTTATATAGTGTGCTGAAATTTATTGTCACTTGTTACTATGGAACATAATCCTTTGAGGGGCTTGTTCGGGGTATCTTTACCCCGACCAGTAGAGCAAAGAGTTGCTCCTCAACCTACTGAACCTATTGAAAATATTTACTTTGAAATTCCTTCGGGTATGGTAGAGAAACTGCTAGCTAATCCTTTTACAGGAGATGGAACATTGCATCCCGATTTGCACCTAATCTATGTGGATGAAGTTTGTGGATTATTTAAGCTTGCAGGTATGCCCGATGATGTTGTCAAGAAGAAGGTCTTCCCTTTATCTTTGAAGGGAGAGGCATTGACATGGTTTAGCCTATGTGATGATATGGGATCATGGAACTACAACCGATTGAAATTGGAATTTCATCAGAAGTTTTATCCTATGCATCTTGTTCATCATGATCGCAATTACATATATAATTTTTGGCCTCGCAAAGGAGAAAGCATCGCTCAAGATTGGGGGAGGCTTAAGTCAATGTTATATTCATGCCCCAATAATGAGCTCTCAAGAGAAATGATTATTCAAAAAATTTATGCTCGGCTTTCTCTCAACAATCGCTCCATGCTCGATACTTCTTGTACTGATTCTTTTATGATGAAGACTATTGAATTCAGATGGGATTTATTGGAAAGAATTAAATGCAACTCTGAAGATTGGGATCTCGACGAAGGTAAGGAGTCAGGTATGAAACCTAAGTTTGATTGTGTTAAATCTTTTATGGATACCGATGCTTTTCGTGAATTTAGCACTAAATATGGACTTGACTCTGAGATAGTAGCTTCTTTCTGTGAATCATTTGTTACTCATGTTGACCTCCCTAAAGAGAAGTGGTTTAAATATAATCCTCCCACTGAATTAAAAATAGTTGCGCCTATTAAAGTTGAAGAAAAGACTATCACTTATAATGATCCTATTGTTTCTACTACTTATATTGAAAAACCACCTTTCCCTGTTAGGATAAAGGATCATGCTAAGCTTCAATTGTGGTTCGTAAGAGTAATACTAAAACACCTACATCACCTGAGCAAATTAAAGCTGAACTTAGTATTGCTATGGTTAAAGATCTCTTGGCTGATAATATTGATGGGCATGTTATTTACTTCTGTGCTGAAGCTGCTAGAATTGCTAGACCCGATTCTAAGAATAAGCATCGACCTATTGTAGGCATACCTGTTATTTCTGTTAAAATAGGAGATCATTGTTATCACAGCTTATGTGATATGGGTGCTAGTGCTAGTGCAATACCTCATTCCCTATACAAAGAAATTATGCATGATATTGCACCTGCTGAGATAGAAGAAATTGATGTTACAATTAAGCTTGCCAATAGAGATACTATTTCACCAGTTGGGATTGTTAGAGATGTTGAAGTCTTGTGTGGGAAAGTTAAATATCCTGCCGATTTTCTTGTACTTGGTTCCCCACAAGATAGCTTTTGTCCCATCATAGTATTTGGTAGACCCTTCTTGAATACTGTTAATGCTAGGATAGATCGCGGAAAGGATATTGTTAGCATTGTTTTGGGGCATATGTCTCATGAGTTTAATTGTGCTAAATTTCGTAGACAACCCCATGATAAAGAATTGCCTAGTAAGGATGAAATTACTGGTCTTACTTCTATTGCCATGCCTCCTAATGATCCGTTAGAAGAATATTTGCTAGACCATGAAAATGATATGTTTATGAATGAAAGAAGGGAGATAGATGAAGTATTCTTTAAACAGCGACCTATTTTGAAACATAACTTTCCAGTTGAAATTTTAGGGGATCCTCCACCACCCAAGGGTGATGCCATGTTTGAGCTTAAACCACTACCTGATACTCTTAAATATGCTTATCTTGATGAAAATAAGATATATCATGTTATTATTGTTGGGTTTCGTAGTAATTTCAAAAAATTTCCTACGCGCACACAGGATCATGTGATGCATAGCAACGAGAGGAGAGTGTTGTCTACGTACCCAACGCAGACCGACTGCGGAAGCGATGACACGACGTAGAGGAAGTAGTCGTACATCTTCACGATCCAACCGATCAAGCACCGAAACTACGGCACCTCCGAGTTCGAGCACACGTTCAGCTCGATGACGATCCCCGGACTCCGATCCAGCAAAGTGTCGGGGAAGAGTTCCGTCAGCACGACGGCGTGGTGACGATCTTGATGAACTACAGCAGCAGGGCTTTGCCTAAACTCCGCTACAGTATTATCGAGGAATATGGTGGCAGGGGGCACCGCACACGGCTAAGGAATCGATCACGAGGATCAACTTGTGTCAACTTGTGTGTTTAGAGGTGCCCCTGCCTCCGTATATAAAGGAGGAGAGGAGGGGAGGCTGGCCGGCCAAAGAGGGAGGCGCAGGAGAGTCCTACTCCCTCTGGGAGTAGGATTCCTCCTCCAATCCTAGTCCAACTAGGATTCCTCGGAGGGGAAGGGAGAGAGGGGGGCCGGCCACCTTCTCCTAGTCCTAATAGGACTAGGGGAGGGGGAAGAGGCGCAGCCACCTTGGGCTGCCCCTTTCTCCTTTCCACTAAGGCCCATGAAGGCCCATATGGCTCCCGGGGGGTTCCGGTAACCTCCCGGTAACCCGGTAAAATCCCGATTTCACCCGGAACACTTCCGATGTCCAAACATAGGCTTCCAATATATCAATCTTTACGTCTCGACCATTTCGAGACTCCTCGTCATGTCCGTGATCACATCCGGGACTCCGAACAACCTTCGGTACATCAAAATGCATAAACTCATAATATAACTGTCATCGTAACCTTAAGCGTGCGGACCCTACGGGTTCGAGAACAATGTAGACATGACCGAGACATGTCTCTGGTCAATAACCAATAGCGGGACCTGGATGCCCATATTGGCTCCTACATATTCTATGAAGATCTTTATCGGTCAGACCGCATAACAACATACGTTGTTCCCTTTGTCATCGGTATGTTACTTGCCCGAGATTCGATCGTCGGTATCCAATACCTAGTTCAATCTCGTTACCGGCAAGTCTCTTTACTCGTTCCGTAATACATCATCTCACAACTAACATATTAGTTGTAATGCTTGCAAGGCTTATGTGATGTGTATTACCGAGAGGGCCCAGAGATACCTCTCCGACAATCGGAGTGACAAATCCTAATCTCGAAATACGCCAACCCAACATCGACCATTGGAGACACCTGTAGTACTCCTTTATAATCACCCATTTACGTTGTGACGTTTGGTAGTACCCAAAGTGTTCCTCCGGTAAACGGGAGTTGCATAATCTCATAGTCATAGGAACATGTATAAGTCATGAAGAAAGCAATAGCAACATACTAAACGATCAGGTGCTAAGCTAATGGAATGGGTCATGTCAATCAGATCATTCTACTAATGATGTGACCTCGTTAATCAAATAACAACTCATTGTTCATGGTTAGGAAACATAACCATCTTTGATTAACGAGCTAGTCAAGTACAGGCATACTAGTGACACTCTGTTTGTCTATGTATTCACACATGTATTATGTTTCCGGAAAATACAATTCTAGCATGAATAATAAACATTTATCATGATTATAAGGAAATAAATAATAACTTTATTATTGCCTCTAGGGCATATTTCCTTCAGTCTCCCACTTGCACTAGAGTCAATAATCTAGATTACACTGTAATGAATCTAACACCCATGGAGCTTTGGTGCTGATCATGTTTTGCTCGTGGAAGAGGCTTAGTCAACGGGTCTGCAACATTCAGATCCGTATGTATCTTGAAAATCTCTATGTCTCCCACCTGGACTAGATCCCGGATGGAGTTGAAGCGTCTCTTGATGTGTTTGGTCCTTTTGTGAAATCTGGATTCCTTTGCCAAGGCAATTGCACCAGTATTGTCACAAAAGATTTTCATTGGACCCGATGCACTAGGTATGACACCTAGATCGGATATGAACTCCTTCATCCAGACTCCTTCATTTGCTGCTTCCGAAGCAGCTATGTATTCCGCTTCACATGTAGATCCCGCTACGACGCTTTGTTTAGAACTGCACCAACTGACAGCTCCACCGTTTAATGTAAACACGTATCCGGTTTGCGATTTAGAATCGTCTGGATCAGTGTCAAAGCTTGCATCAACGTAACCTTTTACGGTGAGCTCTTTGTCACCTCCATATACGAGAAACATATCCTTAGTCCTTTTCAGGTATTTCAGGATGTTCTTGACCGCTGTCCAGTGATCCACTCCTGGATTACTTTGGTACCTCCCTGCTAAACTTATAGCAAGGCATATATCAGGTCTGGTACACAGCATTGCATACATGATAGATCCTATGGCTGATGCATAGGGAACATCTCTCATATTCTCTCTATCTTCTGCAGTGGTCGGGCATTGAGTCTTACTCAATTTCACACCTTGTAACAAAGGCAAAAACCCTTTCTTTGCTTGATCCATTTTGAACTTCTTCAAAATTTTGTCAAGGTATGTGCTTTGTGAAAGTCCAATTAAGCGTCTTGATCTATCTCTATAGATCTTAATGCCTAATATGTAAGCAGCTTCACCGAGGTCTTTCATTGAAAAACTTTTATTCAAGTATCCCTTTATGCTATCCAGAAATTCTATATCATTTCCAATCAGTAATATGTCATCCACATATAATATCAGAAATGCTACAGAGCTCCCACTCACTTTCTTGTAAATACAGGCTTCTCCAAAAGTCTGTATAAAACCAAATGCTTTGATCACACTATCAAAACGTTTATTCCAACTCCGAGAGGCTTGCACGAGTCCATAAATGGATCGCTGGAGCTTGCACACTTTGTTAGCTCCCTTTGGATCGACAAAACCTTCTGGTTGCATCATATACAACTCTTCTTCCAGGAATCCATTCAGGAATGCAGTTTTGACATCCATTTGCCAAATTTCATAATCATAAAATGCGGCAATTGCTAACATGATTCGGACGGACTTAAGCATCGCTACGGGTGAGAAGGTCTCATCGTAGTCAATTCCTTGAACTTGCCGAAAACCTTTTGCGACAAGTCGAGCTTTGTAGACAGTAACATTACCATCAGCGTCAGTCTTCTTCTTAAAGATCCATTTATTCTCAATCGCTTGCCGATCATCGGGTAAGTCAACCAAAGTCCATACTTTGTTCTCATACATGGATCCCATCTCAGATTTCATGGCTTCTAGCCACTTTGCGGAATCTGGGCTCACCATTGCTTCTTCATAGTTCGTAGGTTCATCATGATCTAGTAGCATGACCTCCAGAACAGGATTACCATACCACTCTGGTGCGGATCTTACTCTGGTTGATCTACGAAGTTCAGTAGTATCTTGATCTGAAGTTTCATGATCATTATCATTGGCTTCCTCACTAACTGGTGTAGGTGTCACTGAAACAGTTTTCTGTGATGAACTACTTTCCAGTAAGGGAGCAGGTACAGTTACCTCGTCAAGTTCTACTTTCCTCCCACTCACTTCTTTCGAGAGAAACTCCTTCTCTAGAAATGATCCATTCTTAGCAACAAATGTTTTGCCTTCGGATCTGTGATAGAAGGTGTACCCAACAGTTTCCTTTGGGTATCCTATGAAGACACATTTCTCCGATTTGGGTTCGAGCTTATCAGGTTGAAGTTTTTTCACATAAGCATCGCAGCCCCAAACTTTAAGAAACGACAACTTTGGTTTCTTGCCAAACCATAGTTCATAAGGCGTCGTCTCAACGGATTTTGATGGTGCCCTGTTTAACGTGAATGCGGCCGTCTCTAAAGCATATCCCCAAAATGATAGCGGTAAATCTGTAAGAGACATCATAGATCGCACCATATCTAGTAAAGTATGATTACGACGTTCGGACACACCATTACGCTGTGGTGTTCCGGGTGGCGTGAGTTGCGAAACTATTCCACAGTTTTTCAAATGTACACCAAACTCGTAACTCAAATATTCTCCTCCACGATCAGATCGTAGAAACTTTATTTTCTTGTTACGATGTTTTTCAACTTCACTCTGAAATTCTTTGAACTTTTCAAATGTTTCAGACTTATGCTTCATTAAGTAGATATATCCATATCTGCTCAAATCATCTGTGAAGGTGAGAAAATAACGATATCCACCACGAGCCTCAATATTCATCGGACCACATACATCGGTATGTATGATTTCCAACAAATCTGTTGCTCTCTCCATAGTACCGGAGAACGGTGTTTTAGTCATCTTGCCCATGAGGCACGGTTCGCAAGTACCAAGTGATTCATAATCAAGTGGTTCCAAAAGTCCATTAGTATGGAGTTTCTTCATGCGTTTTACACCGATATGACCTAAACGACAGTGCCACAAATAAGTTGCACTTTCATTATCAACTCTGTATCTTTTGGTTTCAACATTATGAATATGTGTATTACTACTGTCGAGATTTAGTAAGAATAGACCACTCTTCAAGGGTGCATGACCATAAAAGATATTACTCATATAAATAGAACAACCATTATTCTCTGATTTAAATGAATAACCGTCTCGCATTAAACAAGATCCAGATATAATGTTCATGCTCAACGCTGGCACCAAATAACAATTATTTAGGTCTAATATTAATCCCGAAGGTAGATGTAGAGGTAGCGTGCCGACCGCGATTACATCGACTTTGGAACCGTTTCCCACGCGCATCGTCACCTCGTCCTTTGCCAGTGCCCGCTTATTCTGTAGTCCCTGTTTCGAGTTGCAAATATTAGCAACAGAACCAGTATCAAATACCCAGGTGCTACTGCGAGCATTGGTAAGGTACACATCAATAACATGTATATCACATATACCTTTGTTCACCTTGCCATCCTTCTTATCCGCCAAATACTTGGGGCAGTTCCGCTTCCAGTGACCAGTCTGCTTGCAGTAGAAGCACTCAGTTTCAGGCTTAGGTCTAGACTTGGGTTTCTTCTCTTGAGCAGCAACTTGCTTGCCGTTCTTTTTGAAGTTCCCCTTTTTCTTCCCTTTGCCCTTTTTCTTGAAACTAGTGGTTTTGTTAACCATCAACACTTGATGCTCCTTCTTGATTTCTACCTCCGCAGCTTTCAGCATTGCGAAGAGCTCGGGAATAGTCTTGTTCATCCCTTGCATATTATAGTTCATCACGAAGCTCTTGTAGCTTGGTGGCAGTGATTGGAGAATTCTGTCAATGACGCAATCATCCGGAAGATTAACTCCCAATTGAATCAAGTGATTATTATACCCAGACATTTTGAGTATATGCTCACTGACAGAACTGTTCTCCTCCATCTTGCAGCTATAGAACTTATTGGAGACTTCATATCTCTCAATCCGGGCATTTGCTTGAAATATTAACTTCAACTCCTGGAACATCTCATATGCTCCATGACGTTCAAAACGTCGTTGAAGTCCTGATTCTAAGCCGTAAAGCATGGCACACTGAACTATCGAGTAGTCATCAGCTTTGCTCTGCCAGACGTTCATAACATCTGGCGTTGCTCCAGCAGCAGGCCTGGCACCCAGCGGTGCTTCCAGGACGTAATTCTTCTGTGCAGCAATGAGGATAATCCTCAAGTTACGGACCCAGTCCGTGTAATTGCTACCATCATCTTTCAACTTTGCTTTCTCAAGGAACGCATTAAAATTTAACGGAACAACAGCACGAGCCATCTATCTACAATCAACATAAACAAGCAAGATACTATCAGGGACTAAGTTCATGATAAATTTTAAGTTCAATTAATCATATTATTAAAGAACTCCCACTTAGATAGACATCCCTCTAATCCTCTAAGTGATCACGTGATCCAAATCAACTAAACCATAAACGATCATCACGTGAGATGGAGTAGTTTCATTGGTGAACATCATTATGTTGATCATATCTACTATATGATTCACGCTCGACCTTTCGGTCTCCGTGTTCCGAGGCCATATCTGCATATGCTAGGCTCGTCAAGTTTAACCTGAGTATTCTGCGTGCGCAACTGTTTTGCACCCGTTGTATTTGAACGTAGAGCCTATCACACCCGATCATCACGTGGTGTCTCAGCACGAAGAACTTTTGCAACGGTGCATACTCAGGGAGAACACTTCTTGATAATTTAGTGAGAGATCATCTTATAATGCTACCGTCAATCAAAGCAAGATAAGATGCATAAAAAGATAAACATCACATGCAATCAATATAAGTGATATGATATGGCCATCATCATCTTGTGCTTGTGATCTCCATCTCCGAAGCACCGTCATGATCACCATCGTCACCGGCGCAACACCTTGATCTCCATCGTAGCATCGTTGTCGTCTCGCCAATCTTATGCTTCCACGACTATCACTACCGTTTAGTAATAAAGTAAAGCATTACATCGCGATTGCATTGCATACAATAAAGCGACAACCATATGGCTCCTGCCAGTTGCCGATAACTTGGTTACAAAACATGATCATCTCATACAATAAAATTCAGCATCATGCCTTGACCATATCACATCACAACATGCCCTGCAAAAACAAGTTAGACGTCCTCTACTTTGTTGTTGCATGTTTTACGTGGCTGCTACGGGCTTAAGTAAGAACCAATCTCACCTACGCATCAAAACCACAACGATAGTTTGTCAAATAGACTCCGTTTTAACCTTCGCAAGGACCGGGCGTAGCCATACTTGGTTCAACTAAAGTTGGAGAGGCAGTCGCCCGCAAGCCATCTCTGTGCAAAGCACGTCGAGGGAGCCGGTCTCGCGTAAGCGTACGCGTAAGGTTGGTCCGGGTCGTCTCGTCCAACAATACCGCCGAACCAAAATATGACATGCTGGTAGGCAGTATGACTTGTATCGTCCACAACTCACTTGTGTTCTACTCGTGCATATAACATCAACATCATTAACCTAGGCTCGGATGCCACTGTTGGGTTTCGTAGTAATTTCAAAAATTTTCCTACGCGCACACAGGATCATGTGATGCATAGCAACGAGAGGAGAGTGTTGTCTACGTACCCAACGCAGACCGACTGCGGAAGCGATGACACGACGTAGAGGAAGTAGTCGTACGTCTTCACGATCCAACCGATCAAGCACCGAAACTACGGCACCTCCGAGTTCGAGCACACGTTCAGCTCGATGACGATCCCCGGACTCCGATCCAGCAAAGTGTCGGGGAAGAGTTCCGTCAGCACGACGGCGTGGTGACGATCTTGATGAACTACAGCAGCAGGGCTTTGCCTAAACTCCGCTACAGTATTATCGAGGAATATGGTGGCAGGGGGCACCGCACACGGCTAAGGAATCGATCACGAGGATCAACTTGTGTCAACTTGTGTGTTTAGAGGTGCCCCTGCCTCCGTATATAAAGGAGGAGAGGAGGGGAGGCTGGCCGGCCAAAGAGGGAGGCGCAAGAGAGTCCTACTCCCTCTGGGAGTAGGATTCCTCCTCCAATCCTAGTCCAACTAGGATTCCTCGGAGGGGAAGGGAGAGAGGGGGGCCGGCCACCTTCTCCTAGTCCTAATAGGACTAGGGGAGGGGGAAGAGGCGCAGCCACCTTGGGCTGCCCCTTTCTCCTTTCCACTAAGGCCCATGAAGGCCCATATGGCTCCCGGGGGGTTCCGGTAACCTCCCGGTAACCCGGTAAAATCCCGATTTCACCCGGAACACTTCCGATGTCCAAACATAGGCTTCCAATATATCAATCTTTACGTCTCGACCATTTCGAGACTCCTCGTCATGTCCGTGATCACATCCGGGACTCCGAACAACCTTCGGTACATCAAAATGCATAAACTCATAATATAACTGTCATCGTAACCTTAAGCGTGCGGACCCTACGGGTTCGAGAACAATGTAGACATGACCGAGACATGTCTCTGGTCAATAACCAATAGCGGGACCTGGATGCCCATATTGGCTCCTACATATTCTACGAAGATCTTTATCGGTCAGACCGCATAACAACATACGTTGTTCCCTTTGTCATCGGTATGTTACTTGCCCGAGATTCGATCGTCGGTATCCAATACCTAGTTCAATCTCGTTACCGGCAAGTCTCTTTACTCGTTCCGTAATACATCATCTCACAACTAACATATTAGTTGTAATGCTTGCAAGGCTTATGTGATGTGTATTACCGAGAGGGCCCAGAGATACCTCTCCGACAATCGGAGTGACAAATCCTAATCTCGAAATATGCCAACCCAACATCGACCATTGGAGACACCTGTAGTACTCCTTTATAATCACCCATTTACGTTGTGACGTTTGGTAGTACCCAAAGTGTTCCTCCGGTAAACGGGAGTTGCATAATCTCATAGTCATAGGAACATGTATAAGTCATGAAGAAAGCAATAGCAACATACTAAACGATCAGGTGCTAAGCTAATGGAATGGGTCATGTCAATCAGATCATTCTACTAATGATGTGACCTCGTTAATCAAATAACAACTCATTGTTCATGGTTAGGAAACATAACCATCTTTGATTAACGAGCTAGTCAAGTACAGGCATACTAGTGACACTTTGTTTGTCTATGTATTCACACATGTATTATGTTTCCGGAAAATACAATTCTAGCATGAATAATAAACATTTATCATGATTATAAGGAAATAAATAATAACTTTATTATTGCCTCTAGGGCATATTTCCTTCAATTATTAGTGCTAACCTTTCAGAGCAGGAAGAAGAGAAATTATTGAAAACTCTGGAGAAGCACCATGCTATTATTGGATATACTCTTGACGATCTTAAGGGCATTAGTCCCACTCTATGGCAACACAAAATAAAATTGGAGAAAGACGCCAAACCAATTATTGATCATCAACGGTGGTTAAATCCTAAGATGAAAGAAGTGGTAACAAAGGAAATACTAAAGCTCCTGGAAGCAGGTATAATTTATCCCGTTGCTGATAGTCAGTGGGTAAGTCATGTTCATTGTGTCCCTAAGAAGGGAGGTATTACTATCGTTCCTAATGATAAAGATGAATTGATCCCGCAAAGAATTGTCACAGGTTATAGGATGGTAATTGATTTCCGCAAATTAAATAAAGCTACTAAAAAGGATCATTACCCTTTACCTTTTATTGATCAAATACTAGAAAGATTATCCAAACATACACATTTTTGCTTTCTAGATGGCTACTCTGGTTTCTCTCAAATACCTGTGTCAGCAGAGGATCAGGAAAAGACCACTTTTACTTGCCCTTTCGGTACTTTTGCTTATAGACGTATGCCTTTTGGTTTATGTAATGCACCTGCTACCTTTCAAAGATGCATGATGGATATATTCTCTGACTTTTGTGAAAAGATTGTTGAGGTTTGCATGGATGATTTCTCTATTTATGGATCTTCTTTTGATGATTGCTTGAGCAATCTTGAACGAGTTTTGCAAAGATGCAAAGATACTAGTCTTGTCTTGAATTGGGAAAAGTGCCACTTTATGGTTAATGAAGGTATTGTCTTGGGGCATAAATTTCTGAAAGAGTTATTGAAGTTAATAAAGCTAAAGTTGATGCTATTAAAAAGATGTCGTGTCCCAAGGACATTAAAGGTATAACAAGTTTTCTTGGTCATGCCGGTTAGGAGGTTCATTAAGGACTTCTCTAAAATTTCTAGGCCTCTGACTAATCTCTTACAAAAAGATATTCCTTTTGTCTTCGATGATGATTGTGTAGAAGCATTTGAAATACTTAAGAAAGCTTTGATTTCTGCACCTATTGTTCAGCCACTTGACTGGAATTTACCCTTTGAAATTATGTGCGATGCTAGTGATTATGTTGTAGGTGTTGTTCTCGGACAAAGAGTTGATAAGAAACTAAATGTTATTCAATATGCTAGTAAAACTCTAGACAGTGCTCAGAGAAATTATGCTACTACTGAAAAAGAATTCTTAGCAGTTGTATTTGCTTGTGATAAGTTCAGACCTTATATTGTTGATTCTAAAGTAACTGTTCACACTGATCCTGCTGATATTAAATATCTTATGGAAAAGAAAGATGCTAAACCTAGACTTATTAGATGGGTTCTCCTACTACAAGAATTTGATTTGCATATTATTAATAGAAAAGGTGCTGAGAACCCCGTTGCAGACAACTTGTCTAGGTTAGAGCATGTTCTTGATGACCCACTACCTATTGATGATAGCTTTCCTGATGAACAATTAGCTATCATAAATGCTTCTCGTACTGGTCCATGGTATGCTGATTATGCTAATTACATTGTTGCTAAATTTATACCACCTAGTTTCACATACCAGCAAAAGAAAAAGGTTTTCTATGATTTAAGACATTACTTCTGGGATGACCCACGCCTTTATAAAGAAGGAGTAGATGGTGTTATTAGACATTGTGTACCTGAGCATGAACAGGAACAGATCCTATGCAAGTGTCACTCCGAGGCTTATGGAGGACACCACGCTGGAGATAGAACTGCACATAAGGTATTGCAATCTGGTTTTTATTGGCCTACTCTCTTTAAGGATGCCCGTAAGTTTGTCTTGTCTTGCGATGAATGTCAAAGAATTGGCAATATTAGTAGACATCAAGAAATGCCTATGAATTATTCTCTTGTTATTGAACCATTTGATGTTTGGGGCTTTGATTATATGGGACTGTTTCCTTCCTCCAATGGGTATACACATATTTTAGTTGCTGTTGATTACGTTACTAAGTGGGTAGAAGCTATTCCAACTAGTAGTGCTGATCATAATACCTCTATTAAGATGCTTAAAGAAGTTATTTTTCCGAGGTTTAGAGTCCCTAGATACCTAATGACTGATGGTGGTTCACATTTTATTCATGGTGCTTTTCGTAAAATGCTTGCTAAGTATGATGTTAATCATAGAATTGCATCTCCTTATCACCCATAGTCTAGTGGTCAAGTAGAACTGAGTAACAGAGAGCTTAAATTAATTTTGCAAAAGACCGTTAATAGATCTAGAAAGAATTGGTCCAAGAAACTTGATGATGCATTATGGGCTTATAGAACTGCATATAAAAATCCTATGGGTATGTCTCCATATAAAATGGTTTATGGAAAAGCATGTCACTTACCTCTTGAACTAGAACATAAGGCATATTGGGCCATTAAAGAGCTCAATTATGATTTCAAACTTGCCGGTGAGAAGAGGTTATTTGACATTAGCTCACCTGATGAATGGAAAACTCAAGCCTATGAGAATGCCAAACTATTTAAAGAAAAAGTTAAAAGATGGCATGATAGAAGGATACAAAAGCGTGAGTTTAATGTAGGTGATTATGTCTTACTTTTCAACTCTCATTTAAGATTTTTTTTGCAGGAAAACTCCTCTCTAAATGGGAAGGTCCTCACGTTATCGAGGAGGTCTATCATTCCGGTGGCATAAAAATCAACAACTTCAAAGGCACAAGTCTGAAGGTGGTGAATGGCCAAAGAATCAAACATTATATCTCAGGTAATCCAATAAATGTTGAAACTAATGTGATTCAAACCGTAACCCCAGAGGAATACATAAGGGACACTTTCCAGAACGTTTCAGACTCCGACAAGGAATAGGTATGTGGTACGGTAAGTAAACCGACTCCAAAACAGTTATAATAGCAGTTTTTCTCCGTTTTGGAATATTTATGAAAATAGGAAAATAAGTAGTCCGGGAAGGACACGAGGCGTGCACGAGGGTGGAGGGCGCGCCCTACCCCCTGGGTGCGCCCCCCTGCCTCATGGGCACCTCGTGTGCTCTCCGGACTCTGTTTTCTTGCACGATACTTCTTTTGATTAGTAAAAATTCATTATATAATCTCCCAAAGGTTTTGACCACCGTATCAGGCAAATATCCTCTGTCTTTGTTTCGAGCTGTTTTCTGTCAGATCTGTCAAGGCCAGGCATCATGTCATTGCCCTCCTACAACAATGAAGGCAACGATGCTTGGCTAATGAAGATGGAGCTGAAGAAAGAAGAACCTGGGGAGATCAACAAGGATGATTGGATCAAGAAGGTCATGGATGATCAAGCTCCGACGGCAGAAGAAGAAGACATCCTTCAACCTCGTCCCAACCTCTTTACCCCAACTGAGATTGAAGCTTTCAAGATGATTGAGTTAGCTCGCATACAAAACAAGTATGTCACACATGAAAATATTTTGTTGAAGGATCATATCATCACACTCAAGGGCATTATCTGCAAATTGGAGGAGCTCCTACGCTCAATGTGCGACTATCCATCATCACCACCACCTTCTTCACCTCCGAAGAAAGAAACATAATCACATGGGTATGGGCACTCCCCTTGGCAACTGCCAAGCTTGGGGAGGTGCCCCGGTGTCGTATCATCATCACACTCCTATCTTTACCGTATTTCTTAGTTCGATCCTTTTAGTAATATCTTGATCTAGTAGAATAAAGTTTTAGAATGATCTAGTTTTGAGTTTTGCTTTACGATCCCTCTATGTAATCGAGTCTGTGAGCTATATATAATAAATATTAGTGTTGAGTCAAGGGCTTTGCTTTCTTGTTAGGATCTTGAGGGAATAAAAGAAAAATAAAGAATAAAAAGAAATAAAGAGATCGTAAGGATCTTATGGAGAGTAATGACTTCACAAATAGAAAGTATGATGAATAAAAGTTGTTGAGAGTTGGCAAACATAGTTTTGGTCATTGTTGCAATTAATAGGAAGTAATAAAGAAAGAGAGGTTCTCACATATAAATATACTATCTTGGACATCTTTTATGATTGTGAGCACTCATTAAAATATGACATGCTAAAGAGTTGATGTTGGACAAGGAAGACAACGTAATGGGTTATGTTTTCTTATATCCGAAATAAAGTATATTGTCATGGATCATCCAACATGTTGAGCTTGCCTTTCCCCCTCATGCTAGCCAAATTCCTTGCACTAAAGTAGAGATATTGCTTGTGCCTCCAAAATACCCTTAAACCTGGTTTTGCCATGAGAGTCCACCATATCTACCTATGGATTGAGTAAGATCCTTCAAGTAAGTTGTCATTGTTGTATGCAATAAAAATTGCTCTCTAAATATGTATGACTTATTAGTGTGGAGAAAATAAGCTTTATACAATCTTTTGATATGGAAGCAATAAAAGCAATGGACTACATAATAAAGGTCTCTATCACAAGTGGCAATATAAAGTGACGTTCTTTTGCATTAAGATTCCGTGCATCCAACCATAAAAGCACATGACAACCTCTGCTCCCCTTTGCGAAGGGCCTATCTTTTATTTTCGTCTTATACATTATGCACGAGTCATAGTGATCTTCACTTTTCCTTTTTATATTTTATCCTTTGACAAGCACCTTGTGTTGGAAAGATCCTGATATATATATCCAATTGGATGTAAGTTAGCATGAACTATTATTGTTGACATTACCCTTGAGGTAAAAGGTTGGGAGGCACCACTATAAGCCCCTATCTTTCTCTGTGTCCGATTAAAACTCCATACCCATAAGTATTGCGTGAGTGTTAGCAATTGTGAAAGACTAAATGATAGTTGAGTATGTGGACTTGCTGAAAAGCTCTTATATTGATTCTTTCCGATGTTATGATAAATTGCAATTGCTTCAATGACCAAGATTATAGTTTGTTAGTTTTCAATGAAGTTTCTGATTCATACTTGACATTGTGAATAGATTGTTACTTTAACATAAGTAATCATATGACTATATATATATATATATATATATATATATATTGCTGTTATAAGAATGATCATGATGCCCTCATGTCCGTATTTTACTTTATCGACACCACTATCTCTAAACATGTGGACATATTTTTTGTTTTCGGCTTCCGCTTGAGGACAAGCGAGGTCTAAGCTTGGGGGAGTTGATACATCCATTTTGCATCATGCTTTTATATTGATATTTATTGCATTATGGACTGTTGTTACACGTTATATCACAATACTTATGCCTATTATCTCTTATTTTACAAGGTTTACATGAAGAGGGAGAATGCCGGCAGCTGGGATTCTGGCTGGAAAAGGAGCAAATATTAGAGACCTATTTTTGGAATTAATAAAAAATACTATGTGAACAAAGTACCAGAGGAGGCCCACACCCTGTCCACGAGGGTGGGGGCGCGCCCCCTGCCTCGTGGGCCCCCTGGCAGCCCTCCGGTGCCCATCTTCTGCTATATGAAGTCTTTTACCCTGGAAAAAATCATAAGCAAGCTTTCGGGAAGAAACTCCGCCGCCACGAGGCGGAACCTTGGCGGAACCAATCTAGGGCTCCGGCGGAGCTGTTCTGCCAGGGAAACATCCCTCCGGGAGGGGGAAATCATCACCATCATCATCACGATCGATCCTCTTAGCGGGAGGGGGTCAATCTCCATCAACATCTTCACCAGCACCATCTCCTCTCAAACCCTAGTTCATCTCTTGTATTCAATCTTTGTCCCAAAACCTCAGATTGGTACCTGTGGGTCGCTAGTAGTGTTGATTACTCCTTGTAGTTGATGCTAGTTGGTTTATTCGGTGGAAGATTATATGTTCAGATCCTTAATTCATATTAATACCCCTCTGATTATGAACATGAATATGATTTGTGAGTAGTTACGTTTGTTCCTGAGGACATGGGAGAAGTCTTGCTATAAGTAGTCATGTGAATTTGGTATTCGTTCGATATTTTGATGAGATGTATGTTGTCTTTTCTCTAGTGGTGTTATGTGAATGTCGACTACATGACACTTCACCATTGTTTGGGCCTAGAGGAAGGCATTAGGAAGTAATAAGTAGATGATGGGTTGCTATAGTGACGGAAGCTTAAACCCTAGTTTATGCGTTGCTTCGTAAGGGGCTGATTTGGATCCATATGTTTCATGCTATGGTTAGGTTTACCTTAATAATTCTTTTGTAGTTGCGGATGCTTGCAATAGGGGTTAATCATAAGTGGGATGCTTGTCCAAGAAAGGGCAGTACCCAAGCACCGGTCCACCCACATACCAAATTATCAAAGTAACGAACGCGAATCATATGAGCGTGATGAAAACTAGCTTGACGATAATTCCCATGTGTCCTCGGGAGCGGTTTTCTCTATGTAAGAACTTTTCCAGGCTTGTCCTTTGCTACAAAAAGGATTGGGCCACCTTGCTGCACCTTATTTACTTTTATTACTTGTTACCCGTTGAGGGATTCCTGGATTAGGGGGTGTCCGAATGGCCGGACTATGACCTTTGGCCGGACTCCTGGACTATGAAGATACAAGATTAAAGACTCCGTCCCGTGTCCGGATGTGACTTTCCTTGGCGTGGAAGGCAAGCTTGGTGATACGATATGAAGATCTCCTCCCATTGTAACCGACTCTGTGTAACCCTAGTCCTCTCCGTTGTCTATATAAACCGGAGAGTTTTAGTCCGTAGGACGAACAACAATCATACCATAGGCTAGATTCTAGGGTTTAGCCACTCCGATCTCGTGGTAGATCTACTCTTGTACTACCCATATCATCAATATTAATCAAGCAGGAGTAGGGTTTTACCTCCATAGAGAGGGCCCGAACCTGGGTAAAAATATCGTGTCCCTTGTCTCCTGTTACCATCCGCCTAGACGCATAGTTCGGGACCCCCTACCTGAGATCCGCCGGTTTTGACACCGACATTGGTCCTTTCATTGAGAGTTCCGCTGTGTCGTCACCATCAGGAAGGATGCCGCATCCCGTCTTTAAAGACGGCGTCGTTGCTAAAGGAGTTTTGGCTGTCGGCCAAACTCTCCGGCTAGGCAGGTTTTTGAGGACCGCCAGTCCGGCCGCCGCGCCAACGATGACCTCTCGGGCCATCGAAAGCAATCTTCACATCAGCTCGGAGCTCGCCGAGCAGTTAGATCCGATGGAGCTCTTCTCCCTGAATGAACTCTTGGATCGCATCGCGGCCCTGGGAGTCGCTACTGATTACGACCAGATTGGGCTTAAACCTGATCAGAGAGAGATCGACTCTCCCCAGATCACCCACCACGTTGAAGTGGTGGAAGAACAATGCGGCGAGTCTTCGCCCGCCCTAAGGACCAGATGCGTCCGGATTCCCGATCCCTCCAAGCCGGAAACCCGCAGCGGGGAGGATGTTGCCCGAACCCTGAACCTAAAGTCAGACTGTAGGCCCGATTCATTGAATAATATCCGAGAAAGCAAGCTTCCGAATTTGGAAACCGCTCGGCCCCTGAATCTTACATCGGGCAGGGTTACGGATTTATTTCCACCCGCCCACCCAACTATACGGGATTTATCCCTAATACGGCAAGAGTCCGGAGAAACAGTACACCACTACTGGGCCAGATTCCTCCTGGTCATGAACAGGATAAAGGACTGCCGCGAGAGAGAAGCAATTTCACTCTTCCTTAACAACTGCACGGACATCAGAATGCTCAACGCCATAAGTCGCCGCGAAATTACACGATTCGCCGACTTAACATCCATAGTATGAAAGTACTGCACGATTGAAAGCGTTCGGACAACCGAAGATAAATTCTGGGACAATCCGGCCCCGAATATAACACGAGTCCGAAACAAAAGGGCGCATTATCGCCATGCATCTGAGCCAAACATCAAAAAACAAAAACCCTCTACAGGGTACGGGGCCGTATTGGAAGGATGGCTCAATGGACCATGTAGAATTCATAATTTAGGGAAAGCCACACCAATGCATAGCCTCAGAGCATGTTGGATACTACAGCAGGTAGCCAGAAGCGGCGAGGAGCTTTTAACTCCAGCACCCGAAGAATACCTCCCCAGTACGGTGTCGACAGTCTTCGAGACGTTCACATCAAACAATGCAAGGAAACGAACGCTCCGCAACCTCGTTGAAGTCTACCAAGTAGCAACAATAAACCCATGGAGTGACACGGCTATCACCTTTAACGCCAGTGACGAACCTAAATTCCGGACAGCCCGAGCACTAGCCGCATTGGTCCTTAGTCCAATAGTGGACGGCTTCCGACTTACAAAGGTACTCATGGATGGCGACAGCGGACTCAACCTCATCTACGAGGAAACCCTGCGAAAAATGGAAATTGACTGGAGTCGCATTGAGCGAAGCAACACAACTTTTAGGGGAATAATCCCAAGCCGGGAAGCGTGCAGTTCAGGAAAAATCACACTAGATGTGGTGTTCGGCACGCCGGACAATTACAGATCCGAGGAGGTCACGTTTTAAGTGGCCACGTTCAGCAGCGGCTACCACGCTTTGCTAGGGCGAGAAGCATTCACAATTTTCCAAGCCATACCCCATTACGGGTACATGAAGCTCAAAATGCCCGGGCCCAACGGAATCATCACTCTCGCAAGTGATCCGGACATAGCGCTCCGCGCTGAAAACAAGATAGCCGCACTGGCCCTGGAGGCATTATCTGAGGCCCTAGCGGCCGAGGAATTAACGGCGTTGCGCTCCACGGTGGACAGGGACGATGTGATACTAGACAAGAGATCCAAGTCCACCTCTTTTAAACCGGCGGACGAAATAGTCAAATTCCAAGTCCATCCAACGGACCCTACAAAAACGGCCTCCATCGGGGCACAATTAAAACCCGATGTAGACGCCGCACTCAGAGAATTTCTGCGAGAATGGGACATTTTTGCCTGGCACCCCTCGGATATGCCAGGAATCCCACGCAGGCTGGCCGTGCACAGCCTGAACATCATAAAAGGGTTTAAACCCGTTAAGCAGACCCTACGGCGCTTTTCTGAACCTAAGAGACAAGCCATGGGAGAGGAGCTAGCAAAACTGCTGGAAGCCGGGTTCATCAGAGACATAAAACATCCGGACTGGCTAGCAAACCTGGTGATGGTACCAAAGAAGGACAAATCTTGGAGCCTATGTGTCGATTTGAAAGACCTAAACAAGGCATGTCCAAAGGACCCTTTCCCACTCCCTTGAATCGATCAAATCATCGACGCCACTGTAGGACACGACTCATTGTGTTTCCTCGATGCATACTCTGGCTACCATCAAATCAAGATGGCAGAGTCAGACCAGGCCGCAACGGCATTCATCACCCCGTACGGCCCATTCTGCTTCAACACGATGCCCTTCGGGCTCAAAAACGCCGGTGCAACATATCAGCGCATGATTCAGACATGTCTGGCCAACCAGATCGGCAAAACAGTCGAAGCATACATAGACGATGTGGTCGTCAAAACAAAACACATCGATACTCTAGTAGACGACTTGAGGCTCACGTTCGACAATCTCCGAACATATGACATTAAGCTCAACCCGGAAAAATGCGTTTTCGGCGTACCAGCCGGAAAGCTCCTGGGCTTCATCGTATCCGGTAGAGGAATTGAAGCAAACCCAGCCAAGATCCAAGCTCTGTCACAATTAGATACCCCAAAGGACCTCAAACAAGTACAAAAACTGACAGGATGCGTGGCAGCTCTAAGCCGTTTTATCTCCCGCTTAGGAGAAAAGGCATTACCCCTCTATCGCCTCCTACGGTGCACCGACCACTTCGAGTGGACGGAGGCCGCCACAGCCGGACTCGAAGAAATAAAAGCCATATTGGCAACAAATCCGGTCCTGGCCGCGCCCAACATGGGCGAACCAATGCTATTATACATCGCGGCAACCCATCAAGTTGTCAGCGCGGTGCTCGTCGTCGAACGAGAAGCGAACGGACACAAGTTCCCCCTCCAAAAACCAGTGCACTACGTGTCCACTGTGCTAACTCCATGCAAGTCACGGTACCCGCATTATCAAAAGATAGCATACGCGGTGTTCATGGCATCCCGGAAGCTGCGACACTACTTTCAAGAGTGCTCCATAACAGTGGCATCTGAAGTACCCCTTAATGACATTATAAACAACCGCGACGCAACGGGCCGGATTGCCAAATGGGCCATCGAGCTCCTCCCGTTCGACATAACCTACAAGCCAAGGCGAGCTATTAAGTCGCAGGTTTTGGCCGACTTCATTGCCGAATGGACTGAAGCCGAACTCCCTAAAGAATACGGTGCATACTCCAACTGGATCATGCACTTCGATGGCTCAAAAATGTTGGCTGGCCTGGGGGTTGGCGTCGTCCTGACGTCCCCAACCGGGGACACAGTCCAATACGTACTTCAGATAATGTACACGGATTCGAACAACGCAGCCGAATACGAGGCCCTTTTACATGGCCTCCGAATGGCAGTCTCCATGGGCATTCAGCGCCTAGAGGTCCGTGGGGATTCAAATCTCGCAATATCCCAAATAAATGGAGACTTCGACGCCAAGGACCCAAAAAATGGCAGCTTATCGCAACGCCATCTTAAAGATGTCAGCTCGGTTTGAGGGGCTCGAATTTCATCACATAGCCCGAGAAAATAACCAAGCAGCAAACGTGTTGGCACGCATCGGCGCCAAGCGCGAGGCCGTCCCTCCCAACATCTTCCTAGAAAGGCTGTTCAAGCCATCTATATCATGGGACGGAGAATCCGGAAACAATAGCCCGGACACAACTACACTACCCCTCACCGAGCATCCTGACACAATTGGGGGCTACGCCAACGAAACAACGCCGTCAGCCCACGAAATAATGGCAGTCATTGCCCCTTGGACAGAGCCATTCCTAGCCTACCGAACTAGGCAGGAACTTCCCGAGGACCAAAACAAGGCCCACTGCATAGTGCGGCGATCTAAAGCCTACAAAGTCCACGAGGGAGAGCTTTACAAGAAAAGCACAACCGGAGTCCTTCAAAGGTGTATCTCCGAAGAAGAAGGACGAGACCTTTTGGCTGAAATCCATGCCGGACTTGGCGGGCACCATGCCGCAGCCCGGGCCCTTGTAAGCAAGGCCTTCCGTACCGGATTTTATTGGCCAACGGCCCGGGCAGACGCTCAGGACTTAGTGCAACAATGTGTTGGTTGCCAGTTATTCACCAACCAAAGCCACATGCCGCCTACCGCCCTATAAACCATACCCATTACCTGGCATTTCGCGGTCTGGGGGCTTGACATGGTCGGACCCCTTAAAGGAGGAACCCATAAGCAAAAATACCTACTGGTCATGGTGGACAAATTCACCAAATGGATAGAAGCCAAGCGTGTAAAGACGGCCGAATCCGGACCAGTGATAGACTTCCTTTCCGGGGTTGTACACTGTTACGGTGTCCCCCACAGCATCATAACTGACAACGGCACAAACTTCACGGCCGATGGAGTCAAACTTTGGTGCAAAAACATGGGCATCAAGCTCGACTACGCTTCAGTCTATCACCCTGAAACTAACGGTCAAGTCGAATGGGCCAACGGTCTCATTATGAGCGGCTTCAAACCCAGACTAGTGCGATCCCTCAAGGAATCTGACACGCACTGGGTAGAGGAGCTTGACTCCGTACTCTGGGGGCTGCGGACCACACCGAATCGCACTACCGGATTCACACCATTTTTTATGGTCTACGGCGCAGAGGCAGTACTGCCATGTGACATAATCCATGACTCACCTCGAGTGCGCATGTACGAAGAAAGAGAAGTCGAGCTCGATCGGCAGGACAGCTTGGATGCATTGGAAGAGGAGCGCGACGTGGCAAAGGCTCGTTCCGCATTCTATCAACAGCAGGCTCGAAGATATCAAAGCAGAGAAGTACGGGCCAAAATGTATAACATTGGCGAACTAGTTCTACGCCTGCCGGACAAGAAAAAGGATAAATTAAAGCCCAAATGGGAGGGCCCCTTCATCATCGACCAAGTACTGACCGGCGGAGCATACCGTCTGCGAGGCGCATCAGACAACCGACTCGAGCTGAACCCATGGAATGCAGCACGCCTATGAAAATTCTACGCCTAGCGCCGGACTCCGTGTTCGTCTCCTTCCCTCGTCCCTTTGTTTTATTTTTTGTTTTTATTTTTGGCAGTCCGGGATTTTGTTCCTTCTCCGTCCCCCTTTTTTCTCACAAGCCCTTAGGGGCTCGCATGTGCAATATTCGCACGCACCTGACGGGCTACCTGCGCTCACAATACCTGGGGGCTTCTCTACCAAGAAGTTTATATAAAACGGGCCTCATGCCCAAAACATGTGTAATGCTTCCGCATGAACCCTTTATACACCATTATATGCATCGATATGACTTAAGTTTTGCCCAAGCTAGGTTGCCTGGCTCCTGTGCTTACCCCTACGTTCCCGTTCGTTCGGCTAGGTGGTAAAGGGAGCACCTCTGCGATTGTTACTGCCGGGTCAGCCGGATGTGTACCTCAGACTAGGTGCAGCCGAAAGCTAGCGTTCTTAAGGGAATATTCGGTCGGTGAGCTAAAAGATGATCTTTCGTATTTACTTTTTTGCCCCCAGATGCTTTTCTGCTCTTTCTGGCAGTTCGGACATGCACTTTAGGGCATGCCTCCCAGGGAAAGGAACCCCTAACGGAACTATTCTCTCTGGAAGATGTTTCTTACTAACCATGTAATATAACATAACTAGTTGGGCACTTGTCTGCTAAAGCACTTATGACCCCTACGCCTTGTCTCCATGCATGCCCCGGTTCTTACATAACCAAGAGGGTATTCGGACACACTCCGGACTATAGGGTCCAGAGGTCGAAGCGAAAAGGTCCGCAATGACAAACGATCTACAATCCGGCTAGAGGACATTTTTTATGTCATTTTTACATAGTCAATCCGACTCGGCATATTCTTCTTCAATGCCATCTAACAGGCGGTCTAATTTACAGTCCTGTTGGGAATACTTTGCAGCCAGCTCCACCTAGCCATAGGCCAAGCTGACCAGGATCTCCTTTCCGTCCGGACCTATAGGGCCGACCTCGGACATGTGGTTTGGGTCAGCCTTCGTGTACCAAGTCTTCACCATGGCCCAGGCCTCCCTGGCACCTTGACGGCAAGCCGATATCTTCCATAACCGGAAGCGCTGCCGCACTCCCTCCAGCTTCTTAGCAAGCTCCTCAAGGCCTTCGGGCACGGAGAGGGATGGCCACATAGCCTAGATGACGCCTCGCATTGCCTGCCGAACTCGCTCGTGTAGTTGCAACAGCTCGGGAAGATGGTCTCCCGATGAACTGGGCATTTCCTCCGCCGGATGACCCGTCAGCAGACCTACAGACATAGCTCTGTCAATCGACTTCCTCGCCGAATTCTTTTTTCGAAGATTCGTTCAAGCACTTACTAAAAATGTCGCGTCAAAGTTGCCGATTCTCCTTCACGGCAGAAGACAGCTGAATGTGAACATCTTTCAGTTCCTCGCCTAGCTGTATTGGCGTCTTGAAGCTTGTTCTTCTCTTGCCTCACCCTCGTCAGCACGTTCTCGCCAGCCTTTAGTTGGTGTAGGAGTTGTTGCTGGTCCGGATTTGCTCCGGCCTCATCTGCATTATTATAGTCAGGGTTGCACGCCTGCCGCATTTCAAAACGGAGGTACCTTTCGAAGCACTTATTACCTGCGGGCGTCCCCTTGACATTCTCTGAAGCGGCCAATGCAGCCTCGAGCTGAGCCTTGCACTCTTCGAGCTCCTGGGACAATTGTGTGTTCTTCTTTGTAAGACACTGCATAGCACATGATCCTTCAAACAGTTATCTTCACTGTTTCAAGTCTCGGGGTCTACTGACATATATAACCTTCAATTCTACTCACCTGTATGTCTTTCACATACTGCTCCGTGGCTCTGGCTAGACCATTTTGAGCAGCACGGAGATACGCATCTCCTGTATTAAAGGTGTCCAACGCCTCTGGGGAAAAACACGCGTCACGGAGAATATTCCGGCGACGCCTGTGGTTTAGGGCACTCTCCACCTCTGAATTAGTGGCAGATAGCCCGTCGGCGCCCTCTGTCGGAGGAGCGCCCGAGGCGCGTCCCGTGTCCACCTCCGCTTCCGGACCCGGCCTCGAACCTTGGCCGGCGGACATAGTCCGGCGGGCTCTCTTCTTTCTAAGAAAATCATGAGCATTAGTAGGACTCAAGGGCATAAACCCTAGGCGTTAAATCCGCACACCATACGGTTGCACCGGAATCTCGATCTGGTCCGCACTTCTTTTTGGCCCGCCTGGTTTTAGCGGCCCTTGTTGGCTGCCCACCGTGGGCTCGGCCTTCCGCCTCAAGGATTTACCCTGTGAAAGGTTGTTAGTGCATGGCATGCAAGATAAAACATGAGAATACTGGGACTTCGGTCTTAGTTACCTTGGAGGCTGGAAGTAGTCCGGGATAGTCGGCCGTGATGGCCACTAAAGAGTTATCCTTGCTCAATTGGTGAAATACTCCATCAACCAACTCCATGCATAAGTCTGGATCTTCTTGGGAGTCCGGATCGAGGGACCGTTCCGGATCCTCGGGTTGTGGAGCAGAGCTGTTTATTTCCTTCACAGCCTGGCGCAGCTCCTGCGTTTAAACATTACTAGTCTAAGTACTCAACTACGGGAATTTCGAAAACGGATAGGCAAGTGAAAGTGTTCGCTCACCCAACTAGGAGGATTGTACATAGAGAATCCGCCTTCCGGGTTGACGCGGAGGAATTCTTCCTCTTCCCCCTTGTACAAAGCGGATAAGATTCTCGTTAAAGTGGCGGCCGAATCTGTCCCCTTGCGACCGCACCGGGTAGCATCATCCTCCCCGTTGAAATCCACATGGGGTGGCCTCTGTATTGAAGCGGCTGCACCCCTCGCGTGATGCATATGGTGACCTTGATCATGGTGAGTCCGGAATGAGCCAACAACCTTATCCGGCTCATCAGGTACAGGACGTCCCTGTCAGCTTCCCTCTGAGGGCTCCGTGGGCACCAACTCAGGCTCTTCTTCAATGGGGCATTATTGAACTCGGGGAGGCCGGTCCGTACAGGGTCCGGCAGGGGGACGTCATCTATATAAAACCATTCCGAGGGCCAGTCTTCGGACACCCTCTTTGGGGTGCCGGATGGATATCCGGTCCCGGCGATGCGCCATAGTTCGGCTCCGCCCACTTGATAAATAGACCCCTCCTGAGAACGAGGCACAAGGCAAAGCAACCTCTTCCACAGAGCCAAATGGGCCTCAGCGCCCAAGAATAGCTCGCAGAGGACCACGAAGCCCGCAATGTGCAGAATGGAGGCGGGCGTGAGGTTGTGTAGCTGGAGGCCGTAGAACTCCAGCAACCCTCGAAGAAACGGATGAATTGGAAATCCGAGTCCTCTCATCAAATAAGGGACTAGGCATATCCGCTCTCCTCGAGAGGGATTGGGGACGCTCTCCGTCTGCTCTCCGTCGCTATAGGTAGCAATCCCGTCTCGAACTGGGACCATATATGCTGGGGGGAGAAGCCCCTTGGACTGAAGCACTACTAGCTCGCTATGCGGGACGGAACACCGCCCCCAATCTCCGGGCCGAGCGCTGGAGGGGCGAGAGGAGGAACTGCACCGACCGGCCATGGTGGAATGGATCTTTGTCGAAGGCACTCTGATGAAATCTCGCAGAGGGAAGATGGTGTGAATTGGATCTAAATCCCTGTCTCTTTTATGGGCGGTTCATTAACGCAACCAGGGGGTAACTTAAAAAATCCCCTGGCTTTTCGCATTCGTTTGACACGTGGAAGATGGTCATTATGGGGCACAGAAGCAGAGGAGGGCAGCATGCACTAGAAGTCAGACACTATTCGACGAATACAGAGAATTTGTGGGAGAACCCGCCTTGCAATGCCGAAGACAACTTGCGCGCCGGACTCGTCATCATTGAAGCCTGGTTCGGGGGCTACTGAGAGAGTCCTGGATTAGGGGGTGTCCGGATGGCCGGACTATGACCTTTGGTCGGACTCCTGGACTATGAAGATACAAGATTGAAGACTCCGTCCCGTGTCCGGATGGGACTTTCCTTGGCGTGGAAGGCAAGCTTGGCAATACGATATGAAGATCTCCTCCCATTGTAACCGACTCTGTGTAACCCTAGTCCTCTCCGGTGTCTATATAAACTGGAGAGTTTTAGTCCGTAGGACGAACAACAATCATACCATAGGCTAGATTCTAGGGTTTAGCCACTCCGATCTCGTGGTAGATCTACTCTTGTACTACCCATATCATCAATATTAATCAAGCAGGAGTAGGGTTTTACCTCCATCGAGAGGGCCCGAACCTGGGTAAAAACATCATGTCCCTTGTCTCCTGTTACCATCCACCTAGACGCACAGTTCGGGACCCCCTACCCGAGATCCACCGGTTTTGACACCGACACCCGTTACAAATTACCTTATCACAAAATTATCCGTTACCGATAATTTCTGTGCTTGCAGAGAATACCTTATTGAAAACCTCTTGTCATTTCCTTCTGCTCCTCGTTGGTTTCGACACTCTTACTTATCAAAGGGACTACAATAGATACCCTATATTTGTGGGTCATCAACCTCCTCCAGCCTCCACAGGCTACTGTTCATCCACCGTCGACATCCTCTAGCCTTCACCTGCGACTGTTCATCCACGGGCTCCTGTTCATCCAGCCTCCACCGCGCACTACTCCACCGACTACTGTTCAACCAGCCCTCTCCACGGGCTCCTGTTCAACCACCCCTCCACGGGCTACTATTCAACCAGCCTCCACCGGCTACTAGTCAACCAACCCTCCACTGGCTACTTTTCAACCTTCCCTCCACGGGGTCCTGTTCATCCAGCCCTCCACGGGGTCCTTGATACGTCTCCAATGTAGCTACTTTTCCAAACACTTTTGCCCTTGTTTTGGACCCTAATTTGCATGATTTGAATGGAACTAACCCGGACTGATACTGTTTTCAGCAGAACTGCCATGGTGTTATTTTTGTGCAGAAACAAAAGTTCTCGGAATGACCTGAAAATCCACGGAGATAACTTTTGGAAAATATAAAAAATACTGGCAAAAGATGAAGGCCAAGGGGCCCACACCCTGTCCACGAGGGTGGGGGCGCGCCCCTCCCCTAGGCGCGCCCCCTGTCTTGTGGGCCCCCTGATGCTCCACCGACCTCAACTCCAACTCCATATATTCCGTTTCACAGAGAAACAACTTAGAGAGGAAGTTTCATCACGTTTTACGATACGGAGCCACTGCCAAGCCCTAAAACCTCTCGTGAGGGCTGATCTAGAGTCTATTCGGGGCTCCGGAGAGGGGGATTCGCCATTGTCGTCATCATCAACCATCCTCCATCACCAATTTCATGATGCTCACCGCCGGGCATGAGTAATTCCATCATAGGCTTGCTGGACGGTGATGGGTAGGATGAGATTTACCATGTAATCAAGTTAGTTTTGTTAGGGTTTGATCCCTAGTATCCACTTTGTTCTGAGATTGATGTTGCTATGACTTTGCTATGCTTAATGCTTGTCACTAGGGCCCGAGTGCCATGATATAAGATCTGAACCTATTATGTTTTCATGAATATATGTGAGTTCTTGATCCTATCTTGCAAGTCTATAGTCACCTATTATTATGATCCGACAACCCCGAAGTGACAATAATCGGGATACTTCTCGGTGATGACCGTAGTTTGAGGAGGTCATGTATTCACTAAGTGCTAATGCTTTGGTCCGGTTCTCTATTGAAAGGAGGCCTTAATATCCCTTAGTTTCCATTAGGACCCCGCTGCCACGGGAGGGTAGGACAAAAGATGTCATGCAAGTTCTTTTCCATAAGCACGTATGACTATATTCGGAATACATGCCTACATTATATTGATGAATTGGAGCTAGTTCTGTGTCATCCTATGTTATAACTATTACATGAGGAATCACATCCGACATAATTATCCATCACTGATCCATTGCCTACGAGCTTTTCACATATTGTGCTTTGCTTATTTACTTTTCCGTTGCTACTGTTGCAATTACTACAAAACTGCTATCGTTACTTTTGCCACTGTTACCATTACTATCATACTACTTTGCTACTAAATACTTTGTTGCAGATACTAAGTTATCCAAGTGTGATTGAATTGACAACTCAACTGCTAATACTTAAGAATATTCTTTGGCTCCCCTTGTGTTGAATCAATAAATTTGGGTTGAATACTCTACCCTCGAAAGTTGTTGTGATCCCCTACACTTGTGGGTTATCAAGACTAATTTCTGGCACTGTTGCCGGGGAGCATAGCTCTATTCTTTGAGTCACTTGGGATTTATATCTGCTGATCACTATGAAGAACTTGAAAGATCAAAGAACTAAAATTTATCCCTCAACTACGAGGGGAGGTAAGGAACTGCCATCTAGCTCTGCATTTGATTCTCCTTCTGTTATGAGTAAGCTTGCGACACCTAAACCTGCTACTGCTAAGAATTCTGATATGTCGCATGTTATTGATGATGCCACTTCTGCTATGCATGATACTTATGATGAAACTACTTCTATGCTTGATGTGCCATTAGGTGAATATCTTGATGAACAAATTGCTAGGGTTAGAGAGAATGAAATAATTGAAAATGAAATCATTGATGAAAGCAATGATGAAGGTTCTCCCCCTAATTATGAATTGCTTGTTGTTCCTGAGGGTTATGTTATGGATGAAGAAACTGCTAGAGATTTTCTTGCTTGCAATGATAGATCAGATCTTAAGAAATTATTAGCTAAACTGAAACAAAAGACTCTGAATGTTATAATGAAACATGACCCTGCTTTTGCTAGTTCACCTATCTTTGTTATGGATAAGGGCTATGAATTCTCTGTTGATCCTGAGATTATTACATAAGTTGAATCCTATCCTTTCTATGGCACTGAATCTGAAACTGTTGTGGCACATCTTACCAAGTTGAATGATATAGCCACCCTGTTTACTAATGATGAGAAGTCTCGCTATTATTATATCCTTAAGATATTTCCGTTCTCATTAAAGGGTGATGCTAAAACTTGGTTTAATTCTCTTGATCCTGGTTGTGTGCGTAGTCCCCAGGATATGATTTATTACTTCTCTGCTAAATATTTCCCTGCTCATAAGAAACAAGCTGCCTTGCGGGAAATATATAATTTTGTGCAAATCAAAGAAGAGAGTCTCCCACAAGCTTGGGGGAGGCTTCTCCGATTACTTAATGCTTTGCCTGATCACCCTCTTAAGAAAAATGAAATACTTGATATCTTTTATAATGGACTAACCGATGCTTCCAAGGACTACTTGGATAGTTGTGCTGGTTGTGTTTTCAGGGAAAGAATAGTCGACCAAGCTGGATTACTATTAAATAATATGTTGACAAATGAAACTAATTGGACTCTTCCTGAGCCAATTCCTGAAGAAATTCTTGAACCAATTGAGCCAACTCCTGGGCCTATTCCTAAACCAACTCTGAAGAAGCGAGATGTTCTATTTCTCAGTCCTAAAGATATGCAAGAGGCAAAGAAATCAATGAAAGAAAAAGGTATTGAAGCTGAATATGTTAAGAATTTACCTCCTATTGAAGAACTACATGGTCTTAATATACCGCCTGCTGAAGAAACACATTGTCTTGATAACCCGACACAGGTAGTAAAGGTAAATTCTCTCTATAGATATGAAAAAGTTGAAATCATGTCTACTAAATTTGCTAGCCAGTGCTTAGATGAATTTGATGACTTTATGGATAAACAAGCAAATTTCAATGATTTTGTTAGTAGACAATTGAAAAATAATGCTTATATGATAGGGTGCTTGAGTGATTATATGTCTAGAGTTAAGGGTGAACTTAAACTCACTAGTAAACATGTTTCTATGGTCACCACTCAAGCTGAACAAGTACTTAAGGCTCAGAATGAATTGCTAGATGAATTAAATAATAAACATGATTTTGCTGTTAGAGTGGCTACTAGAACTGGTAAAATGACTTAGGAACCTTTGTATCCTGAAGGCCACCCTAAGAGAATTGAACAAGATTCTCAGAGTAATAATCTAGATGCTCCTAGTTCTTCTAAGAAGAAGAAAAAGAAAAATGATAGGACTTTGCATGCTTCTGGTGAACCTAATGTAGAAACACCTGAGAATCCTAATGATACTTCTATCTCTGATGCTGAAACACAATCCGGAGATGAACATGAACCTAAGGATAATGCTAATAATGATGTTCATGTAGATGCTCAACCTAGTAATAGCAATGATATAGAAATTGAACCTGCTGTTGATCTTGATAACCCACAATCAAGAAATCAACGTTATGATAAGAGAGACTTTGTTGCTAGGAAACATGGTAGGGAAAGAGAACCATGGGTTCAGAAACCCATGCCTTTTCCTCCTAAACCATCCAAGAAAAAGGATGATAAGGACTTTGAGCGCTTTGCTGAAATGATTAGACCTATTTTCTTATGTATGCGCTTAACTGATATGCTTAAAACAAACCCTTATGCTAAATACATGAAAGGTATCATTACTAATAAAAGGAAAATACCTGAAGCTAAAATCTCCACCATGCTCGCTAACTATACCTTTAAGGGTGGAATACCTAAGAAACTTGGTGATCCCGGAGTACCTACTATACCATGCTCCATTAAAAGAAATTATGTTAAAATTGCCTTATGTGATTTAGGAGCCGGTGTTAGTGTTATGCCTCTTTCCTTGTACCGTAGACTTGAATTAAGTAAGTTGACTCCTACTGAGATATCTTTGCAAATGGCTGACAAATCAACTGCTATACATGTCGGCATTTGTGAGGACGTGCCTGTTGTTGTTGCGAATGTAACTATCTTAACAGACTTTGTCATTCTTGATATTCCTGAGGACGACAGTATGTCAATTATCCTGGGTAGACCCTTTTTAAACACTACGGGTGTTGTTGTTGATTGCAACAAAGGCAATGTCACGTTTCATGTTAATGGAAATGAGCATACGGTACATTTTCCGAGGAAACAACCTCAAGTTCACAACATAAATTCTATTGGGAAAATTCCATCAATTATATTTGGAGGTTTTGAATTTCCTCTTCCTACTGCAAAGAAAAAGTATGATATTCTTATTATTGGGGTTGTTCATATCTCCGTTGAGGTAACCTAGTGTCACTTCGAAATTTCTCCGGTTTTATGTGATTCGGAATGAGTTTGTTAACAAGACTTGATCAACCTTGTTAGTGGATTCCTTTTGATGATCATGAGATGGATGAAACTAGAAGGCACAATCTTCTGTACTCTCTCTTTACTTTCTGTTACTTAGAATAAATAAAGCAAAAATATTTTTATTTTATCTGTTTTCTAAATTATCCACGCAATAAAAAATATCCCAAAAATAAAAGTGCCCCAAATGCCCTGCTAATTTAGTATGATTTTTTATGGAATATTTGAGGATTTTAGGCACTGAGAACACTGCAGGGGGCAAGCACCTGGCCACGAGGGTGGAGGGCACGCCCACACCCCCTGGGCGCGCCCCCCTGTCTCGTCGGCCCACAGTGGACCCCCTCCACTTATTCCTGCACCCACACACTTCTTCTTCCTCCCAAAAAAAATCCCCATCTAGCTCAAGCACGAGTTTCAACTCGTTTTGCTGCGCTTTTCGATCTCCTTGCTCAAAGCTCCATTCACAAAACTGCTTTGGGAGATTGTTGCTTGGTATGTGACTCCTCCAATGATCTAATTAGTTTCTGTTCTAGTGCTTTATTCATTGTGAATTCTTGCTGCCTTGGTGACCCTGTTCGTGAGCTTGCATGTTAAATTTATGAGGTCCCAAGTAATTCTAATGCATGATATAGGCTCTAGGCACTTATGGGAGTAGTTGCTATCAATCTTGTTCAGTTTGATTTACTTTTATTTTGAAGTTACTAAAAATTTCAGAATTTTCAGAAAAAGATGAAGAGGTTTCTCTTGAGGGGCTCTTGTAGCCAAGGCTCCAAGGATAAGCAAGCTAAGGAGAAAGAAAAGGCCAAGTATAATCTTCCTCGCATAGCGGAAGTAAGGCCTTGTGAGTGGCCATGTGATAATTTCTTGAGAACAGCCGGGATTTATGAAGACTTTTATTCTTTAGCGGAAAATGCTGGCCTCACCGACCGGATCGAACAGTATCTCTTACTTACCAATACTTTCGTGCAAAACTTTTATTATCATCCTAAGAATTCACCTCCTTTAGTATCTTTTCATTTATATGATGAGGCTAAGGAAATGTCATTACGTAATTTTTGCGCGGTTTGTAGAATACCCTTTGAGGGTAGCTTAGATGAACCACATCGTAAAGATGTGGAGGTTTTCATTGATACTATTACTGTAGGGGAACCAAAGAAGGGTTCCAATGCAAGAATCACTAGCATACACTTTCCTGTTTTACGCTACTTTGCCATATTTGCTAGTCGATGCTTAATTGGTCGTGGAAATAGTGGAAACTTCAATGTTCCTGATATTATTATTCTGCTTCATGCCTTATTCGGTGATAACACTTTTAGTATGGGTGTCGTTATTGCTAAATGGTTAAGCCTGAACCATACACAGGGCCCTATTTTTGGAGGTATCTATGTTGCACGCCTTGCTAAACACTTCGAGATACCTATTAGACATGATGAGGAAGAGGAGACATCTTTGCCTCTTACCTTTTTAGATTACAGGAGCATGGTAGCGCATGAGTTTATTGTTTACAATGATGATAAGATACTCCTGTATAATCTAAGATTTAATAAGAGACACAATGAGATTATTACCCTGCCTGCACCTTCTTTGTTTGATTTAATTGCAGGGCACTACCTTGTCTTGCCGGAAGCGGTGTACGCGTACCGAGGCCAGACATCAGCTCCAGAGCCTGAGCCGGAACCACCACTGGACCCATATCGTCCATCATCTTATCAGTGGGATCCGGAGGAATCGCCAGCCAGTGTCAGTACGAGGACACTCCTCAGTACACCGGGGAGAGTAGCCGCTATCCATGGGCACAGACCAACTTAGGCCAAAAGCCTAAGCTTGGGGGAGTACGTATTTCTCATTGACTTTACATTCATGTTCACACACTCATTCTAGTGTCGGTGCTCATACTCTTTCATTGTACTATCCATGCTAGTTTAAATTCTTTTTCTAGTTTTCTTCTTGTGTGTTTGATAAACTTTAAGAAAACCCAAAAAAAATAGTTAGTTTAATTTCCATGCCTGTAGTAGTCATAATTAAATAAGAACCCAAAAAGATTTCTCGTTCTTCTTTTTGCTTGTTGGGAGCATTCCCGTGTAAATAGTTTTATTTCTTTTCTTTCCTTTGGGGGTCAAGAGTAGAAGACCATAATGAAAATGCTTAGTGGCTCTCATATGCATGATTGATGATTTAACCAAGAGCCCATGTTACTTTGTCTTCTCTCTTGAAATGAATGCTTGCAGATTCCAGCTTAGTCCAATGCATGTGCACTCTTATTATTATACACATCGTTCGGTCGTGCAAGTGAAAGGCAATGATGACAATATATGATGGACTAATTGAGATGAGAAAAGCTGGTATGAACTCGACCTCTCTTGTTTTTGTAAATATGATGAGTTCATCGTTCCTGATTCGGCCTATTATGAAGTAGACATATTTGCAATGACATTTAAAGATTATAGTTGCTTATGCCATGCTTAATTAGCTATGAGTTATAATGGTTTACCTTGCGTGCCAACTTGCTATTAAAATGATTGTGATGTGGTATGATGAGATGGTATCCTCCTTTGAATAAATTAAGTGACTCGACTTGGCACATGTTCACGCATGTAGTTGAAACAAAATTAACATAGCCTTCATGATATTTATGTTCACGGTGGATTATATCCTACTCATTCTTGCACCTGGTGTAAATTAATTTTAATGCATGTTCATGACTGTTGTCGCTCTCTCAGTTGGTCGCTTCCCAGTCTTTTGCTAGCCTTCACTTGTACTAAGCGGGAATACTGCTTGTGCATCCAAACTCCATAAACCCCAAAATTATTCCATATGAGTCCACCATACCTTTTTATATGTGGTATCTACATGCCGTTCCAAGTAAATTTGTATGTGCCAAACTCCAAACCTTCAAATGAAATTATGTTTTGTATGCTCGAGCAGCTCATGTTTCAACTAGGGCTGTCTGTATCTTCCATGGTAGGTGGGTTATTCTCAAGAGGAGTGGACTCCGCTCCTCATTCACGAGAAAATGGCTGGTAACCGGGATGCCCAGTCCCATGATCAAAAAGATCAAAGAAAACCAAAATAATTAAACAAAACTCCCCCAGGATTGTTGTTAGTTGGAGGCACTCGTTGTTTCGAGCAAGCCATGGATTGATGTTTGTTGGTGGTGGGGGAGTATAAACTTTACCATTCTGTTTGGGAATCGCCTATAATGCATGTAGAATGGAAGATATCGCCATCTCATAGTTGTTGCGTTGACAGTGAAAGCAAGCCGCTCAAAATGTTATTTATCTCTCTATTTTAAAACTGAGCTCTGGCACCTCTACAAATCCCTGCTTCCCTCTGCGAAGGGCCTATCTATTTACTTTTATGTTGAGTCATCACCCTCTTATTAAAAAGCACCCGCTGGAGACCACATTGTCATTTGTATGCATTACTATTAGTTTATATTGGGTATGACTTGAATGGATCTCTTTTACCATGATTACAATGTTTAGTCAGTCCTTGATCTTTAAAGGTGCTCTGCATTTATGTTTTGCGGTCTCAGAAAGGGCTAGTGAGATACCATTTTGTTATATCATATTATGATTGTTTTGAGAAAGTGTAGTCACCCGAGTTTTATTATTATTGCTCGCTAGCTGATTATGCCATTGATATGAGTAAACATGAGACCTGAGTGTTATTGTGCATATGGTTAGTTCATGATCTTTGCTGAAAACTTGAATGCTGGCTTTACATATTTACAACAACAAGAGCAAACCAAGTTTGTAAAAGTTTTTCTTTATCACTTTCAGTTTGTCAACTGAATTGCTTGAGGACAAGCAAAGGTTTAAGCTTGGCGGAGTTCATACGTCTCCAACGTATCTACTTTTCAAAACACTTTTGCCCTTGTTTTGGACCCTAATTTGCATGATTTGAATGGAACTAACCCGGACTAACGCTGTTTTCAGCAGAACTGCGATGGTGTTATTTTTGTGCAGAAACAAAAGTTCTCGGAATGACCTGAAAATCCACGGAGATAACTTTTGGAAAATATAAAAAATACTGGCAAAATATGAAGGCCAGGGGGCCCACTCCCTGTCCACAAGGGTGGGGGGCGCGCCCCCTCCCCCTGGGCGCACCCCCCTGTCTTATGGGCCCCCTGATACTCCGCCGACCTCAACTCCAACTCCATATATTCAGTTTCGCGGAGGAAAAAATCCGAGAGGAAGTTTCATCGTGTTTACGATATGGAGCCGCCGCCAAGCCCTAAAACCTCTCGGGAGGGCTGATCTGGAGTCTGTTCGGGGCTCCGGAGAGGGGGATTCATCGCCATCATCATCATCAACCATCCTCCATCACCAATTTCATGATGCTCACCGCCGTGCGTGAGTAATTCCATCGTAGGCTTGCTGGACGGTGATGGGTTGGATGAGATTTACCATGTAATCAAGTTACTTTTGTTAGGGTTTGATCCCTAGTATCCACTATGTTCTGAGATTGATGTTGCTATGACTTTGCTATGCTTAATGCTTGTCACTAGGGCCCGAGTGCCATGATTTCAGATCTGAACCTATTATGTTTTCATGAATATATGTGAGTTCTTGATCCTATCTTGCAAGTCTATAGTCACCTATTATGTGTTATGATCCGACAACCCCGAAGTGACAATAATCAGGATACTTCGCGGTGATGACCGTAGTTTGAGGAGTTCATGTATTCACTAATTGCTAAAGCTTTGGTCCGGTTCTCTATTAAAAGGAGGCCTTAATATCCCTTAGTTTCCATTAGGACCCCGCTGCCACGGGAGCGTAGGACAAAAGATGTCGTGCAAGTTCTTTTCCATAAGCACGTATGACTATATTCGGAATACATGCCTACATTACATTGATGAACTGGAGCTAGTTTTGTGTCACCCTATGTTATAACTATTAGATGAGGAATCGCATCCGACATAATTATCCATCACTGATCCATTGCCTACAAGATTTTCACATATTGTGCTTCGCTTATTTACTTTTCCGTTGCTACTATTACAATTACTACAAAATGGCTACCATTACTTTTGCCACTGTTACCATTACTATCATACTACTTTGCTACTAAATACTTTGCTGCAGATACTAAGTTATCCAAGTGTGGTTGAATTGAAAACTCAACTGCTAATACTTAAGAATATTCTTTGGCTCCCCTTGTGTCGAATCAATAAATTTGGGTTGAATACTCTACCCTCAAAAGTTGTTGTGATCCCCTACACTTGTGGGTTAGTTGTCCTATTCATCCACGCCCAACCGGCTCGATCGACTGGGGTCCTGTTCATCTAGCGGCAACACCACGGGGTCATGTTCATCCAACCCCCACCGGGAACTATTCATCCAACCCCCACAGCAACGCTCATTGTTCATCCAAAGGTAGCATGGATTGGCTTCAGTTAGCAGCAGTAGCGAAGGAATCGCTCGATCGCTCGAGTTTAGTAATGCATAGCCTGCTGTGCAATCTCTTGGGTTCAGTTAGGCGACGCCTCGCTTGGGTTCAGTTAGAGCCCAATGCCTCGCACCCACGTGTGTACTGTACGACAGAAACGTGCATCGCTTTGCCCCCGACCACCCACCTTAACCGGGAACTCCCTGATATTTTCCTCGCCCTCGCTTCTACCACGGTTTTTTCCATCATGGACGGCCCAAAGAATGTCATGAAGCTGCGTCTCCGGCCCGCCCAGGATGAAAAGCCCATTTTCTGTCATGAATTTTTGTCATAGAAGTAGGATCCCACCACATCTAAGATGATACCGAGTATTGTCACAATTATCGTCATAGAAGTGTCATAAGTATACCAGGTTTTTGTATTTAATAGACAATCTCTTAGCCGTGTGCGGTGTCGGTGTCAAAACCGGCGGATCTTGGGTAGGCGGTCCCGATCTGTGCGTCTTAGGTTGATGGTAATAGGAAGCAAGGGACACAATGTTTACCCAGGTTCGGGCCCTCTCGATGGAGGTAAAACCCTACTTCCTGCTTGATTAATATTGAAGATATGAGTAGTACAAGAGTAGATCTACCACGAGATCATAGAGGCTAAACCCTAAGAGCTAGCCTATGATGGTATGATTGGAATTGTGATCGCCCTTCTAAGGACCATCCTCTCCGGTTTATATAGACATCGGAGAGGGCTAGGGTTTACATGGAGTCAGTTACAAGGAAGGAAATATAATATCCGGATTGCCAAGCTTGTCTTCCACGCAAAGGAGAGTCCCATCCGGACACGAGCCGAAGTCTTGAGTCTTGTATCTTCATGCTTCAATAGTCCGGACGATTTATATAGTCCGGCTATCCGGATACCCCCTAATCCAGGACTCCCTCAGTAGCCCCTGAACCAGGCTTCAATGACGATGAGTCCGGCGCACAGTCTTGTCTTCGGCATTGCAAGGCGGGTTCTTTCTCCGAATACTCCAAGGTTATTATCGAACACATAGGCCGTGTCCGGATCTGCAAAATGATCTTCACATACCATCGTAGAGAGAATGATACTTCAGCTGACAACTTTTTAAACGACGTGACATGTCCTTACGGTCGGGTCATTATTCGAACCGTTTTCCCACAACCAGCCACAACACGTATTGCGAGGCGGTTTCCTTGACACGTCTTGTCAAAGCAAAGATCGTGTCCCCTGATCACGGGATTCTCATCAATACGGGTGTGGGTAATCCCCCCGTGCCATCAATCGTGGCGCTTGGGAAGTAAGCGATTCTCAACAGGCTAGTGGGGAGGTGCACTGCTTTCGTCGCCTCTATAAAGGGATAAGAGTTCCCCATTCTTACCCACGCCTTCTTCCTCCTTTGCCCACTCTTGCCTCCTCGAGCTCCAGCACCCTAGTCCAAGTCTTCTCCGCACAGTTAAACATGTCTGGAGCAGGAGGTAAATGGGTGGCTTCCATCGTGAAGGAGAAGAATATCGCAAGTCTTCGGGCGGCCGGATACTTGGCCACAGACATAGCGCACCGGCTACCAGACGACAGGCAGGTCTTTCCAACTCTAGGACCCCACAAGAGGGTCGTGTTTCTTGCACACTTTGTCCGTGGACTGGGGTTTCCACTCCACCCCTTCGTCCGCGGGCTCATGTTCTACTACGGGCTAGATTTCCATGCTCTAGCCCCGAACTTCGTCCTCAACATCTCGGTGTTCATCGTCGTATGCGAGGCTTTCCTCCGCATCAAGCCTCATTTCGGCTTGTGGCTGCAAATCTTCTGCGTGAAGCCAAAGATCGTGAGCGTCCAGCAAGCGTAGTGCGGAGGAGCCATGGTGGGCAAGATGCCTACCGTCACCTGGCTTGAAGGCTCCTTTGCAGAAACCGTGAAGGGTGGTAGTCGGGGTGGTTCTACATCTGCGACGCCGACTGGGCGGCGGCCCCCGAGTTCCGATCCGGAACCCCCATGCGGCTCACCTCCTGGGAACAGAAGGGCCTGTCCTGGGGCGAACCTACAGAGCTGACCGGACTCATAAACTGCATCAAGGGCATGAAGGACAGGAACATCAAGCTTTTCAACGTGATCCAGGTCATGCTCGTTCGCCGGATTCTGCCGTGCCAAAGGCGGGCATTCAATCTGTGGGAGTTCGTCCCGGCCGAACACCAGACGCTCCAGAGGCTCTATGGCATGAAGCACAAAAACGCGTGGAAGGCGTTGTTCAAGGCCTCTGAAGTACCTCCTCTCATATCCAAGGACCGTGGGCTCCATGCCGCGCGGCATCCTATTCAGGTGAGTTCTCAGGCTGCCACCGGATTCGGTTCTTCCCAATATATTCATGGGAGAGCCTTAAGTAATTGTGCATATTTGCTCAGGATTATGTGGGGACAGTGGAGCAGATTGACTGTCCAGCTCTGTTGCCCGAAAGTCCAGCTAATGCTCTCCTGACGGAGTTGCTGGTCCCGGCGCCCTACAAGGGACCGGAGAAGAAGGCCGATAAGAAGGCCCCGGGGATCCGAAAGGGTCTCCGGCGTAAGGTTGCGCCAGAAGCCTCATCCGAAGATGACGAGGCACACTCCTCCCCCGAAGGGGAAGGAGAAGAAGAAGAGGAGGACACCCCATCCGGAAAGGACGGGGGGCCTGAGAGGGCGGACCAGGGGACCAGGAGAGGCCCCCGGTGCAAGGCCGTCATACCCTCGTCGTCCGATGACGACGAGGTAGATTCCTCCCGCGGAGGCGGGGGGAAACAAGAAGAAACTCCACCTCCCCGTATTGGGGGGGGAGAGGAAGGCCGCCCCGGTGGGGGACACTGGGATGTCCAAGAAGGGAAAGGTGTCCCTTCCGGACTACTCCGCCCCCGCCGCCGATAGCGAGGAGGGGTGGCTGCCCAGGAAGAAGCCCCTAGTGCGATCGTAAGTATCCGCACTCCATCGTAATTTTGCTTCATAGTTTTGTTATAACGCCGAACTTGTATGCAGTCCAGCCAGGGCCCATCCTGAGGTGTCGTCTTCGGACGGGTCCTTGAGTGATTCGGTGATGAACTCGCTTTCGACGGCCACTACCTCTCAGCCTGCGGACGACACGGAGGTGTTTTCCCAAAGACTCCTAGAGCGGGGATATGTGGATCTGGAGGCGCCCCAAGGCGACATTCCAAATGTCGGACACGCGGGGTTCAAGATCCCCGCGGACCATGTTGGTGAGAGCCGCCGTAAGCCGGACTCTCAGCCGTACACTATTCCGGAGCCTTCAATGGTTCCGGACTTAGGCGGACAGCCCCTCGTTAAGGAGGGCGAGCCGTCTGCGCCGAGGACTTCCGCTACGCCCGAGGCGCCGGATTGTCTGCTGGAAGCGCTTCGGGGCGCTTCCATGGATGAAGATCACCGTACTCTTATGAGTGCGGTGATTCAGAAGGTTTTGTCCGCCAAGAGCGGACTAACCGAAGCTTGCACCAGCCTCCTAACAGGCTTTGAGGTAAGCAATAAAAATGTATGAAATTACCACCCGGTAGGTAGTAGCCCCTGATACTCTGTTTGGTGTTCGGAAGGAAAAACCAAACGGAGGGTCAATTATAATCCGCAGGAGTTTAACAATAAGTTTGAATGTGAATAAGCAGGTTGTGCTGCTTGCCGCTGCGGTCCGTACGGCCGAGATCGCTGGATTGAAACAGGACCTGGATAAGGCGCAAGGAGAGCTCGACCTCACAAGGAGGCAGCACGAAGAGAGCAAAGGTGAATGATTCCCCTCTCTTATATAATGAATGGTAGATAAAATTTGATTATGCTAATGATGAAGCGTCGTGATTTGGCAACAGAGGCCACCACCGAAGTGGCGTCTCTCAAGAAAGCGTTGTCCGAGGCCGAACACAAGGCGGCCTTGGAACGCAAGGAGTGCAAAAAGCAAGAAGCCCGCGTGGGCGAGGTACAAGAAGAGCTCCAGGAGCTCGGCAAAAGGTTCCAGTCCGTGGAGCATGAGCTTAAGGCGAAAGAGGCCGAGCTTGTGAAGGCCCTTGTAGGTATAAAAGACGCCAAGGCCGAAGCCGAGAAGGCACAACAGGAAATCCAGGAGGCCAAAAAGATAACGGTGGGTAAGAAATTCTTTATGCAAAACAAACATGTGGAGGAGGCGTTTATTTTACTTACCCGAGTCCAGATCTCTCCAGGGGCATTCGCAGATCTGCCACGCAGTGTATCAGATGCTACGGAGTTCTACCGTGCCCAGGAGGGGAGCTCAACGGAGAAGCTGTTCTGGTCCCAGTATGCTGGGGCCGAACATTCAACGCCTCTGAGTGACCAACTGAAGCAGTTGGTCGAACTCCACAAGGCAGCCGAAGTGGCTATGAAGGATTTCATAGTTCGGATGTGGCCTGGTGAGCCCCTGCCCACTAGCTACTTCGGCCTGACCAAGCGGATGGTGAATGCCTGTCCGCGACTGGAAGTCATCAAGCGATCCGTTTGCATTGAGGGTGCCCGCCGGGCCTTTGCCCGTGCGAAGGTGCATTGGGGCAAGCTGGATGCGGAGAAGCTGGTGAAGGACGGGCCGCCAGAGGACAAGCCGCATCGCATTCCGGAGAAGTATTATGATGGCGTTATGAAGGGTGCTCGCCTCGTGGCCAATGAATGTACCAAGGACATAACTTTTGAATGAATTCACTTCTGTCATGTTTGTAATTTAAAGACGAAGTTACTTGCGCTATGTAGCACTTTTGTTATTTAAAATATTACCTTCCGTGCGGCTGTCTATAAAATTCTGAAAGTAGGCCAGTCGTCGGCTTCCGCCCCCATGCAACTAGTACTAGGGTGTTCATGGAAAACCTGGACACTCTTTATCCAAATGTTTTGATCCCTTAAGGATAGGGACGAAGCTAGAAAAAAAGTTCAATGGGGTCATGTCTATGACAGTGGGGTCATTTTCTATTAATGAATAGTGATTAGTACTTAATTTCTCAAGGATTTGCATATTTCATTGGGGTCAATTGACCCCAATCCTTACAAGGCAGCTCCGTCCCTGCTCAAGGATGTGTCCGACGCAGCAAACAAGGCAATCGGACTATGCGGCTTTATAACCTTCACTTAGCCATAGAAGTCTACAATTTTAAATTTCGGCAAAGCCCCTAGAATCCGGAAGGCCGAATTGGGGCGCTATATACGCCTAGATCAGACGAAGCCGAATTATCGCCTAAAGCGGAAAAATCTTTAAGGATTTTAAGACCTCTCGAATAGCGACCAGCTCTCGCCACATCATGCCTGTCAGTTTTCGGCTTTCTCTACTGAGGTGCTCGTCCGGAAGAACCGGGGCACAATCGCAGTAGTTCTCCCTGCGCTACCTTAGCCGATATAACGGAATGTAAGGCACCAAAACAAGGGAGCTGGGCTATCCCAACTATAGACCCAAGAAAACTCGGAGCTAATGCATATAATGCTATAAGTTCGGGGTGCCGCACTGTTGAAAGTGTTTGGACTTGTCTTGTCGTATTATGGGGCGCCATAAGAAGCCCCTGGCAAACTGAACGTACCAAAGTGTACGGATGTAATATCAAATAGACATTTGTAAGAAAAAATGCTCAAATAAGAATAATAAGATGACGCTATATATGATCTCCCATTGATGAATAATATGTTTAGGCGTATGTTTACAATGAATGCATTAAGCGGAGATAAATAGGATTATTTGACATATCCTATCCGGGGGCAGGCTACGTACGGATAGATAAAGCAGGTATAACGATCGTAAATAGATTCCACCTGGGTGTTTCCTTCTGTGCGCAAAGCCTGTTGCCTCCTTGGTTTCCTCTCCTATGTAAGCCCGACAATCCGGCTCTTCTGAAGAGGCCGCGCTAAAGCAATATCCTGAAAGGTAAAAGAAAAGGTTATGAAGTGTGTGGCGGCGACACCACACTGTTGACTGAGCCACTGCTGCGCCTCCGCGTGTGCCCATGGTATTTTAAGTGTGTAATTGTGTACGCGTGGCACGAATGCTACTTTGATGGGGTTTGAGTGGAGGCCAGATTGCTAGTCATGCTCTTGGCGTGCCTGGTGATCCTGTTGCGGGGTGCTCCGACCTTGCTTGACGGTGCTTGAGGTTGTCGTCGCCGGATTGGTGGTTTGTTGGAGGAGGCCGCATTGTACTTCTACCGCAAGGGTTGCAGTATGCTCTTCTGTATGGAGAGAGCGGTCCATGTTTTCGTTGACTGTTATGACCCCACGCGGACCTGGCATCTTGAGCTTGAGGTATGCATAGTGTGGTACCGCATTGAATCTAGCGAATGCAGTTCGTCCGAGCAGTGCATGGTATCCACTACGGAAAGGGACGATATCAAAGATTAACTCTTCGCTTCGGAAGTTATCCGGAGATCCGAAGACCACTTCCAATGTTATAGAGCCCGTGCAACGGGCCTCTACTCCAGGAATTACACCTTTAAAGGTGGTTTTGGTGGGCTTAATCCTTGAAGTATCGATGCCCATTTTGCACAATGTGTCCTGGTAAAGCAGGTTCAGGCTGCTGCCTCCGTCCATGAGGACTCTTGTGAGGTGAAATCCGTCTATGATTGGGTCTAGAACCAATGCGGCCGAGCCACCATGACGAATGCTAGTAGGATGATCCCTACGATCAAAGGTGATCGGACAAGCTGACCATGGGTTGAATTTGGGGAGGACTGGCTCCATCGCGTAGACGTCCCGTAGTGCTCGCTTCCGTTCCCGCTTGGGGATGTGAGTGTCATAGATCATGTTGACCGTTTTCACCTTGGGGGGGGGGGGGATTTCTTCTATCCCCCCATGTTCGGATGCCGGGGCTCCTCGTCATCTTCGCTGTGTAGCCCCTTGTCCTTGTTTTCGGCGTTTATTTTGCCGGCCTATTTAAATACCCAGTAGTCTCTATTGGTGTGGTTGGCTGGCTTGTCCGGGGTGCCATGAATTTGGCATGAGCGCTCCAGTATACGGTCTAGACTGGATGGTCCCTGATTGTTTCTTTTGAATGGCTTCTTCCGCTCACCGGATTTGGATCCGCTGAATCCGGCATTGACCGCCGTGTCTTCGATGTTGTCGTCGTTGTTCCGTCGCTTGTGTCTGTTGCGCCGTATCTTGCCATTATTGTCACGGACATCTGAAGTGCCAGAATGTGGCGTAGTGCTTCTATGAGCCAACCAGCTGTCCTCGCCCGCGCAAAAGCAGGTCATTAGTGTCGTGAGAGCTGCCATAGACTTGGGTTTCTCCTGGCCGAGGTGTCGGGCAAGCCACTCGTCACGGATATTATGCTTGAAGGCCGCCAGGGCTTCGGCGTCCGGATAGTCAACTATTTGGTTCTTTTTAGTTGGGAACCGAGTCAAGAATTTCCTGGCGGATTCTCTGGGCTGTTGAGCAATGTGGCTCAAGTCATCGGCATCCGGAGGTCGCACATATGTGCCTTGGAAGTTGTCAAGAAATGCGTCTTCCAGGTTTTCCCAACTGCCAATGGAATTTGCGGGCAGGCTATTTAGACAGTGTCGGGCGGGTCCTTTGAGCTTAAGGGGAAGATACTTGATGGCATGTAGATCGTCTCCGCGGGCCATGTGGATGTGGAGAAGGAAATCTTAGATCCATACCGCGGGGTCTGTTGTGCCATCGTGTGATTCGATGTTTACGGGTTTGAACCCTTCTGGGAATTCATGATACATCACTTCATTGGTGAAGCAAAGGGGGTGTGCGGCGCCTCTGTGTCGGGCTATGTCACGACGCAGTCCGGCTGTGTCTGACTGGTTATGTTCGGCCCGGCCGGATTTAGTGTATCTGGTATGATGGTCATCGTCTTGTGCTGTGGCGCGCCCCCGTGATCCGTAGATCAATCTTGGTTGTCCTGCGGTGTTATCCAGTCTATCGCGCAGGTCCTGAGTATTGCCCCGGGCCGTAGTAAACTGGCGCGAGGGTGCTGGCTGGTATTCGGGCTGATATGCCGTTTTATCCCGACCTCGAGGCAGCCAGTCAGCCGTGTGGCGCTCGAGTCCATATTCCTCGGCTGCCAGGATTTCTGTCCATCTATCTGTGAGCAGGTCTTGATCAGCTTGAAGCTGCTACTGCTTCTTCTTCAGGATTCTCGCAGTGGCAATAAGCCGGTGCTTGAAGCGCTCCTGCTCCGCGGGGTCTTCGGGCACGCCGAACTCATCGTCGCCGAGGCTAATCTCGTCTTCGGAGGAGGGCATGTAGTTGTCCTCCTCCGGATACCCGTCCGTCGCCTGTTCGTCTGGGCTGTCCTGCCCATCTTCCTGCTCGGCTTGCTCGAAGGCGGGCTGATCGGGGTTGTATTCATCATAGGCACCATCCGGATTGTTTTCGTCTCCGCTGCCGGTATTGCCTTGGCAGGGCTTGGAGCGGCGCTGGCGACGCCCATGCTTTGCTTTCTTCTTGAAGGGCTTATCCTCTGTTGCCGCAGCGCCATTGGTTTCTTTTGGAGTGTCGACCATGTATATATCATATGAAGAGGTGGCTGTCCACCGCCCTGTGGGCGGTGGCTCTTGTGTGTCTCCTGCATCGTCATCCATACCGTCGATGTCTTCGGAGTCAAAGTCCAGCACGTCGGTTAAATCATCGACCGTGGCAATGAAGTGGGTGGTGGGTGGGCAGCGAATTCCTTCGTCGCCTGCTTCCCACTCAAGCCGGACATAGTTCGGCCCAGAGCCTCCTGACAAAGAGAGAGACTTTAATGAGTTTAGTATGTCGCCAAAGGGAGAGTGCTGAAAGATGTCCGCACCGGTAACTTCATCATCATCACCGTCGCCACGCCGCCGTGCTGGCGGAACTCTCCCTCGTCCTCAACTGGATCAAGAGCATGAGGTACTTCATCGTGCTGACCGTGTGTTGAACACGGAGGTGCCATACATTCGGTACTTGGATTAGTTGGATCGTGAAGACGTTCGACTACATCAATCGCATTACTAAACGCTTACGCTTTCGGTCTATGAGGGTACATGGACACACTCTCCCATCTCGTTACTATGCGTCTCCTAGATAGATCTTGCGTGATCGTAGGAATTTTTTTGAATTACTACGTTCCCCAACAGTGGCATCAGAGCCAGGTCTATGCGTAGATGATATATGCACGAGTAGAACACAAAGAGTTGTGGGTGATAATAGTCATACCACTTACCACCAACGTCTTACTTTGATTCGGCGGTATTGTTGGATGAAGCGGCCTAGAATGACATTACATGACTGCATTCATGAGACTAGTTCTATCGACGTGCTTCGCACACAAGTGGCTGGCGGTGTCTGTTTCCCAACTTTAGTTGAATCGAGTTTGACTGCGGCTGGTCCTTGTTAAAGGGTAAAACAACACACTTGACGAAAAATCATTATGGTTTTGATGCGTAGGTAAGAATGATTCTTGCTAGAAGCCCGTAGCAACCACGTAAAACTTGCAACAACAAAGTAGAGGACATCTAACTTGTTTTTGCCGGGCTTGTTGTGATTTGATATGCTCAAGACATGATGAGATATAAATTGTTGTATGCGACGATCATGTTTTGTAACAGAGTTATCGGCAACTGGCAGGAGCCATATGGTTGTTGCTTTATTGTATGACATGCAATCGCCATGTAATTGCTTTACTTTATCACTAAGCGGTAGGGATAGTCATAGTAGCAATCATTGGCGAAACGATACTGATGCTATGATGGATATCAAGGTGTCAAGCCGGTGATGATGGAGATCATGACGATGCTTCGGTGATGGAGATCATGAGCACAAGATGATGATGGCCATATCATGTCACATATTTTGATTGCACGTGATGTTTATCTTTTATGCATCTTATTTTGCTTAGTACGGCAGTAGCATTATAAGATGATCCCTCACTAAATTCCAAGGTATAAGTGTTCTCCTTGAGTGTGATAAGGTCTACGTTCACATATAACAGGCGCAAGCCAGTTTTGCACGTGCAGAATACTCGGGTTAAACTTGACAAGCCTAGCATATGCAGATATGGCCTCAGAACACTGAGACTGAAAGGTCAAACGTGAATCATATAGTAGATATGATCAACATAGTGATGTTCACCATTGAAAACTACTCCATCTCACGTGATGATCAGACATGGTTTAGTTGATTTGGATCACGTGACCATTTAGATGACTAGAGGGATGTCTATCTAAGTGGGAGTTCTTAAATAATATGATTAATTGAACTTTAATTTATCATGAACTTTGTCCTGATAGTTTTTGCAAATCTATGTTGTTGTAGATTAATGTCCTGTGCTACCATTCCCTTGAATTTTAATGCGTTCCTAGAGAAAGCTAAGTTGAAAGATGATGTTAGCTATTACACGGACATGGTCCACAACTTGAGGATTATCCTCATTGCTACACAGAAGAATTACGTCCTTGAAGCACCACTAGGTGCAAGGCCTGCTGCAGGAGCAACTGCAGACGTTATGAACGTCTGGCATAGCAAAGCTGATGACTACTCGATAGTTCAGTGTGCCATGCTTTACAGCTTAGAATCGGGACTTCAAAGAAGTTTTGAACGTCATGGAGCATATGAGATGTTCCAAGAGTTGAAGTTAACATTTCAAGCAAATGCCCGAGTTGAGAGATATGAAGTCTCCAACAAGTACCACTACTAGGAAAAGGCATGCTAGTGCCGCACCAGTTTTGCCTACTAATGGCGCACTACTGGTGCGCCACTAGCACCACGCCATTAGAATTAAATACTAATGGTGCACCACTTAGTGCGCCATTAGTATGCCTAGAGGTGCACCATTACTATCTGACTTAGTAATGGCGCACCACATAGAAGTGCGCCATTAGTAACAATTTTTTTTCAAATTTTTTTTAAAAACAAATTCATTTTTTTTTAATTTTTTCGTTTTTTTCTTAATCTCAGGTCACTAAGGCTTAATCTTGGGTCAATATGCTTAATCTCAGGTCAAATCACACTCCATGGTCAAACTTCCTGAAAGGTCACCCATCCTCACACTACTCCATCCCAAGCATGCTTAACTTCAGAGTTCTATCCAACCCCAACACCAACTCACTTCACAGGCACTTGTTGATATATCTAGCATATCAATCCTATTAAATCTTGTTGATGTTTAGGACTTTGTTCATGTTCATGAGTGTGACGAAATTTTGAAAAAATATTTCAAACTTCCGTTCATATTACGTATCATATTTTGGAAAAAATATCCTGAAAAAAATTCGAAACTAATTTTTTTTCTGTTACTAGTGGCGCACCAAGCAATCGGTGCGCCACTAGTAAGTTTGAAATTTTTTGAATTTTTTTGCCTCCAGATCTTAAAAGCCCCGTAACTTTTTTTCTGTTAGGTTTTTGAGGATTTTGAAAATGTTTAACGGGGTTCCCCCTGATGACCCACAAGTGTAGGGGATCGCAACAGCTTTCGAGGGTAAAGTATTCAACCCAAATTTATTGATTCGACACAAGGGGAGCCAAAGAATATTCTTGAGTATTAGCAGTTCAGTTGTCAATTCAACCACACCTGGATAACTTAGTATCTACAGCAAAGTATTTAGTAGCAAAGTAGTATGATAGTAATTGTAGCGGTGGTAAAAGGTAAAGATAGTAATATCAATATTTTTGGTGTTTTGTAGTAATTGTAACAGCAGCAACGGAAAAGTAAATAAGCGAAGCACAATATGTGAAAAGCTCGTAGGCTATGGATCAGCAATGGATAATTATGCCGGATGCGATTCCTCATGTAATAGTTATAACATAGGGTGACACAGATATGGTTCCAATTCATCAATGTAATGTAGGCATGTATTCCGTAAATAGTCATACGTGCTTATGGAAAAGAACTTGCATGACATGTTTTGTCCTACCCTCCCGTGGCAGCGGGGTCCTAGTGGAAACTAAGGGATATTAAGGCCTCCTTTTAATAGAGAACTAGACCAAAGCATTAACACATGGTGAATACATGAACTCCTCAAACTACGGTCATCACCGAGAAGTATCCCGATTATTGTCACTTCGGGGTTGTCGGATCATAACACATAATAGGTGACTATAGACTTGCAAGATAGGATCAAGAACACACATATATTCATGAAAACATAATAGGTTCAGATCTGAAATCATGGCACTCGGTCCCTAGTGACAAGCATTAAGCATAGCAAAGTCATAGCAACATCAATCTCAGAACATAGTGGATACTAGGGATCAAACCCTAACAAAAATAACTTGACTACATGGTAAATCTCATCCAAGCCATCACCGTCCAGCAAGCCTAAAATGGAATTACTCACGCACGGAGGTGAGCATCATGAGATTGGTGATGGAGGATGGTTGATGAGGACGACGGCGACTCCGTGTCGTAAAACAAGATGAAACTTTCTCTCTGATTTTTTTCTCCCCGAGAGGGAAGATATAGAGTTGGAGTTGAGGTCGGTGGAGGTCCAGGGGGCCCACGAGATAGGGGGGCGCGCCCTATAGGGGGGGGCTGTCTCGTGGATAGGCCCTGGGCCCCCTGGTGTATTTCTTTCACAAAGAAATTCTTATTAATTCCAAAAAGTGCCTCCGTGGATTTGCAGGTCATTCCGAGAACTTTTCTTTTCTACACATAAAACAACATCATAGCAGTTCTGCTGAAAACAGCGTCAGTCCGGGTTAGTTTCATTCAAATCATGCAAGTTAGAGTTCAAAACAAGGGCAAAAGTGTTTGGAAAAGTAGATACGTTGGAGACGTATCAACTCCCCCAAGCTTAAACCTTTGCTTGTCCTCAAGCAATTCAGTTGATAAATTGAAAGTGATAAAGAAAAAATTTAACAAACTCTGTTTGCTCTTGTTGTTGTAAACATGAAAAGCCAGCATTCAAGTTTCAGCAATATTATAAACTAACCATACTCACAATAACACTTAGGTCTCACAATTACTCATATCAATAACATAATCAGCTAGCGAGCCATAATAATAAAACTCGGATGACAACACTTTCTTAAAATAATCATAACATGATATAACAAAATGGTATCTCGCTAGCCCTTTCTGAGATCGCAAAACATAAATGCAGAGCACCTTTAAAGATCAAGGACTGACTAAACATTGTAATTCTTGGTAAAAGAGATCCAGTCAAGTCATACCCAATATAAACCAATAATAATGAATGCAAATGACAGTGTGCTCTCCAGCGGGTGCTTTCTAATAAGAAGGTGATGACTCAACATAAAAGTAAATAGATAGGCCCTTTGTAGAGGGAAGCAGAGATTTGTAGAGGTGGCAGAGCTCGATTTTAAAATAGAGATTGAATAACATTTTGAGCGGCATACTTTCACGGTCAACGCAACAACTATGAGATGGTTGTATCTTCCATACTACATGCATTATAGACAGTTCCACGCAGAATGGTAAAGGTTTATACTCCCCCAACCACCAACAAGCATCAATCCATGGCTTGCTCGAAACAACGAGTGTCTCCAACTAACAATAGCCCTGGGGGAGTTTTGTTTAATTATTTTGATTTGCTTTGATCTTTTTGGATCATGGGACTGGGCATCCCAGTTACCGGCCCTTTCTCGTGAATGAGGAGCGGAGTCCACTCCTCTGAGAATAACCCACCTAGCATGGAAGATATAGGCAGCCCTAGTGGAAACATGAGCGGCTAGAGCATACAAAACAGAATTTTTTGAAGGTTTAGAGTTTGGCACATACAAATTTACTTGGAACGGCAGGTATATACCGCATATAGGAAGGTATAGTGGACTCATATGGAACAACTTTGGGGTTTAAGGAGTTTGGATGCACAAGCAGTATTCCCACTTAGTACAGGTGAAGGCTAGCAAAAGACTGGGAAGCGGCCAACTGAGAGAGCGACAACAGTCATAAACATGCATTAAAACTAATTCACACCGAGTACAAACATGAGTAGGATATAATCCACCATGAACATAAATATCGTGATGGCTATGTTGATTTTGTTTCAACTACATGCGTGAACATGTGCCAAGTCGAGTCACTCAATTCATTCAAAGGAGGATACCATCCCATCATACCACATCATAATCATTCTAAAAGCATGTTGGCATGCAAGGTAAACCATTATAACTCAAAGCTAATCAAGCATGGCACAAGCAACTATAATCTCTAAATGTCATTGCAAATATGTTTACTTCATAATAAGCTAAATCAGGAACGATGAACTCATCATATTTACAAAAACAAGAGAGGTCGAGTTCATACCAGCTTTTCTCATCTCAATAAGTCCATCATATATCGTCATTATTGCCTTTCACTCGCACGACCGAACGATGTGTATAATAATAAGAGTGTACGTGCATTGGACTAAGGTGGAATCTGCAAGCATTCAACTCAAGAGAGAAGACAAGTAATATGGGATCTAAATTAAATAAACAATCATGCATATGAGAGCCACTAAACATTTTCAAAATGGTCTTCTCGACCCCCAAAGGAAAGAAAAGAAAAGAAAACTATTTACACGGGAAAGCTCCCAACAAGTAAAAGAAGAATAAGAAATCTTTTTGGGTTTTCATTTTAATTTCTACTACAAGCATGGAAATTAAACTAACTATTTTTTTTGTTTTTTCTCAAGGTTTATCAAACACACAAGAAGAAAAATAGAAAAAGAAATTTAAACTAACATGGATAATACAATGAAAGAGTATGAGCACCGACAACTAGTGTGTGAACATGAATGTAAAGTCAGTGAGAAATATGTATTCCCCCAAGCTTAGGCTTTTGGCCTAAGTTGGTCTAATACCAGGGACCTCCGCTACTCTCCCCGGTGTAATGACAGGTGTAATCAGGATACCACAGGCTGGTCATCTCCGGATCCCATTGGACAGATGATGCACGATAAGGGTCCAATTCAGGTTCCGGCTCAAGTTCAGGTTCTGGAGTAAAAGCTTGGGCTCGATGATTGTTCACCGCTTCCGGTGTGATGAGAAATTTTTCTGCAAGCAGATCAAACAACAGAGGCGCAGGCAAAATAATAATCTCAAAGTGTTTTTTATTGAATCTAAGTTTATACAACATCATACTCTCTTCGTTGTCGACAATAAACTTGTGTGCTACCATGCTCTTGTAATCTAAAATGTGAGGAGGCAATGTTGTCTCCTCTTACTCATGGTGCCTAATGGGTATCTGAAAATGTTTAGCAAGACAAGCAGCATAGATACCTCCAAATATTGGGCCTTTTGTACGATTCAGGGCTAGCCGTTTAGCAATGACGGCACCCATATTAAAACTATTGTCTCCAAGCAAAGCATGTTGAAGAATGATAATATCAGGAACACTCAAGTTTCCACCATTCCCACGACCAACCAAGCATCTACTAGCAAAGATGGCAAAGTAGCGTAAAACAGGAAAGTGTATGCTAGAGACTTTTGCTTCGGAACCCTTCTTTGGCTCCTCTACAGCGATAGTATTAACAAAGCCAGCCACATCTTCACGATGGGGTTCCTCTAATTCTCCCTCATAAGGTATCCTACATACCGCACAAAAATGACGTAAAGACATTTCATTGAACTCGTCATATAAATGAAATGATACTGCAGGCGGTGACTTCTTAGGATAAAAATAAAAGTTTTGCACGAAAGTATTGGTGAGTAAGAGATACTGATCGATTCGGTCGTTGATGAAACTGGTGAGGCATGTAGTATCGATTAAAGCATAAAAGTCTTCATGAATTCTAGCCTCTTTCAAGAAATCCTCACATGGCCATTCACACGACTGTACTTCTGCTAAGCGAGGAAGATTATACTTGGCCTTTTCCTTCTCTTTGGCTTGTTTTTCCTGGGAGCTTTGGCTAGAAGAGCCCCTCAAAAGTTTCCTTAACATTTTCTGAAAATTTCTGAAACTTTAGTAACTTCAAAATAAACGTGAATAAAACTTAACAAGATTGATAGCAACTACTCCTACAAGTGCCTAGAGCCTATATCATGCATTAGAATTACTCGAAACCTCATAAATTTAACATGCAAGCTCAAGAACATGGTCCCCAAGACAGCAAGGATTTGCAATGAATAAAGCACTAGAACAAAAACTAATTGGATCAATGGAGGAGTCACATACCAAGCAACAATCTCGCAAAGCAGTTTTGTGAATGGAGCTTTGAGAAAGGAGATCGAAAATCACAGCAAAACGAGCTAGAACTCGTGCTTGAGCTGGATGGGGATTTTTTTGGGTAGAAGATGGAGTGTGTGGGTGCTGGCATAAGTGGAGGGGGCTACCAGGGGCCCACGAGATAGGGGGGCGCCCTATAGGGGGGGGCTCCACTCTCTTGGCTTGGTGCTTGCCCCTCCTGCAGTGTTTTCAGTGCCTAAAATCCTCAAATATTCCATAAAAAATCATACTAAATTTGCAGGGCATTTGGAGCACTTTTATTTTTGGACTATTTTTTATTGCACGAATAAATCAGAAAACAGACGGATAATACTATTTTTGCTTTATTTATTTTAAATAACAGAAAGTAAAAAGAAAGTAGAGAAGGTTGTGCCTTCTAGTTTCATCCTTCTCATGATCATCAAAATGAATCCACTAACAAGGTTGATCAAGTCTTGTTAATAACTCATTCTGAATAACATAGAATGGGAGAAATTTCAAAGTGACACTAAGTTACCTCAACGGGGATATGAAAATCCCCAACAATAAGAATATCATACTTTTTCTTGACAGTAGGGAGAGGAAATTCAAAACCTCCAATGATAATTGATGAAATTTTCTCAATAGTATTTATGCTATGAACTTGGATTTGCTTCCTCGGAAAGTGTACCATATGCTCATTTCAATTAACATGAAAGGTGACATTGCCTTTGTTGCAATCAATAACATCTCTTGCAGTATTTAAAAAGGGTCTACCAAGAATAATAGACATACTATCGTCCTCGAGAATATCAAGAATAACGAAGTCTGTTAAGATAGTAACATTCGCAACAACAACAGGCACGTCCTCACAAATGCCGACAGGTATAGCAGTTGATTTGTCAGCCATTTGCAAAGATATCTCAGTGGGTGTCAACTTATTTAATTCAAGTCTACGGTACAAGGAAAGAGGCATAACACTGACACCGGCTCCTAAATCACATAAAGCAATTTTAACATAATTTCCTTTAATAGAGCAAGGTATATATAGTGGGTACTCCGGGATTACCAAGTTTCTTAGGTATTCCACCCTTAAAGGTATACTTAGCAAGCATGGTGGAAATCTCAGTTTCAGGTATTTTCCTCTTATTAGTGATGATATCTTTCATATATTTAGCATAAGGGTTTGTTTTGAGCATATCAGTTAAGCGCATGCGTAAGAAAATAGGTCTAATCATTTCAGCAAAATGCTCAAAGTCCTCATCATCCTTTGACTTGGATGGTTTAGGAGGAAAGGGCATGGGTTTCGGAACCCATGGTTCTCTTTCTCTACACTGCTTCCTAGCAACAAAATCTCTCTTATCATAATGTTGGTTTCTTGATTGTGGGTTATCAAGACCAACAGCAGGTTCAATTTCTATTTCATTGTTATTACTAGGTTGAGCATCTACATGAACATCATTATTAGCATTATCATTAGGTTCATGTTCATCTCCGGATTGTGTTTCAGCATCAGAGATAGAAGTATTATTAGGATTCTCAGGTATTTCTCCATTAGGTTCACTAGAAGTTTGCAAAGTTCTATCATTCTTCTTTTTCTTCTTTTTAGAAGAACTAGGAGCATCTAGATTATTATTCTGAGAATCTTGTTCAATTCTCTTAGGGTGGCCTTCAGGTACAAAGGTTCCTGAGTCATTCTACCAGTTCTAGTAGCCACTCTAACAACAAAGTCATTTTTATTATTTAATTCAGCAAGCAATTCATTCTGAGCCTTAAGTACTTGTTCAGCTTGAGTAGCAATCATGGAAGCATGTTTACTAGTGAGTTTAAGTTCACTTTTAACTCTAGCTACATAATCATTCAAGCATACTATCGTATAATCATTATTCTTCAATTGTCTACCAACGTAATCATTGAAATTTTCTTGTATATTCATGAAATCATCAAATTCGTCTAAGCAAGGGCTATGAAATTTAGTAGATGGGATTTCATCTTTATCATATCTATAGAGAGAATTTACCTTTACTACCAGTGTCGGGTTATCAAGACAATGTGTTTGTTCAATAGGAGGTAAATTCTTAACATCTTCAGCTTTAATACCTTTTTATTTCATTGATTTCTTTGCCTCTTGCATATCTTCAGGACTGGGAAATAGAACACCTCTCTTCTTCGGAGTGGGTTTAGGAAGAGGCTCAGGAGTTGGCTCAATTGGTTCAGGAATCGGCTCAGGGAGAGTCGAATTATTTTCATTAGTCAACATATTATTCAATAGTAACTCAGCTTCGTCGACTGTTCTTTCCCTGAAAACACAACCAGCACAACTATCCAAGTAGTCCTTGGAAGCATCAGTTAGTCCATTATAGAAGATATCAAGTATTTCATTTTTCTTAAGTGGATGATCAGGCAAAGCATTAAATAATCGGAGAAGCCTCCCCCAATCTTGTGGGAGACTCTCTTCTTTGATTTGCACAAAATTATATATTTCCCGCAAGGCAGCTTGTTTCTTATGAGCAAGGAAATATTTAGCGGAGAAGTGATAAATTATATCCTGGGGACTACGCACACAACCAGGAGCAAGAGAATTATACCAAGTCTTAGCATCACCCTTTAATGAGAACGGGAATATCTTAAGGATATAAAAGTAGCGAGATCTATCAACATGAGTAAACAAGGTAGCTATATCATTCAACTTGGTAAGATGTGCCACAACAGTTTCAGATTCAAGGCCATAAAAAGGATCGGATTCTACCAAAGTAATAATTTCAGGATCAACAGACTTCATAATCCTTATCAGTAACACAGATAGGTGAAGTAGCAAAAGCAGGGTCAGGTTTCATTCTAGCATTAACAGATTGTTGCTTCCATTTAGCTAATAGTTTCTTAAGATCATATCTACCTTTGCAAGCAAAAATAGCTTTGGCAGCTTCTTTATTCATAACATAACCCTCAGGAACAACAGGCAATACATAATCATTGGGAGAATTTTCATCATCACTATCATCAATAATAGCATCTTCAATAATTTCATTCTCTCTAGCCTTAGCAGGTTGTTCATCAAGAAATTCACCTAATGGCACAGTAGTATCACGCACAGAAGTAGTTTCATCATAAGTATCATGCAAAGCAGAAGTGGCATCATCGATAACATGCGACATATCAGAATTCATAGCAGTAGCAGGTTTAGGTGTCGCAAGCTTATTAATAACAGAAGGAGAATCTAGTGCGGAGCTAGATGGCAGTTCCTTACCTCCCCTCGTAATTGAGGGCAAAATCTTGGTTTTAGCGTCTTTCAAGTTCTTCATAGTGATCAACAGATATAAATACCAAGTGACTCAGAGAATAGAGCTATGCTCCCCGGCAACGGCGCCAGAAATTAGTCTTGATGACCCACAAGTGTAGGGCATCTCAACAGCTTTTGAGGGTAAAGTATTCAACCCAAATTTATTGATTCGACACAAGGGGAGCCAAAGAATATTCTTGAGTATTAGCAGTTGAGTTGTCAATTCAACCACACCTGGATAACTTAGTATCTGCAGCAAAGTATTTAGTAGCAAAGTAGTATGATAGTAATTGTAACGGTGGTAAAAGGTAAAGATAGTAATAGCAATATTTTTGGTGTTTTGTAGTAATTGTAACAGCAGCAACGGAAAAGTAAATAAGCGAAGCACAATATGTGAAAAGCTCGTAGGCAATGGATCGGTGATGGATAATTATGCCGGATGTGATTCCTCATGTAATAGTTATAATATAGGGTGACACAGAACTAGCTCCAATTCATCAATGTAATGTAGGCATGTATTCCGTAAATAGTCATACGTGCTTATGGAAAAGAACTTGCATAACATCTTTTGTCCTACCCTCCCGTGGCAGCGGGGTCCTAGTGGAAACTAAGGGATATTAAGGCCTCCTTTTAATAGAGAACCGGACCAAAGCATTAACACATGGTGAATACATGAACTCCTCAAACTACGGTCATCACCGAGAAGTATCCTGATTATTGTCACTTCGGGGTTGTCGGATCATAAACACATAATAGGTGACTATAGACTTGTAAGATAGGATCAAGAACACACATATATTCATGAAAACATAATAAGTTCAAGTCTGAAATCATGGCACTCGGGCCCTACTGACAAGCATTAAGCATAGCAAAGTCATAGCAACATCAATCTCAGAACATAGTGGATACTAGGGATCAAACCCTAACAAAACTAACTTGATTACATGGTAAATCTCATCCAACCCATCACCGTCCAGCAAGCCTACGATGGAATTACTCACGCACGGCGGTGAGCATTATGAAATTGGTGATGGAGGATGGTTGATGATGACGACGACGACGAATCCCCCTCTCTGGAGCCCCGAACACACTCCAGATCAGCCCTCCCGAGAGAGATTAGGGCTTGGCGGCGGCTCCGAATCGTAAAACGCGATGAAACTTTCTCTCTGATTTTTTTCTCCCCGAGATGGAAGATATAGAGTTGGATTTGAGGTCGGTGGAGGTCCAGGGGGCCCACGAGATAGGGGGGCGTGCCCCCTGTCTCGTGGACAGGCCCTGGGCCCCCTGGTGTATTTCTTTCGCCCAGAAATTCTTATTAATTCCAAAAAGTGCCTCCGTGGATTTGTAGGTCATTCCGAGAACTTTTCTTTTCTACACATAAAACAACATCATGGAAGTTCTGCTGAAAACAGCGTCAGTCCGGGTTAGTTTCATTCAAATCATGCAAGTTAGAGTTTAAAACAAGGGCAAAAGTGTTTGGAAAAGTAGATACATTGGAGACGTATCACCCTCCATTAAATTCGGATGTAACTTTTCGAGTAGATGATTTTTCATATAAAAAACTTTTTAATCCGAGTTCGTATGCAAAAGTTATGCCCATTTTACAAATTCCAAAGAGATTTTGCAAATAAAGTTGAAATTCCTATTTGTAAATTTTCCCAACAACTAGACCACATATCACATGGGAAATTTATTTTCTTTTATTTTTTTGACATTTCCATCATTTTCTTTTATTTTTTTTAAAACTGAAAAGGCGGTCCAGGGGGGTGCATTCGGTGGAATTTTTGGGCCAAGTTAGTAATGGCGCACCGTGGGAGTGGTGTGCCATTACTAGTTCAACTAGTAATGGCGCACCGCACACACGGTGCGCCATTACTAGTTATGAAAAAAAATAAAAAAAATTGAAAAAAGTTTTGAAAAAAAATTACTAGTGGCGCACCATGGGTGTGGTGCGCCATTACTAGTTACTAGTAATGGTGCACTATCCCCTGGTGCGCCATTACTAGTTTTGAAACAAAAGATAAAAAAATTAAAAAAAATGAAAAAAAATTACTAGTGGCGCACCGTGGATGTGGTGCGCCATTACTAGTTTAACTAGTAATGACGCACTATCCCCTGGTGCGCCATTACTAGTTTTGAAAAAAAAATTGTTACTAATGGCGCACCGTGGATGTGGTGCGCCATTAGTATTTGGACACTAATGGTGCACCAACACATGGTGCGCCATTAGTATATAGTAGTGGCGCACTACATGTCTGGTGCGCCATTAGTGTCCATATCATCTATAGCCCTTTTCCTAGTAGTGTACTATAGCTGCAAAATGCAGGAGTATAGTTCTGTCAGTGAACACACACTCAGAATGTCTGGGTACCATAACCACTTGACTCAACTGGGAGTTAATCTTCCTGATGATAGTGTCATTGACAGAGTTCTTCAATCACTGCCACCAAGCTATAAAGGCTTCGTGATGAACTATAATATGCAAGGGATGACAAAAACGATTCCCGAGCTCTTCGCAAATGCAAAAGGATGCGGAGGTGGAAATCAAGAAGGAGCATCAAGTGTTGATGGTTAACAAGACCACTAGTTTCAAGAAGAAGGGCAAAGGGAAGAAGGGGAACTTCAAGAAGAATAGCAAGCAAGTTGCTACTCCCGGGAAGAAGCCCAAGTCTGGAGCTAAGCCTGAAACTGAGTTCTTCTACTGCATAGGGACTGGTCACTGGAAGCGGAACTGCCCCAAGTATTTGGCGGATAAGAAGGATGGCAAAGTGAAAGGTATATTGATATCCATGTTATTGATGTGTACCTTAGTAATGCTCGTAGTAGCGCCTGGGTATTTGATACTAGTTATGTTGCTCATATTTGCAACTCAAAACAGGGGCTACGGATTAAACGAAGATTGGCTAAGGACGAGGTGACGATGCATGTCGGAAATGGTTCCAAGGTCGATGTGATTGCCGTCGACACGCTACCTCTACATCTACCTTCGGGATTAGTTTTAGACCTGAATAATTGTTATTTGGTGCCAGCGTTGAGCATGAACATTATATCTGGATCTTGTTTGATGCGAGACAGTTATTCATTTAAATCAGAGAATAATGGTTGTTCTATTTATATGAGTAATATATTTTATGGTCATGCACCCTTGTTGAGTGGTCTATTTTTGTTGAATCTCGATCGTGGTGATACACATGTTCATAATATTGAAGTCAAAAGATGCAAAGTTGATAATGATAGTGCAACTTATTTGTGAACTGCCGTTTAGGTCATATTGGTGTAAAACGCATGAAGAAACTCCATGCTGATGGGATTTTGGAATCACTTGATTATGAATCACTTGGTGCTTGCGAACCATGCCTCATGGGCAAGATGGCTAAAACTCCATTCTCTGGAACAATGGAACGAGCTACTAACTTATTGGAAATAATACATACCGATGTATGCGGACCAATGAGTGTTGAGGCTCGTGGCGGGTATCGTTATTTTCTGACCTTCACAGATATCTACTTAATGAAACATAAGTCTGAAACATTTGAAAAGTTCAAAGAATTTCAGAGTGAAGTGGAAAATCATCGTAACAAGAAAATAAAGTTTCTATGATCTGATTGTGGAGGCGAATATTTGAGTTACGAGTTTGGTCTTCATTTGAAACAATGTGGAATAGTTTCGCAACTCACGCCACCTGGAACACCACAACGTAATGGTGTGTTCGAACGTTGTAACCGTACTTTATTGTATATGGTGCGATCTATGATGTCTCTTACTGACTTATCGCTATCGTTTCGGGGTTATGCTTTAGAGACGGCTGCATTCACATTAAATAGGGCACCATCGAAATCCGTTGAGACGACACCATATGAATTGCGGTTTGGCAAGAAACCCAAGTTGTCATTTCTTAAAGTTTGGGGTTGTGATGCTTATGTGAAAAAGCTTCAACCAGATAAACTCGAACCCAAATCGGAGAAGTGCCTCTTCATAGGATACCCAAAGGAAACTGTTGGGTACACCTTCTATCATAGATCCGAATGCAAGATATTCATTGCTAAAAATGGATCCTTTCTTGAGGAGTTTCTCTCCAAAGAAGTGAGTGGGAGGAAAGTAGAACTTGATGAGGTAATTGTACCTTCTCCCGAATTGAAAAGTAGTTCATCACAAAAATTAGTTCTAGTGATTCCCACACCAATTAGTGAGGAAGCTAATGATGATGATCATGAAACTTCAGATCAAGTTACTACCAAACCTCGTAGGTCAACCAGAGTATGATCTGCACCAGAGTGGTACGGTAATCCTATTCTAGAAGTAATGTTACTAGACCATGATGAACCTACTAACTATGAGGAAGCAATGATGAGCCCACATTCCGTGAAATGGCTTGAGGCCATGAAATCTGAGATGGGATCCATGTATGAAAACAAAGTGTGGACTTTGGTGGACTTGCCCGAGGATCGTCAAGCCATAGAAAATAAATGGATCTTCAAGAAGAAGACTGACACTGACGCTAATGTTACTATCTACAAAGCTCGACTTGTTGCAAAAGGTTTTCGACAAGTTCAAGGAGTTGACTACGTTGAGACCTTCTCACCCGTAGCGATGCTTAAGTCTGTCCGAATCATGTTAGAAATTGCCGCATTTTATGAGTATGAAATTTGGCAAATGGATGTCAAAACTGCATTCCTTAATGGATTTCTTAAAGAAGAGTTGTATATGATGCAACCAGAAGGTTTTGTCGATCCAAAGGGTTCTAACAAAGTGTGCAAGCTCCAGCGATCCATTTATGGACTGGTGCAAGCCTCTCGGAATTGGAATATACGCTTTGATAATGTGATCAAAGCATATGGTTTTATATAGACTTTTGGATAGCATAAAGGGATACTTGAACAAGAATTTTTCAATGAAAGACCTCGGTGAAGCTGCTTATATATTGGGCATCAAGATCTATAGAGATAGATCAAGACGCTTAATTGTACTTTCACAAAGCACATACCTTGATAAAGTTTTGAACAAAGTTAAAAATGGATCAATCAAAGAAAGGGTTCTTGCCTGCATTACAAGGTGTGAAGTTGATTCAGACTCAATGCCCGACCACTTTATAATATAGAGAGAAAATGGAAGTCATTCCCTATGCCTCAGCCACAGGTTCTATCATGTATGCAATGTTGTGTACCAGACCTGATGTGTGCCTTGCTATAAGTATAGCAAGGAGGTACCAAAGTAATCCAGGAGTGAAGCACTGGACAATGGTTAAGAACATCCTAAAATACCTGAAAAGGACTAAGGATATGTTTCTCATTTATGGAGGTGACAAAGAGCTTGTCATAAATGGTTACGTTGATTCAAGCTTTAACACTGATCCGGATGACTCTAAGTCGCAATCCGGGTACATATTTATATTGAATGGTGGAGCTATCAGTTGGTGCAATTCCAAGCAGAGCGTCATGGAAGGATCTACGTGTAAAATAGAGTACATAGCTGCTTCAGAAGCAGCAAATGAAGGAGTCTGGTTGAAGGAGTTCATATCCGGTCTAGGTGTAATACCTAGTGCATCGGGTCCAATGAAAATCTTTTGTGATAATACTAGAGCAATTGCCTTGGCAAAAGAATCCAGATTTCACAAGAGAACCAAACACATCAAGAGACGCTTCAATTCCATCCGCCATCAAGTCGCGGAGGGAGACATAGAGATTTGCAAAATACATACGGATCTGAATGTTGCAGACTCATTGACTAAGCCTCTTCCACGAGCAAAACATGATCATCACCAATACTCCATGGGTGTTAGAATCATTACTTTGTAATCTAGATTATTGACTCTAGTGCAAGTGGAAGACTAAAGGAAATATGCCCTAGAGGCAATAATAAAGTTGTTATTTATATTTCCTTATATCATGATAAATGTTTATTATTCATGCTAGAATTGTATTAACCGGAAACTTAGTACATGTGTGAATACATAGACAAAAAATAGTGTCCCTAGTATGCCTCTACTAGACTAGCTCGTTAATCAAAGATGGTTATGTTTCCTAACCATGGACATGTGTTGTCATTTGATAAACGGGATCACATCACTAGAGAATGATGTGATGGACAAGACCCATCCGTTAGCTTAGCATTATGATCATTACGATTTTATTGCTACTGCTTTCTTCATGACTTATACATGTCCCTCTAACTATGAGATTATGCAACTCCCGAATACCGAAGGAACACCTTGTGTGCTATCAAACGTCACAACGTAACTGGGTGATTATAAAGATGCTCTACAGGTGTCTCCGAAGGTGTTTGTTGGGTTGGCATATATCAAGATTAGGATTTGTCACTCCGTGTATCAGAGAGTATCTCTGGGCCCTCTTGGTAATGCTCATCACTATAAGCCTTGCAAGCAAAGTGATTAATGAGTTAGTTGCGGGATGAAACATTACGGAACGAGTAAAGAGACTTGCCGGTAACGAGATTGAACTAGGTATGATGATACCGACAATCGAATCTCGGGCAAGTAGCATACCGATGACAAAGGGAAACACGTATGTTGTTATGCGGTTTGACCGATAAAGATCTTCGTAGAATATGTAGCAACCAATATGAGCATCTAGGTTCCGCTATTGGTTATTGACCGGAGATATGTCTCGGTCATGTCTACATAGTTCTCGAACCCGTAGGGTCTGCACGCTTAACGTTCGATGATGATTTGTATTATGAGTTATATGATTTGGTGACCGAAGTTTGTTCGGAGTCCCGGATGAGACCACAGACATGAAGAGGGGTCTCGAAATGGTCGAGAGGTAAATATTGATATATTGGAAGGTTATATTCGGACACCGGAATGGTTCCGGAGTGATTCAGGTATTTTTCGGAGTACCGGGAGGTTACCGGACCCCCCCCCCCCCCCGCGAGAAGTAGTGGGCCTTCATGGGCCTTAGTGGAAAGGAGAGGAGGGCCACAAGGGTGGCCGCCCCCCCCCCCCATGGCAAGTCCGAATTGGACTAGGGAGGGGGCGGCGCCCCCCTCTTTCCTTCTTCCTCTCCTCCTCCTTCCCTCTCTCCCCCTCTTGGAAAAGGAAGGGGAGTCCAACTAGCATTGGGAATCCTAGTTGGACTCCCCCTATGGTGCGCCCCTCCTAGCCGCCAGCCTCCTCCTCTCCCTCCTTTACATATGTGGCCAGGGGGCACCCCGAAGCACAACAGACAATCTCTTAGTCATGTGTGGTGCCCCCCCTGTCGGTGTCAAAACCGGCGGATCTCGGGTAGGGGGTCCTGAATTGTGCGTCTAAGGCTAATGGTAACAGGAGACTGGGGACACGATGTTTACCCAGGTTCGGGCCCTCTCAATGGAGGTAATACCCTACTTCCTGCTTGATTGATCTTGATGATATGAGTATTACAAGAGTTGATCTACCACGGGATCGTAGAGGCTAAACCCTAAGAGCTAGCCTATGATCATGATTGTTTTTGTCCTATGGACTAACCCTTAGGTTTATATAGACACCGGAAGGGGCTAGGGTTACACAAAGTCGGTTATAGAGAAGGAGATCTATCATCCGAATCGCCAAGCTTGCCTTACACACAAAGGAGAGTCCCATTCGGACACGGGACGAAGTCTTCAATCTTGTATCTTCATAGTCCAACAGTCCGGCGAAACCATATAGTCCGGCCGTCCGGATACCCCCTTATCCAGGACTCCCTCAATAGCCCCTGAACTAGGCTTCAATGACGATGAGTCCGGCGCACAGATTGTCTTCGGCATTGCAAGGCAGGTTCCATCTCCGAATACTCCAAAATAATCTTCGAACACTTAAATCGTGTCCGGCTCTGCAAGACAAATTCCACATACCACCGTAGAGAGAACAATATTTCACAAATCTAATCTGTTGACAATTCTTCACAGCGTGACAGCACGCCATGGTCCGGCCATTTATTCGAACCGTTTTCTCCTAACCAGCTACTGCGCATATTGCGAGGCGGTTTCCTTGGCACGTCTTGTCTAAGCAGAGATCGTGCCCCCCTTATCGCGGGATTCTCATCAATACGGATATGGGTAACCTAACCGCACCACCAATCGCGGTGAGTGGGGGACGAGCAGGTTTCATTAGGCAAGCGGGGAGGCACAAAGTTTCATTACCTCTATAAATAGGAAAGGCCTCTTCCTTTTCACCCACGCCTTCTCGCTCTGCTCGTCCATTCTCTTTCGCCTGAGCCCTAACGCCCGAGCGTTCATCTTCTCCACCAACAAAGGTTCTCCAAAAATGTCCAGATCCGGAGCAGGAGGTAAGTGGATGGCCTCTACCATCCAGGAGAAGGATATCAAAAAGCTTCGGGAGGCCGGGTACTTGGCCCAGAAAATCAGTCGCCTTCTTCCGACGGTGTCCCATGAGAGGGTCATGTTTCTCCCTCATTTTGTCCGTGGGCTCGGGTTTCCCCTTCACCCATTTGTTCGCGGCATCATGTATTATTACGAGATCGATTTTCATGATCTATCCCCCAATTCCTTCCTCAACATCTCGATGTTTATCGTTGTGTGCGAGGCCTTTCTCTGCATCACGCCACATATCGGCCCATGGCTGAAGATCTTCAATGTGAAGCCCAAGGTGGTGAGCGGCGAGCACGCCAAGTGCGGAGGCGCCATGGTGAGTAGGATGCCCAAGGTCACATGGCCAATAGGTACCTTCAATGATTCTATCAAGGAGTGGCAGCAGCAGTGGTTCTATATTACTGAGCCGTGCGGCAAAAAGTGGGCCGTTGCTCCTCAGTTCCGATTCGGAGCCCCTTTGCGGCTTACGTCCTGGCCCAAGAAGGGATTGAACTGGTCCTCATCCGACAAACTGTCGGTGGTCCAGACACGCGTCAAAGGTATGGAAGACAAGGCCATCAAGCTTGTTGACGTAGTCCAGGTGATGTTCGTCCGCCTGGTTCTTCCTTGTCAGCACCGAGCCTGCAATTTGTGGGAGTATGACCCGGCCGAGCACCAGACCCTGCGAGAGCTTTTCGGCACCTCACACAAGGACATCTGGAAGGAGCTTTTTAAGTCTGGCAAGCCATGGCCGGACTCCGCCGCGGATCACGGGTACCAACTGTCCCACCCCGCAAGTCCAGTAAGTAGTCATTATATTTTGTCCATCCATATGTTTCATGGTCATATCCCAGGAAAGATGCCCTAACGCGCTTCCTACAATTATCCTAGGGATGGATGAATAAGGCGGGGCGGATACACTGTCCAGCCCCATTGCCAGAAGAACCAGCCGGACCACTTCCGACGAAGATGCTGGTCCCGGCGCCTTACGAGGCGCCAAAGAAAGAGGCCCATAAAGAGGCCAAGGAGACCAGGAGCGGCCTCCATCGTCATGGTGCTTCGGACGCAAAATCCGAAGACTCCAATACCCATCTCTCCTCTGAAGAGGAAGAAGAGGAGGAAGAAGACGAGTCCCCCACGGGGGGAGGAAAGAAAAGGATGGCCTCCTCATCTCTGGAGGCCAAATTGCCTAAGAGGGGGAAAATCCCCCTTCCAGAGGCGTCCACCACGGCTACCGACAGCAGCCCGGAGTGGGATCCCAGGGCCCAGCCCCTGGTAAACTCGTACGTATACGAAATCCGAACATGCCTATGGGTCCAGGATCACTAAAGCATAATATTTTAATTTGCACCACACTTTTTGCAGTCCGGCAAGGTCTCGCGCCGAACAGTCCTCATCGGACGATTCGTTGAGCTCAGATGCCCTAGAGAGCGAGACACCTCCGAGGGCCCCTTCCCCTAAGCCTGGTTGTGACACCGAGGTGTCATCCCGAAAGGACCCGGGCCAGGACGGGCGTACCTCAGGGTCCGCACACGCGGGAGCGGCGGTTCCCGTGAGTGTCGACGGCGGGGGCGGCCTTGGATTTGGCCCACAGCCGGACATAGTCCCGGAGACCCTTGAGGCTCCGGGATCAGGCAGGCAGCCCCCCTTGACTAGAGGGGACGATCCTGCTTCGCCTGCGACCTCTGTCCAACTAGAGGTGCAGGGCAACCTATCGACAGCGCTGAAGAGCGCTTCCATCATCGATGAACATCGCGCCCTTATGGGCGTGGTGATTGAAAAGATTCATGCCGCTAAGAGCAGACTGAATGAATCCTGCATCAACCTTATAAAAGGCTTGGAGGTACGTTTTTAGGAATTTTTAGAAGATTGTCATAGTATAGATAGTAGCCCCTGATACACTGTTCGGTGAAGAAGAGAACCGGACAGGGGATCAAATTTCCGTCCGCAGGAGACTCAACTAATGACATATGTCTCTTCCTTTATAAATAGGCGTCTACAGCGACTGCCGCCTCTCATACTGCAGAAGTATCCGGACTCAAACAGAGTCTGGAGCGGGCCGAAGAAGAACTTGGCCAAGTAAAGAAGCAGTTGGAGGACAATCAAGGTATGTCGAAACCTTATTAAGTTTAGCACAAATAGGTAGTTGTGCATAATGAAAGCATTTATATTGCACGCTCTAGGGGCGAATGCCGAAATTGAGGCACTCGAGAAGGTTGTTGCCTTGGCCGAAAAGAAGGCAGCCACGGAGTAGGCTCTCTGCGAGAAGCACGAGGCCAGGGTTATGGAAGCTGAATGAGAGCTTCAGGAGGCCGTGGAGAAAGGAGAGACTTTGGAGCAGAGTCTATCATTGAAAGAATCCGAACTCGCCCAAGCTCTCCAAGCCGCAAATGATGCTCGGGATGAAGCCCAAGCTGCTCTGAAGGATATTCAGGAGGCGAGGAAGATTGCGACTGGTAAGGCTTTTTTTCTTATTCAAAGCGATTTATATGCGGTAGCAGAAAAAAATTCAGGGTGACCCATTGAATCCTGATTTCTCCAGGGGCGTTTGCGGATCTGTCGTGCACCATATCTGATGCTGCTCAATTCTATCGAGCTGAGGAGAAGAAGACTGCAGAAAAGCTCTTCTAGTCGTAGTATTTGGCGCTAAATTATCCGGTGCCATTTGTTGACCAGCTAAAGCAGTTGGTCGAACTGCACCAGGCGGCCGAACTAGCCATGAAGGATTTGATTATCCGGCTATGGCCTGCCGAGCCCATTCCGAGCAGTTACTTTGGGCTCGTGAAGCGAATTGTGAGTGCTTGCCCTCGACTTGACGTCATTAAGCGGTCAGTGTGTATAGAAGGTGCACGAATGGTATTTGCCCGCGTGAAAGTGCACTGGGGAAAGCTGGATGCTGAGAAGCTGATGACCGAGGGACCACCAGAGGGGAAGGAGCACCGCAAGCCCTAATTGTATTATGATGGTGTCCTGAAAGGGGCCTGCCTTGTGGCGGAGCAATGTGCCAAAGAAATTATATTTCCCTGAAGACAGTCATAATGTCCTTTTGTAAGGTGGAACAAAGTCACTTTTATTTATGTATTTTCCTGTTATATGTAAGTTTTCCTCATGTGCGGCCGTTTGATTTGATATATTAATCTTGAGAGTTGGCCAGTCGTCGGCTTCTGCCCCCACGTAGGAAGTACGGGGGTGTTTGGGATACACCTGAACACTCTTTACCCCATTCTTGGGTCCATAAAGGAGGTGTTCAGCACAGCGAACCAGGCAATCGGACTATAGGGCTTTATCACTCTCATTTAGCCATAGGAATTCAAGTATGGTAGGCGCATCCCCTAGTGTTCGGAAGACCACACACCGGGCTCTAACAGCACCTGATCGGTAGACCGATCCATCGCACTCTGCATTTTATTATGGCATTGTGCGGAATAAATCCTTAAAGATTTTACAACCTCGCGAACAGCTGACCAGCTCTCGCCTTATCATGACAGTTAGTTTTCGGCTTTCTCTACTGAGGTGCTCGTCCGGAAGAACCGGGACACAATCGCAGTAGTTCTCCCAGCGCTACCTTAGCTGATATTGCGGAACGTAAGGTACCAAAACATGGGAGCCGGGCAAATCCAACTAATGACCCAAGACATGACTCGAAGCTGATGCATATGATGTTATAAGTTCAGGGTGCCGAGCGACCGAGAAGGTGGTCGGACTTTGTTGCCATAGTGCGGGTACAATGAAGCCCCTGGCGTTTTAAGGCATTACACGATGTTCGGATGCCGTTATGACAAAGTGTCAATGAGAAATGATAGCAGATAAGCGTCGAATGACTCTACATGTTGTATTCGAGTAATACGGCTATGCGTATGATTACGGTGCATGTTATAAAGGAGAGGCATGACGGCAGAACCTGTTGGGACCGGGCGGTAGGGAGCTGTGTATGGATCTGAAGTAATGTCCGGATTGTATTCGGGGGGGATGGATGAAGATTCCCCCTTTGTGCGTCCGAGCTGATTCCATGTCGCCAGTCCAGTTATGCGCAAAGGCGGACCTGTGAAGAAAATTCTAGAGGTGTTTTTATGCCGCGGAGCAGCTGAGCCGTGGGATGTGGCCCGTCCCAGCTTATGCCAGAGGGTTTATCTAAGCCCTGATCAGGCTGAGATATCGTGAAGTAGTTCGGACTCCTTTATCGATGTCCAGGAGTTTGGCTGTTGAATCAAGGTTCAATTGAAAAAGCCGCGACTCGCTGCTTCTGTTGCTAAAGTGGTCGAATACTCTTCGGCGCCGAGGTGAAGCTCGGTCTTGCCCGTAATTGTGACTACGTCACGTGGTCCTGGTATTTTAAGATTTCCATAGGCATGGCATGATACCGCGTTGAATCGCGGTTCATGCTGGCGATGCATAATAGCTACTGCTTTAGAGGGATAATGTCGAAGACCAACTCTTCGGTATGGTGACTTTTTGGTGATCCGAGGACCATCTTCAGAGTGATGGGGCCTATACAACTGACCTCCGCACCTGGTATGACACCTTGAAATGATGTTTTAGTGGGTTTGATCCTTAAGTGATCCATACCTATCCGGCGCACTGTGTCCTCGTGGAGTAGGTTTGGACTGTTGTTTCCGCAATAGGAGGATATCGCTGGTTGATATTGGCCAGACGGTCTAGTCGATCGAAGATGATCGGTCGTATTTTGATATGGTGGGGCAACTTGCTTTGTCGAGTTGACGTCCCGAAGAGTGCATGTCCGCTCCCATTTGGGGATGTGGACGGTGTTTATCATGTTCACCGTGTTGGCGGAAGAATTTTCCTTTGCCTTGTATTGCTTGATGATTTGGGCTCCTTGCTCTGAGACCCCTTCTTACTGTCTTCGGCGCCGTCCTGCTGACTTGTTTAAAGACCCAGCATTCTCTATTGGTATGATTGGCTGCCATTCCTGGAGTACCATGAATTTGACATGGGCGGTCGAGTATGCGGCTCAGGCCGGATGGGCCCGAATTATTATTTTGAAGTGTCTTCTCCCGCTAACCAGATTGAGGGCCACAGACTCCTGTATTGATTGCCATGTCCTGGGCGTCATCATTTTTCTTGGGACGCTTATGTTTGTTGCATCGAGGTTTGCAGATGTTGTTCCTGGCTTCTGATGTGCCCGGGGTGCTTGCTATGTTGTTGTTTAGTGTGTTTTGCTGGTCTTGCACGTAGCCCCTGGCCGCAGTGTGTTGGCGGCGGGGTTTAGGCTGGCATTTGGTTTTTAGTGCCTCCTCCTCGAATTGAGGTAGTAGCCTGCGTTTTGGGTAACATTTTGTTTGGCGCTCGAGTCCGTATTCCTCGGCTGCCCGGACCTCAGTCCATCTGTATATTAGCAGATCATGGTCTGCTTATAGCTGCTGCTGCTTCTTCTTCAGGCTTCTTGAAGTGGCCGTGAGCCGGCGCTCGAAGCGCTCCTGCTCTGCGGGATCCTCAGGCACGCCGAGTTCGTCGTCGCCTAAGCTTATATCGTCTTTGGAGAGAGGCATATAATTGTTGACTTTCAAGTCTCCGGCTGTTGCCTGTTCATCTGGGCTGGCTTGCTTGTCTTCCCGTTCGGCCTGCTTGAAGGTAGGCTGATCAGGATTGTATTCCTCTTCGGCACCATCTGGATTGTTTTCTTCTCCTGTGTCGGTATTGTTGTGGCAGGGTTTAGAGCGGCGCCGATGACGCCCATGCTTTGATTTCTTCCCTGAGGGGTTATCTTCTGTTGCCTCATCGCCATTGTTTTCTTTGGGGGTGTCCACCATATATATGTCATATGGAGAGGTGGTTGTCCAGCGCCCTGTGGGTGGTGGTTCCTGTTCTTCTCCTGCATCGTCGTCTATACCATCAATGTCTTCGGAGTCGAAGTCAAGCACGTCGGTCAAATCATCAACAGTGGCTATTAAGAGGGTGGTGGGCGGGTAACGAATTTCTTCGTCACCTGCTTCCCACTCGAGTCGGACATAGTTCGGCCAGGAATCCCTGACAGAGAGAGAGACCTTAATGAATTTAGCACATCGCCAAAGGGGGAGTGCTGAAAGATATCCGCGGCGGTGAACTCCATTACTGGAGCCCAATCGGACTCGATAGGCCCGGGCGCGCGTGGTTCGGAACCCATACCTGGACACGAGTCCGGGGGTCCAGCGACGCAGATTTCCTTAACGACGGAATTTGTGTTCGGCTCTATCACCGAAGAGTATGCGGCCTCCATGGTGGGGTCTATCCACTCGTCCTTGGATGACGTGATATGTCCCGGATTTAGGTCCAGAGCAGCTGCAAGGGCGACATCCCGAATACTGTGCGACAGCAGATTTAAGTCGTGCTCGTCGTGACTGCTTGGTGCTCCTGATGCAGGCCCGAATCCGTCGAAGATAAAGTCTCCGTGGATATCGGCCGTGTAATTCAAGTTTCCGAACCTGACCTGATGGCCAGGGGCGTAGCTGTCGATCTGCTCCAGATGGCCAAGCGAGTTGGCCCGCAGAGCGAAGCCGCCGAACACGAAGATCTGTCCGGGGAGAAAAGTCTTGTCCTAGACTACATTGTTGAAGGTTGAGGGAGCCATCGAGCCTTACAGCAACGACACAGAGGAACTCTCAATGAAAGCACCAATGTCGGTGTCAAAACCGGCGGATCTCGGGTAGGGGGTCCCGAACTGTGCGTCTAAGGCTAATGGTAACAGTCGACTGGGGACACGATGTTTACCCAGGTTCGGGCCCTCTCGATGGAGGTAATACCCTACTTCCTGCTTGATTGATCTTGATGATATGAGTATTACAAGAGTTGATCTACCACGAGATCGTAGAGGCTAAACCCTAAGAGCTAGCCTATGATTATGATTGTTTTTGTCCTACGGACTAAACCCTCCGGTTTATATAGACACCGGAGGGTGCTAGGTACACAAAGTCGGTTACAGAGAAGGAGATCTATCATCCGAATCGCCAAGCTTGCCTTCCACGCAAAGGAGAGTCCCATCCGGACATGGGACGAAGTCTTCAATCTTGTATCTTCATAGTCCAACAGTCCGGCCAAAGCATATAGTCCGGCAGTTCGGATACCCCTGTATCCAGGACTCCCTCACCCCTCCATAGTTTAACACCTCGGTCATATCATCGTAGTGCTTAGGCGAAGCCCTGCGCCGGTAACTTCATCATCACCGTCGCCACGCCGTCGTGCTGACGGAACTCTCCCTCGTCCTCAACTGGATCAAGAGCACGAGGGACGTCATCATGCTGAACGTGTGCTGAACATGGAGGTGTCCGTTCGGTACTTGGATCGGTTGGATCGTGAAGACGTTCGACTACATCAACCGCATTACTAAACGCTTCCGCTTCCGGTCTACGAGGGTACATGGACACACTCTCCCGTCTCATTATTATGCATCTCCTAGATAGATCTTGCGTGATCGTAGGATTTTTTTGAATTACTATGTTCCCCAGCAACAATCTCATCAAATATGGTGGAACCATAGCTTCAAGGAGACAAAATTGTGGACCCAGACTTCACAACCTTGGGGATGGGATCCCTTTGCTTGATAGCAAGCTTCTTCCCATTTCTTCTCCAATTGAGGCTCAACTGACATTTGTCACACTGCTTGTTGGTTGTTGGATGATATGGTAAAACATACCCCTTCCCTCATGTGCAAAATAACCTATGTCATAACCCTAATGGGTAGTGGGTTTTGACCCAGCTTTGGGTTGCCTAAAAGGTTTCAAATGGTCATCTCCTCACAACCCACATAAGGAGGATATCCCAATGAATCCCCCCCCCCTCTGACTCATGAGGGGGGCACCGCCACACCCACTACCTTCACTAGTGCAGAACCGGGCTTTAGTGCCGGTTCATGACGGCCTTTAGTGCCGGTTGGCGAACCGGCATTAAAGAGTGGGGACTAAAGCCCCCCCCCTTTAGTACCGGTTCATCACGAACCGGCGCTAAAGTGCAAACACGTGGCACGAGCCAGGCCCGTGTGCGTGTAGGACATTAGTACCGGTTGGTAACACCAACCGGTACTAAATGTTTGGGTGTTTTTTTTATTTTTGCTTTAATTTTGTGTTTTCAATTTGGCTTTATTTTCCATTTAATTGTTTTTTGTTTGCTGGTATTTCACGATAATACAAATTGTACACGTTATGCATATATATTAAATAGATTTTCTCGTACGTAGAACCGCATATATATATAATATATATCATCGAATGTCTCACAGCCAACACCATTAACTATTCACACATACACATGTATATACATATACAATTTCTCCTACATGTTGCCTTGGTGCCTTTGGAGCACGATGACAAGTGGTTCATGGGGGCGGTAGCGGGTAATAGTATTCTCCTTTCGGATCTATGACCTGGTCGAGCAAAAATCCGGCTATTTTCTCTTGAAGTGCTTGTATGCGGTCCGATGGTAGGAGCTTATCCCGCACCGATCTGAACTGTTAAGAAGGAGATCAATATGCATGTGTGTTAGTTGTGTGACTAGATATCGATAATGGTGTGAATAGTGTTCTGACAAAAACGTACCCAGTCCTGTCTATCAGATCTGCTCCTTTCGCACGTCATCATGCGAATGTTCTCGCAAACGTAGTATGCACACAGATTATTCCCTTTCGCCTGCCTCAGGGCCTTTACGAGAATGGAATTGAATCAGATAATGATTAATCAAGCATAATAATTAATTAATGATATTGAAACAAGAATTAAAGAGATGGTAGCTAGCTAGTACTACTTAATTACTTACCTTGGGTCGATGCCAAAACAACTTTTTTGGCCACGTGCCTGGAGTCACCTTGATGAACTTTGCCCATGCCCTGCCCGCCGGCAAAGAAAATTAATAAAGGGGTTATTAAATAGTTCATATCAGGAACTAATAGTTAATAATGATTGAAATTACCTGTTGACTATCCCCTTCACGATGGTGTAGTCTTTATCTTCTTTAGTTAGTGAGTCCAGTAATTCAACTTTTCCTTCCTCAACTTTAATGTCTAACAAGACCCAGTGCCAACTGCATACGCACACGTTTGCATGTCTTAATTAAGCGGGCATGTGCATAAAATTAATCAACTACCGTAAACCGTATACACTTAATTATTAACATCTAGCTAGCTAGTAAGCAAAAACAGAATTTGTAGTACAAGACAGTGTGACTCACGGGAAGTTGTAAGGAAGTAGTATATCTTCATTGGTATTGAGGCGCTTCAAGAACTCTAGCATGCTTTCCTCTACAGCAGCTTGACAATGTTCAATCTCCCATATGTCCTGATTAATGGTATTTGGGTCAATGAACCCAACGCCATAGCGTCCAGCTTTTTTCATTTCATACATCTTCATCCTGCATATAATACCACAGAAAAAGAATATAGTGAGGATAATTACATGTAATGATTGATCAAAATTATCACTACATAACTAGCTTGAGACTTAAATTACAGAAAGAAATCACTTACAGACAATAGCAACTGACGATAGACTTGTCGAGTGCGTCTTGATTAAATAACTGAAATAGTTCTGGATACTCAATGGTCAGAGCTTTCTCATGGTAATAATGCTCATGCTTGACATTCACCATGAGGGACTCTCGATTGGAAATCTTGGTAATGTTCATGTACCATTGATGCAATTGATACATTCTCGTTGGGAGGTCCTTGACCTTGTCTGGATGGACCAAAGGTTTGCCCCGGACATATTGCCATGCTATTTCCGATTCTTTAAGCGTAGGCATGGGCTCGATTTCGAGGAGTTGTCCAACAGAGATATTGAGCATTTGAGCCTGCATTATATGATCCTCTGTTATTACCACATCGCCATGCTGGGGAACGCTAACGGTTTGCCCACAATAATATTTGGCGCGCGTACTACTCCTCTCATGTGTTGTTGGCACAACAAGCGGGGGGATCGCTTGCGCCGCCTGTTCTCCCAACTGGGGAACGGTTTTCCCGCATTTTTTGCCAGCTGCTTGTTGGCTCGAGCTTGAGCTCGCTTCCTTCTGTAGTCGTGCTCGATGTGCCTTCCTGATTTGGCGCTCATAGTCCGAGTCAACAGGCTTGGGAGCTGGTTCTCTAGCCATACGAATGAAGTGGTCAATTACTTTCTCAGGCACTTTCTCCTTTGGCGGCGGTGCCGGTTTCGGTCCAAAATGGGCGTCCACTTGGGCTTGCACTATGGCTGTGTTTTGCTCCTTAGTCATGTCGTAAGGCCTCTGAGGAAGAGGAGCGAGGCTTGGACCATATTTATATCGCTTGCCTTCGCCTGTACTTCCTGAACTACCTCGACTCGTACCGCTACGCACCAAAGCTGCGGGATGTCTCTTCTGCGATTGCTGAGACGGCGGAGACGGCTGACGTGGAGTTGGACCAGGAGAAGTGGCCTGACGATGTGCCGGACTTGAAGCAGGAGGTGTGGCCTGACACGGTGCCGGACTTGCAACCGGAGAAGTGGCATGACGCTGTGCCGGGCTTGAAACCGGAGGAGTCAGCTCACGCGTTCGGGGACTTGGAGGAGGTGGCGGACTTCGAGGAGGAGTCGTCTCACGCGTTCGTGGACTTGGAGGAGCGGGAGTCTGCTGACTCGGTGGCGGACTTCGAGGAGTCGGCAGACGACGCGGTGTCGGTGGACTTCGAAAGATGATGCAATCCTTTCTCCATAGGATGATACGATGTATGGCCTCTCCCAGTGTGCGCTCGTCTTCACCTCCAGGAATGTCAAGCGTTAGCCCCGAATATGGGTCCACCACTTCATCAACCATGACACGAGCATAGCCCTCTGGAATCGGGATGCAATGGTAGGTTGCTTCGGGGGTAACTGGAAAAGCAACGCCGTCCGCCACCTTCATGGATATGTTCTTCATTTTGGAGTGTAGCTCGCAGTTAGTGTTCTCTATGATGTCATCCACAGGGTATTTATCCAGCAGTGTGTCGCCCGGGGCAGAACCAACGCTGCTTCTCGGCATGGATGGGACGGTGCTATCCAATGCTGGACGATCATCCGCTTGCTGCTGCCGCTGCTGAGACCCCCTTTCCTGGCTAAGTGAGTCGATCTGCTGTTGCTGCTGCTGGAATTTGAGTGCCAGGTCCGCGTGCCTTGCTTCTAGGCCTTGAAGGCGTTCTGCGTCCTGCTTCCTCTGCTCCTCCTCCAGCTTCCTTTTCTTCTCCTCCTCCATCTTCCTTCTTGCACGGCTCCTGTAGTCCTCGTTCCATTCTGAAAAGCCCTCATACCAGGGAATAACGCCCATGCCTCGTGTTCTTCCCGGGTGTTCAGGATTTCCCAGGGCGCGCGTAAGCTCGTCGTTCTCTCTGTTGGGCGTGAACACCCCCCTTCGAGCTTCATCTATTGCGTCAATTATCTTTTGTTCGGCTCCTTTTAGACTTGCCTTCCGCGAAACTCCGCCTGTCTTCGGGTCCAACGCTCCCCCATGCGCATAGAACCAAGTTCTGCACCTGGGGGCCAGTGCCGGGTAACCGGAGTGACCCCTGCATCCTCCATCTCTTGCTCAGACTTATCCCACTTAGGCAATCCCACCGCGTAGCCACCTGGACCCAGCCTATGGAACTGCGTCTTTCTTGCGGCATTTGCCTTGTTTTTCATCGACCGTTCCTTAGATATTTCTGAATCCTTGAAGGTCACGAAATCGTCCCAGTGCTCTCTTTGCTTCTCTAGTGTTCCCGTGAATTCTGGAGTCTTCCTTTCATTAGCGAGGTAGTTGGCCCATACAGTTTTCTTGTGGGTGTTGAATGCAATTGCCATCTTCTTAAGAGCAGCGGCCTTGACTTTCTCCACATCTGCTTCAGTGAAATGATCTGGTAGGGTGAAATGTTCCATCAGAGATTTCACAAGGTCTTTTTTGGCTCTTTTGTCGACCCAAGTAACACCTGGACGTTTAGTCTTTGGCTCTTTCCATTCTTGAATGGAGATCGGGAGTTTGTCCTTCACAAGAACTCCGCACTGACGAGTCCACTTGTTCGCAATGTTCTTAGGCGTGAGGGGTTCGCCACTAGGTTTGATGGATTCGATGTGGTACTTTACACCATCCTTCAACAATCTGCCCGGGCCTCGCTTTGTCTTGCTGTCTGTAGAAGCAGATTTGCTCGATCCGGAGGGCTGAAAGAAGAAAGATCAATTCGTTAATATATCTTCAATAAAAAACATGTGATGATCACCATGATGCATGATTATATAAATATACCTCGCCGGTAGTGTTTGTTATTTGAAGATCAGCATTGTCTGTGTCATCACAAACATTGTCTGTGTCATAATCATAATCATAGTTCATGACTTCATCAGCCCGGTCGTCGAGATCGAATATCTTTTCATCACCCTCTCCGGTATTGTTAAGATATTGGGAGCCGTCATCTGCTTCATTCAGATCATCTAGCCTGTGAGGGCTGCGTATGATGTCGAACAATTCCTCTTCTCTCTCTGCCGGTATTGTCCGCCATAGCTTTTACTTTACTAATAATACAGAAGAAATATAAAACAATTTAGTATTCAAATTACAATGCATGGATGCAATTAATCAATAAGGAAAATCTGAATCTCGAATACATCCTCTCGAATATATAATCTCGAATACATCATCGTCTTAATATATATAATCTCGAATACATCGTCTCGAATATTATATATCGAATACATCACTGGCTAGGTACCTAATAAAGATCGAGTACTACAGAAGAATCTAGGGCGCCACTCGCGGTTCCTGGGGCGCGGGCGGTGCACACCCAAAGAGAAGGAACCATCACAGGATCATATCTCCGGTCATCTGCCCAAAGAACCCGCCAAGTAGTGGAGAACCTGACGTCGTCCATAGCAGCCATGTAGCGATGGACGTGCTCATCTTCCTCCCTGACACGGCGACGCACCACCTCCGGCGGGGCCGGCTGCCTCTGCACCGAATGTGGCCCACGCGAACGCCACCAAAGAAGATCAGGGTCGACGACGGGACCCGAGGTCGGGTTCCTCACCAAGCGGCGCGCCCCTCCAGGTAGCACCTCCCAGTGCCAGCCCGGCGGAGCCCAGTCCCGGACATGGGTCCCCTGAAGCATGACGTCGTCGCGAACGGGTCGACGGCGAGGATGCGGGCCGGGCATATCGTCGAGAACAAATACTATATGCCCGCAAAAAGTAACATTTTTTAAATGATTGGATTGTGATAACTAAAATTCTATATATATGCAAATTCTAACAATATGACATTAATCTAATTCATCTAACTAAAACTAATTCTAAAATTTCCTGATTATATAACTAACATTTCCATAACAATTCTAATATTTATATAACTAAAAAACAGAAAAATTGCTAACATTTCTATAAATATTTCTATAACTAAAAAACAGAAATCATTTATAACATTTCTATATAACTAACATTGCTAATATTTATATAACTAAAAAACGGAATAATTTCTAACATTTCTATAACTAAAAAACAGAAAAATTTATAACAAACAAACTAATGTGTGTAGTGTGTGTGTGTGTGTGTGTAGTACTGTGTGTGTGTGTGTGTGGACATGGCGGCCGGGGCGAGCTCACCGGCGAGGCGACGACGGGGCGGCGACGACGGGGCGACGGGACGGGGCGGCGACGATGGGGCGACGGGACGGGGCGGCGACGACGGGGCGGGGCGGCCGGGGCGACGGGACGGGGCGGCGACGACGGGGTGGGGCGGGCGCGGCGACGGGGACGACGGGGATAGGGACGCCTGGGGCGGCGACGTCGAGGGGGGCGGCGACGAGGGGCGGGGACGGCCGAGGTCGGCGACGAGGGGCGGGGGCGGCGATGATCGGGGCAGGGTGGCGCGACGGAGGAAGGATACAGAGGGAAGAACAGAGGGAAACTGAATTTTTTTCAAGTGTTGTATATATAGGATGGACCTTTAGTACCGGTTGGAGTCACCAACCGGTACTAAAGGTCTGTTTTGGCCAGGCCAAGCGGCTGGAAGCGCACCCCCTTTAGTACCGGGTGGTGGCTCCAACCGGTACTAAAGACCCCCCCCCCTTTAGTACCGGTTGGAGCCACCACCCGGTACTAAAGGGGGTGCGCTGGCTCCAGGCGGTGCGCAAGTTTAGTCCCACCTCGCTAGCCGAGAGGCTACCGCACTGGTTTATAAGCTCCAGTGCGGTAGCTCTCTCGAGCTCCTCTCCTAGTCAGGCCTACTGGGCCTAGCTGTCCTCTTCGCCCAGTGGGCCTACTGGGCCTTTGCGGGCCTGCATCCTGGCCCAACAAAAGATTGTGTTCCTAGTCGTATGCAGGCCGCTTTGGCCCAGTAGGTGGGCTTTTTTATTTTTTTCGCTTTATTTATTTTTGTTTTATTTATTTTTGAGTTGTTTTTTGCTGTATTTAGAGTTTCTTTGTGAATATTTTTGCTTTAGGTACAAAAAATTACAAACTTTCTGTTAGTGCTGGTAGTTTTCAAATTTGAATAGTTTAAATTTTGAATTATTTGAAATTTGTGTGAATCACTAGTTTGTGAATAACTTAACTTTGAAAAAAGTTTTTTCAGTGATTCTTTTTTCTTATGTTTAATATTAGTGTGTTTTATCATTATATTCAATTTGGTAATGCTTAGGTTATTTAAAAAATGAAATGCCTTTGTAACAGTTCAGTTTTCGTCGGAAACCCTGATACTTCGAAAGAGATTGTCCATTTTGTACACGAAGTGCATCCAGTTTTTGCCGTAACCCTCTCTACTTTCTTGCACATGCTATTTGTATGAAATTATGATACCATGCCAACTTTCAACCTTTTCTGAGTTCATTTGAAATGGTTTTCAATTTCAGGGTCATTTAGCTGGAAAAAATCAGTAAATGCATGAAAAGAATTTGTTTGCACATAAAATTTCTTCGCGTTTCAAATGCCAAAACACATAACTACCCTAACTATTACAGACATTCCCTCCTGGGTGTGAAACACAGAAGAAAGTGATGATAGTGAAGCCGATCACATCCCAGATCTTTGGGTGTGAAACTTTTTCTTCGCGTCTGTCCCTTTGCGCCGTAGCCATGGAAAATCTTCATCATTTAACTGGATGCTCGGGTCAATATTCACTGTGAATGGAGCAATTTCATCAAACTTTTCATAATCTTCTGACATGTCTGTCTTGTCATCCACTCCCACGATGTTTCTTTTTCCTGAAAGAACTATGTGGCGCTTTGGCTCGTCGTATGATCCATTCGCTTCCTTATCTTTTCTTTTTCTCGGCCTGGTAGACATGTCTTTCACATAAAAAACCTGCGCCACATCATTGGCTAGGACGAATGGTTCGTCTGCATATGCAAGATTGTTGAGATCCACTGTTGTCATTCCGTACTGCGGGTCTTCCGTTACCCCGCCTCGTGTCATATTGACCCATTTGCACCGAAACAAAGGGACCTTCAAATCACCTGATCCATAATTAAGTTCCCATATGTCCTCTATGTAACCATAATATGTTTCTTTCCCGTGTTGGTTGTTGCATCAAAGCGGACACCACTGTTTTGGTTGGTGCTCTTCTTATCTTGGGCGATCGTGTAAAATGTATTCCCATTTATCTGGTACCCTTTGAAAGTCATTATATTCGAAGATGGTAACTGGGACAGCGAGTACATGTCATTTTGAATATCGCCATCATTCAGGGCACGTTTCTGCAACCAACCGGCGAAAGTCCTCGTTTGTTCGCGTGTAATCCAGTCGTCAGACTTCTCCGGGTGTTTGGACTGTAGAAAATTCTTGTGTTCCTCCATATACGGAGCCACCAAGGCGGAATTCTGTAGAACTGTGTAGTGTGCTTCAGTAAGAGAATGCCCGTCCATACATATTATTTGATGCCCTCCTAGCGTGCCTTTTCCTTCCAGTCTGCCCTTAAGGTCAGGAATGAAGTCAATATAAAACTCGATGACCTCCTCATTTTCATGGCCCTTCGAGATGCTTCCTTCTGGCCTAGCACGGTTATGAACATAGTTCTTCAAGACTCCCATGAACCTTTCAAAGGGGAACATATTTTGTAGAAATACAGGACCCAAAACGTTAATCTCTTCGCAAAGGTGAACTAGGACGTGCGTCATGATGTTGAAGAAGGATGGTGGGAACACCAACTCGAAACTGACAAGACATTGCACCAAATCATTCTGTAACCTTGGTATGATTTCTGGATCGATTACCTTCTAAGAGATTGCATTGAGGAATGCACATAGCTTCACAATGGCTAATCAAACGTTTTCTGGTAGAAGCCCCCTCAATGCAACCGGAAGGAGTTGCGTCATAATCACGTGGCAGTCATGAGACTTTAGGTTCTGTAAATTTTTCTCTGCCATATTTATTATTCCCTTTATATTCGATGAGAAGCCAGACGGTACCTTCATGCTGAGCAGGCATTCGAAGAAGATTTCCTTCTCTTCTTTGGTAAGAGCGTAGGGCCTTGGATGAGCACTGGCATCATAATGAACTTCCGCTTCATGCACAAACAAGGAGGAAGGTTATACAAACATAGAGTCACAGGCCACGTGCTATGGTTGCTGCTCTGCTCCCCAAAAGAATTAATGCCATCTGCGCTTAGACCAAACCATACGTTCCTTGGGTCACCTCCAAACTCCTCCCAGTACTTTCTCTTGATTTTTCTCCATTGCGAACCGTCAGCGGGTACTCTCAACTTTCCGTCTTTCTTACGGTCTTCTGCGTGCCACCGCATCGCCTTCACATGCTCTTTGTTTTGGAACAAACGTTTCAACCGTGGTATTATAGGAGCATACCACATCACCTTGGCAGGAATCTTCTTCCTGGGGTGCTCGCCCTCGACATCACCAGGGTCATCGCGACTGATTTTATAATGCAATGCACCGCATACTGGGCAAGCGTTCAAATCCTCGTACTCACCGCGGTAGAGGATGCAGTCATTAGGGCATGCATGTATCTTTTGCACCTCTAACCCTAGAGAGCAGACATCCTTCTTTGCTTCATACGTACTCTCGGGCAATTCATTGTCCTTTGGAAGCATATTCTTTATCATTACCAGCAACTTTCCAAATCCCTTGTCAGATACACCATTCCCTGCCTTCCATTGCAGCAATTCAAGTGTGGTGCCCAACTTTTTTTTGTCAGCTTCGCAATTCGGGTACAACAATTTCTTGTGATCCTCTAACATGCGCTGCAACTTCGTCCTCTCCAGATCACTTGCGCAGTTTCTCTTTGCATCGGCAATGGCCCGACCTAGATCATCAGCGGACTCATCTGATGCCTCTTCTTCAGCTTCTTCCCGCATTGCCGACTCAGCTTCTTCCCCCATTGTTGTATCATCGTATTCAGGGAACCCATGGCCAGGATAGCCGTCGTCGTCCTCTTCTTCTTCATTGTGTTCCATCATAACCCCTATTTCTCTGTGCTTGGTCCAAACATTATAGTGGGGCATGAAACCAGACTTAAATAGGTGGACGTGAATGGTTTTTTCTGTAGAGTAACTATGACCATTCTTACAGCCAGCACATGGACAAGGCATAAAACTATCCGCCTGCTTGTTTGCCTCAGCGGCCTGCAGAAAAGTATGCACGCCATTAATGAACTCGGGAGAGCATCGGTCATCATACATCCATTGTCGGCTCATCTTCATTACACAACACCAAATAGACCAAATTAATACAAGTTCATACATAAAGTTCATATACAACACTTAATTAAATGCAACATACAAATAACTCTCTAGCTAAAGAATTTAAATGCAACAACAAATGCGATGAAGATCGCAACTAAGGTAACAATTGATCCAACAGCATAATGATACCAAGCCACACTATCAATGGCATATTTTCTAATCTTTCTAATCTTCAACCTCATTTTCTCCATCTTGATCTTGTGATCATCGACGACATCGGCAACATGCAACTCCAATTCCATCTTCTCCCCCTCAATTCTTTTCAATTTTTCTTTCAAATACTTGTTTTCTTTTTCAACTAAATTTAACCTCTCGACAATAGGGTCGGTTGGAATTTCCGGTTCACATACCTCCTAGATAAAAATATCTATGTCAACTTGATGGGCATAATTTGTCATAAACACGAAATGCAACAACTAGTTTTAAAAGAGAATATACCACATCCGAATCATAACAAGGACGAGGGCCGACGGGGACGGATATCAAAACCATGGCACTATGTATAACAAACAACGTACGGGTAAGATAATTATACGAGTAACTATATATCCAAATCACAAAAACATCAATTTGGTAATGTAAAACATTCATGAACAAGAGCCTCACCAGAAGGTGGTGCCGGTGACGGGACGGTGCGGGCGATCGACGATGGTTACGACGGAGATTTAGAAGGCACTAAGTAAACCACACCTACATATGCAAACTAAGTGTTATTTTTGACCTCAAATTGCATATAAATCAAATACTAGCAAATATAATTATTCCTCCCAAATTAGTCACTATACAAAGCATTGCAAGAGCTAATCTAGCAATGAGAGTGGAAAGGACAAAGTTGCTAACCTTTGTGATCATTTGAATGGATGGGGGCCTTCAAATCTTGACAAATTTTGGGCAAAATTTGTGAGGAGCTCGAGGAGAGGGGGGGGGGGAAGAACAGAGGAAGTGAGGGGAAAGGGGAAGAACAGAGTGGCTCGGGGGGGACGAAGGGTTTATGTACGTCGACCTTTAGTACCGGTTCGTGCCACGAACCGGTACTAAAGGTGATGGACGGGCCCTAGACTGACAACACCCTGCCACCACCCTCTTTAGTACCGGTTCGTGGCACGAACCGGTACTATAGGTTCGCCACGAACCGGTACTAATGAGAACGGCCGGCTAGCCGTTGGAACCGGCACTAATGGACACATTAGTGCCGGCTCAAAACCAAACCAGCACTAATGTGTCTCATATTAGGTCCTTTTTCTACTAGTGCTTGCAATATGTTTGTAGCTACTCGTTTGGCAATATCTTGGTTATCATATCAAAACCATTGTTGCGGTTGGATCTTCTCAAGTTGTAGCAACTTGGAACTCGCAACATCTCGAATCCAATTATTTCTCACACCAACGTGCTTAGTTCGAGATTGATATCTTGAATTCATGGCATAAAATATTAATCAAGGTTTGAAAAAATCATTGAACCAGTACTTGAAAAATGTTAGACAAAGCATTTGAAAAAATGTTGAATAAGTGTTTGAAAATGTTAATCAAGCGTTTGGAAAATGTTCAATGTGTATAGAGAAAATGTTGACCATCTATTTAAAACATGTTAATTTTTTATTTGAAAACTATGAATCAAGCATTTAAAAATGTATAAGAAATGTTGACCATGTATTTTTTTAATGTATAAAAAATGTTGACCATCTATTTAAAACATGTTAATTTTTTATTTGAAAACTATGAATCAAGCATTTAAAAATGTATAAGAAATGTTGACCATGTATTTTTTTAATGTATAAAAAATGTTGACCATGTATCAAAAAAAGCTTAAACTTGTATTTGAAAAATGTTAAAACTGTGTATAGAAAATATGTCGACCATGTATTACAAAAATGTGTTATTTGTATTGGAAAAATGTTACGTGTATTTAAAAAATACAGAATAATACCCAAAAGAACAAATAAAACCAGAATAGAAACAAAATAACAAAGAAAACATAAAATAAAAACAAAGAAACAAAACGCAAAAATGAGTGAAAAAGAATCGAAAGAAAATAGATAAGAAACAAAGAAAAGAAACAAAATAAAACAGAAAAAAGAAAAAATCCTGAAGAGAACCGTTGGAGTAGCCTCAAGTAGGATGCGCCCCTAGTTCTTACCACTTATGGAACTTCAGTGGAGTAGCTATGCTCTTTTTACGACTATGCACGCGTGAATGGGTCGGCTCAATACGACGCGAGGGAAAAAAGCTTCAGCGAGAGCTGCTACTTGTCTCGCTTAATGCGACAAATAGTGGCTTTCCAGGAGATAACCAAACGATTAGCATTTATTATGATGAATATTCTTTTGAGTAACCTTATAGGGTGAATAAATAACGAAGTGATTAGCTAGTCTACTGTGCGTCTCCTAGCGGGCCCTTGCCCGGGCTGGGCCCTAGGCGGCCGCACTCGCCGCCTAGGCTCAGGGCCGGACGGGAAGGCTCATTTTTTGACGAATCACTCGATAATCTATGAGGGTAGGAAGCGGTGGATTATCACCTAGGAATATGAAAATTTATTTAATGTTGCAAGTAATTATTCAAATAGATAGACATTCTCGTTTGCAATTTAGGAACAACTCATTGATGTATCGAGGAACTCTTGCCTCTGGATTGTAGCTCTTTCGTATTGGAATAAACTACTATTGATCTCGCAACAAAAAGACTTATTGATGTATTTTAAGTTTCTTTTTCTAAAATAGTTACTCAGTTTACTTTGACTTTTTTGTGTGGACACCTTCGAGGGCCGAGCGCGAGGCACGTCGGTACGGAGACTGGCGAGTGGGGCCCACATGTCAGCAGCGTACCGCGAGTGGAATATCCGCCTCGTCGCGGGCTAACCCTCTCTTCTCCCCCCGATCCCCACGCGATCTCGCCCGCCGCCGCCGCCGCCGCCGCCGAAAAACCATGGCTTTCTCCGCGCGGAGGAGCCTCGCCACCAGCCTCTCCAGCCACCTCACCCGCCGCCTCCACCCCTCCCTCTCCCACCTCGTCCCCTCCTCCCACCGCGACGACAACCACGAGGACGCCTCCTCCTCCTCCTCCGCCCCCCTGTTCCCCACCCAGCAAGCCCCCCTGCACTTCCCCTCCGGCGACCTCCGTCGGCGCGCGAGATCCCAGGGCCTGGCCCTCCCCCTCCCCTTCGGCGCCCACCTCGCGGCCCGCCGCAGCTTCTCCACCTCCTCCCCCGGACCGCAGATCGATGGGATCCTCACCGACCCCGCGGCTGGCCAGATGGATGTCGCGGCGGGCGTCCTCTCCGACGCCGCGGCCTCGGTCGCGCCCGCCTTCCCGCTGCCCTTCCCGGGGGAAGTGGCCGCCGCCGCCGCAGACTCGTTTCCCCCCGTCGCGGCACTGCAGTACGCCATCGACGCCGTCCATTCGTTCACCGGGCTCAACTGGTAAGCCTCGTGGACGTAATAGCATTTGGGAACTTGATGTTCCACTTTGGATCAAGTAAACTGTCGATAAAATTCTAAAGGTGGTTCATTTTTTTAGGTGGGCTTCTATTGCGGTGACGACCATCTTGATCCGAACGGTGACGATCCCGCTGCTTGTGAACCAGTTGAAGTCTACGATGAAGTTGAATGTAATGAGCTCATTTGAGTAGTAACTTATATTGTTTATTTATATGTATGCTTTATTGTATGTCCGTTCTGATTTTTGCCGGTGCGTTTTATGACAAACTTCTATAGAAACTTACCAAGTTTGATCTTTGATAACGGTGAACACTGAAAATTCTGTGCAATTTGTAGTGAAGACAGTCTCGTGTATTTAACATGTATGTTTTAGATGTCTTGATTCAAACTTGGCGATAGAGATAATAATGCAAGGTCGAGTGGGGATGGGAGAATTTGATGGCCGCATGTGCCAAACATGTTTCTTTGAGCTAACAAGCAATCTTCTTTGATGGCTGCATGTGCCAAATATGTTTCTTTGAGCTAACAAGTAAACCTCTTTTGAGTTGTCATATGATCGAGTGGCCTCAAATACCCAGGCCTCTAGTGTGCAAGTGTCTTAATTTGGTCGGCTGGCCTCCAATACCTTTGGCCTTAACTAGCAACATTGGGACTATTCTTTGGATCAAAATCATTTTTGGCAGCATTTGGTTCATAAATTGTAGTGCCACGTGCATTGCACAAACGCCCAGTCTCCCCTTCCTTGTTATGTCAAGTAGAATGAATATTTTTGGTTAACGTGTCCAACTACTTTTATCTTGATCATCACTTCTGATTGCCACACTGTGGCTGAAAGGCCTGTAGTTGAGGACATAGAAACAAACATCATACCACACAGATGAAATTTGATGCCTCCACTAAGTTATGTGTGATTATTCTACGCCTCTTCTCTGAGAGGCCTGAAATGAGTTATATGATGTTTTTGTTATGTTCTTTGCTCATTTAAATCTATTCACATATATATATGTTGTGTCCTTCGTTGAGTGACTGCAAGGTAACTAGCTGAATTTCTTTCTTATGAATTCTTACTCTATGCAGGCAATGAGGCCAGAAATTGAGGCAATCAACATGGAGATGCGAAATGTAAGTAGATTTATTTCTTCAGTTCAAGTTGCATTTTATATGGTTACTTACAGTAAGCATGTTATTTGTAGACACCGTAATTGGATTGACAGAAACATCCTGCAGACATACTTCTGCTAGATTTTTTTACGTGCAATTCTACACACATAGCTGTTTTTTAATGCCATTGAGTATTTATTTGTTGCCACCCAATTACTAAACTATACTTTTCTGTTATTCACTTATTTGGAGTGTTTGCAGGAACCTAAGTTATAATTCTGTCCAAGAAAATTTGCACCCCTAGGGAACCTAAAATCTATTTCGGTTCAAAGAAATGTACATTCTACACTCGTAATGATATGATCTTTCATATTTATTTGCTGCAGTCAATGGATCCACAATCAATGTTAGAGGGGAAGAAGAAATTGGGCGAGCTATTCACGAAGTATGCAACTTCCGATGGTTTACTTATTTAGTTATTTTCCTGTGAATTTGTCGTGATCTGGAAGTTGTATTTTCCGCCTGCTGTTTTAATAAAAATCTTATGCGTTGGTGCAATTTTGCCAACTAATCATTTTATGTTCATGTCTGTGGTTCTTCAAACTTGAGCTCTGTAGAAGCTTCTAGGTTATAAAATTGGGCTCTATAGAAGCTTGTAGGTTATAAAATTGGGCTCTGTAGAAGCTTGTAGGTTATAAACTTGGGCTCTGTAGAAGCTTGTATGTTTAAAAATGCTGTATGGGCCATTAGATTGTTCTTGCTATCATCACTGCTCAGAGTGTCTCTTTTTTGCTCAAACCAGTAATCATGGAAAACCCGCTGTCGGACCTGATTCATTGCCCCCTTACACCTTTTACAGAAATTTGACTTTGTCGCTTTAACCTCTATTATTCTGTTTATACCTTTTTTTTATTTCTTTTAGTCATACAACAGATAGTTCCGTAAATTTAATTATTAATGTCTTCCGTCAGGCATGGTGTTAATCCATTGACACCCTTGAAGGGTATATTCATCCAAGGGCCTATATTCATGAGCTTTTTCTTTGCTGTAAGTTTATACCTCTTCCTTGTAATGTCGAATTTTCTTACTACAACCACTCCTAGTTATGATACAGCCATTTTGCAGTATTTTTATCTTCCACCTTTTGTCTGTCTTAACTGCAGATACAAAACATGGTGGAGAAAGTCCCTTCTTTGAAAGGAGGTGGAGCATATTGGTTTACTGATTTGACAACTCCTGACGAACTTTATATCCTCCCAGTATTGACATCGGTGACATTCTTGGCTACGGTGGAGGTGTGTGTCCTGGCCAATGCAATAAATATGTCTGCCTTGTGACCATGAGGTCACGGGTTCAAGTCCTGGAAACAGCCTCTTACAGAAATGTAGGGAAAGGCTGCGTACTATAGACCCAAAGTGGTCGGACCCTTCCCCGGACCCTGCGCAAGCGGGAGCTACATGCACCGGGCTGCCCTTTTTTTTTTATTGTATAGTTAAGAAAATGTTTTTTTTTCCAGCTCAACATGCAAGAAGGCATGGAGGGAAATCCTATGCTGCAAACAATGAAGAAGTTCTCTAGAATATTGGCTCTTATGACTATACCATTTACAATGCACTTTCCCAAGGTATGAAATACTCAAGGCTATTAATTTCATGAATCATACCCATAAAATTCTAGCTAGAAGCTATCTGTAAGGAATTTGAACATACTGGGAATGCAGGTTAGTTGGCATGAATAAGTGCCTCTCTTAGTGAATTACTAAATCTGGGCTTGTCGGCAAACAATGCTATACAGTGACCATGTTTTGGGTACTGCCTGAGATTAGTTTATGAAAAAGGACAGACCCGGTGCATAGAAGCTCCCACACAAGGTGGGGTCTGGGGAAGGATTATAGGGAACATAGTCTTACCCCTGCAAAGTGCAATGCAGAGAGGCTGGTTTGAACCCAGGACCTCTTGGCACTAGTGGGGAGGACTTCACCACTGCGCCAGGCCTGCCCTCCTCGGATTAGCTTATGAAACTAGGCAAAATCTGCCCCATATGGAAAGTCCATCCAGTAACTATTTCTCTGACCACGACCACGATCAGTCTTCCCTAGTTGCCTTATTCATCCATACATAGAAACTAGGCGAATCTGCCCCATATGGAAAGTCCATTCAGTAACTATTTCTCTGACCACGACCACGATCAGTCTTCCCTAGTTGCCTTATTCATCCATACATGGGCTTCATATTACCTGAAATGTAAGACAATTTGTGTGTGTATCAAAGCCTTGTTTGCACCATTGTCAAGCTTTCATGGTGTGGTTTGGATGGGCATAACACATGTATGGGTTACTCCCTTGATTTTCTTTGTGGGTGGGCTAGAGCAGAAATTTATTTTGCATGGTGTTTGTAGTGTTTCTTTGTGGAGCTGCCACTTAGGTGTTTGTAGTGTTTCAGATACAGCAATGTGTGTTCCCTAAAGTAGGACCTGTTTTTCCACCTAACTACTCAAGATGATTAGTACACTGATTGATTGAAATATATGTAAATCCTATTTTTAAGAAAACAAGCTAGTGCTCTGTTATCCACACTCGTCTCTTTCCACACTTTGGTAAGAAATATGTGGTGTCAATACCTGAAATAAATATGGTTTCATGCTTACCCTAATAGCGATATACTTTTGTTCTACCTTAACGTAGCTAAGTTTCTCTGTTTGCAGCATTAACATCGCACTGCTAAATACTTTTGTATTGTCTTTAATCTTCTCTTTTCTTCTGCATTGCCATTAATATTCTTTTTGCTTCTGCAGGCAATTTTCTGTTACTGGGTAACGGCAAACTTGTTCTCTCTTGGGTATGGTTTTGGTAAGTCCTTCTCCAGGCTTGAAACCTTGCACATGCCCATGTCTTCTGTTTGTCTCCTTCCCTAGTTTCTAACGCGTATACCTTCCTTCCAAAATTTTCTCTCAGCTCTCCGGAAGACAGCCGTAAGGTATTTCTTGAATCTTCCGGAGGTTATACCACAGCCCGAACCTGCGCAAATGTCGACCTTCAACCTTTTCGAGACACCAAAGCCAGTGTCAGCAGTTGATACACCCACTGGGAACAACAGTGATTCACCCATTGGAGACAACGGTGATTCACCCACCGCAGCCAACGGGTCAGAGCAGTCTAATGCTGAGCTAAGCGATCGGGTTGTGTTTCTTGAGAAGAAGATTGCAGAACTTGAGAGGCGGGCTAAAGCTAGAGGCGAATCTCAAGAGTAATAAACTAACAGGTAAGTTTTTGATCGAGCACGCGAATCCTATCCTAAAAAAGCACTGTTTGTAACCTGTGCCTCGTGGCGAAGGGATATCTGGCACCGACTTACCAATATAGCACCAAGATTTGACTTGGACTATCCAATTTTGTGAGCATGTGTGTGTGTGTGTGTGTGTGTGTGGCAACTGTCGTTTCGAGCGAATAAACCGGGGGGATCCTGGCAGAAAAAATCGCCATTGTTTGTTGGATTAACCGCAGTGATGCTGGTCGAGCAGAAACCAGAGGGTACTTATTATTCTTGTATCACTTGCTTGACATTTGAGAATCGAACGATGTAATAGTATTAGCTTTTAGTTTGCGATCAAGATAAAACGAGGCTGTTGAAAACATATGGCGGGACTGTCAGATTCCATAATATGATACTACAATATTCTTTGCAATGCAACGTCATATTTTGTTTAAGGTGACATTGCATTATACTCGTATCATACTTGCACTAGGAGAAGTCGTAGTACCGCATGTTTTCATAGTCATTGTGAAATTGGGCATGTTGTTTTGGTTGATGAATAGAACATGGTGGGACGGGAATGCCACCCATATTTTCTAAAAGAAATTAAAATGGAAATACCAGTGGGCGTAATCTAAAATGGCAAACTCAAACGCGCACATGCACGATGAAATTAGATCATGTAAGTTTTTTGGGGTTGCATGCAACAACTAAATAACTAAGAATACCATGGGATCGACCGATGATCAATTACACATGCAACAATCCATGCATAAGCTGCCTCCTGTGTTTTTCATGCAGCGACTCAAACTCGTTTTTCTCAAGCTTTCCTATGTTTCTTGATCCTCTGTTTTGCTCAACTTCTCCTTTCCCATTCATATAGTTCCTCAAATTCCTATGTTCTAGTACCCTTTGTTCCCTGAACTCGTTTTTCTCAAGCTTTCCTATGTTTCTTGATCCTCTGTTTTGCTCAACTTCTCCTTTCCCATTCATGTAGTTCCTCAAATTCCTATGTTCTAGTACCCTCTGTTTCGAACAGGGCCTAAACATCTAGTCACCCCTCGTGTTTTCGCGTAGGCCCGAGGCAGTGAAAGAAAGAAAGCTCCTCAAGCATGCATGTTGGGACCTATGCTGGAATGATCTATGCACGTTAGGACCCACGTATACATGAATTGCAACTAAATACATTTCCGACAAACGCGATAGCACACAACGTACATTTCCGACACACGCTTGAGAACTCGAGATCCTCAACCCTACGCTAGAGTTAACTACACACCTACAATACCCACCTGGACACACACCCACCTGGGTTGAGATCTCGATATCCTCACCCTACGCTAACCAGGCAGGCCTACAATACCCAGCTGGACACACACCATCCTGGGTTCAGATCCTCACGCTACGCTAACCAGATAGGAGATTGCTGATAACACACAAGTATAGGGGATCGCAACAGTTTTCGAGGGTAAAGTATTTAACCCAAATTTATAGATTCGAGACAAGGGGAGCCAAAGAATATTTGAATGTATTAGCAGCTGAGTTGTCAATTCAACCACACCTGGAGATTAATTATTCGCAACAAAGTGCTTAGTAGCATAGTGATATGATAGTTTCAATGATAGTAACAACATCAATATTAACGGTAACAGTGATAGCAACGATTTTGTTGTAGCAGTAACGATAGCAGTAGCAACAGTATTAACTTAGCAAGAACAATATAAGGTAAATTCGTAGGCATTAGATAGGTGACTCATTGGATAATATTCATCATGAGACAGTCATAACCTAGGGCGATACTACACTAGCTCCAGTTCATAAATATAATGTAGGCATGTATTCCATAAATAGTCATACGTGCTTAGGGAAAGAACTTGCATGCCATCTTTTGTCCTATCCTCCCGTGGCAGCGGGGTCCTATTAGAAACTAAGGGATATTAAGGCCTCCTTTTAATAGAGAACCGGAACAAAGCATTAGCACGCTAGTGGCGGTTCCCAAGCGGAAAGGTAAAGGTTATGACTCCATTGGGAGTTTTTGTTTGATTATTTGAGAGATCAATTCTTTTTGCAGTTTTGGACTAGGCATCCCTATTACCGCACTTTTCTCGTGCGATGGCGAGTGAATAAACACTCGACCTGAGAATAACCCGCTTAGCATGGAAGATACTGACTACCTCCTGTCGTTCCATGAACGATCCAGGCACACCAAAATGATATTTATTTGAAGTTTGTAGAGATGGCACATGCAAATTTACTTAGGACGGCAGGGTAATACCGCATATAGGTAGGTATGATGGACTCATCTGGAATAACTTGGGTTCAAGGTTTTTGATGTACAAGCAGAATTCCCACTTAGTACAGGCGAAGGCTAGCAAATAGGTTGAGAAGTGGCTAGCTAGAGAGCAACAATGGTCATGAACATGCATTATCCATAAGTAACATTGGATACTAGCATGATTAGGATATAAACACCATGAACATAAATATTATAGATGCTATGTTGGTTTTGATTCAACTACATGCATGAACATGTGCCAAGTCAAGCCACTCGAACATACAGAGGACGATACCATGCATATCATCATACTACATCACAATAATTTTAACGCAATGTTAATATCCAAGATAAATCATTATTCACTCCTAGCTACTTATGCATGGCATGAGAAACTATAATCTCTAATTGTCATTGCAAACATGTTTGATCAAAATAGGCTGAATCATGGATACTAGGTTAAACATATTTAAATAGTTTACAAAATTGAGTTCATACCCGTTTCTCTCTGCCACGGCCAGTTCATCTAATATCGTCATTATTGCCTTTCACTTGCACGATTGAACGATTTGAAAATAATAATAGTGCAAGAGTGCCATGGACTAAGCTGGAATCCGCAAACATTTTATTCAAAAGGAGAAGACAAGGTAATATGGGCTCTTTGTTAGATCAACAATAATGCAAATGAGAGCCACTCAACATTTTCATCGTGGTCTTCTCCTTGGTATGACTCAATAAAAAGGAAAGAAATTTAGAGAAACACACTGAAATATTTTTAGAGTTTTTGGTTTTTTATAAACGAGCAACTAAAAAGAGAAAAGCAAAAACGAGAAAAACTATTTACACAGGAAAGCCCCCAACAAGTAAAAGAAGAACAATGAAATCTTTTTGGTTTTTCTTTTTAGTGCTACAACAATTTAAACTAGGAAGAAAAATAAAAAAGAAGCAAGAAACATATTTTTGGATTTTCTCAAAGTTTTCCAAACACACAAGAAGAAAGCGAGAAAATAAATTTAACATGGATGATACAATGAAAAAGTTTGAACATCGACAACTGGAATGAAATGTGTGAACATGAATGTAATGCCGGTAAGAATACGTACTCCCCCAAGCTTAGGCTTTTGGCCTAACTTGGTAATCAGTCAGTACCCTGTGTAATGGTCGGAGTGGTAGCTCACGGAGGCTCTCAGTGCGGATGCCTCAGCCCGCCATGCAGCTACAACCGCTGCGTTATGAGCTCGGGCCTCGCTCTCAAGAACATAATATCTTCCCCTGTTATGGACATTAAAGTGAGCAGGTGTAGGCAAATATGTGTCTACCACGGAGTCCTTGTTAAACGTTAAACTATAAGTGAAATTATGGGGATCACCCCTCAGAATCTTATGACATTTCATAGCATTAAAGTCTAGGTACTGCGTGGGCAGAATAGGATCATAGGGCAAAGGTGAAACACCCAACCCTCTTGCTAAGCATGTGGCATAAATTCCACCATAAAAATATCCACTGTCAGCGTTGTGCTATAACCTACGTGCAACAATCACTCCAAGATTATAACTTCTATCACCGTTGAGAGCGGTGTGTATGAGGCTCAGATCGGGAGCACAAAGTGTACTACAATCTTGGCTACAATACATTTTCCATTAAATAATGTGAAGTACTGAATTGCAGGAAAATGCACACTCTTTATTCTACCTTGTGTCACTCTCCTAGTTTCACCATAGCAAAGACTAGTCAAAATTATTTCAAACTCAGACCTCGGTGGCTCATCGAGCGAACTCCAGAATGGGATTTTGCAGAGGTGAGCAAACCTTTCTAGAGAAATGGTAAATGGATTTTCATACAGTTTAAATGACACCCTAGACTCACGGGGAAGGAATTTAAATCCTTTGACAAATGATTCAGTGAGGATGAGGTGTTGGTCGCACTTATCTGAAATGTAGGGACCGAGATCAGCGTTGTGAACATATTGCTAGAATTCCTTCTTAATGCCCACGCTCACCATATAATTGTTGCATGGCCATAAGCATGTTTTGGTGGTGGCACTTCGAATGGAACTTTCACTTGGTTCAACATAAGACCGACGAGCGGAGCTGCTGCTAGAAGATGCCACCGAGGACCTCCTCCTTGAAGAACTCCTTCAAAAGAAATTCATAATGTTGGCGTACAATTTTCTGAAAAAAATTTGTCACAACAAATTGTTAACAAAACTTCATAAGAATGATAACAACTACTCATAGGGATGTATAGAGGCCATAGCAAGCATTCAAACTACTTAGAACTCTAAGAATTCAACATGCAAGCTCATCTACAGCAGCACCAAGAGTAGCTAATTATTCAAAATATAAATCACTAAAGCAAAAACTTATTGGACACATGGAGGATTCACATACCAAGCAACAATTCCCCGAAACAGTTTCAGAAACAGAGCTTCGAGCAAAGAGATCGAAATTTGCGGTTTCGGGAGCAAGAACACGAGAGAGAGAGAGAGAGAGAGAGAGAGAGAGAGAGAGAGAGAGCAATGGTGATTTTTTTCTAGAGGAATGTGGTGATGTGGGAAGAAGAGGTAAGTGAGGGGGCCCACGTGGGCACCACAACCCACCAGGGCGCGCCTGGGGGTCCTGGCGCACCCAGGTGGGTTGTGCCCACCTGGTGCACCTCCCTCTAATATTATTTGCACCAAAAATTCAGAAATATTCAGAAAAAAATCGTATTAAATTTTCAGAGCATTATGAGAACTTTTTATTTTTGCGTCATTTTTTATTGCACGGAAAACTCAGAAAACATACAAGGCATGAAATTTTATTTTATTTAACTAGTAAAAACAAAAAACAAAAGGTAGGGACAGAGGGTAGTGCTCACTAAATTCATCAACTTTATACCTCTAAAAAATGATCCATTAATAAGGTTGACCAAGTCTTATTAACAACCACTTTCGATTAGCATGAAACCGAAGAAGTTTCATAAATCACTAAGTTACCTCAATGGGGATATGAATGTCCCCAACAATAAGCATTTCATATTTCTTTTTAACAGTAGGTAGAGGTAGTTGAAAATTTCCAATAGTGATTGTCAAAGATTTTTCAATAACATTTATACCATTCACTTGGTATTTTTTCTTCGAAAAGTGCATCATATGCTCATTACCATTGATATGAAAAGTGACCTTGCTTTTATTGTAATCAATAATAGCCCCTGCAGTATTCAAGAAGGGTCTACCAAGGATAATCGACATGTTGTCGTCCTCAGGCATCTCAAGTATAACAAAGTCAGTCAAGATAGTAACATTAGCAACAACAACGGGCTCATCCTCACAAATACCGATAGGTATGGCAGTTGATTTGTCAGCCATTTGTAAAAATATTTTAGTAGGTGTGAGTTTATTCAAATCAAGTCTTTTGTATAAAGAGAAAGGCACAACACTAACACCAGCTCCCAAATCACATAAAGCAGTTTTCACATAGTTTCTTTTGATGGAGTAAGGTATAGTTGGTATTCCCGGATCTCCAGTTTGTTAGGTACTCAATCTTTAAAAGTTTAATTAGCAAGCATAGTGGAGATTTAAGCTTCCGGTATTTTTCTCTTATTGGTGATGATGTCTTTCATGTACTTTGCATAAGGAGGCATTTTAAAGATATCAGTCAAGCGAGTACGCAAAAAGACTAGCCTAATCATTTCAGCAAAGCGTTCAAATTCTTCATCATCTTTCTTTTTAGTCGACTTAGGTGGAAAGGGCATAAGTTTTTGAACCCATGGTTCTCTTTCCTTACCATGTTTTCTAGCAACAAAGTCTGTTTTATCATATCTTTTATTCTTGGGTTGTGGGTTATCAAAATCAACAGTTGGTTCTATCTCAACATCATTATCTGGTTCTTTATTAGTTGGTTGAGTGTCTTCATGAACCTCATCATTATCTTTTTCATTATCAGAAGGTGAGTGTTCATAGATTGAGTTTCAACATCAGAGATAGAAACTTCATTATCATTATAAGGAGGTTTCTCTACTTCGGGTTCACTAGAGGCAGGCAAATTCCTATTATTTTTCTTCTTCTTTTTGTTTTTAGAAGGACTAGGTGTATGAGTGTTAAGTCTTTGAGAATCTTGTTCAATTCTTTTTGGGTGTCCCTCAGGATAAAGTGGTCCCTCAGTCATTTTAGCTCCTCTAGTTGCTACTCTAACAGCAAAGTCACTTATATTATTGTTCATTTCATCAAGTAACTCTATTTGAGATTTAGCAACTTGTTCTAATTGAGTTTGAACCATAGAGGCATGCTTTCCTACACCTCTAACATCATTTGAGATTCTAAATAACAAGTCACTTAAGCGAGCAGTCATATCAGAGTTGTATTTCTATTGTTTCATAACAATTGCATTGAAATGATATTGCTTTCTAATGTAATTATCAAACTCATAAAGGCATTGACTAGGATGTTTATTACGAGGATCATCACTATCATTCAATTTCAACAAAGAATTTACCTCTACCACCTTAGGTGGTGGTGGTGCTTCAATCCAATGTATTTCTTGAATAGGTGGTGAATCTTTAACATCCTCTGCTTTAATACCTTTTTCCTTCATAGATTTCTTTGCCTCTTGCATCACTTCAGGACTAAGATATAAGATACCCCTCTTCTTCGGAGTGTGTTTAATAGGTGTTTCAGGAGGAGTCCAATCATCATAATTTTTCAATATGTTATTCAATAATTCTTCAGCTTGCCCAATAGTTCGTTCCCTGAAAACACAACCAGCACAACTATCTAGGAAATCCCTAGAAGCATCGGTCAGTCCATTATAGAAGATATCAAGTATTTCATTTTTCTTAAGAGGATGATCAGGCAAAGCATTAAGCAAATGGAGAAGCCTCCCCCAAGTTTGTGGGAGACTCTCTTCTTCAATTTGTGCGAAGTTAAATATTTCATACAAGGCAGCTTGTTTCTTATGAGCAGGGAAATATTTTTCAGAGAAGTAATAAATCATATCCCGGGGACTACGCACACAACCAGGAGCAAGAGTATTGTACCAAGATTTAGCATCACCCTTTAATGAGAATGGAAATAACTTGAAAATATAGTAATAGCGAATCTTCTCATCATGAGCAAAAAGGGTGGTTATATCATTCAACTTAGTAAGATGTGCCACAACAGTTTCAGTTTCATAACCATGGAAAGGATCAAATTCAACCAAAGTGATTAACTCTGGGTCAACAGAGAATTCATAATCCTTATCATCAATAAAGATAGGTGAAGTAGCAAACTCAGGATCACATTTTGTTTTAGCATTCAGAGATCTTTCTTTATATTTGCATAATAATTTCTCTAGATCATCTCTATCCTTACAAGCAAGAATATCTCTAGTTGCCTCCTCACTCATAGTATAACCTTCCAGTACCTTTGGCAATTCATATCTAGGAGGACTAGTTTTAGTAGGTGTTTCAAGATTTTCAGTTTCAAGTTCACCATCAGATTCAACAATATCATGTTGTCTTACTCTAGCAATTTGTTCATCAAGAAATTCACCTAGTGGCACATCATCATCAAACAAGGTACTAGCATCATCATGAGTAACATTCATAGAAGAAGTAGCATCATCAATAACTTGCGACATATCAGAATTAATAGCATGTGGTGGTGTTGCAAGTTTACTTATAACAAAAGGTGAATCTAAAGCGGAGTTGGACGGCAGTTCCTCACCTACCCTCATCTTTGAGGGAAAAATCTTAGTCTTAGCATCCTTCAGATTTTTCATAGTGATAATATGATAATAATCCCAAGTGACTCCTACAAATATTGCTATGCTTCCCGACAACGGCGCCAGAAAAAGGTCTTGATAACCCACAAGTATAGGGGATCGTAACAGTTTTCGAGGGTAGAGTATTCAACCAAATTTATAGATTCGACACAAGGGGAGCCAAAGAATATTTGAAGATATTAGCAACTGAGTTGTTAATTCAACCACACCTGGAGATTAATTATTTGCAGTAAAGTGATTAGTAGAACAGTGATATGATAGTTTTGATGATAGTAGCAGCAGCAATAGTAACAGTAACAGTGATAGTAGTGATTTTGTAGCAGTAACGATAGCAGTAGCAATAGTAGTAACTTAGCAAGAACAATATAAGGTAAATTCGTAGGCATTTGATCGGTGACTCGTTGGATGATATTCATCATGAGACAGGCATAACCTAGGGCGATACGGCACTAGCTCTAGTTCATAAATATAATGTAGGCATGTATTCCGTAAATAGTCATACATGCTTATGGAAAGAACTTGCATGACATCTTTTGTCCTACCCTCCCGTGGCAATGGGGTCCTATTGGAAACTAAGGGATATTAAGGCCTCCTTTTAATAGAGAACTGGAACAAAGCATTAGCACACGGTGAATACATTAGAACATGGATATAATGGTGATAACATAAACGGTTCAGATCTGAAATCATGGCACCCGGGCCCAAAGTGACAAGCATTAAGCATGGCAAAGTCATAGCAATATCAATCTCACAACATAATGGGTACTAGGGATCAGGCCCTAGCAAAACTAACTCGATTACATGATGAATCTCATCCAACTCCTCACCGACCAGCGAGCCTATGAAGGAATTACTCACTCCCGATGGGGAGCATCATGGGATTGGCGATGGAGATGTGTTGGTGATGACGAAGATCGAAGACCCCCTCTCCTGAGCCCCAAACGCACTCCAGATCTGGCCTCTTAATGAAGAACAGGAGACAACGGCGGCTCCGTCCCGTGAAATGCGATAATTCTTTCTCTCTGATTTTTCTGGAAATATGTGATTTTATAGCGTCGGTTTCAGGGTCATCGGGGCCACCAGGTGGGGATAACCCACCTGGGCGCGCCTGGGAGGGGGGGAGCAGGCGCTCCCTGGTGGGTTGTGCCCACCCAGGTGCCCCCTCAGGTGGCTCTTGGCTCCAGAAATTCTCTTTATTGATATAAAAAATCCTCACAAAGTTTTGTTCCATTCCGAGAACTTTTATTTCTGCACAAAAACAACACCATGGTAGTTCTGCTGAAAACAACGTCAGTCCGGGGTTAGTTTCATTCAAATCATCCAAATTAGAGTACAAAACAAGAGGAAAAGCGTTAGGAAAAGTAGATATGACGGAGACGTATCAATTACCACCATCCTGGCAGATCCTCACACTACGCTAACCAGACAAGAGATTTCCGAGCATAATGTACAACGTATAGAACATTGTGACAACTCCGACCCACCCACTGAGGTACTTGGCGGTGATGTCAGCAGCGTTGACCCGATCCACTGGCTGAGCCTTCCGGTTGCGCTAGATGGCCCTCACAAAAAGGGCGAATGTCACCATTGTGGCCGCTTCGATGCAGACACAGGCTGCCACGAGCAGTCGTTGGGTACCTGTTGCATATTGCTGACACCTATGATCAATTAAACATAATATAATAGGACTTGCATGTGCATGGAGTAGTCACGGAACTATATGCAGGTCAAGGTTTGTTTTTTTGGGCCGGGGGGGGGGGGGGGGGGCTTTTGTGAAGGAAATATGCCCTAGAGGCAATAATAAAGTTATTATTTATTTCCTTATTGCATGATAAATGTTTATTATTCATGCTAGAATTGTATTAACCAGAAACTTAGTACATGTGTGAATACATAGACAAAACATATTGTCCCTTGTATGCCTCTACTTGACTAGCTCGTTAATCAATGATGGTTAAGTTTCCTTACCATAGACATGTGTTGTCATTTGATGAACGGGATCACATCATTAGGAGAATGATGTGATGGACATGATCCATCGGTTAGCTTAGCATTATGATCATTACAGTTTCATTGCTACTGCTTTCTTCATGAATTATACAAGTTCCACAGACTATGAGATTATGCAACTCCCGAATACCGGAGGAACACTTTGTGTGCTACCAAATGTCACAACGTAAAAGGGTGATTATAAATGTGCTCTACAGGTGTCTCCGAAGGTGTTTGTTGGGTTGGCATAGATCGAGATTAGGATTTGTCACTCCATGTTTCGGACAGGTATCTCTGGGCCCTCTCTGTAATACTCATCACTATAAGCCTTGCAAGCATTGTGACTAATGAGTTAGTTGCGGGATAAAGTATTACGGAACGAGTAAAGAGACTTACTGGTGATGAGATTGAACTAGGTATGATGATACCGATGATCGAATCTCGGGCAAGTAACATATTGATGACAAAGGGAACAACGTATGTTGTTATGCGGTTTGACCGATAAAGATCTTCGTAGAATATGTAGGAACCAATATGGGAATCCAGGTTCCGCTATTGGTTATTGACCGGAGATGAGTCTCGGTCATGTCTACATAGTTCTCGAACTTGTAGGGTCCGCACGCTTAACGTTCGATGACGATGGGTATTATGAGTTTATGTGATTTGATGTACCAAAGGTTGTTCGGAGTTCCGTATGTGATCAAGGACATGATGAGGAGTCTGGAAATGGTCGGGACATAAATATTTATATATTGGACGGCTATGTTCGGACACCGGAAGTGTTCCATAGAAGTTTCGGATAAAACCGTAGTACCCGGGCGTTACCGGAACCCCCCGAAGGGTTAATGGGCCTACATGGGCTTTAGTGGAAGAGAGGAGGAGGCGGCCAGGTGGAAGCGCGCCCCCAAGGCCAATCCGAATTGGGGAGGGGGCCGGCCCCCCTTTCCTTCTCTCCCTCTTCCTCTTTCCTTCCCCTCCTAGTTGGACTAGGAAAGGGGGAACCTACTCCTAGTAGGAGTAGGATTCCTCCCCTTGGGGCGCGCCCCATGAGGCCGGCCGACCCCCTCCTCTCCTTCTGTATATACGGGGGAGGGGGACACCCCATAGACACACAAGTTGATCTTTAGCCGTGTGCGGTGCCCCCCTCCACAATTTTCCACCTCGATCATATCGTCGTAGTGCTTAGGCGAAGCCCTGCGCCGGTAACTTCATCATCACCATCACCACGCCGTTGTGCTGACAAAACTCTCCCTCGGCCTCAGCTGGATCTAGAGTTTGAGCGACGTCATCGAGCTGAACGTGTGCAGATCGCGGATCTTGCGTGATCGTAGGATTTTTTTTTGAAATTACTGTGTTCCCCAACAGTGGTATCCGAGCCAGGTCTATGCGTAGATGTTATATGCACAAGTAGAACATAAAGAGTTGTGGGCGATAATAGTCATACTGCTTACCAGCATGTCATACTTTGATTCGGCGGTATTGTTGGATGAAGCGACCCAGACCGACATTACATGACCGCGTTCATGAGACTGGTTCTATCGACGTGCTTATGCACATATGTGGCTGGCGGGTGTATGTTTCTCCAACTTTAGTTGAATCGAGTGTGGCTACGCCCGGTCCTTGTTGAAGGTTAAAACAACACACTTGACAAAAAATCGTTATGGTTTTGATGCATAGGTAAGAACGGTTCTTGCTAGAAGCCCGTAGCAGCCACGTAAAACTTGCAACAACAAAGTAGAGGACGTCTAACTTGTTTTTGCAGGGCTTTCTGTGATGTGATATGGTCAAGGCATGATGTGATATAAATTGTTGTATGAGATGATCATGTTTTGTAACAAAGTTATCAGCAACTGGCAGGAGCCATATGGTTGTCGCTTTATTGTATGCAATGCAATCGCCATGTAATTGTTTTACTTTATCACTAAGCGGTAGCGATAGTCGTAGTAACAAAAGTTTGCGAGACGACAACGATGCTACGATGGAGATCAATTTGTCGCGCCGGTGATAATGGAGATCATGACGATGCTTCGGTGATGGAGATCATGAGCACAAGCTGATGATGGCCATATCATGCACATATTTTGGTTGCATGTGATGTTTATCTTTTATGCATTTTATTTTGCTTAGTACGTCGGTAGCATTATAAGATGATCCCTTACTAAATTTCAAGGTATAAGTGTTCTCCCTGAGTATGCACCGTTGCTACAGTTCGTCGCACCGAGACACCACGTGATGATCGAGTGTGATAAGCTCTACGTTCACATACAATGGGTGCAAGCCAGCTTTGCACATGCAGCATACTCGGGTTAAACTTGACGAGCCTAGCATATGCAGATATGGCCTCGGAACACTGAGACCGAAAGGTTGAACAAGAATCATATAGTAGATATGATCAACATAGTGATGTTCACCATTGAAAACTACTCCATCTCACGTGATGATCGGACATGGTTTAGTTGATTTGGATCATGTGATCACTTAGATGACTAGTGGGATGTCTATCTAAATGGGAGTGCTTAAGTAATATGATTAATTGAACTTTAATTTATCATGAACTTAGTCCTGATAGTTATTTTGCATGTCTATGTTATTGTAGATCAATGGCCCATGCTACCGTTCCTTTGATTAATGCGTTCCTAGAGAAAGCCAAGTTTAAAGATGATGGCAGCAACTACACGGACTGGGTCCATAACTTGAGAATTATCCTCATTGCTGCACAAAAGAATTACGTCCTGGAAGCACCGTTAGGTGTACCACTCGCGCCAGCAACTACAGACATTGTGAATGCCTGTCAGACGTGTGTTGATGACTACTCGATAGTTCAGTGTGCCATGCTTTACGGCTTAGAATCGACACTTCAAAGACGTTTTGAACGTCATGGAGCATATGAGATGTCCAGGAGTTGAAGTTAATATTTCAAGGGAATGCCCGAGTTGAGAGATATGAAGTCTCCAACAAGTTCTACAACTGCAAAATGGAGGAGAATAGTTCTGTCAGTGAACACATACTCAGAATGTTCGGATACCATAACCACTTGACTCAGCTGGGAGTTAATCTTCCTAATGATAGTGTCATTGACAGAGTTCTTCAATCACTTCCACCAAGCTATAAAGGCTTCGTGATGAACTATAATATGCAAGGGGTGAACAAGACTATTCCCGTGCTCTTCGCGATGCTAAAGGCTACCGAGATATAAATAAAAAAGGAGCATCAAGTGTTGATGGTCAACAAGACCACTAGTTTCAAGAAAAAAGGCAAAGGGAAGAAGGGGAACTTCAAGAAGAACGGCAAAAAGGTTGCTGCTCAAGAGAAGAAACCCAAGTCTGGACCTAAGCCTGAGACTGAGTGCTTCTACTGCAAAGGGATTGGTCACTGGAAGCGGAACTGCCCCAAGTATTTGGCGGGTAAGAAGGATGGCAAAGTGAAAGGTATATTTGATATACATGTTATGAATGTGTACCTTACTAATGCTCATAGTAGTGCTTGGGTATTTGATACTGGTTCTATTGCTCACATTTGCAACTAGAAACATGGGCTACAGATTAAACGAAGATTGGCTAAGGACAAGGTGACGATGCCTGTGGGAAATGGTTCCAAGGTCGATGTGATCGCCGTCGGCACGCTACCTCTACATCTACCATCGGGATTAGTTTTAGACCTGAATAATTGTTATTTGGTGCCAGCGTTGAGCATGAACATTATATCTGGATCTTGTTTGATGCGAGACAGTTATTCATTTAAATTAGAGAATAATGGTTGTTCTATTTATATGAGTAATATCTTTTATGGTCATGCACCCTTGCTGAGTGGTCTATTTTTGTTGAATCTCAATAGTGATGATACACATATTCATAATATTGAAGCCAAAAGATGCAAAATTGATAATGATAGTGCAACTTATTTGTGGCACTGTCGTTTGGGTCATATCAGTATAAATCACATGGAGAAACTCCATGCTAATGGAATTTTGGAATCACTTGGTGCTTGCGAACCGTGCCTCATGGGAAAGATGACTAAAATTTGTTCTCCAGAACAATGGAACAAGCTACTGACTTATTGGAAATAATACATACCAATGTATGCGGTCCAATGAGTGTCGAGGCTCGTGGCGGGTATCGTTATTTTCTTACCTTCACAGATGATTTGAGCAGATATGGTTATATCTACTTAATGAAGCATAAGTCTGAAACATTTAAAAAGTTCAAAAAAAATTCAGAGTGAACTTGAAAATCATCATAACAAGAAAATAAAGTTTCTACGATCTGATCGTGGAGGAGAATATTTGAGTTACGAGTTTGGTCTTCATTTGAAATAACATGGGATAGTTTCACAACTAACGCCACCTGGAACACCACAGTGAAATTGTGTGTCCGAATGTCGTAACCGCACTTTATTGGATATGGTGCGATCTATGATGTCTCTTACTGACTTACGGCTATCGTTTTGGGGTTATGCTTTAGAGACGGTTGCATTCACTTTAAATAGGGCACCATCAAAATCTGTTGAGACGACGCCTTATTGATACGTATCCATCATATCTACTTTTCCAAAGACTTTTGCCCTTGTTTTGGACTCTAACTTGCATGATTTGAATGGAACTAACCCGGACTGACGCTATTTTCAGCAGAACTTCCATGGTGTTATTTTTGTGCAGAAATAAAAGTTCTCAGAATGACCTGAAAATCCACGGAGCAACTTTTTGGAATTAATAAAAAATACTAGCAAAAGAATCGGCACTAGGGGGGCCCACTCCCTGTCCACGAGGGTGGGGGGCGCCCCCCTAGGGCGCGCCCCCTGCCTCGTGGCCTCCCTGAAGCTTCACCAACCTCAACTCCAACTCCATATATTCACGTTCGGGGAGAAAAAAAATCAGAGAGAAGGATTCATCGCGTTTTACGATATGGAGCCGCCGCCAAGCCCTAAACTCTCTCGGGAGGGCTGATCTGGAGTCCGTTCGGGGCTCCGGAGAGGGGGATCCGTCGCCGTCGTCATTATCAACCATCCTCCATCACCAATTTCATGATGCTCACCGCCGTGCGTGAGTAATTCCATCGTAGGCTTGCTGGACGGTGATGTGTTGGATGAGATTTACCATGTAATTAAGTTAGTTTTGTTAGGGTTTGATCCCTAGCATCCACTATGTTCTGAGATTGATGTTGCTATGACTGTTATGCTTAACGCTTGTCACTAGGGCCTGAGTGCCATGATTTCAGATCTGAGCCTATTATGTTTTCATGAATATATGTGAGTTCTTGATCCTATCTTGCATGTCTATAGTCACCTATTATGTGTTATGATCCGTTAACCCCGAAGTGACAATAATCGAGATACTTACCGGTGATGACATAGTTTGAGGAGTTCATGTATTCACTAAGTGTTAATGCTTTGGTCCGGTACTCTATTAAAAGGAGGCCTTAATATCCCTTAGTTTCCAATAGGACCCCGCTGCCACGGGAGGGTAGGACAAAAGATGTCATGCATTCGTAATACATGCCGGCATACATTGATGAACCGGAGCTAGTTCTGTGTCACCCTATCTTATAACTATTACATGAGGAATCACATCCGACATAATTATCCATCACTGATCCAATGCGTACGAGCTTTTCACATATTGCTCTTTGCTTAGTTACTTTACCGTTGCCACTGTTACAATTACTACAAAACTGCTACTATTACTTTTTCCATTGTTACCGTTACTTCCATACTACTTTGCCACTAAATACTTTGCTGTAGATACTAAGTTGTCCAGGTGTGGTTGAATTGACAACTCAACAGCTAATACTTGAGAATATTCTTTGGCTCCCCTTGTGTCGAATCAATAAATTTGGGTTGAATACTCTACCCTCGAAAACTGTTGCGATCCCCTATACTTGTGGGTTATCAAGACTATTTTCTGGCGCTGTTGCCGGGGAGCATAGCTCTACTCTTTGAGTCACTTGGGATTTATATCTGCTGTTCACTATGAGGAACTTGAAAGACGAAAGAACTAAGATTTTTCCCTCAACTACGAGGGAAAGTAAGGAACTGCCATCTAGCTCTGCACTTGATTCTCCTTCTGTTTTGAGTAAACTTGCGACACCTAAACCCGCTTCAACTATTAATTCTGATATGTTGCATGTCATTGATGATGCCACCTCTTCTATTCATGATACTTATGATGAAACTACTTATGTGCTTGATACTACTGTGCCTTTAGGTGAATTTCTTGATGAACAACTTGCTAGGGCTAGAGAGAATGAAATTATTGAAACTGATAATATTGATGAAAGTGATGATGAAGATTCTCCCCCTATATATGAATTGCCTGTTGTGCCTAAGGGTTATGTTATGGATGAAGAAACTGCTAGAGACTTTCTTGCTTGCAATGATAGATCTGACCTTAAGAAATTATTAGCTAAGCTAAAACAAAAGTCTCTGAATGCTAGAATGAGATATGACCCTGCTTTTGCTACTTCACCTATCTGTGTTACTGATAAGGATTATGATTTCTCTGTCGATCTAGAGATAATTACTTTGGTTGAATCTGATCCTTTTTATGGCAATGAATCTGAAACTGTTGTGGCACATCTTACTAAACTGAATGATATAGCCACCCTATTCACTAATGATGAGAAAACTCGCTACTACTATATCCTCAAGTTATTTCCATTCTCATTAAAGGGTGATGCTAAAATATGGTTTAATTCTCTTGATCCTGGTTGTGTGTGTAGTCCCCAGGATATGATATATTGCTTCTCTGCTAAATATTTCCCCACTCATAAGAAATAAGCTGCCTTGAGGGAAATATATAATTTTGTGCAAATTGAAGGAGAGAATCTCCCACAAGCTTGGGGGAGGCTTCTCCGATTACTTAATGCTTTGCCTAATCATCCTCTTAAGAAAAATTAAATACTTGATATCTTTTATAATGGACTAACCGATGCTTCCAAAGACCACCTGGATAGTTGTGCTGGTTGTGTTTTCAAGGAAAGAACAGTTGATCAAGCTAAATTGCTATTGAATAATATGTTGACTAATGAAAATAATTAGACACTTCCTGAACCAACTCCTAAGCCAACTCCAAAGAAAAGAGGTTCCTATTTCTTAGTCCTGAAGATATGCAAGAGGCAAAGAAATCTATGAAAGAGAAAGGTATTAAAGATGAAGATGTTAAGAATTTACCTCCTGTTAAAGAAATACATGGCCTTAATATACCTCCTATTGAAGAAATACATGGTCTTGATAACCCGACACAGGTAGTAAAGGTAAATTCTCTCTATAGATATGATAAAGTTGAAACCCCGTCTACTAAGTTTGCTAGCCAATGCTTAGATGAGTTTGATGACTTTATGGTTAAACAAGAAAACTTGAATGCTTATGTTGGTAGACAATTGAAGAGTAATGCTTATATGATTGGACACTTGAGTGATTTTATGGATAGAGTTAAAGGTGAACTTAAACTCATTAGTAAACATGCTTCTATGGTTACCACCCAAGTAGAACAAGTGCTTAGGGCTCAGAATGATTTTCTCAATGAATTAAATAATAATAAACATGACTTTGCTATTAGAGTAGCAACTAGAACAGGTAAAATGACTCAGGAACCTTTGTATCCTGAGGGACACCCTAATAGAATTGAGCAAGATTCTCAGAGAAATAATGTAGATGCACCTAATCCTCCTAAAAAGAAGAAAAAAGAAAAATGATAGGACTTTGCATGCTTCTAGTGAACCTGTTATAGACTCACCTGAGAATCCCAATGATATTTCTATTTCTAATGCTGAGACACAATCTGGTGATGAACATGAACCTAGTGATAATGTTAATGATAATGTACATGCTAATGATCAACCTAGCAATAACAATGATGTAGAGGTTGAACCCGCTGTTGATGTTGATAACCCACAATCAAAGAATCAACGTTATGATAAGAGAGACTTCGTTGCTAGGAAGCACGGTAAAGAAAGAGAACCATGGGTTTAGAAACCCATGCCTTTTCCTCCTAAACCATCCAAGAAAAAGGATGATGAGGATTTTGAGCACTTTGCTGAAATGATTAGACCTATCTTTCTTGCGTATGCGTTTAACTGATATGCTTAAAGTGAATCCTTATGCTAAGTACATGAAGGATATTATTACAAATAAAAGAAAGATAACGGAAGCTGAAATTGCCACCATGCTTGCTAATTATACTTTTAAGGGTGGAATACCTAAGAAACTTGGAGATCCAGGAGTACCAACTATACCATGCTCCATTAAAAGAAACTATGCTAAAACTGCTTTATGTGATCTTGGAGCCGGTGTTAGTGTTATGCCTCTCTCTTTATATCGTAGACTTGAATTGAATAAGTTGACACCTACTGAAATATCTTTGCAAATGGCCGATAAATCAACCGCTATACCTGTCGGTATTTGTGAGGATGTGCCTGTTCTGGTTGCAAACGTTACTATCTTAACGAACTTTGTTATTCTTGATATTCCCGAGGACGATAGTATGTAGATTATCCTTGGTAGACCCTTTTTGAATACTGCAGGGGCTGTTATTGATTGCAACAAAGGCAATGTCACTTTTCATGTTAATGGTAATGAGCATACGGTCCACTTTCCGAGGAAACAACCTCAAGTCCACAACATTAATTCCATTGGAAAAAAACAATCGATTATTATTGGAGTTTTTGAATTTCCTCTTCCTACTATCAAGAAGAAATATGATATTCTTATTATTGGGGATGTACATATCCCCGTTGAGGTAACCTAGTGTCATTTCGAAATTTCTTCGGTTTCATGCGATTCAGAATGAGTTTGTTAACAAGACTTGATCAACCTTGTTAGTGGATTCCTTTTGATGAGCATGAGATGGATGAAGTTAGAAGGCACAACTCTTTGTAGCCTCCTTTTACTTTCTGTTATTTAGATTAAATAAAGTAAAAATAGTATTTTCTGTCTTTTTTTCTGAATTATCCATGCAATAAAAAATACCCCGAAAATAAAAGTTCTCCAAATGTACTAAAAATTGAATATGATTTTTTATGGAATATTTGAGAATATCTGGCATTGAGAACATAGCAGGGGGAGCAAGCACCTAACCACGAGGGTCCAGGGCGCTCCCCTGGGGCGCGCCCCCTGCCTCATGGGCCCCTGGTGCCCCCCCTCGACTTCTTCCTGCACTCATACTCTTCTTCTTCCTCCCAAAAAATCACCAACCAGTTCAAGCACGAATTCTAGCTCATCTTGCTGCCATTTTCGATCTCCTTGCTCAAAGCTCCATTCACAAAACTGCTTTGGGGGATTGTTCTTTGGTATGTGACTCCTCCAATGGTCCAATTAGTTTTTGTTCTAGTGCTTTATTCATTGCAAATTTTTGCTGTCTAGGTGACCCTGTTCTTGAGCTTGCATGTCAAATTTATATGGTCCCAAGTAGTTCTAATGCATCATATAGTCTCTAGGCACTTGTGGGATTAGTTGGTATCAATTTTGTTGAGTTTGGTTCACTTTTATTTTGAGTTACTAAAATTTTCAGGAATTTTTCAGAGAAAGAAATATGTCTAGGAAAATGTACCAAGGTGGTTCTTCAAGGAAGCAAGGACCCAGGCTCGCAATACATGAGCAGGACGATGAACCACTGAGGGAAGCTTACGTGCGGCCTTGTGAATGGCAGTCAGAGGAGTTTTTGGTCAAGCAGGCATTAAGGATGAATTTGATGCATATGTTCGTAATGCTGATCTTGAGGACTTCATGCAAGATAAGTGCCCTCAATACTACCATTTAACTGATTCCTTTGTGTGAAGGTTTAAATTTACATCTTCGCGCAATTCTCACAATGTCCTGTTTGATCTTTATGATAAATCTTATACCATGGACTTAGAATATTTTACTACTGCTTGTAAACTCCCGCAATGGGGTAGTGCTAGTGAACCTCGCAAATCTGAATTTAAAGATTTTCTTGCTAGTATCACTATGGGGGAATCCAGAGAAATAGCACAAGCTACCATAGGGAGCATTCATTTTCCTGCTATACATTATTTTGCTCTCTTTATAGGTAGATGCATAAATGGTAAGGATGAGGCATGTCACATGTGTGTTCCTGATCTTAGTGTTCTCAGGAGTGCGGTGTTAGGAGATAAACAATATAACCTGGGGGCCATCGTTGCACGTAAGTTGCATAATAATGGTTTAATTGGAGATTTGTTTGGTGGGATTTATGCAACCCGTGTAGCTAATTTTTTCTTCAGATACCCATACATGAAAATGATATGAAGTCACCTCCGGCTTATCTAGATTATAATGCCATGGTCAACCATCAGTTTTTAGAGAGGAATGAACAATTCCTCCAGTATCGACTAATCTTTGACAGATGTCGCACTGTCCATATTGCTCTCCCTGCCCCTGGTTTCTTTGACTTTCAGGCAAAAAGGAGATACTTTATAACCAGGGAGGAGGCGAACGACTACGAGAGGAGAACGGAGGCAACCCGCCTCCAAGCTACAGCTCGTGAGGCAATGGCTGCTGCATCTCACTATGACCCTAGCTACCACTTTGATCCATGGGCATAGACCAACTTAGGCCAAAAGCCTAAGCTTGGGGGAGTACGTATTTCTCATTGACATTACATTTATGTTCACACACTCATCTTAGTTGTCGGTGCTCATACTTTTTCAATATACTATCCATGCTAGTTTATTTCCTTCTCTTGTCTTCTTCTTGTGTGTTTGAATAACTTTAAGAAAAAAAACAAAAAAAATTAGTTGTAGCTTTCAGCTAGTTTACTTTCCATGCCTGTAGTAGTAGTAATTAAAAGAAAACTCAAAAAGATTTCTCGTTTTTCTTTTGCTTGTTGGGAGTTTTCCCGTGTAAATAGTTTTACTTCTTTTCTTTTCTTTGGGGGTCAAGAGGAGAAGACCATAATGAAAATGTTGAGTGGCTCTTATATGCATTATTGTTGATTTAACCAATAGCCCATATTACCTTGTCCTCTCCCTTGAATTGAATGCTTGCAGATTCCAGCTTAGTCCAATGCACGTGCACTATTATTATTGTCCACACTGTTCGGTCGTGCAAGTGAAAGTCAATAATGACGATATATGATGGACTGATTGAGATGAGAGAAGCTGGTATGAACTCGACCTATCTTGTTTTTGTAAATATGATTAGTTCATCATTCCTGATTCAGCCTATTATGAATAAACATGTTTGCAATGACAATTAGAGATTATAGTTGCTTATGCCGTGCTTAATTAGCTAGGAGTTTATAATGGTTTACCTTGCGTGCCAACATGCTATTAAAATGGTTGTGATGTGGTATGATAGGGTGGTATCCTCCTTTGAATGATTCGAGTGTCTTGACTTGGCACATATTCACACATGTAGTTGAAACAAAATCAACATAGCCTTCACGATATTTATGTTCATGGTGGATTATATCCTACTCATGCTTGCACTCAATGTCTATTAATTTTAATGCATGTCCATGACTATGTCGCTCTCTAGTTGGTCGCTTCCCAGTCTCTTTCTAGCCTTCACTTGTACTAAGCGGGAATACTGCTTGTGCATCCAAACTCCATAAACCCCAAAGTTATTCCATATGAGTCCACCATACCTTCCTATATGCGGTATCTACCCGCCGTTCCAAGTAAATTTGTATGTGCCAAACTCCAAACCTTCAAATGAAATTCTATTTTGTATGCTCGAACAGCTCATGTATCAACTAGGGCTATCTGTATCTTCCATGCTAGGCGGGTTATTCTCAAGAGGAGTGGGCTCTGCTCCTCAGTCACGAGAAAATAGCTAGTCACCGGGATGCCTAGTCCCATGCTCAAATCAAATCAAAATAATTGTAAAAAAAACTCCCCCAGGAGTGTTGTTAGTTGGAGGCACCCATTGTTTCGGGCAAGCCATGGATTGATGATTGTTGGTGGTGGGGGAGTATAAACTTTACCATTCTGTTTGGGAACCGCCTATAATGTGTGTAGCATGGAAGATATCGAGATCTCTCAGTTGTTATGTTGACAATGAAAGTATGCCACCCAAAATATTATTTATCTCCATTTCAAAATCAAGCTCTGGCACCTCTACAAATCCCTGCTTCCCTCTACGAAGGGCCTATCTATTTACTTTTATGTTGAGTCATCACCCTCTTATTTAAAAAGCACCCGCTGGAGAGCACCACTGTCATTTGCATGCATTACTATTAATTTATACTGAGTATGACTATGACTGAATCTCTTTTACCATGAATTACAATGTCTAGTTAGTCCTTGATCTTCAAAGGTGCTCTGCATTTATGTTTTGCGGTCCCAGAAAGGGCTAGCGAGATACCATCTTGTTATATCATATTATGATTGTTTTGAGAAAGTGTTGTCATCCGAGTTTTATTATTATTGCTCGCTAGTTGATTATGCCATTGATATGAGTAAACATGAGACCTAAGTGCTATTGTGAATATGGTTAGTTCATAATCTTTGCTAAAAACTTGAATGCTGGCTTTACATATTTGCAACAACAAGAGCAAACAAAGTTTGTAGAAGTTTTTCTTTATCACTTTCAATTTATCAACTGAATTGCTTGAGGACAAGCAAAGGTTGAAGCTTGGGGGAGTTGATACGTCTCCGTCGTATCTACCTTTCCAAACACTTTTGCCCTTGTTTTGGACTCTAACTTGCATGATTTGAATGGAACTAACCCGAACTGACGCTATTTTCAGGAGAACTGCCATGGTGTTATTTTTGCACAGAAATAAAAGTTCTCGGAATGACCTGAAAATCCACGGAGCAACTTTTTGGAATTAATAAAAAATACTGGCGAAAGAATCAGCACTAGGGGCCCAACACCCTGTCCACGAGGGTGGGCCCCCCCTAGGGCACGCCCCTGCCTCGTGGGCCCCCTGAAGCTCCACCGACCTCAACTCCAACTCCATATATTCACGTTCGGGGAGAAAAAAATCAGAGAGAAGGACTCATCGCGTTTTACGATACAGAGCCGCCGCCAAGCCCTAAACTCTCTTGGGAGGGTTGATCTGGAGATCGTTCGTGGCTCCGGAGAGGGGGATCCGTCGCCATCGTCATCATCAACCATCCTCTATCACCAATTTCTTGATGCTCACCGCCGTGCGTGACTAATTCCATCGTAGGCTTACTGGACGGTGATGGGTTGGATGAGATTTACCATCTAATTAAGTTAAGTTTTGTTAGGGTTGGATCCCTAGTATCCACTATGTTCTGAGATTGATGTTGCTATGACTTTGCTATGCTTTATGCTTGTCACTAGGGCCCGAGTGCCATGATTCCAGATCTGAACCTATTATGTTTTCATGAATATATGTGAGTTCTTGATCCTATCTTGCAAGTCTAGTCACCTATTATCTGTTATGATCCGTTAACCCCGAAGTGACAATAATCGGGATACTTACCGGTGATGACCGTAGTTTGAGGAGTTCATGTATTCACTAAGTGTTAATGCTTTGGTCCGGTACTCTATTAAAAGGAGGCCTTAATATCCCTTAGTTTCCAATAGGACCCCGCTGCCACGTGTGGGTAGGACAAAATATGTCATGCAAGTTCTTTTCCATAAGCACATATGACTATATTTGGAATACATGCCTACATTACATTGATGAACTGGAGCTAGTTCTGTGTCACCCTATGTTATAACTATTACACGAGGAATCACATCCGACATAATTATTTATCACTGATCCAATGCCTACGAGCTTTTCACACATTGCTCTTGGCTTAGTTACTTTACCGTTGCCACTGTTACAATTACTACAAAACTGCTACTGTTACTTTTGCCACTATTACCGTTAGTTCCATACTACTTTGCTACTAAATACTTTGCTACAGATACTAAGTTATCCAGGTGTGGTTGAATTGACAACTCAACTGCTAATACTTGAGAATATTCTTTGGCTCCGCTTGTGTCGAATCAATAAATTTGGGTTGAATACTCTACCCTCAAAATCTGCTGCGATCCCCTATACTTGTGGGTTATCACTTATGAACTATGGTTTGGCAAGAAACCAAAGTTGTCATTTCTTAAAATTTGAGGCTGCGATGCTTATATGAAAAAGCTCGAACCCAAATCGGAGAAGTGCGTCTTCATAGGATACCCAAAGGAAACTGTTGGGTACACCTTCTATCACAGATCCGAAGGCAAAATCTTTGTTGCTAAGAATGGATCCTTTCTAGAGAAGGAGTTTCTCTCGAAAGAAGTGAGTGGGAGGAAAGTAGAACTTGATGAGGTAATTGTACCTTCTCCCTTATTGGAAAGTAGTTCATCACAAAAATCAGTTCCAGTGATTCCTACACCAATTAGTGAGGAAGTTAATGACGATGCTCATGAAACTTCAGATCAAGTTACTACTGAACCTCGTAGATCTTCTAGAGTAAGATCCGCACCAGAGTGGTAGGATAATCCGGTTCTGGAAGTCATGTTACCAGACCATGATGAACCTACGAATTATGAGGAAGCGATGATGAGCCCAGATTCCACGAAATGGCTTGAGGCCATGAAATCTGAGATGGGATCCATGTATTTGAACAAAGTGTGGACTTTGGTGGACTTGCCCGATGATCGGCAAGCCATAGAAAATAAATGGATCTTTAAGAAGAAGACCGACGCAAACGGTAATGTTACTGTTTACAAAGCTCGACTTGTTGCGAAAGGTTTTTGACAAGTTCAAGGAGTTGACTACAATGAGACTTTCTCACCCATAGCGATGCTTAAGTCTGTCCGAATCATGTCAGCGATTGCCGCATTTTATGATTATGAAATTTGGCAAATGGATATCAAAACTGCATTCCTGAATGGATTTCTGGAAGAAGAGTTGTATATGTTGGGGAACGTAGCAAAAATTCAAAATTTTCTACGCATCACCAAGATCAATCTATGGAGATTCTAGCAACAAGAGAGAGAGAGAGAGAGAGGGAGTGCATCTTCATACCCTTGAAGATCGCTAAGCGGAAGCGTTGCAAGAACACGGATGAAGGAGTCGTACTCGTAGCGGTTCAGATCGCGGTTGATTCCGATCTAAGCACCGAACAACGGCACCTCCGCGTTCAAAACACGTACAGCTCGGGGACGTCTCCTCCTTATTGATCCAGCAAAGGGGAGAGGAGAAGTTGAGGGAGAACTCTGACAGCACGACGGCATGGTGGTGGTGGAGCTCGTGGTATTCCTGCAGGGCTTCGCCAAACACTACGGAGGAGGAGAAATAGTTGGAGGAGGGAGGGGCTGTGCCAAAAGCAAGGTTGTGGCAGCCTCCCATCCCTCCACAATATATAGGGGCAACGGGAGAGGGGGAGGCGCCCTAGGGTTTCCCCTAGGGGGCGGCGGCCAAGCAGATTGGATCTCCCAAGGGAAAATCCTAGGGAGACTTGCTCCCCAAGCCAAGCAGGTGGATGATTGCCTCCCAAGCCAGGTGGACGCGCCCCACCTCCCCAAATAATGTGGGAAAGGGTGTGGGGGCGCACCACCCCTTAGTGGTCTGGTTTTCCCCTTCCCCTTTGGCCCATGAGGCCCTCCAACACTTGCCGGGGCTCCCGAAACGCCTTTCAGTCATGCTGGCCATAGCCTGGTAACACCGGAACACTTCCAGACTCCAATACCCTTCGTCCAATATATCAAACTTCACCGCCGGACCATTCTAGAACTCCTCGTGATGTCCGGGATCACATCCGGGACTCCAAACTACCTTCGGTAACCACATACTATTTGCCATAATAACTCTAGCCTCACCGAACCTTAAGTGTGTAGACCCTACGGGTTCGGGAACAATGCAGGCATGACCGAGACACCTCTCCGGCCAATAACCAATAGCGGGATATGGATACCCATATTGGCTCCCACATGTTCCACGATGATCTCATCGGATGAACCACGATGTCGGGGATTCAATAAATCCCGTATACAATTCCCTTTGTCTATCGGTAAGTTACTTGCCCGAGATTCGATCGTTAGTATCCCAATACCTCGTTCAATCTCGTTACCGGCAAGTCACTTTACTCGTTCCGTTATGCATGATCCCATGACTAACTACTTAGTCACATTGAGCTCATTATGATGATGCATCACCGAGGGGGCCCAGAGATACCTCTCCGTCATACGGAGTGACAAATCCCAGTCTTGATTCGTGCCAACCCAACAGACACTTTCGGAGATACCCGTAGTGCACCTTTATAGCCACCCAGTTACATTGTGACGTTTGGCACACCCAAAGCATTCCTACGGTATCCGGGAGTTGCACAATCTCATGGTCTAAGGAAATGATACTTGACATTAGAAAAGCTTTAGCAAACGAACTACACGATCTTGTGCTATGCTTAGGGTTGGGTCTTGTCCATCACATCATTCTCCTAATGATGTGATCCCGTTATCAATGACATCCAATGTCCATGATCAGGAAACCATGACCATCTGTTGATCAATGAGCTAGTCAACTAGAGGCTCACGAGGGACATGTTGTGGTCTATGTATTCACACATGTATTGCGGTTTCTGGTTAATACAATTATATCATGAACAAAAGACAATTATCATGAACAAGGAAATACAATAATAACCATTTTATTATTGCCTCTAGGGCATATTTCCAACAGTCTCCCACTTGCACTAGAGTCAATAATCTAGTTCACCTCACTATGTGATTGTAACGAGTCCAACACCCATGGGGTTTGATCATATCTCGCTTGCGAGAGAGGTTACTAGTCAACGGGTCTGAATCTTTTAGATCCGTGTGTGCTTTACAAATCTCTATGTCATCTCCTAGATGAAGCTACCACGCTCTATTTGGAGCTATTCCAAATAAGTGTTCTAATATACGATTCCGGTTTACTACTCAGTATAATCCGGTTTAGTGTCAAAGTTCGCATTGGCGTAACCCTTTACGACGAACTCTTTTACCACCTCCATAATCGAGAAAATTCCTTAGTCCACTAGTTACTAAGGATATGTTTGACCGCTGTCTTGTGATCCATTCCTGGATCATTCTTGTACCCCTTGACTGACTCATGGCAAGGCACACTTCAGGTGCGGTACACAGCATAGCATACTGTAGAGCCTACATCTGAAGCATAGGGGACGACCTTCGTCCATTCTCTCTCTTCTGCCGAGGTCATGTCTTGAGTCTTACTCAATACTCACACCTTATAACACAACCAAGAACTCCTGCTTCGCCGATCTATTTTGAACTTCTTAAAAATCTTGTCACAGTATGTATTCATTTGAAAGTATTATTAAGCGTTTTTGATCTATCCTTATAGATCTTGATGCTCAATGTTCAAGTAGCTTAATCCAGGTTTTCCATTGAAAAACACTTTTCAAATACCCTATATGCTTTCTAGAAATTATATATCATTTCTGATCAACAATACGTCAACAACATATACTCATCAGAAATTCTATAGTGCTCCCACTCACTTCTTTGGAAATACAAGTTTCTCATAAACTTTGTATAAACCCAAAATCTTTGATCATCTCATCAAAGTGTATATTCCAACTCCGAGATGATTACTCCAGTCCTTATAAGGATTGCTAGAGTTTTGCATGCTTGTTAGCATCTTTTAGGATTGACAAAACTTTCTGGTTGTATCACATACAACCTTTCCTCAAGAAGCTCTTCGAGGAAACAATGTTTTTGACATCCTATCTGCAAGATTTCATAAATAATGCAGTATCTGCTAATATAATTCCAACAGACTCTTAGCATCGCTACGGGTGAGAAAGTCTCATCGTAGTCAACTCCTTGAACTTGTTAGAAAACATCTTAGCGACAAGTCGAGCCTTCTTAATGGTGACACTTACCATCATTGTCCGTCTTCTATTTAAAATCCATCTGTACTCAATAGCCTTACGACCATCGAATAGTTCTTCCAAAGTCTATACTTTGTTTTCATACATGGATCCTTTCTCAGATTTTATGGCCTCGAGCCATTCATCGGAATCCGGGCCCACCATCGCTTCTCCATAGCTCATAGGTTCATTGTTTTCTAGCAACATGACCTTCAAGACAGGATTACTGTACCACTCTAAAGTAGTACGCATCCTTGTCACCCTATGAGGTATGGTAGTGACTTGATCTGTGGCTTCATGATCACTATCATAAGCTTCTACTTCAATTGGTGTAGGCGCCACAGGAACAACTTCTTGTGCCCTGCTACACACTAGTTAAAGTGACGGTTCAATAACCTCATCAAGTCTCCACCATCCTCCCACTCAATTCTTTCGAGAGAAACTTTTCCTCGAGAAAGGACCTGATTCTAGAAACAATCCCTTTTGCTTCCGGAACTGAGACAGGAGGTATACCCAACTGTTTTGGGAGTCCTATGAAGATGCATTTATCCGTTTTGGGTTCGAGCTTATCAGAAAAAACTTTTCACATAAGCGTCACATCCCCAAACTTTTAAGAAACGACAACTTAGGTTTCTCCAAACCATAGTTCATACGGTGTCGTCTCAACGGAATTGCATGGTACCCTATTTAAAGTGAATGCGGTTGTCTCTAATGCCTAACCCATAAACAATATTGGTAATTCAATAAGAGACATCATGGTATGCACCATATCCAATAGGGTGCAGTTATGATGTTCGGACACACAATCACACTATGGTGTTCCAGGCGGTATTAATTGTGACATTTTATCCTCTTGTCACGGCGATCTTCAACTTCACTCTGAAATTACTTGAACCTTTCAATAATTCAGACTTGTGTTTCATCAAGTAAATATATTCAGCATCTACTCAAATCATCTGTGAAGTAAGAACATAACGATATCCACTACGTGCCTCAGCACTCATTGGACTGCACACATCAAAATGTATTACTTCCAACAAGTTGCTTTCTTGTTCCATCTTACTGAAAACGAGGCTTTTCAGTCATCTTGCCCATGTGGTATGATTTGCATTTCTCAAGTGATTCAAAATCAAGTGAGTCCAAATGATCCATCTATATGGAGTTTCTTCATGCATATGTACCAATAGACATGGTTCGCATGTCTCAATCTTTTAAAAAACGAGTGAGTCCAAAGATCCATCAACACGGAGCTTCTTAATGCGTTTTATACCAATATGACTCAAAAAGCAGTGCCACAAGTATGTGGTACTATCATTACTATCTTATATCTTTTGGCATGAACATGTGTATCACTATGATCGAGATTCAATAAACCATTCATTTTAGGTGCAAGACCATTGAAGGTATTATTCAAATAAATAGAGTAACCATTATTCTCCTTAAATGAATAACCGGATTGCGATAAACATAATCCAACCATGTCTATGCTCAACGCAAACACCAAATAACAGTTACTTAGGTTTAACACCAATCTCGATGGTAGAGGGATCATGCGATGCTTGATCACATCAACCTTGGAAACACTTCCAACACACATTGTCATCTCACCTTTAGCTAGTCTCTGTTTATTCCATAGCTCTTTTATTTCGAGTTACTAACACTTAGCAACCGAACCGGTATCTTAATACCGTGGTGCTACTAGGAGTACTAGTAAAGTACACATTTAATATAATGTATGTCCAATACATACTTCTGTCAACCTTGCCAGCCTTCTCATCTATCAAGTATCTAGGGTAGTTCTGCTTCAGTGACCGTTCCCCTCATTACAGAAGCACTTAGTCTCGGGTTTGGGTTCAACCTTGGGTTTCTTCACTAGAGCAGCAACTGATTTGCCGCTTCATGAAGTATCCCTTCTTTCCCTTGCCCTTCTTGAAACTAGTGGTTTTACTAACCATCAACAATTGATGCTCCTACTTGATTTCTACTTTTGTGATGTCAAACATCGCGAATTGCTCAAGGATCATCATGTTTATCCCTGATATGTTATAGTTCATCACGAAGCTCTAGTAGCTTGGTGGCAGTGACTTTGGAGAAACATCACTATCTCATCTGGAAGATTAACTCCCACTCGATTCAAGTGATTGTAGTACCCAGACAATCTGAGCACATGCTCAACGATTGAGCTTTTCTCCCTTAGTTTGTAGGCTAAGAAACTCGTCGGAGGTCTCATACCTCTTGACGTGGGCACGAGCCTCAAATCCCAATTTCATCCCTTTGAACATCTCTTATGTTCCGTGACGTTTCAAAATCGTCTTCGGTGCCACAATTCTAAACCGTTTAACATTACTGAACTATCACGTAGTCATCAAAACGTGTATGTCAGATGTTCGCAACATCCACAGACAACGTTTGAGGTTCAGCACACCGAGCGGTGCATTAAGGACATAAGCCTTCTATGCAGTAATGAGGACAATCCTCAGTTTATGGACCCAGTCCGCATAATTGCTACTATCAACTTTCAACTAAATTTTCTCTAGGAACATATCTAAAACAATAGAACTAAAGTGCGAGCTACGACATAATTTGTAAAGACCTTTTGACTATGTTCATGATAATTAAGTTCATCTAATCAAATTATTAATGAACTCCCACTCAGATAGACATCCCTCTAGTCATCTAAGTGATACATGATCCGAGTCAACTAGGCCGTGTCCGATCATCACATGAGACGGACTAGTCATTATCGATGAACATCTTCATGTTGATTGCATCTACTATACGACTCATGTTCGACCTTTCGGTCTCTTGTGTTCCGAGGCCATGTCTGTACATGCTAGGCTCGTCAAGTCAACCTAAGTGTTTTGCGTGTGTAAATCTGGCTTACACCCGTTATATGTGAACGTTAGAATCTATCACACCCAATCATCACGTGGTGCTTCGAAACAACAAACTTTCGCAACGGTGCATAGTTAGGGGGAACACTTTCTTGAAATTTTAGTGAGAGATCATCTTATTTATGCTACAGTCGTTCTAAGCAAATAAGATGTAAAAACATGATAAACATCACATGCAATCAAATAGTGACATGATATGGCCAATATCATTTTGCTCCTTTTGATCTCCATCTTCGGGGCACCATGATCATCATCGTCACCGGCATGACACCATGATCTCCATCATCATGATCTCCATCATCGTTTCTCCATGAAGTTGTCTCGCCAGCTATTACTTCTACTACTATGGCTAATGGTTTAGCAATGAAGTAAAGTAATTACATGGCGTTATTCAGTGACACACATGTCATACAATAAATAAAGACAACTCCTATGGCTCCTACCGGTTGTCATACTCAACGACATGAAAGTCGTGATTCCTATTACAAGAATATGATCAATCTCATACATCACATATATTTCATTGATCACATCCTTCTTGGCCATATCACATCACACGGCATATGCTGCAAAAACAAGTTAGACGTCCTCTAATTGTTGTTGCAAGTTTTTTTATGTGGCTGCTATAGGTTTCTAGCAAGAACGCTTCTTACCATGCCAAAACCACAACGTGATATGCCAATTGCTATTTACCCTTCATAAGGACCCTTTTCATCGAATCCGATCTGACTAAAGTGGGAGAGACTGTCACCTGCTAGCCACCTTATGCAACAAGTGCATGTCAGTCGGTGGAACCTGTCTCACGTAAGTGTACGTGTAAGGTCGGTCCGGGACGCTCCATCCCACAATGCCGTCGAAACAAGATAGGACTAGTAACGGTAAGCATATTGAACAAAATCAACGCCCACAACAACTTGTGTTCTACTCGTGCATAGAATCTACGCAATAGACCTAGCTCATGATGCCACTGTTGGGGAACGTAGCAGAAATTCAAAATTTTCTACGCATCACCAAGATCAATCTATGGAGATTCTACCAACAAGAGAGAGAGAGAGTGAGTGCATCTTCATACCCTTGAAGATCACTAAGCGGAAGCGTTGCAAGAACGCGGATGGAGGAGTCATACTCGTAGCGGTTCAGATCGCGGTTGATTCCGATCTAAGCACCGAACAACGGCACCTCCGCGTTCAACACACGTACAACCCGGGGACGTCTTCTCCTTCTTGATCTAGCAAGGGGAGAGGAGAAGTTGAGGGAGAACTCCGACAGCACGACGGCATGGTGGTGGTGCAACTCGTGGTATTCCTGCAGGGCTTCGCCAAGCACTACAGAGGAGGAGAAAGAGTTGGAGGAGGGAGGGGCTGCGCCAAAAGCAAGGTTGTGGCAGCCCTCCCATCCCTCCACTATATATAGGGGCAAGGGGAGAGGGGGAGGCGCCCTAGGGTTTCCCCTAGGGGGCGGCGGCCAAGCAGATTGGATCGCCCTAGGGAAAATCCTAGGGAGACTTGCTCCCCAAGCCAAGCAGGTGGAGGATTGCCTCCCAAGCCAGGTGGAGGCGCCCCACCTCCCCAAATAACATGGGACACCCCTTAGTGGGCTGGTTTTCCACTTCCCCTTTGGCCCATGAGGCCCTCCAACACTTGTAGGGGCTCCCGAAACACCTTTCGGTCATGCTGGCCATAGCCTGGTACCCCCGGAACACTTCCAGACTCCAGTACCCTTCATCCAATATATCGATATTCACCGCCGGACCATTCCGAAACTCCTCGTGAAGTTCGGGATCACATCCGGGACTCCTCGCTACCTTCGGTAACCACATACTATTTCCCATAACAACTCTAGCATCACCGAACCTTAAGTGTGTAGACCCTACGGGTTCGGGAACAATGCAGACATGACCGAGACACCTTTCCGGCCAATAACCAATAGAGGGGTCTAGATACCCATATTGGCTCCCACATGTTCCACGATGACCTCATCGGATGAACCACGATGTCGGGGATTCAATCAATCCCGTATACAATTCCCTTTATCTATCGGTATGTTACTTGCCCGAGATTCGATCGTCAGTATCCCAATACCTCGTTCAATCTCGTTACCGGCAAGTCACTTTACTCGTTCCGTAATGCATGATCCCGTGACTAACTACTTAGTCACATTGAGCTCATTATGATGATGCATCACCGAGTGGGCCCAGAGATACCTCTCCGTCATACGGAGTGACAAATGCCAGTCTCGATTCGTGCCAACCCAACAGACACTTTCGGAGATAACCATAGTGCACGTTTATAGCCACCCAGTTATGTTGTGACGTTTGGCACACCCAAAGCATTTCTACGGTATCCGGGAGTTGCACAATCTCATGGTCTAAGGAAATGATACTTGACATTAGAAAAGCTTTAGCAAACGAACTACACGATCTTGTGCTATGCTTAGGATTGGGTCTTGTCCATCACATCATTCTCCTAATGATGTGATCCCGTTATCAATGACATCCAATGTCCATGGTTAGGAAACCATGACCATCTGTTGATCAACGAGCTAGTCAACTAGAGGCTCACTAGGGACATGTTGTGGTCTATGTATTCACACATGTATTGCGGTTTTCAGTCAATACAATTATAGCATGAACAATAGAAAATTATCATGAACAAGGAAATACAATAATAACCATTTTATTATTGCCTCTAGGGCATATTTCCAATAGTAACAACATACATTGTTCCCTTTGTCATCGGTATGTTACTTGCCCAAGATTCGATCATCGGTATCATCATACCTAGTTCAATCTCATACCTAGTAACATACCGATTGACAAAGGGAATTGCATACGGGATTGCTTGAATCCTTGACATCATGGTTCATCCAATGAGATCATCGTGGAACATGTGGGAGCCAACATGGGTATCCAGATCCCTCTGTTGGTTATTGACCGGAGAATGTCTCGGTCATATCTGCATGGTTCCCGAACCCGTAGGGTCTACACACTTATGGTTCGGTGATGCTAGAGTTGTTATGGGAAATAGTATGTGGTTACCGAAGGTAGCGAGGAGTTCCGGAATGGTCCGGCGGTGAAGATCAATATATTGGACGAAGGGTATTGGAGTCTGGAATTATTCTGGGGGTACCAGGTGATGACCAGCATGTCCGAAAGGGGTTTTGGAGGCCCTGACAAGCATTGGGGGGCCTTATGGGCCAAGGGGAGAGGGCACATCAGCCCACTAAGGGGCTGAGCGCCCCTCCCACCCCATCTCACGTAACCAGGAGAGGTGGGGGCGCCACCCCTAGGGCAGCCTCCCCTCCCGGCTTGGGGGGGCAAGTTTACTAGGGGGTGGGGGTGCCCAAACCCGTCTAGGGTTTCCCCTGTGGCCGCCGCCCCTCCCCTAGGGAATCCTAGGGTGCCTCCCCCTCCTCCCTTCCCCCTATATATAGTGAGGGAGAGAGAGGGCAGCCGCAACCTTCCCCTGGCGCAGCCCTCTCCCTCCTCCAACACCTCCTCCTCCTCCATAGTGCTTGGCGAAGCCATGCCGAAGAACCACGAGCTCCATCACCACCATGCCGTCGTGCTGTCGGAGTTCTCCCTCAACTTCTCCTCTCCCCTTGCTGGATCAAGAAGGAGGAGACGACCCCGGGCTGTACGTGTGTTGAACGCGGAGGCACCGTTGTTCGGTGCTTAGATCGGAATCAACCGCGATCTGAATCGCTACGAGTACGACTCCTTCATCCGCGTTCTTGTAACGCTTCCGCTTAGCGATCTTCAAGGGTATGAAGATGCACTCCCTCCCTCTCTTGTTGCTAGAATCTCCATAGATTGATCTTGGTGTTGCTTAGAAAATTTTGAATTTCTGCTACGTTCCCCAACAGTGGCATCATGAGCTAGGTCTATTGCGTAGATTCTATGCACGAGTAGAACACAAGTTGTTATGGGCGTTGATTTTGTTCAATATGCTTACCGTTACTAGTCCTATCTTGTTGGTATTGTGGGATGAAGCGGCCCGGATCGACCTTACACGTACACTTACGTGAGACAGGTTCCACCGACTGACATGCACTTGTTGCATAAGGTGGCTAGCGGGTGCCAGTCTCTCCCACTTTAGTCGGATCGGATTCGATGAAAAGGGTCCTTATGAAGGGTAAATAGCAATTGGCATATCACGTTGTGGTTTTGGCGTAGGTAAGAAACGTTCTTGCTAGAAACCTATAGCAGCCATGTAAAAACGTGCAACAACAATTAGAGGACGTCTAACTTGTTTTTGCAGCATATGCCGTGTGATGTGATATGACCAAGAAGGATGTGATGAATGAAATATATGTGATGTATGAGATTGATCATATTCTTGTAATAGGAATCACGACTTGCATGTCGATGAGTATGACAACCGTCAGGATCCATAGGAGTTGTCTTAATTTATTGTATAACCTACGTGTCATTGAACAACGCCATGTAATTACTTTACTTTATTGCTAACCGTTAGCCATAGTAGTAGAAGTAATAGTTGGCGAGACAACTTCATGGAGACACGATGATGGAGATCATGGTGTCATGCTGGTGACGAAGGTGATCATGCCGCGCCTCAAATATGGAGATCAAAGGCGCAAGATGATGATGGCCATATCATGTCATTTTATGATTTGCATGTGATGTTTGTCATGTTTACATCTTATTTTCTTAGAACGATGGTAGCATAAATAAGATGATCCCTCATTAAAATTTCAAGAAAGTGTTCCCCCAAAATGTGCACCATTGCGAAAGTTCGTTGTTTCGAAGCACCACGTGATGATCGGGTCTGATAGATTCTAACGTTCACATACAACGGGTGTAAGCCAGATTTACACATGCAAAACACTTAGGTTGACTTGACGAGCCTAGCATGTACAGACATGGCCTCGAACATAAGAGACCGAAAGGTCGAACATGAGTCGTATAGAAGATACGATCAACATGAAGATGTTCACCGATGATGACTAGTTTGTCTCACGTGATGATCGGACACGGCCAAGTTGACTCGGATCATGTATCACTTAGATGACTAGAGGGATGTCTATCTGAGTGGGAGTTCATTAGATGAACTTAATTATCATGAATATAGTCAAAAGGTCTTTGCAAATTATGTCGTAGCTCGCATTTTAGTTCTACTGTTTTAGATATGTTCCTAGAGAAAATTTAGTTGAAAGTTGATAGTAGCAATTATGCGGACTGGGTCCGTAAACTAAGGATTGTCCTCATTGCTACTTAGAAGGCTTATGTCCTTAATGCACCGCTCGGTGTGCTGAACCTCGAACGTCGTCTGTGGATGTTGCGAACATCTGACATACACGTTTTGATGACTACATGATAGTTCAGTAATGTTAAACGGTTTAGAATTGTGGCGCCGAAGACATTTTTGAAACGTCGCAGAACATATGAGATGTTCCAAGGGCTGAAATTGAGATTTCAGGCTCGTGCCCACGTCAAGAGTTATGAGACCTCCGACGAGTTTCTTAGCCTACAAACTAAGGGAGAAAAGCTCTATCATTGAGCTTGTACTCAGATTGTCTGGGTACAACAATCACTTGAATCGAGTGGGAGTTAATCTTCCAGATGAGATAGTGATGTTTCTCCAAAGTCATTGCCACCAAGCTACTAGAGCTTCGTGATGAACTATAACATATCAGGGATAGATATGATGATCCTTGAAATATTCGCGATGTTTGACACCGCGAAAGTAGAAATCAAGAAGGAGCATCAATTGTTGATGGTTAGTGAAACCACTAGTTTCAAGAAGGGCAAGGGCAAGAAGGGATACTTCATGAAACGGCAAAATCAGTTGCTGCTCTAGTGAAGAAACCCAAGGTTGAACCCAAACCCGAGACTAAGTGCTTCTGTAATAAGGGGAACGGTCACTGGAGCAGAATTACCCTAGATACTTGGTAGATAAGAAGGCAGGCAAGGTCGACGGAAGTATATTGGATATACATTATATTAATGTGTACTTTACTAGTACTCCTAGTAGCACCATGGTAATAGATACCGGTTCGGTTGCTAAGTGTTAGTAACTCGAAATAAAAGGCTACGGAATAAACGGAGACTAGCTAAAGGCGAGGTGACGATATGTGTTGGAAGTATTTCCAAGGTTGATGTGATCAAACATCGCACGCTCCCTCTACCATCGGGATCGGTGTTAAACCTAAATAATTGTTATTTGGTGTTTGCGTTGAGCATAGACATGATTGGATTATGTCTATCGCAATACGGTTATTCATTTAAGGAGAATAATGGTTACTCTGTTTATTTGAATAATACCTTCAATGGTCTTGCACCTAAAATGAATGGTTTATTGAATCTCGATCGTAGTGATACACATGTTCATGCCAAAAGATATAAGATAGTAATGATAGTACCACCTACTTGTGGCACTGCCATGTAAGTCATATTGGTATAAAACGCATGAAGAAGCTCCATGTTGATGGATCTTTGGACTCACTCGTTTTTGAAAAGTTTGAGACATGCGAACCATGTCTATTGGTATGTACGCATGAAGAAACTCCATGCAGATGGATCGTTTGGACTCACTTGATTTTGAATCACTTGAGACATGCAAATCATACCACATGGGCAAGATGACTGAAAAGCCTCGTTTTCAGTAAGATGGAACAAGAAAGCAACTTGTTGGAAGTAATACATTTTGATGTGTGCAGTCCAATGAGTGCTGAGGCACGCAGTGGATATCGTTATGTTCTTACTTCACAGATGATTTGAGTAGATGCTGAGTATATTTACTTGATGAAACACAAGTCTGAATTATTGAAAGGTTCAAGTAATTTCAGAGTGAAGTTGAAGATCGTCGTGACAAGAGGATAAAATGTCTATGATATGATCATAGAGATGAATATCTGAGTTACGTGTTTGGTACACAATTAAGACATTGTGGAAATTGTTTCACAACTAATACCGCCTGGAACACCATAGTGTGATGGTGTGTCCGAACATCATAGATGCACCCTATTGGATATGGGGCATACCATGATGTCTCTTATCGAATTACCACTATCGTTCATGGGTTAGACATTAGAGACAACCGCATTCACTTTAAATAGGGCACCACGTAATTCCGTTGAGATGACACCGTATGAACTATGGTTTAGAGAAACCTAAGATGTCGTTTCTTGAAAGTTTGGGGCTGCGACGCTTATGTGAAAAAGTTTCATCCTGATAAGCTCGAACCCAAAGCGGATAAATACATCTTCATAGGACACCCAAAACAGTTGGGTATACCTCCTATTTCAGATCCGGAAGCAAAAGTGATTGTTTCTAGAAACGGTTCCTTTCTCGAGGAAAGTTTCTCTTGAAAGAATTGAGTGGGAGGATGGTGGAGACTTGATGAGGTTATTGAACCATCACTTCAACCAGTGTGTAGCAGGGCACAGGAAGTTGTTCCTGTGGCACCTACACCAATTGAAGTGGAAGCTGATGATAGTGATCATGAAACTTCGGATCAAGTCACTACCGAACCTCGTAGGTCGACAAGGACGCGTACTGCTTCGGAGTGGTACGGTAATCCTGTCTTGGAGGTCATGTTGCTAGACAACAATGAACCTACGAGCTATGGAGAAGCGATGGTGGGCCCGGATTCCAATGAATGGCTCGAGGCCATAAAATCCGAGAGAGGATCCATGTATGAAAACAAAGTGTAGACTTTGGCAGAACTACTTAATGGACATAAGGCTGTTGGGTACAAATGGATTTTAAAAGGAAGACGGACAATGATGGTAAGTGTCACCATTAAGAAAGCTCGACTTGTCGTTAAGATGTTTTCCGACAAGTTCAAGGAGTTGACTGCGATGAGACTTTCTCACTCGTAGCGATGCTAAAGAGTCTGTTGGAATTATATTAGCAGTTACTGCATGATTTATGAAATCTTGCAGATAGGATGTCAAAACATTGTTTCCTCGATGATATTCTTGAGGAAAGGTTGTATGTGATACAACCAAAAGGTTTTGTCAATCCTAAAAGATGCTAACAAGTATGCAAAGCTCCAGCAATCCTTCTAAGGACTGGAGTAAGCATCTCGGAGTTGGAATATACGCTTTGATGAGATAATCAAAGATTTTGGGTTTATACAAAGTTTATGAGAAACTTGTATTTCCAAAGAAGTGAGTGGGAGCACTATAGAATTTCTGATGAGTATATGTTATTAACATATTGTTGATCAGAAATGATGTAGAATTTCTGGAAAGCATATAGGGTTATTTGAAAAGTGTTTTTCAATGGAAAACCTGGATTAAGCTACTTGAACATTGAGCGTCAAGATCTATAAGGATAGATCAAAAACGCTTAATAGTACTTTCAAATAAATACATACCGTGACAAGATTTTGAAGGAGTTCAAAATAGATCGGCAAAGAAGGAGTTCTTGGCTGTGTTATAAGGTGTGAGTATTGAGTAAGACTCAAGACATGACCACGGCAGAAGAGAGAGAAAGGACGAAGGTCGTCCCCTATGCTTCAGACGTAGGCTCTATAGTATGCTATGCTGTGTACCGCACCTGAAGTGTGCCTTGCCATGAGTCAGTCAAGGGGTACAAGAGTGATCCAGGAATGGATCACAGGACAACGGTCAAACTTATCCTTAGTAACTAGTGGACTAAGGAATTTTCTCGATTATGGAGGTGGTAAAAGAGTTCGTCGTAAAGGGTTACGCCGATGCAAACTTTGACACTAATCCGGATTATTTGAGTAGTAAACCGGATTCGTATAGTAGAACAGTTATTTGGAATAGCTCCAAATAGAGCGTGGTAGCTGCATCTAGGAGATGACATAGAGATTTGCAAAGCACACACGGATCTGAAAGGTTCAGATCCGTTGACTAATAACCTCTCTCACAAGCGAGATATGATCAAACCCCATGGGTGTTGATTCATTACAATCACATAGTGATGTGAACTAGATTATTGACTCTAGTGCAAGTGGGAGACTGTTGGAAATATGCCCTAGAGGCAATAATAAAATGGTTATTATTGTATTTCCTTGTTCATGATAATTGTCTATTATTCATGCTATAATTGTATTGACCGGAAACCGCAATACATGTGTGAATACATAGACCACAACATGTCCCTAGTGAGCCTCTAGTTGACTAGCTCGTTGATCAACAGATGGTCATGGTTTCCTGACCATGGACATTGGATGTCATTGATAACGGGATCACATCATTAGGAGAATGATGTGATGGACAAGACCCAATCCTAAGCATAGCACAAGATCGTGTAGTTCGTTTGCTAAAGCTTTTCTAATGTCAAGTATCATTTCCTTAGACCATGAGATTGTGTAACTCCCGGATACCGTAGGAGTGCTTTGGGTGTACCAAACGTCACAACGTAACTGGGTGGCTATAAAGGTGCACTACAGGTATCTCCGAAAGTGTTTGTTGGGTTGGCACGAATCGAGACTGGGATTTGTCACTCCGTATGACGGAGAGGTATCTCTGGGCCCACTCGGTAATGCATCATCATAATGAGCTCAATGTGACTAAGTAGTTAGTCACGGAATCATGCATTATGGAACGAGTAAAGTGACTTGCCGGTAACGAGATTGAACGAGGTATTGGGATACCGACGATCGAATCTTGGGCAAGTAACATACCGATTGACAAAGGGAATTGCATACGGGATTGCTTGAATCCTTGACATCGTGGTTCATCCGATGAGATCATCGTGGAACATGTGGGAGCCAACATGGGTATCCAGATCCCGTTGTTGGTTATTGACCGGAGAACATCTCGGTCATGTCTGCATGGTTCCCGAACCCGTAGGGTCTACACACTTAAGGTTCGGTGACGCTAGAGTTGTTATGGGAAATAGTATGTGGTTACCGAAGGTAGCGAGGAGTTCTGGAATGGTCCGGCGGTGAAGATTGATATATTGGACGAAGGGTATTGGAGTCCGGAATTGTTCCGGGGGTACCAGGTGATGACCAGCGTGTCTGAAAGGGGTTTCGCAGGCCCCGGCAAGCGTTGGGGGGCCTTATGGGCCAAGGGGAGAGGGCACATCAGCCCACTAAGGGGCTGAGCGCCCCTCCCACCCCATCTCACGTAACCAGGAGAGGTGGGGGCGCCACCCCTAGGGCAGCCGCCCCTCCCGGCTTAGGGGGCAAGTTTCCTAGGGGGTGGGGGCGCCCAAACCCATCTAGGGTTTCCCCTGTGGCCGCCGCCCCTCCCTAGGGAACCCTAGGGCGCCTCCCCCTCCTCCCTTCTCCCTATATATAGTGAGGGAGAGAGAGGGCAGCCGCACCCTTCCCCTGGCGCAGCCCTCTCCCTCCTCCAACACCTCCTCCTCCTCCGTAGTGCTTGGCGAAGCCCTACCGGAGAACCACGAGCTCCATCACCACCATGCCGTCGTGTTGTCGGAGTTCTCCCTCAACTTCTCCTCTCCCCTTGCTGGATCAAGAAGGAGGAGACGTCGCCGGGCTGTACGTGTGTTGAACACGGAGGCACTGTTGTTCGGTGCTTAGATCGGAATCAACCGCGATCTGAATCGCTACGAGTACGACTCCTTCATCCGAGTTCTTGTAACGCTTCCACTTAGCGATCTTCAAGGGTATGAAGATGCACTCCCTCCCTCTCTTGTTGCTAGAATCTCCATAGATTGATCTTGGTGTTGCTTAGAAAATTTTGAATTTCTGCTACGTTCCCCAACAGTTATGCGGTTTGACCGATAAAGATCTTCGTAGAGTATGTAGGAACCAATATGAGAATCCAGGTTCCGCTGTTAGTTATTGATCGGAGATGAGTCTCGGTCATGTCTACATAGTTCTCGAACCCGTAGGGTTCGCACGCTTAACGTGCGATGACGATTGGTATTATGAGTTTATGTGATTTGATGTACCGAAGGTTGTTCGGAGTCCCGGATGTGATCACGAACATGATGAGGAGTCTGGAAATGGCCGAGACATAAAGATTGATATATTGGACGGCTATGTTCGGACATCGGAAGTGTTTCAGAGAAGTTTCGGATAAAACCGGAGTACCGGGGGATTACCGAAAACCCCCGGAGGGTTAATGGGCCTACATGGGCTTTAGTGGAAGAGAGGAGGAGGCGGCCAGGTGGAGGCGCGCCCCCCCAAGCCCAATCCGAATTGGGGAAGGGGCCGCCCCCCCTTTCCTTCTCTCCCTCTTCCTCTTTCCTTCCCCTCCTAGTTGGACTACGAAAGGGGGAACCTACTCCTAGTTGGAGTAGGATTCCTCCCCTTGGGGCGCGCCCCATGAGGCCGGCCGACCCCCTCCTGTCCTCCTTTATATACGGGGGAGGGGGACACCCCATAGACACACAAGTTGATCTTTAGCCGTGTGCGGTGCCCCCCTCCACAGTTTTCCACCTCAGTCATATTGTCGTAGTGCTTAGGCGAAACCCTGCGCCGGTAACTTCATCACCACCATCACCACGCCGTCGTGCTGACGGAACTCTCCCTCGGCCTCAGCTGGATCTAGAGTTCGAGGGATGTCACTGAGCTGAACGTGTGCAGATCGCGGAGGTACCGTGCATTCGGTACTTGATCGGTTGGATCGCAAAGACGTTCGACTACATCAACTGCGTTACATAACGCTTCCTCTCTCGGTCTACAAGGGTACGTGGACACACTCTCCCCCTCATTGCTATACATCACCTAGATAGATCTTGCGTGATCGTAGGATATTTTTTTTTGAAATTACCACGTTCCCCGACATTTTGCCCCACAGCTTTGGAAGAATAATTGAAGTTATCTTTGAAGTCTTAAGAATATAGAGTTATCGGAAATAATTTGTTACCCATGGTGGTAGCTACACATGGCCCCAATTTTTATCTCTAATTATTTTGTAAATTATTTTGTACCATGAAAAATTAACTCTATAACGAAAATATCATGACTGCAACTAAATATATTTCCAACAAACGTGTTTGACAGACGCGACAGCACACGAGTAGTTTTCGACACACACGAGTACATTTCGACACACGCTTGAGAACTCGAGATCCTCAACCCTACGCTAGAGTTAACTACACACCTACAATACCCACCTGGACACACACCCACCTGGGTTGAGATCACGATATCCTCACCCTACGCTAACCAAGCAGGCCTACAATACCCACCTGGACACACATCATCCTGGGTTCAGATCCTCACGCTACGCTAACCAGACAGGAGGACGCCCCCGGAGGGTACATGTCCCACACAACATTTTTGGCATTTCAAAAAATATTTTCGCGCGCAGGAGGGCGCGTGTGCTCTCGGGAGCATGAACCGATTTCCGATTCTCTTGCTACTTGCTTGATATTCAAAAACCAAAATATGTAACTATTATTAGCTTTGCGTTGTAGTCAAGCCCTCCGAGAGGCTGAACTGACGCTCATCTTGAGATTAACGAAGTCACTGCAGACGCCTCCATAGTCGACAGAAACGTCTTCTCCTACTGAATGAACATCGCCGGAAAGATTGAAATAAATGCAGAAAATATGAGCACCTAACTAGGACAATATTACTTACTTACGAAGCCTTTTATCCCAAACAAGTTGGGGTAGGCTAGATATGAAACCCTTTCACGAGGACTTCCCAGGAGGTCACCCATCCTAGTACTACTCTCGCCCAAATGGGTTTCATACCCAAAAGACTGGCTAGTTTTTACGTTGGCTCGCCAAGCCTATCACAACCCTTAGATATGAAACCCTTTCACGAGGACTTCCTAGGAGGTCACCCATCCTAGTACTATTCTCGCTCAAATGGGTTTCATACCTATGGGACTGGCTAGTTTTTACATTGGCTCGCCAAGCCTATCACAACCCTCCTCCTTTACCCGGGCTTGGGACCGGCTATGCCTAGAAGACATAGGCGGAGTTGCTAGAAAATATTTGGAGTGCCTTTATATAGGTCTGCATTTTATTTCACCCATTTAGTCATTCTTTGAATCATATTACACCCAGGTACATAATTAGGAGTAGCTAGTTGTGTGGGACATGGCTGGACTGAAAGCTTAGGTGCATGACTGACAGAGGTATATATGTGGCGTGGCCGTTGCCTTCTTTGACTGCTAAGTTGGCTGATGACTTGTGCACTTTGTATGGCACACGCGTACACACAAATATGTAGACGTATGTAAGTAGCCCTGGGATGAATATGGGCACCTAGCTAGCGTGGACAGCGGAGCACCATGGCCTCGATCGTGATTCCCGGTCCGAAGGCCAGCAGCGCACCCCACTCCGGCAGCGGGCTCCGGCCGCGGCGCAGCTCGTCAAGCACGAACACGATCGTGGCGCCGCTCATGTTGCCGTACTCGCGGAGCACATGCCGGCTGGCCGCCAGCTTCTCCGGCTCCAGCATCAGCACCTTGTCTATATTGTCCAGGATCGGACGCCCTCCTGGGTGCACCGCCCAGAAGAGGTCGTTCCACCTCCCGTTCCCATTCCCATTCCCAGAGCATGGAGGTGGAGCATCGTCGTCGTCCACAATGATGCCATGGAACGCGTCGAGGAGGCACGGCTCGACGCTCTGCCCGACGAGCGTCGGCACCTGGATTGCCAGGTGGAAGTCGATGCCGCCCCCGGAGACCCGCATGCCCAGCGCGTGCTCCGTCCTGGGAATTGTGGTCTGCGTGGCGGACACCATCTCGAAGATCGGGCCCTGCTCGCCGTCTAGGAAGGGGCCGGCCCCGACGACGACGGCGCCCGCTCCGTCCCCGAACAGCGCGTGGCCGACGATGTTGCCGCCGTCGGGCGCTCCGAAGCAGACGAGCGTCATCTCGGAGCAGGCGACGAGGACGCGCGCGCCGCGGTTGTTCTCGGCCAGCTCCTTGGCGAGGCTCAGCGCCCTGCCGCCGCCGTAGCAGCCGTGGAGGCTGAGCATGGTGCGGCTCACCATGGGGCGGAGGCCCAGCAGCGCGGCCAGCCGGAGGTCGGCGGTGGGGGCCTGGCAGGCGGAGTAGGTGCTGAAGACGAGGTGGGTGATGTCGGCGGCCGGGCGGCCCCACTCGGCGATGGCCTTGGCCGCGGCGCACTGCGCCAGCTTCGGCACGGCGTCGACGGTCATGTCCACGCGGGTGTCTAGCGACGGCAGCTCCCTGTCCAACAGCTCCGGGTGCGCGGCCAGCGTCTCCTCTGTCAGGTGGAAGTGCCGCTTCTCGATGCCCGATTTTTCGCCTTGGTGCAACAAGAAAATTCAATTCTTGGTTGAAAATGCATGCATGCAGATTATAGTCGTTGACGTCCAAAAAAGAAACATAGTAGCAGTAGCGGTACAGATTCTCTTGAGCTTCTCCTTGAGCTCAGGGAGGTGGTCGCTGTTGGTGACGCCGAAGAGGTTGTCGGCGAAGACGTCCTGGGGCACCAGGATGCCCGTCGGGTTCGCCGTGCGAGCATCGCCGCGTGCCGCCGCGCCGCCGCACCATCGCTGCTTCCCATGGCCATGGCCGATCTTTTGCTATACTTACGTACGTGTGTCAACTTATACTTGCTTGTGAAACTTCCGATGTTTGTGTCTAAGGGATCGGCCAGGCTCGGGCTTTATAGTAGTGGCTGGCATGGCATTCATTAATCTCCACCTCAGGTGCAGCTTCCGGCGCAGCATCCAAACGGTTGGGCGGGGAATGTTTCCTTTGGCTCTCACCAATTCCGTGGAAGTGAAAGGTGAGTAGATGGAAATTCCTTTGAAGTTCTTTTTTTTTCCGGGGGCCTTTAAAGTTCTGTTGTAGACATGGGGATTTGAAACAGTTGAGTTGAGCTCATGTAGACAAGCAGTGGCGGTCTAGACCGCGGATAAGATAAGATAACTGATAATTCGCCAGACACTGGCCACAAGTGAACAACGTAAGTACTCCCACCGTCCGGAAATACTTGTCATCAAAATAAATAAAAAGGGGTGTATCTAGAGTTATTTTAGTTTTCTTTTTTATCCATTTTGATGACAAGTATTTTCGGACGGAGGGAGTACAAAATCTAATGTCTAAAGATATGGACAAAAGACAATATGTAAGAGAAGAAACAAACTTACAAGTGAACCAGATATAGAGATGGCAACTAAAGTTGTTGTTTCTATTAGTTTCATCACAAATTAGATATAGAGAAAATTAATTATATTAACATCTGCAAAATCAAATTAGTTTCATCACAAATTATATTTGCATTCTACACATATTTTTTGAGCGGGCATTCTACATATATTTGATACTCTAGATAGTAACATATTTCTCTAGTTATATACTTGGTCAAACTTTAAGACAAACCTAAAACTTCAAATATTTTGGAACATAGAGAGTAGTAAATACAATAATTTTTTACTTGTAATATAAGACTTTCCAAAAACCAAACAAGCTACTATTAGGGCAATAAACAAGCTAAGGGGCTCTTTGATTCACATGATTCTAAAAACACAGGAATAGAAAATACGTAGGATTGGAATGTCATGCTCATCTCAACCATACATGATTTTGGGTTGTTTGATTGCATCATAGGAAAAACAAAGGATTCTTTCAAAGAGGTTTGAGTGGATGCTAAAAGTCCTATAGGAAGTAGTAGAAAGAAATCCTAAGGAAAAATAAGAAACATCTATAAGTTCATGATAAGATCATAACCAACATCTATAAGTTCAAATAAGAAACATTTATTTTTGGTTACATCGATGCTCTTGTGTATAGTAGATTCGATGTATCAATCTCGCCTCTTCATGTGGGACTGGACACGACAGTGCCACAAGAAGCCAATCTCATGCTAGCTAGCCAGACTACGTCAAATGTATTCATGTTGAAAAGATTATACCATAGATAGGCAGGGTGGGAATAATCCATTCAAGTCTGATGTTACAACCTCCATGATATATGTTCAACTTTCCATGCTAATCGCCAAGGCAACTAGCAGTGATGAACGTCATTGGTCCTAACTGCAACCGGGCAATTAAAATGCCACTTACTTCTATTTTGTGCAATGATACTAAAATGTAAACCCTCGTGAAACACATTGATTAAGACAGTCAATATGACATACATATTTACAAAATGCGGGTAATTCAAAAGATTGTATCTGGAGGGTGGATAGACAGATATAACTATCCTAATTTTCCCAAATCATGGTCCAAAAGGCATGAGCATAGATCTAGTACAAAATGGAGGTGCGGTATCCGATCTATTTGTGAAGTGCCAATAAAGTCTAAGGGCATCACCGGCACGACATTTTAGTTGCACCACGCATAAGTCTCTTTCAAAAGAAGTGTTTTGTGTAGTACAGAGAAGTGATAGTTGCGTTGAGGCGAAATATATCCAAGTTTGCATACAATAAAATATATATTTGATTTACTTCCAATTAGCACAAAAGCATAGCATTGAAGGTCTTTCCGAGGAAGAAGAGATAGGAGAATTATAAGCGAGGCACCTCAGATCCATAATGATCCTTATATACTACATAATGCATGATGAATCTACACTTACAACCAAGTCAAGACACACTGGTAAGCAACACTCACAACCAAATAAATAAACGACATCAATATGCAAGTGCATCCATATGATCACCACTACCAACCGCTTGTTCATAGGACCACCATAAGTAGATTTAATTGCTAGCAGGAATATCTATAGCACAAATACTACCACAAATCCATATGGCCACCACTATCACAAAGTATAGCTATGCATAGAGTATAACATAGCATCATTTGAACATGACACATATCATGTACAAAAGGCAGAAGGAGGGCCATGGAGCCCATCCGTCGGAGTTGTAGATGGCGGAGGACCCGTCATTGACACAATGGTAACTTATCGCCCTCGAAATGTCGGGACTACGAAAGTTGCCACACCGTTATTATGAAGTTGACATTGTATTGGTACAAAAGTTATCACCTTTTGATACCAATACGGTGGTAACTTGATAAAACACCGGGTGAAAAGCTTAGATTATTTTCTTCCCGATAATCCATACTCACTATCGAAGCCGTCGTTTCATGAAGCCAACAGTTAAAATTGATTATCAATTGAGCATAAGGTTGAACTATAAAACTTTTTTTCACTTTCTAAATCAAGTTTTAATAAGTTGACAACATCAGTTTCATCTGCATGGCCTTGCAATTTCACCTTAACATATATGTGGTCATTTGTCTTTTGCATATAAATTGAGTGGATTGCTATAGTGCAAACTTGTACACATTGACAGTCTGGAACCGTCCTGCTCTATCCCCCTTGCACGGACGTTTACACATTTTATTTTCCAATTTAAAAATGGTTTGTGGTTGACTTGCTCGAGACAAGTTTTTCTGACTTGTCGGCGAGCCCACGTTAGCCCAACTGGTAGCACAGCACACCGGGTAAAAATCTCTCTTACCTTATAAATATAGAGCCCATATACAATGGGACACCCCTAAATTTCCTACAAGGACACTCGTATAACTAGGCTCCATCCAACATAGCGCAAGTGCAGCCCAGCTCCCCAGGCCCCAGCCTAGGATGAAAGCCACGGAGGCCCAGTCCAGCCTTTCCAGGGATGCGAGCAGTACATCGATCGATCGATACTACCTTCGGCCGGCCCTTCGCCTCGCCTGTTCGTCTGCTCGACTGCGCTTCGTGCCCTTCCTGTTTCGCCTCTGTACTCGCCACCTATCGACAGACCGCGGCAAGTCGCCGAATCAGTGAAGAAAAGAAGGCATAGGTACCCTGCATCTGACCCCCAATTCGATGTGCCTCTGCCTCAGCCTCTAGTTATAAATCTTGATCTAATTATTGCTTTGTTTCCCTAACCCTAGGGAATTAGGGGTACTGGATAATACTAGAGATTTTGACTGTATTGGGTAATTGGACTATTTGAGATAATTGTGCAACTAGTGGAGACGGCTGAAAGCACCGGCACCATGTCAAGTATGTTTTATATGACAAGTATTAATATTATGTATGTACACATGATTCATAGTTCTTTTCTTTCATGCAAATTTTAATTATCTGAATAAATTACAAATTTCAGGAGAGGCTCAGCTCATGGAAAGGTTTCTAAAAAAGAGGAGAACCTCGGTGCAAGATGAAAATGTTGGTCCGTCACACGAAAATAATCAAAATGATGGCTCGGTCCCGACACAATCGGATAGAAAAATTGATGCCTCAACACATGAACAGATTGATGTTCCGACCCCGCCATCATCACATGGACAAAATGATGCCTCCACACATGCACTACTAGGAAAAGGCATGCTAGTGGCGCACCGAATTTGCCTTCTAATGGCGCACTACTGGTGCGCCACTGGCATCACGCCATTAGAATTAAATTCTAATGGCGCACTACTGGTGCGCCATTAGTATCTGGTGTTCTAATGGCGCACCGCGTAGTGCGCCATTAGTATAGCCTGCAGTGCGCCATTAGAATGCCTCCCAGGGGCCATATGTACAAATGTGCTTTGGCATTCTAATGGCGCACCAGCAGCTAATGCGCCATTAGTGTGATGATCACAGTGCGCCATTAGTGTCTTGTGTGGTGCGCCATTAATATGAATATTAGGTTTTATTTTTTTTGCTTTTCTGATTTTTGCACAGGTTAGAAAATATATTATTGCATAGAATATAGACAGCAGCACACAGCAACATCAGATTCATCAAATATAATAGAAGATTAGTCTCCGAATACAGTTCATCATATTAGTCTCCGGATTCAAAAGACCGGACAAAGATAAAACATTACAAGTCTCAAGACCGCGAGTATCGAGTTTGCCTTCACATTACAAGTCGATATCGATCATCTAAACTACCATCACATAGAAGAGAGCTGTGGTCATCACGATGAGCATCATCGCGATCAAACTGGTCTTCATCCGGTTCCTCCAACGCTCCCTCCTCTCTCCCGCTAGATAGCGGGCGTATCTAGATTCGGCCTCCGCCCTAGTGGTGTACCCTTTGTAACTGTTACCGCTGAAACGGTGAACCTGTCTCCGACACTCCTCCCAGTCATCGTAGACTCCAGGAACCTTACCCTTGTACACGACATACGACGGCATCTCTATGCACAAGCCAAACAACAGACAATACATAAGCAATGTGTAAGTATGCAACAAAAGGATCGGAAGAGAAAAGCAAGACATTAATAGCACGATTCATGGTCCTACTAATAAATAGCATCGATTACATCTAAGTTGAACAACCGTCCAAACCAAAGAGACATCCGAATTCATTAAAGTTTAATTACAACATGAGCCAATCAATGTTTCAGAACTACACATCACTACTTTCGACTCAACTCATCGGACAGGAGCGTGGGTGAAGCCGCCGTCTGTCGTGATGGTCATGAAATCACGGTCGTTGTCACCCTGCATTTGTAGCGTTTCATCTATCTCACTGTTGGACGGTTGATATCTGAGGAAGAACTGCCCCGCGGTATGAAGGACATCTTGATGGATGATGTCCGCAAACTCCGACTGGATGCGAAAGAATTCTTGTCTGAGGTCCGCGTCCTGGACTGCCGACAAGCTCGCGGCCCAATCTTTGAGATTATCTGGTAGCAGAAGGTGATGATGGTCCCTTACGATCGCCCGCATGTGATGGAGGGCGTAGTAGGCATCCTTCTGACCGCCAGGCGGCTGCTTGACGCAGCAGAACTTCGTATTGTGTGAGAAGATGTGCTTGCCGTACTTACGAACTGGCCTGGTGAAGGTGCCTCCAGATTAGGCGTAGCCAGGGAGAACATCATCAAGAACTTTCTTCACATTTGTGTAGTCTATCATGGAGTTACGGTTCGGGTCGAAATACGTGGCGATGGAATATTTCGGGCTTAAGAGGATGAGTGTGCAATGTGTGTCACTGCACAGAACACGGAATGTTAGAAAAAAAGAACGATCGAAATCTAAGAAATCATATGTTACGGGGCGGTTAAGGGATGACTTACTCGGGAAAGTAAGGCACAAGGAAGTTATCCTTATCTGCGTTTGCCAGAATGACGCCTTCAAGGTGTGAACTCGCAACTTGGCGGTCCCCAGCGCTGCTCAAGTGCTTGGCACGCATGTAGAAGGGGTCGACTAGCACGATGTCCGGGGTATTGTCTCTAATGATCCGCATCTGCATGCTCAGCGAAAACAGCCGAACGATGCCGAGGCACCCTAGGTTGGGCCTAATCTTGGCTCTATTGCCACCTATGTTGGGTTTATCATCTAGGGTTTATCGATGCTAAGGATAATTCTAAGTTGGGCCTAATCACTTGGCTCTATTGCCACCTATGATTTAATGCAGCAAGAATGGCAGGGCAGTTGATCCTACTTAACTAAGTACTAAGATAGCCCGGCCCATGCATTAGTCGCAAGTACCCCATATGTCCTATTTTCAGCAAAGTCATGCTAAAATTCTATTTTTAGCAAAGTCATGCTAAAATTCACGGAAAATTTCAGCATGACCTTTGCTGAAAATAGGACATATGGAGTACCCGAATTTGCCGGAACGGAAGTTAATCGACATTCCGGCAAACTCAAGGGCCTCTCGGGGTACCTGCAAATTCATCACGACACGATGGTCGGAGACAAAACCCAGCCACAGACCATATGGTCCTCTGCTTTCATATGGACAAAAATCAGCTCAACTTATGTGAGCTTCCATTCCAGATATAATATGTCCCCCAACAAAAAATCATCAATAGTTTAGAAAGTCTGTACAAACACAGAAAGAATGACAAATGTATTTTTACAGATCATGGCTCAGAGTCATAAACATCTATGGACCAAATATAGTAATGGATACAGCAGATTAGTCTTATGATTTTACTTGTTCGGTATAAAATAGCTTATGCTTTCCTTACAGTACATGTCCACATTTGATATGTCCTTTTTGTCTGTCCTGCTTTTTGAATCAACCGTATCGAGCAATACTATGGAATTAGTCAAATAATTGTGCATGTTTTGACAATAGGATGAATGCAAAAGAAAAATCAAATGGTTGTGGCAATCTGTCCATCATCATGACTGTTGACAGTCGCCACACCCACTGTTGGACTTCGATCTAGCACAAAGGGGGTGTATAAGAGCAGATATGGATGGTGTGGTCTGGCACAGATAGCAGTATAATCATCTTAATCTTGCAGTGTAATTTTTAATCCGTGGCAGCAAACGGGCATTGTGCTAGTCTAATAAGAATACACATTGTTGAACTTCATTGCTGGAATTAATAGTTTAATATCGAAAGTTAATACATCGTTGTTTCTTACTAGGGGAAGATGGACCTGGATGGTCAAGCACGTGGAAGATGGCTTTGTGGGCGCGCCTTCTTAACAGCGAAAATGCATACAGAACGATCCTAAAGTTAATCACATTGGTTCCACCTGGTGAAAAAGTTGGGTTCGAAGGAGGACTGTACACCAATCTGTGGACAGCACACATAAGAACAGTAGCAGTAGTACTACTACTAGCAGTAGTACTACCAAAAGAAAGGAAAGAACAGTAGCAGTAGTACTACTACTAGCTAGCTAGCTAGCTGGTACTGATCTAGCTTCTGCATGCATTTCTCTGAATTTTGTTATACTTAAACACTACAAGGAATTATACTTTGTCATAGCTATTAGTCTTTGGACTAAGGGGCACTAGCACACTAGTAAGTGATAGGCAACCATCCTACATGGAAATGTGAAGAGTTACATGGATGAGTACCAGCTCTAAGTGAAGGCTCAATGGATTCAAGATCAACCGACTGAAGTTGCCCAAACCTGCAAGGAAAAGAGAGAATAATGATTTCGAACTGCTTCTGATGGCATACATAAGCATAAGTTCAGTCCCCCAAATCAAGTACTCCATCAGATTGGGATACTACTCTAGATTAGTGTAGCCACTATCTAACAAAAAATTTCAGAACTGAATTTCAGAGTACTCTAAATGTTGTGTGCCCTAGTATTTCTGTGTTCCCTTGCATTTCTATAACATTTAGTAGCATGACAATTTTATCATGTTGAAAAATATTCAGTAACATGAATTTGGCTAAGCCAAGCATGATCTTGCTTGCATTGCCGCCTTTGCTACATGAAGCAATAGGGTAGGTTCAGTTTCACTGAATTTTTGAAACTATACATCATTTGCTGAATTTTTGCTCTACATCACTTGCTCTTTGTAAATTATTGCATATATCCAGTGACTGAATTTTTGAAACTATAGGTGAACCTCTTCAGGAAACGCAAAACAGTTAACTGAAACTATCTAAAATAGTTAAATCCACTTGATGCTTACCTAATGCAGGCCAACAGAATGAAATGAACTACGAATTTGTTCTCTGAAATACATGTAGGCCAACAGAGAGGATGTTCTTACAAGGGAGCAAGAAGCCTGCCGCCATGGCCCTAGGGTTTGCAGGTGAGGGGGTGGAGGAGAAGGGAGCAATCACCATGCATAGGTTGGGGAGGGAGGAAGGATGGAGAGGGAGGAAGGAGGAAGGAGGAGAGGTACCTGGGCAGGCGCGGCCGGTCGCCGGAGGGGTCAGGGTCGGAGTTGGGGTCGGGGTCGGCGGCGGCGTCGTCGTTGAAGGGATGCCTCAGTTGGCCGTGGGAAGGCCGGCGGCCGCGGTCGTCGTCCTGCACCCCGTGCCCGGACTGAGGAAGACGCCGGCGTTGAAGCTCCGGCAGCGGCTAGGCGTCGGGGGGCGACGGCGCGGGGGCGACGGCGCGGGGGCAAAGTTAGGTCGAGTGGGGGGGGGGGATCTGGCGAGGGAGGGAGAGAGGCCAGAGGGTAATAGGTGGAGGGAAGCTTTCTAATGGCGCACCACACGCAGGTGCGCCATAAGTACGAAGAAATTCCTTTCTAATGGGAACCTAGTTCTGCTAATACTACAAGAAATTCCTTTGAAGTTGAAGAGCTCAATTGGGAAGAAGAAATTCAATTTGATCTAGGTAAAAGGAGAAGCATAGATGAGTACCATCCGAATCAGAGAGATATGGTAAGAAGGAAGTATTTGGCCAATGACCCTTCTCAACCTCGTACTGCAGATTTTGAAGTGACAGAAATATGTGGTAAAGAAAGAAGGTTCGTTCGGGCATGGTTTGATGAGTTTGAGAGCTGTTGAGTATAGTGAGTCCAAACAAAAAGCATATTGTTTTTGTTGTTTCTTGTTTAGACCGCGCAAGAAGAAAGAAGTTGGATATGATGCATTTGTTGCAAATGGTTGGTCAAGTTGGAATAAGAAATATAGATTAAGGGAGCATGTAGGAGACATCAATAGTGCTCACAACCAAGCAAAAAGAGATTGTGATGCTTTGCTGAAACAAAAGCAACACATTTATGTTGCTCTAAACAACCAAAGTAACGCTGAGAGGAATGCTTATTATACTCGACTAAATGCCTCAATTGATGTTACTAGAGTGTTACTGAAGCAAGGGTTGCCTTTCCGTGGCCACGATGCGTCTGACGAGTCTCTCAATAAAGGCAATTTCAAGGAATTTCATGCTTATACAGCAGAGCAGAATCCAGAGATAAGAAAAGTTGTGGCCCATAATGCTCCAGGTAATAATCAGTTGACTTCTTCAAAGATTCAGAAGGACATAGTTGAATGTTTTGCAAAGGAGATATTGCATTCTGTTCTTCGGGAAATTGGCAATGATGTATTTTCTTTGTTGGTTGATGAGTCAAGGGATGTGGCTGGTAAAGAGCAAATGGCGGTGGTGTTGCGGTATGTTGGTAAATGTGGAAGTGCCATAGAGACATTAGTTGGCCTTACTCATGTGAAGGAGACAACTTCCAAGTATCTCAAGTCTGCCATTGATGATTTATTTGCAGAATATAAGTTAATTTTCAAGCAAGTTAGAGGGCAAGGATATGATGGTGCGAGCAATATGCGAGGTGAGTTTAATGGCTTGCAATCCTTAATCATGAGAGAGAATAGCACATCATATTATGTTCACTGTTTTGCACATCAGCTTCAGTTAGTTGTTGTGGTTGTTGTTCGGAAGCACAAATGCATTGGTAATTTTTTGATATGATCTCAGTCTTGTTGAATGTGGTCTCTGGATCTTCAAAGAGAAAGGACTTGATTCGAGACAAATATAAAGAACAAGTGTGTGAAGCTTTAGGTTGTGGACTACTAAAAAGTGGTACAGGATTAAATCAAGAACTAGCTCTTCAAAGACCCGGAGACACTCGATGGAGTTCTCACTATAGAACTCTTAAGAGTTTGATTGATATGTTCCCTACAGTTGTCAAAGTGCTAGAATATGTGGAAGAAGAAGACAGGGATGACACAAATAGAAGGCACGCATGTGGTCATCTTGTTTATTTCCAGTCTTTTGATTTTGTGTTCTACTTACAACTTATGTCAACTATATTGATAATCAAAAACACATTATCATTGGCCCTACAACACAAGAATCAGGACATTGTGAATGCCATAAATTGTGTGAATTCAACCAAAGCCTCCTTGAATGATCTAAGGGGAAAGGGATGGGAATCTGTCCTACAAGAAGCATATGTCTTTTGTGACAAGCATGACATTTCCAAGTTGGAAATGGAAGACCAATATGTGAATCCAAAGAAGCCACGGCAAAAAACAGGTATCACTAATAGGCATCATTATGAAGTGGATTGTTTTAATGATGTTATTGATTGGCTGCTTCAAGAACTTGATAATCGCTTCAATGAGAAAAATTCGGAACTACTTGTTTGCTCAGCGGCTTTGAGCCCAAATGAATCATTTCGTGATTTCAACTTAGAGCATTTGATGAGTCTAGCTAAACTTTATCCAAAAGATTTCGATGATGGAGAACTGAGGGACCTTAGACATCACCTTCATCTTTACATTGCTGATGTCCGAGCAGATGATCGCTTCTCTGGTTTAAGTAATATTTGTGAGCTCTCTCAAAAAATGGTGGAGACAAAAAAACATATTGTCTATCCCTTGGTTTATCGACTTTTGAAGCTAGCACTAGTATTGCCTGTTGCCACTGCTACAGTTGAGAGATCTTTTCCAGCTATGAGAATTGTGAAGATATATTTGCGCAATCGTCTTGGTGATGACTCCTTGAAGTACAACCTTATTTGTTATGTGGAGAAAAGCGAAATGAGGAAGGTTACTAATGATGCGGTAATTGATCGCCTTGAAGCCATGAAAGAACGTAGGAAACCATTTTAGAAAGGTAATGGTTTTAACTTACTTATTATTACACAACTATAATTAATATGTTACTTAGTGGTTTTGTTTTCTATTTGTAGGCAATCAAGATCTGATGTTGCATTTTCTCGTCGTCGGTTATACTTTATTCATAATTTGGACACTTTGATTTTTCTTTGATGATCAATTTCCTACGATCAACTAATATTTCAAGTGAAACTCTTTATTTTGGATCATTGGTAAGCATATTCATGGTTATATCGCATTCTAGGTATATTGTATTGTTAAATGTGTTATATTTAGCTATATTAGTACTTGGTATCCAAATATATATGATAGTCGTGGGACCCCGGGTAATTTTTGTCCTGGGTCCGCCCTTGCTTGTCATGAAGTTTGTGTCTTATATAGTTCTTCTTAGTGTCGATTGCCACTTTAACTAGTACTTGTATTGATTTGTTCTTAGCAATAAACAATCAAATTAAGGATTTCCATTGCCTTGACGGCTTGGTTTTGTTGGGGCGTGTTGATCTCTCTCGGTGATTAATTAATTAGGCTGCGTTTGGATGTATAGCTTATCTTGCTCGTTTGGCCATTGCCTATAAAAGCAAGACATGTTGCTCGGTTAGCACCAGGCATGAGAACGCGATGTGTAGGCAGTTGGAGGATGCTTTCATATTCTCTTTTCCATGCTGGGGACCAATCCGACTCTTCTCCTTCAGCAAAGTTCTAGAGTCAGGTATTGACTATATTTCCTAACAAAGCCAGATTTTCATGAGGTATCAAACGTCCTGCTTTGTCTAATGTGACTAGTATCGTTCTAGCCCAAGATCCAAACACACACTTAGGGCTCTATTGATTTTTGGACAATTCGAATCCTTAGATTTTTTTTCTATGGTGGCCGTTTGATTCACATGATTGAAATCCTTAGGGATTTTGTCATAGGATTCATTTGTGCTTCATGTTGGAGGAAAATTTCCATCCACTCAAACCTTTTGATAGAACTCCTTTGTTTTTCCTGTGCTATAAAACACTCTTCCACCAAAATTCATGTAGTTTTGTAATCATATAAGATGCAAGATGACATGCCATTCTATTGCTGCGTGTTTCCTGTTCTCGCGTTTTGATAATCCTACGAATCAGAGGCCCTTAATGTGTCGATGCATAGCACTCAACCACTGCTAGTACAAGTTGCTCCTTGTGTATTTATGTGTGCGAGTTCCTCTTCTTGCCCAGCAATCACTATTGTCTCCTCACCGCATCATGGTTAATTGGCGATAGGTCACACACTTTCAGTCGAAGATCATGGTATCTCACTTCTTTGAATAAATCAGTGGAATACATGGGAGCAGTATTATTTTGATGGCTTGATGGCTTGGTCGTCTTTTTTAGTAGACAGGTGGGGGGTAATGGTCTAACCAAGGAAGAAATGGATCAATGATGCTCCCAAAATGTCGCGGCAATATGCGTGCGTCGCATCTTGTATATTTCCAAACATGGCCATCTGTTGTTGAAGTATATAAATCTATAAATGGACCAACAGATGATCATAAGACTCGCTCCCTATCCTCATCAAAGGGTGAGTCACACATGAACAACTGGTGATAGCTCTAGCTGCTAATTAGTCATGCGTATCAGCAAGACGATAATTATTGTGCCCACCTTACTCATGCGACTCAGTTCATCAATTTGTTTGACCTGATTAAATGATGGAGTATAGCTCCAGCTTTTGATTATATCTGTAATTATCTATATTGAATAATCAAAATATGCTGTTAGAGAGAGAAGGCCGGCCGGGTAGGCAATGTAATTCAACAGTAATCGGTTGTTTGTGTATAAAGAGCCGTTTGTAGCTAGGAAGAGTTAGGGATCACACACGTACACCTGTCCAAGCTAGCTTTCAGTTCACTTGCAGTAGCTGCTCTCGGATCGCGGCGGAAGTGAGCCCACAGGAGCTGCTCGTACGGTCGTACCACGTCCTCACGGAGCTCCAGAACCACGTGCTCGGCTACGTCAAGTCTATGTCGCTCAAGTGCGCCGTGGAACTCGGCATCCCGGATGCCATCCACCGCCGCGGCGGCACCGCCACCCTGGCCAACACCAAGGTGCACCCGGCCAGCCTTGCCGACCTCCGGCGCGTAATGGAGCTGCTCAGCGCCTCGGGTATCTTCAGCGCCACCGCCTGTGCTAACGATGGCACGGCCGCCGACGTGCAGTAGGGGCTGACCACGGCGTGCCGCTTCCTCGTTGGTTGGCGCAACTTGTCCCCCGTGGTGCCCTTCTGCGTGAACCCTCGGTCGTCTCCTCCTTCTTCGGCATGCCCGACTGGCTCAGGAGCGAGCCGTCGCGGGCGGAGCATGGGTCCCTCTTCAAGCTGGCGCATGGCTGCTCCCAACAGGAGATGAGGCGAGCAAGGACACGGGGTTCAACGCCGTCCTGAATGACGCCATGATCGCGGACAGCGAGCTCTTCCTCGAGGTCATCCTTCTGGATAAGGGGCGCATCTTTCGCGGCCAGAGCTCGCTCGTGGACGTTGGCGGCGGCAACGGCGCGGGCACGCGGGTGATCGCCAAGGCGTTCCCGCGCATCGAGTGCACCGTGCTGGACCTCGCTCACGTCTTCGGCAAAGCCGCCGGTGACCATGGCAACCTGCGTTTCGTCGCAGGTGACATGTTTGAATCCCTTCCACCCGCGGATGTTGTCTTGCTCAAGGGAGGCATGTCTATGTACCCCATCGACATCACCTAGTATTGATGTGGTTTCATCCTGTCGTACTATTGCATGTTGTACTATTTCCATTGCCATATCTATAGATATGCATGTGTTCACCGGCGGGGGATGTTCAACGCCACTACTCCACAAGTCCACATTTAATGACACTCGACTGTTTGTTTTGAAGAGGGCCAGAAAATTTGCCACATTCATTAAATAAAAGTGTTTACAAACGACACACAAGCCCGGAGGCTAGAAACAAAAGGCTACTCTTCCACCATAAGATAGTGCAAGTGGTTGGCACCCGCCAAGGGGGTCCCCCCGCCTAAAATCGTCGCTTGGGGGCGAGCCGGCGCAAAAAAAAAAAACGGCCTCGGGCGAGTTAGCCCCTAGTCGCCGTCCCCATGCGCGTCTATTTAACAAAAAAAACGTTCGGCGAAGTTCGGTTAAACACGGCTAAATTTCGGCCAACTTTGGCATATATTACATGTTCGAGGACGACCACTCCTCCTTCTTCGCGGCCCCGGCGGCGCTGCTCGAAGCGCCGCAGTGCGGCGACCCGGCGCTCCCTCTCCATCCTGAGGAAGTCCTCGCGCGCCCATTTCAGGGCCGCATCATCGTCGAGCGCCACCTCGCCGGGCTCCGTCTTCACGGCGGGGAGCCCCGGCTCGTTTTCACCGTCGTGAGCCCGGGCTCCATCTTCGGCTTGACGAACCGCGAAGGAAACGACGAGGGGGCGCGCCGGCCGCCTTCGTTGATGACGATACCGGCACTGCGAGTGCGCCGACCGAGCGGCATCTCCGCCGCGGGCTCGGTCTTGACGCCGAGCATCGCCGGAGAGCCGGAGGAGTGGGAAGAAGATCGCGACGAGGAGGAGGAGGACGACGAAGAGACGAACCTCCTGGGCAGCCATTGCCCGGCGCGTCGGCGACGGGCCGGGGCCGGTGCCGCCGGGGGAGGGTACGTCAATGGTGGCACGTTCCCGCCCTCAAGGTGCGCCAGCACGCCGTCGAGCGTGCGGCCGGGGACGCCCCACCAAACGCGGCGGCCCTCACTATTCTGTCTGCCGCCCACCACCGGCGCCCCGTTGGTGGACCCCAGTCTCTACTCTTGACGATGCTCGAAGTACGCCGCCCATGCCGAGTGGTTGTCGGCGGCGTACTGGGGGAGGGCGCGCTGCTCATCGGTGAGGGAGGCGTGCGCGAGCTCGACCTCGTCGGCGAAGTAGGAGGTCCGTGCCGTAGTGTCGGGCAACGGCGAAACGGGCACTCCCCCGTTGCTGAGCCGCCACCCCGACGGCCCGGCGCGCATGTCCGGCGGCGCCGGGATGTTGGCCTCGAACAGGAGCCACGACTCAAGTTCGCGGAGGGAGCGTCGGCCAAAGCCGTTGGCCGCCGCCTCGTCGCCGGGGAATCGTCCGGCCATTGAGGGAGGGAGGGCTCGGAGGAGGCGCACGGGAGAGGGAGAGGGAGGGCTCGGCAACGGTGGTGCATGGCAGAGGGAGAGGGCTGGTGCGGGCGGAGGCGAGGGAGGGCGCCGGCTTATATTGCCGCACTCGTATGTATGCGTGACGGGAGGGGAGGCGACGCCGCGCTGCCCCGTGACGCGCCGCTCGTGAGGAATCAATGGCAAGGCTGACCGTCGGCGGTAGCGCGGCAACCTTGGCATTGATTCCCGCGGGAACCGAGGCGATGAGGGCGACGAAGCGCCCGTCTCGCTGACTAGGCGGGCCCGCGGTTGCTTCGCGCCAAAACCACTCGCCCCGGCGCCCCTGGGCGCCTCCCAGCGTGCCGGGTTCGGCCAGGGTCCGCCGACGCTGATTTCGGCCCAGGCCGGCAAAAATCGGGCTCCTGAGAACGCGACTGGGCCGTTTTTCGGCGCCGCCGCAAAAAAAACGCATGGGGAGGCCGTTTTGAAGGTGCGGCTGGAGATGCTCTAAGACTCAATGCGAATGCGTGAAAAGACGAAGGTCGGCAGCGGATATTTGCAGATGAAGACTCTTGTATGACGCTCCTTCCAGAGATTCCAAAAACAAGCATGAGAAAGAGTTGCCGTTGCCTTGCACTTATCACCGCTGCCATCCACCACATGAGACCACCAAGATTTAATGGTGTTGAGCCATGCCAAGAGCTAGGATCGATGGAGGGGTGGCCCTGAACTTGGCCAACGACTCTCATGGTTCAGCCGTTTTGGGGTCCGCAAACCTAAACGGAATATTTTCCGAGAAAAAACGTTCTAGGCGGGGAACATCGTGGTGATGATCCATGCCTTTCAATCTCATGAAATTCGGTATAGGTTTGTTCTTAGCAGTAGATCCATGCCTTTCAATCTCATGAAGTTCGGTATAGGTTTGTTCTTAGCAGTAAAGACCGTTGATCTAGTGTTGTTGATCGTCTCGGTGTGAGGGGATCGCCAACGGGTAGGGCAGAAATCACATATTTGACCTGAGGACGAAATCAAATCACAAACTGACCTGGTCACGAAAAAATTTCACTCTGCTGACCCTTTGGTGTGGCGCCCGACAGCTGGGCGCCGCACCCTATTGTGCAGCGCCCATCACTTAGGCGTCACACTTCCTGCCAGCGTGGCAGCCCTGGTCCAGTTGCGGCCCCACAGACAACACTGCAGCGCCTAAGGGATAGGCGCCACACATGTAAGGTGCAACGCCTAGCTCTTGGGCGCTGCCCAGTCTGTGTTCCACTTGGGCTGGCTCCACCCTCTCTCTCCTCCCACCCCCACCCCACACACCCCCACCCCACCCTATGACCAACCACCGGTAAGCTCGAGAAGTACTTCACCGCCTGCTCTATGCAACACTAAGCTCGAGAAAATGTTACTCTCAAAGGTGTGTCAACACTAATAACAAATTTTTATGCAGTCACCGTCTCCTCTATGCAAGTACTTCACGTGGATAGATCTTGAAGTGCCAGAAGATGTGAAAAAGGACCAATACGCAGATTGTCTTAGGCGGCAACGGCGGTCCGAAGAATCGTTTCGAAGAGGCTTGGAGGAAGAGCGTCGTCAGAAGGAGAGGATGGAGCGGAAGAAACGAGAGGAGGAGAGGGCACGCCAAGCGAAACTTGCTCGTGAGGAGGAGAGGGCAAGAAAGCTTGCAAAGGCTCGCGAGGCGCAAGAGGAGGACTCGGCACGTGACAAGAAGGGGAAATGGCCTCGCTCTACTTAGTAGGGACTTCGCTTCGGTGCACTCGTCGTCAACTATCTTCTAGGGCAAGCTGCCATTTGTCATTTGTAATGAATGTGTCGTGAACCATGTCGTACTAATGTTTGAATTATCTTAAGTTATGAACTCGTCGGCATAAAATTTGTGTTTGTTCAAATTGCTGTGATGCTGCAGTCATTGTAAGTATTATGTATGTGATGCTTCATGAAACGGCAAATCAGCTGCTGCTCTAGTGAAGAAACCCAAGGTTGAACCCAAACCCGAGACTAAGGGCTTCTGTAATAAGGGGAACGGTCACTGGAGCATATTACCCTAGATACTTGGTAGATAAGAAGGCAGACAAGATCGATAGAAGTATATTGGATATACATTATATTAATGTGTACTCTACTAGTACTCCTAGTAGCACCATGGTAATAGATACCGGTTCGGTTGCTAAGTGTTAGTAACTCGAAATAAAAGGCTACGGAATAAACAGAGACTAGCTAAAGGCGAGGTGACGATATGTGTTGGAAGTATTTCCAAGGTTGATGTGATCAAACATCGCACGCTCCCTCTACCATCAGGATCGATGTTAAACCTAAATAATTGTTATTTGGTGTTTGCGTTGAGCATAGACATGATTGGATTATGTTTATCACAATACGGTTATACATTTAAGGAGAATAATGGTTACTCTGTGTATTTGAATAATACCTTCAATGGTCTTGCACCTAAAATGAATGGTTTATTGAATATCGATCGTAGTGATACACATGTTCATGCCAAAAGATATAAGATAGTAATGATAGTACCACCTACTTGTGGCACTGCCATGTAATTTATATTGGTATAAAACGCATGAAGAAGCTCCATGTTGATGGATCTTTGGACTCACTCGTTTTTTGAAAAGTTTGAGACATGCGAACCATGTCTATTGGTATGTATGCATGAAGAAACTCCATGCAGATGGATCGTTTGGACTCACTTGATTTTGAATCACTTGAGACATGCAAATCATACCACATGGGCAAGATGGCTGAAAAGCCTCGTTTTCAGTAAGATGGAACAAGAAAGCAACTTGTTGGAAGTAATACATTTTGATGTATGCAGTCCAATGAGTGCTGAGGCACGCAGTGGATATCATTATGTTCTTACTTCACAGATGATTTGAGTAGATTCTAAGTATATTTACTTGATGAAACACAAGTCTGAATTATTGAAAGGTTCAATTAATTTTAGAGTGAAGTTGAAGATCGTCGTGACAAGAGGATAAAATTTCTATGATATGATCATAGAGATGAATATCTGAGTTACGTGTTTGGTACACAATTAAGACATTTTGGAAATTGTTTCACAACTAATACCGCCTGGAACACCATAGTGTGATGGTGTGTCCGAACATCATAGATGCACCCTATTGGATATGGGGCATACCATGATGTCTCTTATCGAATTACCACTATCGTTCATGGGTTAGGCATTAGAGACAACTGCATTCATTTTAATAGGGCACCACGTAATTCCGTTGAGATGACATCGTATGAACTATGGTTTAGAGAAACCTAAGTTGTCGTTTCTTGAAAGTTTGGGGCTGCGATGCTTATATGAAAAAGTTTCATCCTGATAAGCTCGAACCCAAAGCGGATAAATACATCTTCATAAGACACCCAAAATAGTTGAGTATACCTCCTATTTCAGATGCGGAAGCAAAAGTGATTGTTTCTAGAAACGGGTGCTTTCTCGAGGAAAGGTTTCTCTTGAAAGAATTGAGTGGGAGGATGGTGGAGACTTGATGAGGTTATTGAACCATTTCTTCAACCAGTGTGTAGCAGGGCACAGGAAGTTGTTCCTATGGCACCTACACCAATTGAAGTGGAATCTGATGATAGTGATCATGAAACTTCGGATCAAGTCACTACCGAACCTCATAGGTCGACAAGGACGCGTACTGCTTCGGAGTGGTACGGTAATCATGTCTTGGAGGTCATGTTGCTAGACAACAATGAACCTACGAGCTATGGAGAAGCGATGGTGGGCCCGGATTCCAATGAATGGCTCGAGGCCATAAAATCCGAGAGAGGATCCATGTATGAAAACAAAGTGTAGACTTTGGCAGAACTACTTAATGGTCATAAGGCTGTTGGGTACAAATGGATTTTAAAAGGAAGACGGACAATGATGGTAAGTGTCACCATTAAGAAAGCTCGACTTGTCGTTAAGATGTTTCCCGACAAGTTCAAGGAGTTGACTGCGATGAGACTTTCTCACTCGTAGCGATGCTAAAGAGTCGGTTGGAATTATATTAGCAGTTACTGCATGATTTATAAAATCTTGTAGATAGGATGTCAAAACATTGTTTCCTCGATGATATTCTTGAGGAAAGGTTGTATGTGATACAACCAAAAGGTTTTGTCAATCCTAAAAGATGCTAACACGTATGCAAAGCTTCAGCAATCTTTCTAAGGACCGGAGTAAGCATCTCGGAGTTGAAATATACGCTTTGATGAGATAATCAAAGATTTTGGGTTTATACAAAGTTTATGAGAAACTTGTATTTCCAAAGAAGTGAGTGGGAGCACTATAGAATTTCTGATGAGTATATGTTATTAACATATTGTTGATCAGAAATGATGTAGAATTTCTGGATAGCATATAGGGTTATTTGAAAAGTGTTTTTCAATGGAAAACCTGGATTAAGCTACTTGAACATTGAGCATCAAGATCTATAAGGATAGATCAAAAACGCTTAATAGTACTTTCAAATAAATACATATCATGACAAGATTTTGAAGGAGTTCAAAATAGATCGGCAAAGAAGGAGTTCTTGGCTGTGTTATAAGGTGTGAATATTGAGTAAGACTCAAGACATGACCACGGCAGAAGAGAGAGAAAGGATGAAGGTCGTCCCCTATGCTTCAGACGTAGGCTCTATAGTATGCTATGCTGTGTACCGCACCTGAAGTGTACCTTTTCATGAGTCAGTCAAGGGGTACAAGAGTGATCCAGGAATGGATCACAGGACAACGGTCAAACTTATCCTTAGTAACTAGTGGACTAAGGAATTTTCTCGATTATGGAGGTGGTAAAAGAGTTCGTCGTAAAGAGTTACGCCGATGCAAACTTTGACACTAATCCGGATTATTTTGAGTAGTAAACCGGATTCGTATAGTAGAACAGTTATTTGGAATAGCTCCAAATAGAGTGTGGTAGCTGCATCTAGGAGAACATAGAGATTTGCAAAGCACACACGGATCTGAAAGGTTCAGATCCGTTGACTAATAACCTCTCTCACAAGCGAGATATGATCAAACCCCATGGGTGTTGATTCATTACAATCACATAGTGATGTGAACTAGATTATTGACTCTAGTGCAAGTGGGAGACTGTTGGAAATATGCCCTAGAGGCAATAATAAAATGGTTATTATTGTATTTCCTTGTTCATGATAATTGTCTATTATTCATGCTATAATTGTACTGACCGGAAACCGCAATACATGTGTGAATACATAGACCACAACATGTCCCTAGTGAGCCTCTAGTTGACTAGCTTGTTGATCAACAGATGGTCATGGTTTCCTGACCATGGACATTGGATGTCATTGATAACGGGATCACATCATTAGGAGAATGATGTGATGGACAAGACCCAATCCTAAGCATAGCACAAGATCGTGTAGTTCGTTTGCGAAAGCTTTTCTAATGTCAAGTATCATTTCCTTAGACCATGAGATTGTGTAACTCCCTGATACCGTAGGAGTGCTTTGGGTGTACCAAACGTCACAACGTAACTGGGTGACTATAAAGGTGCACTACAGGTATCTCCGAAAGTGTTTGTTGGTTTGGCACGAATCGAGACTGAGATTCGTCACTCCGTATGACGGAGAGGTATCTCTGGGCCCACTCGGTAATGCATCATCATAATGAGCTCAATGTGACTAAGTAGTTAGTCACGGAATCATGCATTATGGAACGAGTAAAGTGACTTGCCGGTAACGAGATTGAACGAGGTATTGGGATACCGACGATCGAATCTCGGGCAAGTAACATACCGATTGACAAAGGGAATTGCATACGGGATTGCTTGAATCCTTGACATCGTGGTTCATCCGATGAGATCATCGTGGAACATGTGGGAGCCAACATGGGTATCCAGATCCCGCTGTTGGTTATTGACCGGAGAACATCTCGGTCATGTCTGCATGGTTCCCGAACCCGTAGGGTCTACACACTTAAGGTTCGGTGACGCTAGAGTTGTTATGGGAAATAGTATGTGGTTACCGAAGGTAGCGAGGAGTTCTGGAATGGTCCGGCGGTGAAGATCGATATATTGGACGAAGGGTATTGGAGTCCGGAATTGTTCCGGGGGTACCAGGTGATGACCAGCGTGTCTGAAAGGGGTTTCGCAGGCCCCGGCAAGCGTTGGGGGGCCTTATGGGCCAAGGGGAGAGGGCACATCAGCCCACTAAGGGGCTGAGCGCCCCTACCACCCCATCTCACGTAACCAGGAGAGGTGGGGGCGCCACCCCTAGGGCAGCCGCCCCTCCCGGCTTAGGGGGCAAGTTTCCTAGGGGGTGGGGGCGCCCAAACCCGTCTAGGGTTTCCCCTGTGGCCGCCGCCCCTCCCCTATGGAACCCTAGGGCGCCTCCCCCTCCTCCCTTCTCCCTATATATAGTGAGGGAGAGAGAGGGCAGCCGCACCCTTCCCCTGGCGCAGCCCTCTCCCTCCTCCAACACCTCCTCCTCCTCCGTAGTGCTTGGCGAAGCCCTACCGGAGAACCACGAGCTCCATCACCACCATGCCGTCGTGTTGTCGGAGTTCTCCCTCAACTTCTCCTCTCCCCTTGCTGGATCAAGAAGGAGGAGACGTCCCCGGGTTGTACGTGTGTTGAACACGGAGGCACCGTTGTTCGGTGCTTAGATCGGAATCAACCGCGATCTGAATCGCTACGAGTACGACTCCTTCATCCGAGTTCTTGTAACGCTTCCGCTTAGCGATCTTCAAGGGTATGAAGATGCACTCCCTCCCTCTCTTGTTGCTAGAATCTCCATAGATTGATCTTGGTGTTGCTTAGAAAATTTTGAATTTCTGCTACGTTCCCCAACAGTTATGCGGTTTGACCGATAAAGATCTTCGTAGAATATGTAGAAACCAATATGAGAATCCAGGTTCCGCTGTTGGTTATTGATCGGAGATGAGTCTCGGTCATGTCTACATAGTTCTCGAACCCGTAGGGTTCGCACGCTTAACGTGCGATGACGATTGGTATTATGAGTTTATGTGATTTGATGTACCGAAGGTTGTTCGGAGTCCCGGATGTGATCACGAACATGATGAGGAGTCTGCAAATGGCCGAGACATAAAGATTGATATATTGGACGGCTATGTTCGGACATCGGAAGTGTTTCGGAGAAGTTTCGGATAAAACCGGAGTACCGGGGGGTTACCGAAACCCCCCGGAGGGTTAATGGGCCTACATGGGCTTTAGTGGAAGAGAGGAGGAGGCGGCCAGGTGGAGGCGCGCCCCCCAAGCCCAATCCGAATTGGGGAAGGGGCCGCCCCCCCCCCTTTCCTTCTCTCCCTCTTCATCTTTCCTTCCCCTCCTAGTTGGACTACGAAAGGGGGAACCTACTCCTAGTTGGAGTAGGATTCCTCCCCTTGGGGCGCGCCCCATGAGGCCGGCCGACCCCCTCCTGTCCTCCTTTATATACGGGGGAGGGGGACACCCCATAGACACACAAGTTGATCTTTAGCCGTGTGCGGTGCCCCCCTCCACAGTTTTCCACCTCAGTCATATCGTCGTAGTGCTTAGGCGAAACCCTGCGCCGGTAACTTCATCACCACCATCACCACGCCGTCGTGCTGACGGAACTCTCCCTCGGCCTCAGCTGGATCTAGAGTTCGAGGGATGTCACTGAGCTGAACGTGTGCAGATCGCGGAGGTACCGTGCATTCGGTACTTGATCGGTTGGATCGCAAAGACATTCGACTACATCAACTGCGTTACATAACGCTTCCTCTCTCGGTCTACAAGGGTACGTGGACACACTCTCCCCCTCATTGCTATACATCACCTATATAGATCTTGCGTGATCGTAGGATATATTTTTTGAAATTACCACGTTCCCCGACATTTTGCCCCACAGCTTTGGAAGAATAATTGAAGTTATCTTTGAAGTCTTAAGAATACAGAGTTATCGGAAATAATTTGTTACCCATGGTGGTAGCTACACATGGCCCCAATTTTTATCTCTAATTATTTTGTAAATTATTTTGTACCATGAAAAATTAACTTTATAACGAAAATATCATGACTTTGGGCCAACCAGGCAAGCAAAAAGGCACTTGGGCCATAAAAGCAAGCAAAAAGACCCACGTATAACGTCGGAATATCAATTAACTCTATAACATCAGAATGATCTATGCACATTAAGACCCACGTATACAAGAACTGCAACTAAATATATTTCCAACAAACGTGTTTGACAGACGCGACAACACACGAGTAGTTTTCGACACACACGAGTACATTTCGACACACGCTTGAGAACTCGAGATCCTCAACCCTACGCTAGAGTTAACTACACACCTACAATACCCACCTGGACACACACCCACCTGGGTTGAGATCACGATATCCTCACCCTACGCTAACCAAGCAGGCCTACAATACCCACCTGGACACACATCATCCTGGGTTCAGATCCTCACGCTACGCTAACCAGACAGGAGGGCGCCCCCGGAGGGTACATGTCCCACACTACATTTTTGGCATTTCAAAAAATATTTTCGCGCGCAGGAGGGCGTGTGTGCTCTCGGGAGCATGAACCGATTTCTGATTCTCTTGCTACTTGCTTGATATTCAAAAACCAAAATATGTAACTATTATTAGCTTTGCGTTGTAGTCAAGCCCTCCGAGAGGCTGAACTGACACTCATCTTGAGATTAACGAAGTCACCACAGACGCCTCCATAGTCGACAGAAACGTCTTCTCCTACTGAATGAACATCGCCGGAAAGATTGAAATAAATGCAGAAAATATGAGCACCTAACTAGGACAATATTACTTACTTACGAAGCCTTTTATCCCAAACAAGTTGGGGTAGGCTAGATATGAAACCCTTTCACGAGGACTTCCCAGGAGGTCACCCATCCTAGTACTACTCTCGCTCAAATGGGTTTCATACGCAAAAGACTGGCTAGTTTTTACGTTGGCTCGCCAAGCCTATCACAACCCTTAGATATGAAACCCTTTCACGAGGACTTCCTAGGAGGTCACCCATCCTAGTACCATTCTCGCTCAAATGGGTTTCATACCTATGGGACTGGCTAGTTTTTACATTGGCTCGCCAAGCCTATCACAACCCTCCTCCTTTACCCGGGCTTGGGACCGGCTATGCCTAGAAGACATAGGCGGAGTTGCTAGAAAATATTTGGAGTGCCTTTATATAGGTCTGCATTTTATTTCACCCATTTAGTCATTCTTTGAATCATATTACACCCAGGTACATAATTAGGAGTAGCTAGTTGTGTGGGACATGGCTGGACTGAAAGCTTAGGTGCATGACTGACAGAGGTATATATGTGGCGTGGCCGTTGCCTTCTTTGACTGCTAAGTTGGCTGATGACTTGTGCACTTTGTATGGCACACGCGTACACACAAATATGTAGACGTATGTAAGTAGCCCTGGGATGAATATGGGCACCTAGCTAGCGTGGACAGCGGAGCACCATGGCCTCGATCGTGATTCCCGGTCCGAAGGCCAGCAGCGCACCCCACTCCGGCAGCGGGCTCCGGCCGCGGCGCAGCTCGTCAAGCACGAACACGATCGTGGCGCCGCTCATGTTGCCGTACTCGCGGAGCACATGCCGGCTGGCCGCCAGCTTCTCCGGCTCCAGCATCAGCACCTTGTCTATATTGTCCAGGATCGGACGCCCTCCTGGGTGCACCGCCCAGAAGAGGTCGTTCCACCTCCCGTTCCCATTCCCATTCCCAGAGCATGGAGGTGGAGCATCGTCGTCGTCCACAATGATGCCATGGAACGCGTCGAGGAGGCACGGCTCGACGCTCTGCCCGACGAGCGTCGGCACCTGGATTGCCAGGTGGAAGTCGATGCCGCCCCCGGAGACCCGCATGCCCAGCGCGTGCTCCGTCCTGGGAATTGTGGTCTGCGTGGCGGACACCATCTCGAAGATCGGGCCCTGCTCGCCGTCTAGGAAGGGGCCGGCCCCGACGACGACGGCGCCCGCTCCGTCCCCGAACAGCGCGTGGCCGACGATGTTGCCGCCGTCGGGCGCTCCGAAGCAGACGAGCGTCATCTCGGAGCAGGCGACGAGGACGCGCGCGCCGCGGTTGTTCTCGGCCAGCTCCTTGGCGAGGCTCAGCGCCCTGCCGCCGCCGTAGCAGCCGTGGAGGCTGAGCATGGTGCGGCTCACCATGGGGCGGAGGCCCAGCAGCGCGGCCAGCCGGAGGTCGGCGGTGGGGGCCTGGCAGGCGGAGTAGGTGCTGAAGACGAGGTGGGTGATGTCGGCGGCCGGGCGGCCCCACTCGGCGATGGCCTTGGCCGCGGCGCACTGCGCCAGCTTCGGCACGGCGTCGACGGTCATGTCCACGCGGGTGTCTAGCGACGGCAGCTCCCTGTCCAACAGCTCCGGGTGCGCGGCCAGCGTCTCCTCTGTCAGGTGGAAGTGCCGCTTCTCGATGCCCGATTTTTCGCCTTGGTGCAACAAGAAAATTCAATTCTTGGTTGAAAATGCATGCATGCAGATTATAGTCGTTGACGTCCAAAAAAGAAACATAGTAGCAGTAGCGGTACAGATTCTCTTGAGCTTCTCCTTGAGCTCAGGGAGGTGGTCGCTGTTGGTGACGCCGAAGAGGTTGTCGGCGAAGACGTCCTGGGGCACCAGGATGCCCGTCGGGTTCGCCGTGCGAGCATCGCCGCGTGCCGCCGCGCCGCCGCACCATCGCTGCTTCCCATGGCCATGGCCGATCTTTTGCTATACTTACGTACGTGTGTCAACTTATACTTGCTTGTGAAACTTCCGATGTTTGTGTCTAAGGGATCGGCCAGGCTCGGGCTTTATAGTAGTGGCTGGCATGGCATTCATTAATCTCCACCTCAGGTGCAGCTTCCGGCGCAGCATCCAAACGGTTGGGCGGGGAATGTTTCCTTTGGCTCTCACCAATTCCGTGGAAGTGAAAGGTGAGTAGATGGAAATTCCTTTGAAGTTCTTTTTTTTTCCGGGGGCCTTTAAAGTTCTGTTGTAGACATGGGGATTTGAAACAGTTGAGTTGAGCTCATGTAGACAAGCAGTGGCGGTCTAGACCGCGGATAAGATAAGATAACTGATAATTCGCCAGACACTGGCCACAAGTGAACAACGTAAGTACTCCCACCGTCCGGAAATACTTGTCATCAAAATAAATAAAAAGGGGTGTATCTAGAGTTATTTTAGTTTTCTTTTTTATCCATTTTGATGACAAGTATTTTCGGACGGAGGGAGTACAAAATCTAATGTCTAAAGATATGGACAAAAGACAATATGTAAGAGAAGAAACAAACTTACAAGTGAACCAGATATAGAGATGGCAACTAAAGTTGTTGTTTCTATTAGTTTCATCACAAATTAGATATAGAGAAAATTAATTATATTAACATCTGCAAAATCAAATTAGTTTCATCACAAATTATATTTGCATTCTACACATATTTTTTGAGCGGGCATTCTACATATATTTGATACTCTAGATAGTAACATATTTCTCTAGTTATATACTTGGTCAAACTTTAAGACAAACCTAAAACTTCAAATATTTTGGAACATAGAGAGTAGTAAATACAATAATTTTTTACTTGTAATATAAGACTTTCCAAAAACCAAACAAGCTACTATTAGGGCAATAAACAAGCTAAGGGGCTCTTTGATTCACATGATTCTAAAAACACAGGAATAGAAAATACGTAGGATTGGAATGTCATGCTCATCTCAACCATACATGATTTTGGGTTGTTTGATTGCATCATAGGAAAAACAAAGGATTCTTTCAAAGAGGTTTGAGTGGATGCTAAAAGTCCTATAGGAAGTAGTAGAAAGAAATCCTAAGGAAAAATAAGAAACATCTATAAGTTCATGATAAGATCATAACCAACATCTATAAGTTCAAATAAGAAACATTTATTTTTGGTTACATCGATGCTCTTGTGTATAGTAGATTCGATGTATCAATCTCGCCTCTTCATGTGGGACTGGACACGACAGTGCCACAAGAAGCCAATCTCATGCTAGCTAGCCAGACTACGTCAAATGTATTCATGTTGAAAAGATTATACCATAGATAGGCAGGGTGGGAATAATCCATTCAAGTCTGATGTTACAACCTCCATGATATATGTTCAACTTTCCATGCTAATCGCCAAGGCAACTAGCAGTGATGAACGTCATTGGTCCTAACTGCAACCGGGCAATTAAAATGCCACTTACTTCTATTTTGTGCAATGATACTAAAATGTAAACCCTCGTGAAACACATTGATTAAGACAGTCAATATGACATACATATTTACAAAATGCGGGTAATTCAAAAGATTGTATCTGGAGGGTGGATAGACAGATATAACTATCCTAATTTTCCCAAATCATGGTCCAAAAGGCATGAGCATAGATCTAGTACAAAATGGAGGCGCGGTATCCGATCTATTTGTGAAGTGCCAATAAAGTCTAAGGGCATCACCGGCACGACATTTTAGTTGCACCACGCATAAGTCTGTTTCAAAAGAAGTGTTTTGTGTAGTACAGAGAAGTGATAGTTGCGTTGAGGCGAAATATATCCAAGTTTGCATACAATAAAATATATATTTGATTTACTTCCAATTAGCACAAAAGCATAGCATTGAAGGTCTTTCCGAGGAAGAAGAGATAGGAGAATTATAAGCGAGGCACCTCAGATTCATAATGATCCTTATATACTACATAATGCATGATGAATCTACACTTACAACCAAGTCAAGACACACTGGTAAGCAACACTCACAACCAAATAAATAAACGACATCAATATGCAAGTGCATCCATATGATCACCACTACCAACCGCTTGTTCATAGGACCACCATAAGTAGATTTAATTGCTAGCAGGAATATCTATAGCACAAATACTACCACAAATCCATATGGCCACCACTATCACAAAGTATAGCTATGCATAGAGTATAACATAGCATCATTTGAACATGACACATATCATGTACAAAAGGCAGAAGGAGGGCCATGGAGCCCATCCGTCGGAGTTGTAGATGGCGGAGGACCCGTCATTGACACAATGGTAACTTATCGCCCTCGAAATGTCGGACTACGAAAGTTGCCACACCGTTATTATGAAGTTGACATTGTATTGGTACAAAAGTTATCACCTTTTGATACCAATACGGTGGTAACTTGATAAAACACCGGGTGAAAAGCTTAGAGTATTTTCTTCCCGATAATCCATACTCACTATCGAAGCCGTCGTTTCATGAAGCCAACAGTTAAAATTGATTATCAATTGAGCATAAGGTTGAACTATCAAACTTTTTTTCACTTTCTAAATCAAGTTTTAATAAGTTGACAACATCAGTTTCATCTGCATGGCCTTGCAATTTCACCTTAACATATATGTGGTCATTTGTCTTTTGCATATAAATTGATTGGATTGCTATAGTGCAAACTTGTACACATTGACAGTCTGGAACCGTCCTGCTCTATCCCCCTTGCACGGACGTTTACACATTTTATTTTCCAATTTAAAAATGGTTTGTGGTTGACTTGCTCGAGACAAGTTTTTCTGACTTGTCGGCGAGCCCACGTTAGCCCAACAGGTAGCACAGGACACCGGGTAAAAATCTCTCTTACCTTATAAATAGAGAGCCCATATACAATGGGACACCCCTAAATTTCCTACAAGGACACCCGTGTAACTAGGCTCCATCCAACATAGCGCAAGTGCAGCCCAGCTCCCCAGGCCCCAGCATAGGATGAAAGCCACGGAGGCCCAGTCCAGCCTTTCCAGGGATGCGAGCAGTACATCGATCGATCGATACTACCTTCGGCCGGCCCTTCGCCTCGCCTGTTCGTCTGCTCGACTGCACTTCGTGCCCTTCCTGTTTCGCCTCTGTACTCGCCACCTATCGACAGACCGCGGCAAGTCGCCGAATCAGTGAAGAAAAGAAGGCATAGGTACCCTGCATCTGACCCCCAATTCGATGTGCCTCTGCCTCAGCCTCTAGTTATAAATCTTGATCTAATTATTGCTTTGTTTCCCTAACCCTAGGGAATTAGGGGTACTGGATAATACTAGAGATTTTGACTGTATTGGGTAATTGGACTATTTGAGATAATTGTGCAACCAGTGGAGACGGCTGGAAGCACCGGCACCATGTCAAGTATGTTTTATATGACAAGTATTAATATTATGTATGTACACATGATTCATAGTTCTTTTCTTTCATGCAAATTTTAATTATCTGAATAAATTACAAATTTCAGGAGAGGCTCAGCTCATGGAAAGGTTTCTAAAAAAGAGGAGAACCTCGGTGCAAGATGAAAATGTTGGTCCGTCACACGAAAATAATCAAAATGATGGCTCGGTCCCGACACAATCGGATAGACAAATTGATGCCTCAACACATGAACAGATTGATGTTCCGACCCCGCCATCATCACATGGACAAAATGATGCCTCCACACATGCACTACTAGGAAAAGGCATGCTAGTGGCGCACCGAATTTGCCTTCTAATGGCGCACTACTGGTGCGCCACTGGCATCACGCCATTAGAATTAAATTCTAATGGCGCACTACTGGTGCGCCATTAGTATCTGGTGTTCTAATGGCGCACCGCGTAGTGCGCCATTAGTATAGCCTGCAGTGCGCCATTAGAATGCCTCCCAGGGGCCATATGTACAAATGTGCTTTGACATTCTAATGGCGCACCAGCAGCTAATGCGCCATTAGTGTGATGATCACAGTGCGCCATTAGTGTCTTGTGTGGTGCGCCATTAGTATGAATATTAGGTTTTATTTTTTTTGCTTTTCTGATTTTTGCACAGGTTAGAAAATATATTATTGCATAGAATATAGACAGCAGCACACAGCAACATTAGATTCATCAAATACAATAGAAGATTAGTCTCCGAATACAATTGATCATATTAGTCTCCGGATTCAAAAGACCGGACAAAGATAAAACATTACAAGTCTCAAGACCGCGAGTATCGAGTTTGCCTTCACATTACAAGTCGATATCGATCATCTAAACTACCATCACATAGAAGAGAGCTGTGGTCATCACGATGAGCATCATCGCGATCAAACTGGTCTTCATCCGGTTCCTCCAACGCTCCCTCCTCTCTCCCGCTAGATAGCGGGCGTATCTAGATTCGGCCTCCGCCCTAGTGGTGTACCCTTTGTAACTGTTACCGCTGAAACGGTGAACCTGTCTCCGACACTCCTCCCAGTCATCGTAGATTCCAGGAACCTTACCCTTGTACACGACATACGACGGCATCTCTATGCACAAGCCAAACAACAGACAATACATAAGAAATGTGTAAGTATGCAACAAAAGGATCGGAAGAGAAAAGCAAGACATTAATAGCACGATTCATGGTCCTACTAATAAATAGCATCGATTACATCTAAGTTGAACAACCGTCCAAACCAAAGAGACATCCGAATTCATTAAAGTTTAATTACAACATGAGCCAATCAATGTTTCAGAACTACACATCACTACTTTCGACTCAACTCATCGGACAGGAGCATGGGTGAAGCCGCCGTCTGTCGTGATGGTCATGAAATCACGGTCGTTGTCACCCTGCATTTGTAGTGTTTCATCTATCTCACTGTTGGACGGTTGATATCTGAGGAAGAACTGCCCCGCGGTATGAAGGACATCTTGATGGATGATGTCCGCAAACTCCGACTGGATGCGAAAGAATTCTTGTCTGAGGTCCGCGTCCTGGACTGCCGACAAGCTCGCGGCCCAATCTTTGAGATTATCTGGTAGCAGAAGGTGATGATGGTCCCTTACGATCGCCCGCATGTGATGGAGGGCGTAGTAGGCATCCTTCTGACCGCCAGGCGGCTGCTTGACGCAGCAGAACTTCGTATTGTGTGAGAAGATGTGCTTGTCGTACTTACGAACTGGCCTGGTGAAGGTGCCTCCAGATTGGGCATAGCCGGGGAGAACATCATCAAGAACTTTCTTCACATTTGTGTAGTCTATCATGGAGTTACGGTTCGGGTCGAAATACGTGGCCATGGAATATTTCGGGCTTAAGAGGATGAGTGTGCAATGTGTGTCACTGCACAAAACACGGAATGTTAGAAAAAAAAGAACGATCGAAATCTAAGAAATCATATGTTACGGGGCGGTTAAGGGATGACTTACTCGGGAAAGTAAGGCACAAGGAAGTTATCCTTATCTGCGTTTGCCAGAATGACGCCTTCAAGGTGTGAACTCGCAACTTGGCGGTCCCCAGCGCTGCTCAAGTGCTTGGCACGCATGTAGAAGGGGTCGACTATCACGATGTCCGGGGTATTGTCTCTAATGATCCGCATCTGCATGCTCAGCGAAAACAGCCGAACGATGCCGAGGCACCCTAGGTTGGGCCTAATCTTGGCTCTATTGCCACCTATGTTGGGTTTATCATCTAGGGTTTATCGATGCTAAGGATAATTCTAAGTTGGGCCTAATCACTTGGCTCTATTGCCACCTATGATTTAATGCAGCAAGAATGGCAGGGCAGTTGATCCTACTTAACTAAGTACTAAGATAGCCCGGCCCATGCATTAGTCGCAAGTACCCCATATGTCCTATTTTTAGCAAAGTCATGCTAAAATTCACGGAAAATTTCAGCATGACCTTTGCTGAAAATAGGACATATGGAGTACCCGAATTTGCCGGAACGGAAGTTAATCGACATTCCGGCAAACTCAAGGGCCTCTCGGGGTACCTGCAAATTCATCACGACACGATGGTCGGAGACAAAACCCAGCCACAGACCATATGGTCCTCTGCTTTCATATGGACAAAAATCAGCTCAACTTATGTGAGCTTCTCCAGATATAATATGTCTCCCAACAAAAAATCATCAATAGTTTAGAAAGTCTGTACAAACACAGAAAGAATGACAAATGTATTTTTACAGATCATGGCTCAGAGTCATAAACATCTATGGACCAAATATAGTAATGGATACAGCAGATTAGTCTTATGATTTTACTTGTTCGGTATAAAATAGCTTATGCTTTCCTTACAGTACATGTCCACATTTGATATGTCCTTTTTGTCTGTCCTACTTTTTGAATCAACCGTATCGAGCAATACTATGGAATTAGTCAAATAATTGTGCATGTTTTGACAATAGGATGAATGCAAAAGAAAATCAAATGGTTGTGGCAATCTGTCCATCATCATGACTGTTGACAGTCGCCACACCCACTGTTGGACTTCGATCTAGCACAAAGGGGGTGTATAAGAGCAGATATGGATGGTGTGGTCTGGCACAGATAGCAGTATAATCATCTTAATCTTGCAGTGTAATTTTTAATCCGTGGCAGCAAACGGGCATTGTGCTAGTCTAATAAGAATACACATTGTTGAACTTCATTGCTGGAATTAATGGTTTAATATCGAAAGTTAATACATCGTTGTTTCTTACTAGGGGAAGATGGACCTGGATGGTCAAGCACGTGGAAGATGGCTTTGTGGGCGCGCCTTCTTAACAGCGAAAATGCATACAGAATGATCCTAAAGTTAATCTCATTGGTTCCACCTGGTGAAAAAGTTGGGTTCGAAGGAGGACTGTACACCAATCTGTGGACAGCACACATAAGAACAGTAGCAGTAGTACTACTACTAGCAGTAGTACTACCAAAAGAAAGGAAAGAACAGTAGCAGTAGTACTACTACTAGCTAGCTAGCTAGCTGGTACTGATCTAGCTTCTGCATGCATTTCTCTGAATTTTGTTATACTTAAACACTACAAGGAATTATACTTTGTCATAGCTATTAGTCTTTGGACTAAGGGGCACTAGCACACTAGTAAGTGATAGGCAACCATCCTACATGGAAATGTGAAGAGTTACATGGATGAGTACCAGCTCTAAGTGAAGGCTCAATGGATTCAAGATCAACCGACTGAAGTTGCCCAAACCTGCAAGGAAAAGAGAGAATAATGATTTCGAACTGCTTCTGATGGCATACATAAGCATAGGTTCAGTCCCCCAAATCAAGTACTCCATCAGATTGGGATACTACTCTAGATTAGTGTAGCCACTATCTAACAGAAAATTTCAGAACTGAATTTCAGAGTACTCTAAATGTTGTGTGCCCTAGTATTTCTGTGTTCCCTTGCATTTCTATAACATTTAGTAGCATGACAATTTTATCATGTTGAAAAAAATTCAGTAACATGAATTTGGCTAAGCCAAGCATGATCTTGCTTGCATTGCCGCCTTTGCTACATGAAGCAATAGGGTAGGTTCAGTTTCACTGAATTTTTGAAACTATACATCATTTGCTGAATTTTTGCTCTACATCACTTGCTCTTTGTAAATTATTGCATATATCCAGTGACTGAATTTTTGAAACTATAGGTGAACCTCTTCAGGAAACGCAAAACAGTTAACTGAAACTATCTAAAATAGTTAAATCCACTTGATGCTTACCTAATGCAGGCCAACAGAATGAAATGAACTACGAATTTGTTCTCTGAAATACATGTAGGCCAACAGAGAGGATGTTCTTACAAGGGAGCAAGAAGCCTGCCGCCATGGCCCTAGGGTTTGCAGGAGAGGGGGTGGAGGAGAAGGGAGGAATCACCATGCATAGGTTGGGGAGGGAGGAAGGATGGAGAGGGGGGAAGGAGGAAGGAGGAGAGGTACCTGGGCAGGCGCGGCCGGTCGCCGGAGGGGTCAGGGTCGGGGTTGGGGTCGGGGTCGGCGGCGACGGCGTCGTCGAAGGGATGCCTCAGTTGGCCGTGGGAAGGCCGGCGGCCGCGGTCGTCGTCCTGCACCCCGTGCCCGGACTGAGGAAGACACCGACGTTGAAGCTCCGGCAGCGGCTAGGCGTCGGGGGGCGACGGCGCGGGGGCGACGGCGCGGGGGCAAAGTTAGGTCGAGTGGGGGGGGGATCTGGCGAGGGAGGGAGAGAGGCCAGAGGGGAATAGGTGGAGGGAAGCTTTCTAATGGCGCACCACATGCAGGTGCGCCATAAGTACGAAGAAATTCCTTTCTAATGGGAACCTAGTTCTGCTAATACTACAAGAAATTCCTTTGAAGTTGAAGAGCTCAATTGGGAAGAAGAAATTCAATTTGATCCAGGTAAAAGGAGAAGCATAGATGAGTACCATCCGAATCAGAGAGATATGGTAAGAAGGAAGTATTTGGCCAATGACCCTTCTCAACCTCGTACTGCAGATTTTGAAGTGACAGAAATATGTGGTAAAGATAGAAGGTTCGTTCGGGCATGGTTTGATGAGTTTGAGAGCTGGCTTGAGTATAGTGAGTCCAAACAAAAAGCATATTGTTTTTGTTGTTTCTTGTTTAGACCGCGCAAGAAGAAAGAAGTTGGATATGATGCATTTTTTGCAAATGGTTGGTCAAGTTGGAATAAGAAATATAGATTAAGGGAGCATGTAGGAGACATCAATAGTGCTCACAACCAAGCAAAAAGAGATTGTGATACTTTGCTGAAACAAAAGCAACACATTTATGTTGCTCTAAACAACCAAAGTAACGCTGAGAGGAATGCTTATTATACTCGACTAAATGCCTCAATTGATGTTACTAGAGTGTTACTGAAGCAAGGGTTGCCTTTCCGTGGCCACGATGCGTCTGACGAGTCTCTCAATAAAGGCAATTTCAAGGAATTTCATGCTTATACAACAGAGCAGAATCCAGAGATAAGAAAAGTTGTGGCCCATAATGCTCCAGGTAATAATCAGTTGACTTCTTCAAAGATTCAGAAGGACATAGTTGAATGTTTTGCAAAGGAGATATTGCATTCTGTTCTTCGGGAAATTGGCAATGATGTATTTTCTTTGTTGGTTGATGAGTCAAGGGATGTGGCTGGTAAAGAGCAAATGGCGGTGGTGTTGCGGTATGTTGGGAAATGTGGAAGTGCCATAGAGACATTAGTTGGCCTTACTCATGTGAAGGAGACAACTTCCAAGTATCTCAAGTCTGCCATTGATGATTTATTTGCAGAATATAAGTTAAGTTTCAAGCAAGTTAGAGGGCAAGGATATGATGGTGCGAGCAATATGCGAGGTGAGTTTAATGGCTTGCAATCCTTAATCATGAGAGAGAATAGCACATCATATTATGTTCACTGTTTTGCACATCAGCTTCAGTTAGTTGTTGTGGTTGTTGTTCGGAAGCACAAATGCATTGGTAATTTTTTTGATATGATCTCAGTCTTGTTGAATGTGGTCTCTGGATCTTCAAAGAGAAAGGACTTGGTTCGAGACAAATATAAATAACAAGTGTGTGAAGCTTTAGGTTGTGGACTACTAAAAAGTGGTACAGGATTAAATCAAGAACTAGCTCTTCAAAGACCCGGAGACACTCGATGGAGTTCTCACTATAGAACTCTTAAGAGTTTGATTGATATGTTCCCTACAGTTGTCAAAGTGCTAGAATATGTGGAAGAAGAAGACAGGGATGACACAAATAGAAGGCACACATGTGGTCTTCTTGTTTATTTCCAGTCTTTTGATTTTGTGTTCTACTTACAACTTATGTCAACTATATTTATAATCAAAAACACATTATCATTGGCCCTACAACACAAGAATCAGGACATTGTGAATGCCATAAATTGTGTGAATTCAACCAAAGCCTCCTTGAATGATCTAAGGGGAAAGGGATGGGAATCTGTCCTACAAGAAGCATATGTCTTTTGTGACAAGCATGACATTTCCAAGTTGGAAATGGAAGACCAATATGTGAATCCAAAGAAGCCACGGCAAAAAACAGGTATCACTAATAGGCATCATTATGAAGTGGATTGTTTTAATGATGTTATTGATTGGCTGCTTCAAGAACTTGATAATCGCTTCAATGAGAAAAATTCGGAACTACTTGTTTGCTCAGCGGCTTTGAGCCCAAATGAATCATTTCGTGATTTCAACTTAGAGCATTTGATGAGTCTAGCTAAACTTTATCCAAAAGATTTCGATGATGGAGAACTAAGGGACCTTAGACATCACCTTCATCTTTACATTGCTGATGTCCGAGCAGATGATCGCTTCTCTGGTTTAAGTAATATTTGTGAGCTCTCTCAAAAAATGGTGGAGACAAAAAAACATATTGTCTATCCCTTGGTTTATCGACTTTTGAAGCTAGCACTAGTATTGCCTGTTGCCACTGCTACAGTTGAGAGATCTTTTCCAGCTATGAGAATTGTGAAGATATATTTGCGCAATCGTCTTGGTGATGACTCCTTGAAGTACAACCTTATTTGTTATGTGGAGAAAAGCGAAATGAGGAAGGTTACTAATGATGCGGTAATTGATCGCTTTGAAGCCATGAAAGAACGTAGGAAACCATTTTAGAAAGGTAATGGTTTTAACTTACTTATTATTACACAACTATAATTAATATGTTACTTAGTGGTTTTGTTTTCTATTTGTAGGCAATCAAGATCTGATGTTGCATTTTCTCGTCGTCGGTTATACTTTATTCATAATTTGGACACTTTGATTTTTCTTTGATGATCAATTTCCTATGATCAACTAATATTTCAAGTGAAACTCTTTATTTTGGATCATTGGTAAGCATATTCATGGTTATATCGCATTCTAGGTATATTGTATTGTTAAATGTGTTATATTTAGCTATATTAGTACTTGGTATCCAAATATATATGATAGACGTGGGACCCCGGGTAATTTTTGTCCTGGGTCCGCCCTTGCTTGTCATGAAGTTTGTGTCTTATATAGTTCTTCTTAGTGTCGATTGCCACTTTAACTAGTACTTGTATTGATTTGTTCTTAGCAATAAACAACCAAATTAAGGATTTCCATTGCCTTGACGGCTTGGTTTTGTTGGGGCGTGTTGATCTCTCTCGGTGATTAATTAATTAGGCTGCGTTTGGATGTATAGCTTATCTTGCTCGTTTGGCCATTGCCTATAAAAGCAAGACATGTTGCTCGGTTAGCACCAGGCATGAGAACGCGATGTGTAGGCAGTTGGAGGATGCTTTCATATTCTCTTTTCCATGCTGGGGACCAATCCGACTCTTCTCCTTCAGCAAAGTTCTAGAGTCAGGTATTGACTATATTTCCTAACAAAGCCAGATTTTCATGAGGTATCAAACGTCCTGCTTTGTCTAATGTGACTAGTATCGTTCTAGCCCAAGATCCAAACACACACTTAGGGCTCTATTGATTTTTGGACAATTCGAATCCTTAGATTTTTTTTCTATGGTGGCCGTTTGATTCACATGATTGAAATCCTTAGGGATTTTGTCATAGGATTCATTTGTGCTTCATGTTGGAGGAAAATTTCCATCCACTCAAACCTTTTGATAGAACTCCTTTGTTTTTCCTGTGCTATAAAACACTCTTCCACCAAAATTCATGTAGTTTTGTAATCATATAAGATACAAGATGACATGCCATTCTATTGCTGCGTGTTTCCTGTTCTCGCGTTTTGATAATCCTACGAATCAGAGGCCCTTAATGTGTCGATGCATAGCACTCAACCACTGCTAGTACAAGTTGCTCCTTGTGTATTTATGTGTGCGAGTTCCTCTTCTTGCCCAGCAATCACTATTGTCTCCTCACCGCATCATGGTTAATTGGCGATAGGTCACACACTTTCAGTCGAAGATCATGGTATCTCACTTCTTTGAATAAATCAGTGGAATACATGGGAGCAGTATTATTTTGATGGCTTGATGGCTTGGTCGTCTTTTTTAGTAGACAGGTGGGGGGTAATGGTCTAACCAAGGAAGAAATGGATCAATGATGCTCCCAAAATGTCGCGGCAATATGCGTGCGTCGCATCTTGTATATTTCCAAACATGGCCATCTGTTGTTGAAGTATATAAATCTATAAATGGACCAACAGATGATCATAAGACTCGCTCCCTATCCTCATCAAAGGGTGAGTCACACATGAACAACTGGTGATAGCTCTAGCTCCTAATTAGTCATGCGTATCAGCAAGACGATAATTATTGTGCCCACCTTACTCATGCGACTCAGTTCATCAATTTGTTTGACCTGATTAAATGATGGAGTATAGCTCCAGCTTTTGATTATATCTGTAATTATCTATATTGAATAATCAAAATATGCTGTTAGAGAGAGAAGGCCGGCCGGGTAGGCAATGTAATTCAACAGTAATCGGTTGTTTGTGTATAAAGAGCCGTTTGTAGCTAGGAAGAGTTAGGGATCACACACGTACACCTGTCCAAGCTAGCTTTCAGTTCACTTGCAGTAGCTGCTCTCGGATCGCGGCGGAAGTGAGCCCACAGGAGCTGCTCGTACGGTCGTACCACGTCCTCACGGAGCTCCAGAACCACGTGCTCGGCTAGGTTAAGTCCATGTCGCTCAAGTGCGCCGTGGAACTCGGCATCCCGGACGCCATCCACCGCCGCGGCGGCACCGCCACCCTGGCCAACACCAAGGTGCACTCGGCCAGCCTTGCCGACCTCCGGCGCGTAATGGAGCTGCTCAGCGCCTCGGGTATCTTCAGCGCCACCGCCTGTGCTAACGATGGCACGGCCGCCGACGTGCAGTAGGGGCTGACCACGGCGTGCCGCTTCCTCGTTGGTTGGCGCAACTTGTCCCCCGTGGTGCCCTTCTGCGTGAACCCTCGGTCGTCTCCTCCTTCTTCGGCATGCCCGACTGGCTCAGGAGCGAGCCGTCGCGGGCGGAGCATGGGTCCCTCTTCAAGCTGGCGCATGGCTGCTCCCAACAGGAGATGAGGCGAGCAAGGACACGGGGTTCAACGCCGTCCTGAATGACGCCATGACCGCGGACAGCGAGCTCTTCCTCGAGGTCATCCTTCTGGATAAGGGGCGCATCTTTCGCGGCCAGAGCTCGCTCGTGGACGTTGGCGGCGGCAACGGCGCGGGCACGCGGGTGATCGCCAAGGCGTTCCCGCGCATCGAGTGCACCGTGCTGGATCTCGCTCACGTCTTCGGCAAAGCCGCCGGTGACCATGGCAACCTGCGTTTCGTCGCAGGTGACATGTTTGAATCCCTTCCACCCGCGGATGTTGTCTTGCTCAAGGGAGGCATGTCTATGTACCCCATCGACATCACCTAGTATTGATGTGGTTTCATCCTGTCGTACTATTGCATGTTGTACTATTTCCATTGCCATATCTATAGATATGCATGTGTTCACCGGCGGGGGATGTTCAACGCCACTACTCCACAAGTCCACATTTAATGACACTCGACTGTTTGTTTTGAAGAGGGCCAGAAAATTTGCCACATTCATTAAATGAAAGTGTTTACAAACGACACACAAGCCCGGAGGCTAGAAACAAAAGGCTACTCTTCCACCATAAGATAGTGCAAGTGGTTGGCACCCGCCAAGGGGGTCCCCCCGCCTAAAATCGTCGCTTGGGGGCGAGCCGGCGCAAAAAAAAAAAACGGCCCTGAACTTGGCCAACGACTCTCATGGTTCAGCCGTTTTGGGGTCCGCAAACCTAAACGGAATATTTTCCGAGAAAAAACGTTCTAGGCGGGGAACATCGTGGTGATGATCCATGCCTTTCAATCTCATGAAATTCGGTATAGGTTTGTTCTTAGCAGTAGATCCATGCCTTTCAATCTCATGAAGTTCGGTATAGGTTTGTTCTTAGCAGTAAAGACCGTTGATCTAGTGTTGTTGATCGTCTCGGTGTGAGGGGATCGCCAACGGGTAGGGCAGAAATCACATATTTGACCTGAGGACGAAATCAAATCACAAACTGACCTGGTCACGAAAAAATTTCACTCTGCTGACCCTTTGGTGTGGCGCCCGACAGCTGGGCGCCGCACCCTACTGTGCAGCGCCCATCACTTAGGCGTCACACTTCCTGCCAGCGTGGCAGCCCTGGTCCAGTTGCGGCCCCACAGACAACACTGCAACGCCTAAGGGATAGGCGCCACACATGTAATGTGCAACGCCTAGCTCTTGGGCGCTGCCCAGTCTGTGTTCCACTTGGGCTGGCCCCACCCTCTCTCTCCTCCCACCCCCACCCCACACACCCCCACCCCACCCTATGACCAACCACCGGTAAGCTCGAGAAGTACTTCACCGCCTGCTCTATGCAACACTAAGCTCGAGAAAATGTTACTCTCAAATGTGTGTCAACACTAATAACAAATTTTTATGCAGTCACCGTCTCCTCTATGCAAGTACTTCACATGGATAGATCTTGAAGTGCCAGAAGATGTAAAAAAGGACCAATACGCAGATTGTCTTAGGCGGCAACGGCGGTCCGAAGAATCGTTCCGAAGAGGCTTGGAGGAAGAGCGTCGTCAGAAGGAGAGGATGGAGCGGAAGAAACGAGAGGAGGAGAGGGCACGCCAAGCGAAACTTGCTCGTGAGGAGGAGAGGGCAAGAAAGCTTGCAAAGGCTGGCGAGGCGCAAGAGGAGGACTCGGCACGTGACAAGAAGGGGAAATGGCCTCGCTCTACTCAGTAGGGACTTCGCTTCGGTGCACTCGTCGTCAACTATCTTCTAGGGCAAGCTGCCATTTGTCATTTGTAATGAATGTGTCGTGAACCATGTCGTACTAATGTTTGAATTATCTTAAGTTATGAACTCGTCGGCATAAAATTTGTGTTTGTTCAAATTGCTGTGATGCTGCAGTCATTGTAAGTATTATGAATGTGATGCTTCATGAAACGGCAAATCAGCTGCTGCTCTAGTGAAGAAACCCAATGTTGAACCCAAACCCGAGACTAAGGGCTTCTGTAATAAGGGGAACGGTCACTGGAGCATATTACCCTAGATACTTGATAGATAAGAAGGCAGACAAGGTCGATAGAAGTATATTGGATATACATTATATTAATGTGTACTCTACTAGTACTCCTAGTAGCACCATGGTAATAGATACCGGTTCGGTTGCTAAGTGTTAGTAACTCGAAATAAAAGGCTACGGAATAAACGGAGACTAGCTAAAGGCGAGGTGACGATATGTGTTGGAAGTATTTCCAAGGTTGATGTGATCAAACATCGCACGCTCCCTCTACCATCAGGATCGATGTTAAACCTAAATAATTGTTATTTGGTGTTTGCGTTGAGCATAGACATGATTGGATTATGTCTATCACAATACGGTTATACATTTAAGGAGAATAATGGTTACTCTGTTTATTTGAATAATACCTTCAATGGTCTTGCACCTAAAATGAATGGTTTATTGAATATCGATCGTAGTGATACACATGTTCATGCCAAAAGATATAAGATAGTAATGATAGTACCACCTACTTGTGGCACTGCCATGTAATTCATATTGGTATAAAACGCATGAAGAAGCTCCATGTTGATGGATCTTTGGACTCACTCGTTTTTTGAAAAGTTTGAGACATGCGAACCATGTCTATTGGTATGTATGCATGAAGAAACTCCATGCAGATGGATCGTTTGGACTCACTTGATTTTGAATCACTTGAGACATGCAAATCATACCACATGGGCAAGATGGCTGAAAAGCCTCGTTTTCAGTAAGATGGAACAAGAAAGCAACTTGTTGGAAGTAATTCATTTTGATGTGTGCAGTCCAATGAGTGCTGAGGCACGCAGTGGATATCATTATGTTCTTACTTCACAGATGATTTGAGTAGATTCTAAGTATATTTACTTGATGAAACACAAGTCTGAATTATTGAAAGGTTCAATTAATTTTAGAGTGAAGTTGAAGATCGTCATGACAAGAGGATAACATTTCTATGATATGATCATACAGATGAATATCTGAGTTACGTGTTTGGTACACAATTAAGACATTTTGGAAATTGTTTCACAACTAATACCGCCTGGAACACCATAGTGTGATGGTGTGTCCGAACATCATAGATGCACCCTATTGGATATGGGGCATACCATGATGTCTCTTATCGAATTACCACTATTGTTCATGGGTTAGGCATTAGAGACAACTGCATTCATTTTAATAGGGCACCACGTAATTCCGTTGAGATGACATCGTATGAACTATGGTTTAGAGAAACCTAAGTTGTCGTTTCTTGAAAGTTTGGGGCTGCGATGCTTATATGAAAAAGTTTCATCCTGATAAGCTCGAACCCAAAGCGGATAAATACATCTTCATAAGACACCCAAAACAGTTGGGTATACCTCCTATTTCAGATGCGGAAGCAAAAGTGATTGTTTCTAGAAACGGGTGCTTTCTCGAGGAAAGGTTTCTCTTGAAAGAATTGAGTGGGAGGATGGTGGATACTTGATGAGGTTATTGAACCATTTCTTCAACCAGTGTGTAGCAGGGAACAGGAAGTTGTTCCTGTGGCACCTACACCAATTGAAGTGGAATCTGATGATAGTGATCATGAAACTTCGGATCAAGTCACTACCGAACCTCATAGGTCGACAAGGACGCGTACTGCTTCGGAGTGGTACGGTAATCCTGTCTTGGAGGTCATGTTGCTAGACAACAATGAACCTACGAGCTATGGAGAAGTGATGGTGGGCCCGGATTCCAATGAATGGCTCGAGGCCATAAAATCCGAGAGAGGATCCATGTATGAAAACAAAGTGTAGACTTTGGCAGAACTACTTAATGGTCATAAGGCTGTTGGGTTCAAATGGATTTTAAAAGGAAGACGGACAATGATGGTAAGTGTCACCATTAAGAAAGCTCGACTTGTCGTTAAGATGTTTCCCGACAAGTTCAAGGAGTTGACTGCGATGAGACTTTCTCACTCGTAGCGATGCTAAAGAGTCGGTTGGAATTATATTAGCAGTTACTGCATGATTTATAAAATCTTGTAGATAGGATGTCAAAACATTGTTTCCTCGATGATATTCTTGAGGAAAGGTTGTATGTGATACAACCAAAAGGTTTTGTCAATCCTAAAAGATGCTAACAAGTGTGCAAAGCTCCAGCAATCCTTCTAAGGACCGGAGTAAGCATCTCAGAGTTGGAATATACGCTTTGATGAGATAATCAAAGATTTTGGGTTTATACAAAGTTTATGAGAAACTTGTATTTCCAAAGAAGTGAGTGGGAGCACTATAGAATTTCTGATGAGTATATGTTATTAACATATTGTTGATCAGAAATGATGTAGAATTTCTGGATAGCATATAGGGTTATTTGAAAAGTGTTTTTCAATGGAAAACCTGGATTAAGCTACTTGAACATTGAGCATCAAGATCTATAAGGATAGATCAAAAACGCTTAATAGTACTTTCAAATAAATACATATCATGACAAGATTTTGAAGGAGTTCAAAATAGATCGGCAAAGAAGGAGTTCTTGGCTGTGTTATAAGGTGTGAATATTGAGTAAGACTCAAGACATGACCACGGCAGAAGAGAGAGAAAGGATGAAGGTCGTCCCCTATGCTTCAGACGTAGGCTCTATAGTATGCTATGCTGTGTACCGCACCTGAAGTGTACCTTTTCATGAGTCAGTCAAGGGGTACAAGAGTGATCCAGGAATGGATCACAGGACAACGGTCAAACTTATCCTTAGTAACTAGTGGACTAAGGAATTTTCTCAATTATGGAGGTGGTAAAAGAGTTCGTCGTAAAGAGTTACGCCGATGCAAACTTTGACACTAATCCGGATTATTTTGAGTAGTAAACCGGATTCGTATAGTAGAACAGTTATTTGGAATAGCTCCAAATAGAGTGTGGTAGCTGCATCTAGGAGAACATAGAGATTTGCAAAGCACACACGGATCTGAAAGGTTCAGATCCGTTGACTAATAACCTCTCTCACAAGCGAGATATGATCAAACTCCATGGGTGTTGATTCATTACAATCACATAGTGATGTGAACTAGATTATTGACTCTAGTGCAAGTGGGAGACTGTTGGAAATATGCCCTAGAGGCAATAATAAAATGGTTATTATTGTATTTCCTTGTTCATGATAATTGTCTATTATTCATGCTATAATTGTATTGACCGGAAACCGCAATACATGTGTGAATACATAGACCACAACATGTCCCTAGTGAGCCTCTAGTTGACTAGCTTGTTGATCAAAAGATGGTCATGGTTTCCTGACCATGGACATTGGATGTCATTGATAACGGGATCACATCATTAGGAGAATGATGTGATGGACAAGACCCAATCCTAAGCATAGCACAAGATCGTGTAGTTCGTTTGCGAAAGCTTTTCTAATGTCAAGTATCATTTCCTTAGACCATGAGATTGTGTAACTCCCTGATACCGTAGGAGTGCTTTGGGTGTACCAAACGTCACAACGTAACTGGGTGACTATAAAGGTGCACTACAGGTATCTCCGAAAGTGTTTGTTGGTTTGGCACGAATCGAGACTGGGATTCGTCACTCCGTATGACGGAGAGGTATCTCTGGGCCCACTCGGTAATGCATCATCATAATGAGCTCAATGTGACTAAGTAGTTAGTCACGGAATCATGCATTATGGAACGAGTAAAGTGACTTGCCGGTAACGAGATTGAACGAGGTATTGGGATACCGACGATCGAATCTCGGGCAAGTAACATACCGATTGACAAAGGGAATTGCATACGGGATTGCTTGAATCCTTGACATCGTGGTTCATCCGATGAGATCATCGTGGAACATGTGGGAGCCAACATGGGTATCCAGATCCCGCTGTTGGTTATTGACCGGAGAACATCTCGGTCATGTCTGCATGGTTCCCGAACCCGTAGGGTCTACACACTTAAGGTTCGGTGATGCTAGAGTTGTTATGGGAAATAGTATGTGGTTACCGAAGGTAGCGAGGAGTTCTGGAATGGTCCGGCGGTGAAGATTGATATATTGGACGAAGGGTATTGGAGTCCAAAATTGTTCCGGGGGTACCAGGTGATGACCAGCGTGTCTGAAAGGGGTTTCGCAGGCCCCGGCAAGCGTTGGGGGGCCTTATGGGCCAAGGGGAGAGGGCACATCAGCCCACTAAGGGGCTGAGCGCCCCTACCACCCCATCTCACGTAACCAGGAGAGGTGGGGGCGCCACCCCTAGGGCAGCCGCCCCTCCCGGCTTAGGGGGCAAGTTTCCTAGGGGGTGGGGGCGCCCAAACCCGTCTAGGGTTTCCCCTGTGGCCGCCGCCCCTCCCCTATGGAACCCTAGGGCGCCTCCCCCTCCTCCCTTCTCCCTATATATAGTGAGGGAGAGAGAGGGCAGCCGCACCCTTCCCCTGGCGCAGCCCTCTCCCTCCTCCAACGCCTCCTCCTCCTCCCTAGTGCTTGGCGAAGCCCTACCGGAGAACCACGAGCTCCATCACCACCATGCCGTCGTGTTGTCGGAGTTCTCCCTCAACTTCTCCTCTCCCCTTGCTGGATCAAGAAGGAGGAGACGTCCCCGGGCTGTACGTGTGTTGAACACGGAGGCACCGTTGTTCGGTGCTTAGATCGGAATCAACCGCGATCTGAATCGCTACGAGTACGACTCCTTCATCCGCGTTCTTGTAACGCTTCCGCTTAGCGATCTTCAAGGGTATGAAGATGCACTCCCTCCCTCTCTTGTTGCTAGAATCTCCATAGATTGATCTTGGTGTTGCTTAGAAAATTTTGAATTTCTGCCACGTTCCCCAACAATTATGCGGTTTGACTGATAAAGATCTTCGTAGAATATGTAGGAACCAATATGAGAATCCAGGTTCCGCTGTTGGTTATTGATCGGAGATGAGTCTCGGTCATGTCTACATAGTTCTCGAACCCGTAGGGTTCGCACGCTTAACGTGCGATGACGATTGGTATTATGAGTTTATGTGATTTGATGTACCGAAGGTTGTTCGGAGTCCCGGATGTGATCACGAACATGATGAGGAGTCTGCAAATGGCCGAGACATAAAGATTGATATATTGGACGGCTATGTTCGGACATCGAAAGTGTTTCGGAGAAGTTTCGGATAAAACCGGAGTACCGGGGGGTTACCGAAACCCCCCGGAGGGTTAATGGGCCTACATGGGCTTTAGTGGAAGAGAGGAGGAGGCGGCCAGGTGGAGGCGCGCCCCCCCAAGCCCAATCCGAATTGGGGAAGGGGCCGCCCCCCCTTTCCTTCTCTCCCTCTTCCTCTTTCCTTCCCCTCCTAGTTGGACTACGAAAGGGGGAACCTACTCCTAGTTGGAGTAGGATTCCTCCCCTTGGGGCGCGCCCCATGAGGCCGGCCGACCCCCTCCTGTCCTCCTTTATATACGGGGGAGGTGGACACCCCATAGACACACAAGTTGATCTTTAGCCGTGTGCGGTGCTCCCCTCCACAGTTTTCCACCTCAGTCATATCGTCGTACTGCTTAGGCGAAACCCTGCGCCGGTAACTTCATCACCACCATCACCACGCCGTCGTGCTGACGGAACTCTCCCTCGGCCTCAGCTGGATCTAGAGTTCGAGGGATGTCACTGAGCTGAACGTGTGCAGATCGCGGAGGTACCGTGCATTCGGTACTTGATCGGTTGGATCGCAAAGACATTCGACTACATCAACTGCGTTACATAACGCTTCCTCTCTCGGTCTACAAGGGTACGTGGACACACTCTCCCCCTCATTGCTATACATCACCTAGATAGATCTTGCGTGATCGTAGGATATTTTTTTTTTGAAATTACCACGTTCCCCGACATTTTGCCCCACAGCTTTGGAAGAATAATTGAAGTTATCTTTGAAGTCTTAAGAATATAGAGTTATCGGAAATAATTTGTTACCCATGGTGGTAGCTACACATGGCCCCAATTTTTATCTCTAATTATTTTGTAAATTATTTTGTACCATGAAAAATTAACTCTATAACGAAAATATCATGACTGCAACTAAATATATTTCCAACAAACGTGTTTGACAGACGCGACAGCACACGAGTAGTTTTCGACACACACGAGTACATTTCGACACACGCTTGAGAACTCGAGATCCTCAACCCTACGCTAGAGTTAACTACACACCTACAATACCCACCTGGACACACACCCACCTGGGTTGAGATCACGATATCCTCACCCTACGCTAACCAAGCAGGCCTACAATACCCACCTGGACACACATCATCCTGGGTTCAGATCCTCACGCTACGCTAACCAGACAGGAGGACGCCCCCGGAGGGTACATGTCCCACACAACATTTTTGGCATTTCAAAAAATATTTTCGCGCGCAGGAGGGCGCGTGTGCTCTCGGGAGCATGAACCGATTTCCGATTCTCTTGCTACTTGCTTGATATTCAAAAACCAAAATATGTAACTATTATTAGCTTTGCGTTGTAGTCAAGCCCTCCGAGAGGCTGAACTGACACTCATCTTGAGATTAACGAAGTCACTGCAGACGCCTCCATAGTCGACAGAAACGTCTTCTCCTACTGAATGAACATCGCCGGAAAGATTGAAATAAATGCAGAAAATATGAGCACCTAACTAGGACAATATTACTTACTTACGAAGCCTTTTATCCCAAACAAGTTGGGGTAGGCTAGATATGAAACCCTTTCACGAGGACTTCCCAGGAGGTCACCCATCCTAGTACTACTCTCGCCCAAATGGGTTTCATACCCAAAAGACTGGCTAGTTTTTACGTTGGCTCGCCAAGCCTATCACAACCCTTAGATATGAAACCCTTTCACGAGGACTTCCTAGGAGGTCACCCATCCTAGTACTATTCTCGCTCAAATGGGTTTCATACCTATGGGACTGGCTAGTTTTTACATTGGCTCGCCAAGCCTATCACAACCCTCCTCCTTTACCCGGGCTTGGGACCGGCTATGCCTAGAAGACATAGGCGGAGTTGCTAGAAAATATTTGGAGTGCCTTTATATAGGTCTGCATTTTATTTCACCCATTTAGTCATTCTTTGAATCATATTACACCCAGGTACATAATTAGGAGTAGCTAGTTGTGTGGGACATGGCTGGACTGAAAGCTTAGGTGCATGACTGACAGAGGTATATATGTGGCGTGGCCGTTGCCTTCTTTGACTGCTAAGTTGGCTGATGACTTGTGCACTTTGTATGGCACACGCGTACACACAAATATGTAGACGTATGTAAGTAGCCCTGGGATGAATATGGGCACCTAGCTAGCGTGGACAGCGGAGCACCATGGCCTCGATCGTGATTCCCGGTCCGAAGGCCAGCAGCGCACCCCACTCCGGCAGCGGGCTCCGGCCGCGGCGCAGCTCGTCAAGCACGAACACGATCGTGGCGCCGCTCATGTTGCCGTACTCGCGGAGCACATGCCGGCTGGCCGCCAGCTTCTCCGGCTCCAGCATCAGCACCTTGTCTATATTGTCCAGGATCGGACGCCCTCCTGGGTGCACCGCCCAGAAGAGGTCGTTCCACCTCCCGTTCCCATTCCCATTCCCAGAGCATGGAGGTGGAGCATCGTCGTCGTCCACAATGATGCCACGGAACGCGTCGAGGAGGCACGGCTCGACGCTCTGCCCGACGAGCGTCGGCACCTGGATTGCCAGGTGGAAGTCGATGCCGCCCCCGGAGACCCGCATGCCCAGCGCGTGCTCCGTCCTGGGAATTGTGGTCTGCGTGGCGGACACCATCTCGAAGATCGGGCCCTGCTCGCCGTTTAGGAAGGGGCCGGCCCCGACGACGACGGCGCCCGCTCCGTCCCCGAACAGCGCGTGGCCGACGATGTTGCCGCCGTCGGGCGCTCCGAAGCAGACGAGCGTCATCTCGGAGCAGGCGACGAGGACGCGCGCGCCGCGGTTGTTCTCGGCCAGCTCCTTGGCGAGGCTCAGCGCCCTGCCGCCGCCGTAGCAGCCGTGGAGGCTGAGCATGGTGCGGCTCACCATGGGGCGGCGGCCCAGCAGCGCGGCCAGCCGGAGGTCGGCGGTGGGGACCTGGCAGGCGGAGTAGGTGCTGAAGACGAGGTGGGTGATGTCGGCGGCCGGGCGGCCCCACTCGGCGATGGCCTTGGCCGCGGCGCACTGCGCCAGCTTCGGCACGGCGTCGACGGTCATGTCCACGCGGGTGTCTAGCGACGGCAGCTCCCTGTCCAACAGCTCCGGGTGCGCGGCCAGCGTCTCCTCTGTCAGGTGGAAGTGCCGCTTCTCGATGCCCGATTTTTCGCCTTGGTGCAACAAGAAAATTCAATTCTTGGATGAAAATGCATGCATGCAGATTATAGTCGTTGACGTCCAAAAAAGAAACATAGTAGCAGTAGCGGTACAGATTCTCTTGAGCTTCTCCTTGAGCTCAGGGAGGTGGTCGCTGTTGGTGACGCGGAAGAGGATGCCCGTCGGGTTCGCCGTGCAAGCATCGCCGCGTGCCGCCGCGCCGCCGCACCATCGCTGCTTCCCATGGCCATGGCCGATCTTTTGCTATACTTACGTACGTGTGTCAACTTATACTTGCTTGTGAAACTTCCGATGTTTGTGTCTAAGGGATCGGCCAGGCTCGGGCTTTATAGTAGTGGCTGGCATGGCATTCATTAATCTCCACCTCAGGTGCAGCTTCCGGCGCAGCATCCAAACGGTTGGGCCGGGAATGTTTCCTTTGGCTCTCACCAATTCCGTGGAAGTGAAAGGTGAGTAGATGGAAATTCCTTTGAAGTTCTTTTTTTTTCGGGGGCCTTTAAAGTTCTGTTGTAGACATGGGGATTTGAAACAGTTGAGTTGAGCTCATGTAGACAAGCAGTGGCGGTCTAGACCGCGGATAAGATAAGATAACTGATAATTCGCCAGACACTGGCCACAAGTGAACAACGTAAGTACTCCCACCGTCCGAAAATACTTGTCATCAAAATAAATAAAAAGGGGTGTATCTAGAGTTATTTTAGTTTTCTTTTTTATCCATTTTGATGACAAGTATTTTCGGACGGAGGGAGTACAAAATCTAATGTCTAAAGATATGGACAAAAGACAATATGTAAGAGAAGAAACAAACTTACAAGTGAACCAGATATAGAGATGGCAACTAAAGTTGTTGTTTCCATTAGTTTCATCACAAATTAGATATAGAGAAAATTAATTATATTAACATCTGCAAAATCAAATTAGTTTCATCACAAATTATATTTGCATTCTACACATATTTTTTGAGCGGGCATTCTACATATATTTGATACTCTAGATAGTAACATATTTCTCTAGTTATATACTTGGTCAAACTTTAAGACAAACCTAAAACTTCAAATATTTTGGAACATAGAGAGTAGTAAATACAATAATTTTTTACTTGAAATATAAGACTTTCCAAAAACCAAACAAGCTACTATTAGGGCAATAAACAAGCTAAGGGGCACTTTGATTCACATGATTCTAAAAACACAGGAATAGAAAATACGTAGGATTGGAATGTCATGCTCATCTCAACCATACATGATTTTGGGTTGTTTGATTGCATCATAGGAAAAACAAAGGATTCTTTCAAAGAGGTTTGAGTGGATGCTAAAAGTCCTATAGGAAGTAGTAGAAAGAAATCCTAAGGAAAAATAAGAAACATCTATAAGTTCATGATAAGATCATAACCAACATCTATAAGTTCAAATAAGAAACATTTATTTTTGGTTACATCGATGCTCTTGTGTATAGTAGATTCGATGTATCAATCTCGCCTCTTCATGTGGGACTGGACACGACAGTGCCACAAGAAGCCAATCTCATGCTAGCTAGCCAGACTACGTCAAATGTATTCATGTTGAAAAGATTATACCATAGATAGGCAGGGTGGGAATAATCCATTCAAGTCTGATGTTACAACCTGCATGATATATGTTCAACTTTCCATGCTAATCGCCAAGGCAACCAGCAGTGATGAACGTCATTGGTCCTAACTGCAACCGGGCAATTAAAATGCCACTTACTTCTATTTTGTGCAATGATACTAAAATGTAAACCCTCGTGAAACACATTGATTAAGACAGTCAATATGACATACATATTTACAAAATGCGGGTAATTCAAAAGATTGTATCTGGAGGGTGGATAGACAGATATAACTATCCTAATTTTCCCAAATCATGGTCCAAAAGGCATGAGCATAGATCTAGTACAAAATTGAGGCGCGGTATCCGATCTATTTGTGAAGTGCCAATAAAGTCTAAGGGCATCACCGGCACGACATTTTAGTTGCACCACGCATAAGTCTCTTTCAAAAGAAGTGTTTTGTGTAGTACAGAGAAGTGATAGTTGCGTTGAGGCGAAATATATCCAAGTTTGCATACAATAAAATATATATTTGATTTACTTCCAATTAGCACAAAAGCATAGCATTGAAGGTCTTTCCGAGGAAGAAGAGATAGGAGAATTATAAGCGAGGCACCTCAGATTCATAATGATCCTTATATACTACATAATGCATGATGAATCTACACTTACAACCAAGTCAAGACACACTGGTAAGCAACACTCACAACCAAATAAATAAACGACATCAATATGCAAGTGCATCCATATGATCACCACTACCAACCGCTTGTTCATAGGACCACCATAAGTAGATTTAATTGCTAGCAGGAATATCTATAGCACAAATACTACCACAAATCCATATGGCCACCACTATCACAAAGTATAGCTATGCATAGAGTATAACATAGCATCATTTGAACATGACACATATCATGTACAAAAGGCAGAAGGAGGGCCATGGAGCCCATCCGTCGGAGTTGTAGATGGCGGAGGACCCGTCATTGACACAATGGTAACTTATCGCCCTTGAAATGTCGGGACTACGAAAGTTGCCACACCGTTATTATGAAGTTGACATTGTATTGGTACAAAAGTTATCACCTTTTGATACCAATACGGTGGTAACTTGATAAAACACCGGGTGAAAAGCTTAGAGTATTTTCTTCCCGATAATCCATACTCACTATCGAAGCCGTCGTTTCATGAAGCCAACAGTTAAAATTGATTATCAATTGAGCATAAGGTTGAACTATAAAACTTTTTTTCACTTTCTAAATCAAGTTTTAATAAGTTGACAACATCAGTTTCATCTGCATGGCCTTGCAATTTCACCTTAACATATATGTGGTCATTTGTCTTTTGCATATAAATTGATTGGATTGCTATAGTGCAAACTTGTACACATTGACAGTCTGGAACCGTCCTGCTCTATCCCCCTTGCACGGACGTTTACACATTTTATTTTCCAATTTAAAAATGGTTTGAGGTTGACTTGCTTGAGACAAGTTTTTCTGACTTGTCGGCGAGCCCACGTTAGCCCAACAGGTAGCACAGGACACCGGGTAAAAATCTCTCTTACCTTATAAATATAGAGCCCATATACAATGGGACACCCCTAAATTTCCTACAAGGACACCCGTATAACTAGGCTCCATCCAACATAGCGCAAGTGCAGCCCAGCTCCCCAGGCCCCAGCCTAGGATGAAAGCCACGGAGGCCCAGTCCAGCCTTTCCAGGGATGTGAGCAGTACATCGATCGATCGATACTACCTTCGGTCGGCCCTTCGCCTCGCCTGTTCGTCTGCTCGACTGCGCTTCGTGCCCTTCCTGTTTCGCCTCTGTACTCGCCACCTATCGACAGACCGCGGCAAGTCGCCGAATCAGTGAAGAAAAGAAGGCATAGGTACCCTGCATCTGACCCCCAATTCGATGTGCCTCTGCCTCAGCCTCTAGTTATAAATCTTGATCTAATTATTGCTTTGTTTCCCTAACCCTAGGGAATTAGGGGTGCTGGATAATACTAGAGATTTTGACTGTATTGGGTAATTGGACTATTTGAGATAATTGTGCAACCAGTGGAGACGGCTGGAAGCACCGGCACCATATCAAGTATGTTTTATATGACAAGTATTAATATTATGTATGTACACATGATTCATAGTTCTTTTCTTTCATGCAAATTTTAATTATCTGAATAAATTACAAATTTCAGGAGAGGCTCAGCTCATGGAAAGGTTTCTAAAAAAGAGGAGAACCTCGGTGCAAGATGAAAATGTTGGTCCGTCACACGAAAATAATCAAAATGATGGCTCGGTCCCGACACAATCGGATAGACAAATTGATGCCTCAACACATGAACAGATTGATGTTCCGACCCCGCCATCATCACATGGACAAAATGATGCCTCCACACATGCACTACTAGGAAAAGGCATGCTAGTGGCGCACCGAATTTGCCTTCTAATGGCGCACTACTGGTGCGCCACTGGCATCACGCCATTAGAATTAAATTCTAATGGCGCACTACTGGTGCGCCATTAGTATCTGGTGTTCTAATGGCGCACCGCGTAGTGCGCCATTAGTATAGCCTGCAGTGCGCCATTAGAATGCCTCCCAGGGGCCATATGTACAAATGTGCTTTGGCATTCTAATGGCGCACCAGCAGCTAATGCGCCATTAGTGTGATGATCACAGTGCGCCATTAGTGTCTTGTGTGGTGCGCCATTAGTATGAATATTAGGTTTTATTTTTTTTGCTTTTCTGATTTTTGCACAGGTTACAAAATATATTATTGCATAGAATATAGACAGCAGCACACAGCAACATCAGATTCATCAAATACAATAGAAGATTAGTCTCCGAATACAATTGATCATATTAGTCTCCGGATTCAAAAGACCGGACAAAGATAAAACATTACAAGTCTCAAGACCGCGAGTATCGAGTTTGCCTTCACATTACAAGTCGATATCGATCATCTAAACTACCATCACATAGAAGAGAGCTGTGGTCATCACGATGAGCATCATCGCGATCAAACTGGTCTTCATCCGGTTCCTCCAACGCTCCCTCCTCTCTCCCGCTAGATAGCGGGCGTATCTAGATTCGGCCTCCGCCCTAGTGGTGTACCCTTTGTAACTGTTACCGCTGAAACGGTGAACCTGCCTCCGACACTCCTCCCAGTCATCGTAGATTCCCGAAACCTTACCCTTGTACACGACATACGACGGCATCTCTATGCACAAGCCAAACAACAGACAATACATAAGCAATGTGTAAGTATGCAACAAAAGGATCGGAAGAGAAAAGCAAGACATTAGTAGCACGATTCATGGTCCTACTAATAAATAGCATCGATTACATCTAAGTTGAACAACCGTCCAAACCAAAGAGACATCCGAATTCATTAAAGTTTAATTACAACATGAGCCAATCAATGTTTCAGAACTACACATCACTACTTTCGACTCAACTCATCGGACAGGAGCGTGGGTGAAGCCGCTGTCTGTCGTGATGGTCATGAAATCACGGTCGTTGTCACCCTGCATTTGTAGTGTTTCATCTATCTCACTGTTGGACGGTTGATATCTGAGGAAGAACTGCCCCGCGGTATGAAGGACATCTTGATGGATGATGTCCGCAAACTCCGACTGGATGCGAAAGAATTCTTGTCTGAGGTCCGCGTCCTGGACTGCCGACAAGCTCGCGGCCCAATCTTTGAGATTATCTGGTAGCAGAAGGTGATGATGGTCCCTTACGATCGCCCGCATGTGATGGAGGGCGTAGTAGGCATCCTTCTGACCGCCAGGCGGCTGCTTGACGCAGCAGAACTTCGTATTGTGTGAGAAGATGTGCTTGTCGTACTTACGAACTGGCCTGGTGAAGGTGCCTCCAGATTGGGCATAGCCGGGGAGAACATCATCAAGAACTTTCTTCACATTTGTGTAGTCTATCATGGAGTTACGGTTCGGGTCGAAATACGTGGCCATGAAATATTTCGGGCTTAAGAGGATGAGTGTGCAATGTGTGTCACTGCACAAAACACGGAATGTTAGAAAAAAAAGAACGATCGAAATCTAAGAAATCATATGTTACGGGGCGGTTAAGGGATGACTTACTCGGGAAAGTAAGGCACAAGGAAGTTATCCTTATCTGCGTTTGCCAGAATGACGCCTTCAAGGTGTGAACTCGCAACTTGGCGGTCCCCAGCGCTGCTCAAGTGCTTGGCACGCATGTAGAAGGGGTCGACTATCACGATGTCCGGGGTATTGTCTCTAATGATCCGCATCTGCATGCTCAGCGAAAACAGCCGAACGATGCCGAGGCACCCTAGGTTGGGCCTAATCTTGGCTCTATTGCCACCTATGTTGGGTTTATCATCTAGGGTTTATCGATGCTAAGGATAATTCTAAGTTGGGCCTAATCACTTGGCTCTATTGCCACCTATGATTTAATGCAGCAAGAATGGCAGGGCAGTTGATCCTACTTAACTAAGTACTAAGATAGCCCGGCCCATGCATTAGTCGCAAGTACCCCATATGTCCTATTTTTAGCAAAGTCATGCTAAAATTCACGGAAAATTTCAGCATGACCTTTGCTGAAAATAGGACATATGGAGTACCCGAATTTGCCGGAACGGAAGTTAATCGACATTCCGGCAAACTCAAGGGCCTCTCGGGGTACCTGCAAATTCATCACGACACGATGATCGGAGACAAAACCCAGCCACAGACCATATGGTCCTCTGCTTTCATATGGACAAAAATCAGCTCAACTTATGTGAGCTTCTCCAGATATAATATGTCTCCCAACAAAAAATCATCAATAGTTTAGAAAGTCTGTACAAACACAGAAAGAATGACAAATGTATTTTTACAGATCATGGCTCAGAGTCATAAACATCTATGGACCAAATATAGTAATGGATACAGCAGATTAGTCTTATGATTTTACTTGTTCGGTATAAAATAGCTTATGCTTTCCTTACAGTACATGTCCACATTTGATATGTCCTTTTTGTCTGTCCTACTTTTTGAATCAACCGTATCGAGCAATACTATGGAATTAGTCAAATAATTGTGCATGTTTTGACAATAGGATGAATGCAAAAGAAAATCAAATGGTTGTGGCAATCTGTCCATCATCATGACTGTTGACAGTCGCCACACCCACTGTTGGACTTCGATCTAGCACAAAGGGGGTGTATAAGAGCAGATATGGATGGTGTGGTCTGGCACAGATAGAAGTATAATCATCTTAATCTTGTAGTGTAATTTTTAATCCGTGGCAGCAAACGGGCATTGTGCTAGTCTAATAAGAATACACATTGTTGAACTTCATTGCTGGAATTAATGGTTTAATATCGAAAGTTAATACATCGTTGTTTCTTACTAGGGGAAGATGGACCTGGATGGTCAAGCACGTGGAAGATGGCTTTGTGGGCGCGCCTTCTTAACAGCGAAAATGCATACAGAATGATCCTAAAGTTAATCACATTGGTTCCACCTGGTGAAAAAGTTGGGTTCGAAGGAGGATCGTACACCAATCTGTGGACAGCACACATAAGAACAGTAGCAGTAGTACTACTACTAGCAGTAGTACTACCAAAAGAAAGGAAAGAACAGTAGCAGTAGTACTACTACTAGCTAGCTAGCTAGCTGGTACTGATCTAGCTTCTGCATGCATTTCTCTGAATTTTGTTATACTTAAACACTACAAGGAATTATACTTTGTCATAGCTATTAGTCTTTGTTCTAAGGGGCACTAGCACACTAGTAAGTGATAGGCAACCATCCTACATGGAAATGTGAAGAGTTACATGGATGAGTACCAGCTCTAAGTGAAGGCTCAATGGATTCAAGACCGACTGAAGTTGCCCAAACCTGCAAGGAAAAGAGAGAATAATGATTTCGAACTGCTTCTGATGGCATACATAAGCATAAGTTCAGTCCCCCAAATGAAGTACTCCATCAGATTGGGATACTACTCTAGATTAGTGTAGCCACTATCTAACAAAAAAATTCAGAACTGAATTTCAGAGTACTCTAAATGTTGTGTGCCCTAGTATTTCTGTGTTCCCTTGCATTTCTATAACATTTAGTAGCATGACAATTTTATCATGTTGAAAAAAATTCAGTAACATGAATTTGGCTAAGCCAAGCATGATCTTGCTTGCATTGCCGCCTTTGCTACATGAAGCAATAGGGTAGGTTCAGTTTCACTGAATTTTTGAAACTATACATCATTTGCTGAATTTTTGCTGTACATCACTTGCTCTTTGTAAATTATTGCATATATCCAGTGACTGAATTTTTGAAACTATAGGTGAACCTCTTCAGGAAACGCAAAACAGTTAACTGAAACTATCTAAAATAGTTAAATCCACTTGATGCTTACCTAATGCAGGCCAACAGAATGAAATGAACTACGAATTTGTTCTCTGAAATACATGTAGGCCAACAGAGAGGATGTTCTTACAAGGGAGCAAGAAGCCTGCCGCCATGGCCCTAGGGTTTGCAGGTGAGGGGGTGGAGGAGAAGGGAGGAATCACCATGCATAGGTTGGGGAGGGAGGAAGGATGGAGAGGGGGGAAGGAGGAAGGAGGAGAGGTACCTGGGCAGGCGCGGCCGGTCGCCGGAGGGGTCAGGGTCGGGGTTGGGATCGGGGTCGGCGGCGACGGCGTCGTCGAAGGGATGCCTCAGTTGGCCGTGGGAAGGCCGGCGGCCGCGGTCGTCGTCCTGCACCCCGTGCCTGGACTGAGGAAGACGCCGGCGTGGAAGCTCCGGCAGCGGCTGGGCGTCGGGGGGCGACGGCGCGGGGGCGACGGTGCGGGGGCAAAGTTAGGTCGAGTGGGGGGGGGGGATCTGGCGAGGGAGGGAGAGAGGCCAGAGGGGAATAGGTGGAGGGAAGCTTTCTAATGGCGCACCACACGCAGGTGCGCCATAAGTACGAAGAAATTCCTTTCTAATGGGAACCTAGTTCTGCTAATACTACAAGAAATTCCTTTGAAGTTGAAGAGCTCAATTGGGAAGAAGAAATTCAATTTGATCCAGGTAAAAGGAGAAGCATAGATGAGTACCATCCGAATCAGAGAGATATGGTAAGAAGGAAGTATTTGGCCAATGACCCTTCTCAACCTCGTACAGCAGATTTTGAAGTGACAGAAATATGTGGTAAAGATAGAAGGTTCGTTCGGGCATGGTTTGATGAGTTTGAGAGCTGGCTTGAGTATAGTGAGTCCAAACAAAAAGCATATTGTTTTTGTTGTTTCTTGTTTAGACCGCGCAAGAAGAAAGAAGTTGGATATGATGCATTTTTTGCAAATGGTTGTTCAAGTTGGAATAAGAAATATAGATTAAGGGAGCATGTAGGAGACATCAATAGTGCTCACAACCAAGCAAAAAGAGATTGTGATGCTTTGCTGAAACAAAAGCAACACATTTATGTTGCTCTAAACAACCAAAGTAGCGCTGAGAGGAATGCTTATTATACTCGACTAAATGCCTCAATTGATGTTACTAGAGTGTTACTGAAGCAAGGGTTGCCTTTCCATGGCCACGATGCGTCTGACGAGTCTCTCAATAAAGGCAATTTCAAGGAATTTCATGCTTATACAGCAGAGCAGAATCCAGAGATAAGAAAAGTTGTGGCCCATAATGCTCCAGGTAATAATCAGTTGACTTCTTCAACGATTCAGAAGGACATAGTTGAATGTTTTGCAAAGGAGATATTGCATTCTGTTCTTCGGGAAATTGGCAATGATGTATTTTCTTTGTTGGTTGATGAGTCAAGGGATGTGGCTGGTAAAGAGCAAATGGCGGTGGTGTTGCGGTATGTTGGTAAATGTGGAAGTGCCATAGAGACATTAGTTGGCCTTACTCATGTGAAGGAGACAACTTCCAAGTATCTCAAGTCTGCCATTGATGATTTATTTGCAGAATATAAGTTAAGTTTCAAGCAAGTTAGAGGGCAAGGATATGATGGTGCGAGCAATATGCGAGTGAGTTTAATGGCTTGCAATCCTTAATCATGAGAGAGAATAGCACATCATATTATGTTCACTGTTTTGCACATCAGCTTCAGTTAGTTGTTGTGGTTGTTGTTCGGAAGCACAAATGCATTGGTAATTTTTTTGATATGATCTCAGTCTTGTTGAATGTGGTCTCTGGATCTTCAAAGAGAAAGGACTTGATTCGAGACAAATATAAAGAACAAGTGTGTGAAGCTTTAGGTTGTGGACTACTAAAAAGTGGTACAGGATTAAATCAAGAACTAGCTCTTCAAAGACCCGGAGACACTCGATGGAGTTCTCACTATAGAACTCTTAAGAGTTTGATTGATATGTTCCCTACAGTTGTCAAAGTGCTAGAATATGTGGAAGAAGAAGACAGGGATGACACAAATAGAAGGCACGCATGTGGTCTTCTTGTTTATTTCTAGTCTTTTGATTTTGTGTTCTACTTACAACTTATGTCAACTATATTGATAATCAAAAACACATTATCATTGGCCCTACAACACAAGAATCAGGACATTGTGAATGCCATAAATTGTGTGAATTCAACCAAAGCCTCCTTGAATGATCTAAGGGGAAAGGGATGGGAATCTGTCCTACAAGAAGCATATGTCTTTTGTGACAAGCATGACATTTCCAAGTTGGAAATGGAAGACCAATATGTGAATCCAAAGAAGCCACGGCAAAAAACAGGTATCACTAATAGGCATCATTATGAAGTGGATTGTTTTAATGATGTTATTGATTGGCTGCTTCAAGAACTTGATAATCGCTTCAATGAGAAAAATTCGGAACTACTTGTTTTCTCAGCGGCTTTGAGCCCAAATGAATCATTTCGTGATTTCAACTTAGAGCATTTGATGAGTCTAGCTAAACTTTATCCAAAAGATTTCGATGATGGAGAACTGAGGGACCTTAGACATCACCTTCATCTTTACATTGCTGATGTCCGAGCAGATGATCGCTTCTCTGGTTTAAGTAATATTTGTGAGCTCTCTCAAAAAATGGTGGAGACAAAAAAACATATTGTCTATCCCTTGGTTTATCGACTTTTGAAGCTAGCACTAGTATTGCCTGTTGCCACTGCTACAGTTGAGAGATCTTTTCCAGCTATGAGAATTGTGAAGATATATTTGCGCAATCGTCTTGGTGATGACTCCTTGAAGTACAACCTTATTTGTTATGTGGAGAAAAGCGAAATGAGGAAGGTTACTAATGATGCGGTAATTGATCGCTTTGAAGCCATGAAAGAACGTAGGAAACCATTTTAGAAAGGTAATGGTTTTAACTTACTTATTATTACACAACTATAATTAATATGTTACTTAGTGGTTTTGTTTTCTATTTGTAGGCAATCAAGATCTGATGTTGCATTTTCTCGTCGTCCGTTATACTTTATTCATAATTTGGACACTTTGATTTTTCTTTGATGATCAATTTCCTAAGATCAACTAATATTTCAAGTGAAACTCTTTATTTTGGATCATTAGTAAGCATATTCATGGTTATATCGCATTCTAGGTATATTGTATTGTTAAATGTGTTATATTTAGCTATATTAGTACTTGGTATCCAAATATATATGATAGACGTGGGACCCCGGGTAATTTTTGTCCTGGGTCCGCCCTTGCTTGTCATGAAGTTTGTGTCTTATATAGTTCTTCTTAGTGTCGATTGCCACTTTGACTAGTACTTGTATTGATTTGTTCTTAGCAATAAACAACCAAATTAAGGATTTCCATTGCCTTGACGGCTTGGTTTTGTTGGGGCGTGTTGATCTCTCTCGGTGATTAATTAATTAGGCTGCGTTTGGATGTATAGCTTATCTTGCTCGTTTGGCCATTGCCTATAAAAGCAAGACATGTTGCTCGGTTAGCACCAGGCATGAGAACGCGATGTGTAGGCAGTTGGAGGATGCTTTCATATTCTCTTTTCCATGCTGGGGACCAATCCGACTCTTCTCCTTCAGCAAAGTTCTAGAGTCAGGTATTGACTATATTTCCTAACAAAGCCAGATTTTCATGAGGTATCAAACGTCCTGCTTTGTCTAATGTGACTAGTATCGTTCTAGCCCAAGATCCAAACACACACTTAGGGCTCTATTGATTTTTGGACAATTCGAATCCTTAGATTTTTTTTCTATGGTGGCCGTTTGATTCACATGATTGAAATCCTTAGGGATTTTGTCATAGGATTCATTTGTGCTTCATGTTGGAGGAAAATTTCCATCCACTCAAACCTTTTGATAGAACTCCTTTGTTTTTCCTGTGCTATAAAACACTCTTCCACCAAAATTCATGTAGTTATGTAATCATATAAGATACAAGATGACATGCCATTCTATTGCTGCGTGTTTCCTGTTCTCGCGTTTTGATAATCCTACGAATCAGAGGCCCTTAATGTGTCGATGCATAGCACTCAAGCACTGCTAGTACAAGTTGCTCCTTGTGTAATTATGTGTGCGAGTTCCTCTTCTTGCCCAGCAATCACTATTGTCTCCTCACCGCATCATGGTTAATTGGCGATAGGTCACACACTTTCAGTCGAAGATCATGGTATCTCACTTCTTTGAATAAATCAGTGGAATACATGGGAGCAGTATTATTTTGATGGCTTGATGGCTTGGTCGTCTTTTTTAGTAGACAGGTGGGGGGTAATGGTCTAACCAAGGAAGAAATGGATCAATGATGCTCCCAAAATGTCGCGGCAATATGCGTGCGTCGCATCTTGTATATTTCCAAACATGGCCATCTGTTGTTGAAGTATATAAATCTATAAATGGACCAACAGATGATCATAAGACTCGCTCCCTATCCTCATCAAAGGGTGAGTCACACATGAACAACTGGTGATAGCTCTAGCTCCTAATTAGTCATGCGTATCAGCAAGACGATAATTATTGTGCCCACCTTACTCATGCGACTCAGTTCATCAATTTGTTTGACCTGATTAAATGATGGAGTATAGCTCCAGCTTTTGATTATATCTGTAATTATCTATATTGAATAATCAAAATATGCTGTTAGAGAGAGAAGGCCGGCCGGGTAGGCAATGTAATTCAACAGTAATCGGTTGTTTGTGTATAAAGAGCCGTTTGTAGCTAGGAAGAGTTAGGGATCACACACGTACACCTGTCCAAGCTAGCTTTCAGTTCACTTGCAGTAGCTGCTCTCGGATCGCGGCGGAAGTGAGCCCACAGGAGCTGCTCGTACGGTCGTACCACGTCCTCACGGAGCTCCAGAACCACGTGCTCGGCTAGGTTAAGTCCATGTCGCTCAAGTGCGCCGTGGAACTCGGCATCCCGGACGCCATCCACCGCCGCGGCGGCACCGCCACCCTGGCCAACACCAAGGTGCACTCGGCCAGCCTTGCCGACCTCCGGCGCGTAATGGAGCTGCTCAGCGCCTCGGGTATCTTCAGCGCCACCGCCTGTGCTAACGATGGCACGGCCGCCGACGTGCAGTAGGGGCTGACCACGGCGTGCCGCTTCCTCGTTGGTTGGCGCAACTTGTCCCCCGTGGTGCCCTTCTGCGTGAACCCTCGGTCGTCTCCTCCTTCGGCATGCCCGACTGGCTCAGGAGCGAGCCGTCGCGGGCGGAGCATGGGTCCCTCTTCAAGCTGGCGCATGGCTGCTCCCAACAGGAGATGAGGCGAGCAAGGACACGGGGTTCAACGCCGTCCTGAATGACGCCATGACCGCGGACAGCGAGCTCTTCCTCGAGGTCATCCTTCTGGATAAGGGGCGCATCTTTCGCGGCCAGAGCTCGCTCGTGGACGTTGGCGGCGGCAACGGCGCGGGCACGCGGGTGATCGCCAAGGCGTTCCCGCGCATCGAGTGCACCGTGCTGGACCTCGCTCACGTCTTTGGCAAAGCCGCCGGTGACCATGGCAACCTGCGTTTCGTCGCAGGTGACATGTTTGAATCCCTTCCACCCGCGGATGTTGTCTTGCTCAAGGGAGGCATGTCTATGTACCCCATCGACATCACTTAGTATTGATGTGGTTTCATCCTGTCGTACTATTGCATGTTGTACTATTTCCATTGCCATATCTATAGATATGCATGTGTTCACCGGCGGGGGATGTTCAACGCCACTACTCCACAAGTCCACATTTAATGACACTCGACTGTTTGTTTTGAAGAGGGCCAGAAAATTTGCCACATTCATTAAATAAAAGTGTTTACAAACGACACACAAGCCCGGAGGCTAGAAACAAAAGGCTACTCTTCCACCATAAGATAGTGCAAGAGGTTGGCACCCGCCAAGGGGGTCCCCCCGCCTAAAATCGTCGCTTGGGGGCGAACCGGCGCAAAAAAAAAACGGCCTGGGGCGAGTTAGCCCCCAGTCGCCGTCCCCATGCGCGTCTATTTAAAAAAAAACGTTCGGCGAAGTTCGGTTAAACACGGCTAAATTTCGGCAAACTTTGGCATATATTACATGTTCGAGGACGACCACTCCTCCTTCTTCGCGGCCCCGGCGGCGCTGCTCGAAGCGCCGCACGGCGCTCCCTCTCCATCCTGAGGAAGTCCTCGCGCGCCCATTTCAGGACCGCATCATCGTCGAGCGCCACCTCGCCGGGCTCCGTCTTCACGGCGGGGAGCCCCGGCTCCGTTTTCACCGTCGTGAGCCCGGGCTCCATCTTCGGCTTGACGAACCGCGAATGAAACGACGAGGGGGCGCGCCGGCCGCCTTCGTTGATGACGATACCGGCACTGCGAGCGCGCCGACCGAGCGGCGTCTCCGCCGTGGGCTCGGTCTTGACGCCGAGCATCGCCGGAGAGCCGGAGGAGTGGGAAGAAGATCGCGACGAGGAGGAGGAGGACGACGAAGAGACGAACCTCCTGGGCAGCCATTGCCCGGCGATTCGGCGACGGGCCGGGGCCGGTGCCGCCGGGGGAGGGTACGTCAATGGTGGCACGTTCCCGTCCTCAAGGTGCGCGAGCACGCCGTCGAGCGTGCGGCCGGGGACGCCCCACCAAACGCGGCGGCCCTCACTGTTCTGTCTGCCGCCCACCACCGGCGCCCCGTTGGTGGACCCCAGTCTCTACTCTTGACGATGCTCGAAGTACGCCGCCCATGCCGAGTGGTTGTCGGCGGCGTACTGGGGGAGGGCGCGCTGCTCATCGGTGAGGGAGGTGCGCGCGAGCTCGACCTCGTCGGCGAAGTAGGAGGTCCGTGCCGCAGTGTCGGGCAATGGCGAAACGGGCACTCCCCCGTTGCTGAGCCGCCACCCCGACGGCCCGGCGCGCATGTCCGGCGGCGCCGGGATGTTGGCCTCGAACAGGAGCCACGACTCAAGTTCGCGGAGGGAGCGTCGGCCAAAGCCGTTGGACGCCGCCTCGTCGCCGGGGAATCGTCCGGCTATTGAGGGAGGGAGGGCTCGGAGGAGGCGCACGGGAGAGGGAGAGGGAGGGCTCGGCAACGGTGGTGCATGGCAGAGGGAGAGGGCTGGTGCGGGCGGAGGCGAGGGAGGGCGCCGGCTTATATTGCCGCACTCGTATGTACGCGTGACGGGAGGGGAGGCGACGCCGCGCTGCCCCGTGACGCGCCGCTCGTGAGGAATCAATGGCAAGGCTGACCGTCGGCGGTAGCGCGGCAACCTTGGCATTGATTCCCGCGGGAACCGAGGCGATGAGGGCGACGAAGCGCCCGTCTCGCTGACTAGGCGGGCCCGCGGTTGCTTCGCGCCAAAACCACTCGCCCCGGCGCCCCTGGGCGCCTCCCAGCGTGCCGGGTTCGGCCAGGGTCCGCCGACGCTGATTTCGGCCCAGGCCGGCAAAAATCGGGCTCCTGAGAACGCGACTGGGCCGTTTTTCGGCGCCGCCGCAAAAAAAACGCCTGGGGAGGCCGTTTTGGAGGTGCGGCTGGAGATGCTCTAAGACTCAATGCGAATGCGTGAAAAGACGAAGGTCGGCAGCGGATATTTGCAGATGAAGACTCTTGTATGACGCTCCTTCCAGAGATTCCAAAAACAAGCATGAGAAAGAGTTGCCGTTGCCTTGCACTTATCACCGCTGCCATCCACCACATGAGACCACCAAGATTTAATGGTGTTGAGCCATGCCAAGAGCTAGGATCGATGGAGGGGTGGCCCTGAACTTGGCCAACGACTCTCATGGTTCAGCCGTTTTGGGGTCCGCAAACCTAAACGGAATATTTTCCGAGAAAAAACGTTCTAGGCGGGGAACATCGTGGTGATGATCCATGCCTTTCAATCTCATGAAATTCGGTATAGGTTTGTTCTTAGCAGTAGATCCATGCCTTTCAATCTCATGAAGTTCGGTATATGTTTGTTCTTAGCAGTAAAGACCGTTGATCTAGTGTTGTTGATCGTCTTGGTGTGAGGGGATCGCCAACGGGTAGGGCAGAAATCACATATTTGACCTGAGGACGAAATCAAATAACAAACTGACCTGGTCACGAAAAAATTTCACTCTGCTGACCCTTTGGTGTGGCGCCCGACAGCTGGGCGCCGCACCCTACTGTGCAGCGCCCATCACTTAGGCGTCACACTTCCTGCCAGCGTGGCAGCCCTGGTCCAGTTGCGGCCCCACAGACAACACTGCAGCGCCTAAGGGATAGGCGCCACACATGTAATGTGCAACGCCTAGCTCTTGGGCGCTGCCCAGTCTGTGTTCCACTTGGGCTGGCCCCACCCTCTCTCTCCTCCCACCCCCACCCCACACACCCCCACCCCACCCTATGACCAACCACCGGTAAGCTCGAGAAGTACTTCACCGCCTGCTCTATGCAACACTAAGCTCGAGAAAATGTTACTCTCAAATGTGTGTCAACACTAATAACAAATTTTTATGCAGTCACCGTCTCCTCTATGCAAGTACTTCACATGGATAGATCTTGAAGTGCCAGAAGATGTAAAAAAGGACCAATACGCAGATTGTCTTAGGCGGCAACGGCGGTCCGAAGAATCGTTTCGAAGAGGCTTGGAGGAAGAGCGTCGTCAGAAGGAGAGGATGGAGCGGAAGAAACGAGAGGAGGAGAGGGCACGCCAAGCGAAACTTGCTCGTGAGGAGGAGAGGGCAAGAAAGCTTGCAAAGGCTCGCGAGGCGCAAGAGGAGGACTCGGCACGTGACAAGAAGGGGAAATGGCCTCGCTCTACTCAGTAGGGACTTCGCTTCGGTGCACTCGTCGTCAACTATCTTCTAGGGCAAGCTGCCATTTGTCATTTGTAATGAATGTGTCGTGAACCATGTCGTACTAATGTTTGAATTATCTTAAGTTATGAACTCGTCGGCATAAAATTTGTGTTTGTTCAAATTGCTGTGATGCTGCAGTCATTGTAAGTATTATGAATGTGATGCTTCATGAAACGGCAAATCAGCTGCTGCTCTAGTGAAGAAACCCAAGGTTGAACCCAAACCCGAGACTAAGGGCTTCTGTAATAAGGGGAACGGTCACTGGAGCATATTACCCTAGATACTTGGTAGATAAGAAGGCAGACAAGGTCGATAGAAGTATATTGGATATACAGTATATTAATGTGTACTCTACTAGTACTCCTAGTAGCACCATGGTAATAGATACCGGTTCGGTTGCTAAGTGTTAGTAACTCGAAATAAAAGGCTACGGAATAAACGGAGACTAGCTAAAGGCGAGGTGACGATATGTGTTGGAAGTATTTCCAAGGTTGATGTGATCAAACATCACACGCTCCCTCTACCATCAGGATCGATGTTAAACCTAAATAATTGTTATTTGGTGTTTGCGTTGAGCATAGACATGATTGGATTATGTCTATCACAATACGGTTATACATTTAAGGAGAATAATGGTTACTCTGTTTATTTGAATAATACCTTCAATGGTCTTGCACCTAAAATGAATGGTTTATTGAATATCGATCGTAGTGATACACATGTTCATGCCAAAAGATATAAGATAGTAATGATAGTACCACCTACTTGTGGCACTGCCATGTAATTCATATTGGTATAAAACGCATGAAGAAGCTCCATGTTGATGGATCTTTGGACTCACTCGTTTTTTGAAAAGTTTGAGACATGCGAACCATGTCTATTGGTATGTATGCATGAAGAAACTCCATGCAGATGGATCGTTTGGACTCACTTGATTTTGAATCACTTGAGACATGCAAATCATACCACATGGGCAAGATGGCTGAAAAGCCTCGTTTTCAGTAAGATGGAACAAGAAAGCAACTTGTTGGAAGTAATTCATTTTGATGTGTGCAGTCCAATGAGTGCTGAGGCACGCAGTGGATATCATTATGTTCTTACTTCACAGATGATTTGAGTAGATTCTAAGTATATTTACTTCATGAAACACAAGTCTGAATTATTGAAAGGTTCAATTAATTTTAGAGTGAAGTTGAAGATCGTCGTGACAAGAGGATAAAATTTCTATGATATGATCATATAGATGAATATCTGAGTTACGTGTTTGGTACACAATTAAGACATTTTGAAAATTGTTTCACAACTAATACCGCCTGGAACACCATAGTATGATGGTGTGTCCGAACATCATAGATGCACCCTATTGGATATGGGGCATACCATGATGTCTCTTATCGAATTACCACTATCGTTCATGGGTTAGGCATTAGAGACAACTGCATTCATTTTAATAGGGCACCACGTAATTCCGTTGAGATGACATCGTATGAACTATGGTTTAGAGAAACCTAAGTTGTCGTTTCTTGAAAGTTTGGGGCTGCGATGCTTATATGAAAAAGTTTCATCCTGATAAGCTCGAACCCAAAGTGGATAAATACATCTTCATAAGACACCCAAAACAGTTGGGTATACCTCCTATTTCAGATGCGGAAGCAAAAGTGATTGTTTCTAGAAACGGGTGCTTTCTCGAGGAAAGGTTTCTCTTGAAAGAATTGAGTGGGAAGATGGTGGAGACTTGATGAGGTTATTGAACCATTTCTTCAACCAGTGTGTAGCAGGGCACAGGAAATTGTTCCTGTGGCACCTACACCAATTGAAGTGAAATCTGATGATAGTGATCATGAAACTTCGGATCAAGTCACTACCGAACCTCATAGGTCGACAAGGACGCGTACTGCTTCGGAGTGGTACGGTAATCCTGTCTTGGAGGTCATGTTGCTAGACAACAATGAACCTACGAGCCATGGAGAAGCGATGGTGGGCCCGGATTCCAATGAATGGCTCGAGGCCATAAAATCCGAGAGAGGATCCATGTATGAAAACAAAGTGTAGACTTTGGCAGAACTACTTAATGGTCATAAGGCTGTTGGGTACAAATGGATTTTAAAAGGAAGACGGACAATGATGGTAAGTGTCACCATTAAGAAAGCTCGACTTGTCGTTAAGATGTTTCCCGACAAGTTCAAGGAGTTGACTGCGATGAGACTTTCTCACTCGTAGCGATGCTAAAGAGTTTGTTGGAATTATATTAGCAGTTACTGCATGATTTATAAAATCTTGTAGATAGGATGTCAAAACATTATTTCCTCGATGATATTCTTGAGGAAAGGTTGTATGTGATACAACCAAAAGGTTTTGTCAATCCTAAAAGATGCTAACAAGTATGCAAAGCTCCAGCAATCCTTCTAAGGACCGGAGTAAGCATCTCGGAGTTGGAATATACGCTTTGATGAGATAATCAAAGATTTTGGGTTTATACAAAGTTTATGAGAAACTTGTATTTCCAAAGAAGTGAGTGGGAGCACTATAGAATTTCTGATGAGTATATGTTATTAACATATTGTTGATCAGAAATGATGTAGAATTTCTGGATAGCATATAGGGTTATTTGAAAAGTGTTTTTCAATGGAAAACCTGGATTAAGCTACTTGAACATTGAGCATCAAGATCTATAAGGATAGATCAAAAACGCTTAATAGTACTTTCAAATAAATACATATCATGACAAGATTTTGAAGGAGTTCAAAATAGATCGACAAAGAAGGAGTTCTTGGCTGTGTTATAAGGTGTGAATATTGAGTAAGACTCAAGACATGACCACGGCAGAAGAGAGAGAAAGGATGAAGGTCGTCCCCTATGCTTCAGACGTAGGCTCCATAGTATGCTATGCTGTGTACCGCACCTGAAGTGTACCTTTTCATGAGTCAGTCAAGGGGTACAAGAGTGATCCAGGAATGGATCACAAGACAACGGTCAAACTTATCCTTAGTAACTAGTGGACTAAGGAATTTTCTCGATTATGGAGGTGGTAAAAGAGTTCGTCGTAAAGAGTTACGCCGATGCAAACTTTGACACTAATCCGGATTATTTTGAGTAGTAAACCGGATTCGTATAGTAGAACAGTTATTTGGAATAGCTCCAAATAGAGTGTGGTAGCTGCATCTAGGAGAACATAGAGATTTGCAAAGCACACACGGATCTGAAAGGTTCAGATCCGTTGACTAATAACCTCTCTCACAAGCGAGATATGATCAAACCCCATGGGTGTTGATTCATTACAATCACATAGTGATGTGAACTAGATTATTGACTCTAGTGCAAGTGGGAGACTGTTGGAAATATGCCCTAGAGGCAATAATAAAATGGTTATTATTGTATTTCCTTGTTCATGATAATTGTCTATTATTCATGCTATAATTGTATTGACCGGAAACCGCAATACATGTGTGAATACATAGACCACAACATGTCCCTAGTGAGCCTCTAGTTGACTAGCTTGTTGATCAACAGATGGTCATGGTTTCCTGACCATGGACATTGGATGTCATTGATAACGGGATCACATCATTAGGAGAATGATGTGATGGACAAGACCCAATCCTAAGCATAGCACAAGATCGTGTAGTTCGTTTGCGAAAGCTTTTCTAATGTCAAGTATCATTTTCTTAGACCATGAGATTGTGTAACTCCCTGATACCGTAGGAGTGCTTTGGGTGTACCAAACGTCACAACGTAACTGGGTGACTATAAAGGTGCACTACAGGTATCTCCGAAAGTGTTTGTTGGTTTGGCACGAATCGAGACTGGGATTCGTCACTCCGTATGACGGAGAGGTATCTCTGGGCCCACTCGGTAATGCATCATCATAATGAGCTCAATGTGACTAAGTAGTTAGTCACGGAATCATGCATTATGGAACGAGTAAAGTGACTTGCCGGTAACGAGATTGAACGAGGTATTGGGATACCGACGATCGAATCTCGGGCAAGTAACATACCGATTGACAAAGGGAATTGCATACGGGATTGCTTGAATCCTTGACATCGTGGTTCATCCGATGAGATCATCGTGGAACATGTGGGAGCCAACATGGGTATCCAGATCCCGCTGTTGGTTATTGACCGGAGAACATCTCGGTCATGTCTGCATGGTTCCCGAACCCGTAGGGTCTACACACTTAAGGTTCGGTGACGCTAGAGTTGTTATGGGAAATAGTATGTGGTTACCGAAGGTAGCGAGGAGTTCTGGAATGGTCCGGCGGTGAAGATCGATATATTGGACGAAGGGTATTGGAGTCCGGAATTGTTCCGGGGGTACCAGGTGATGACCAGCGTGTCTGAAAGGGGTTTCGCAGGCCCCGGCAAGCGTTGGGGGGCCTTATGGGCCAAGGGGAGAGGGCACATCAGCCCACTAAGGGGCTGAGCGCCCCTACCACCCCATCTCACGTAACCAGGAGAGGTGGGGGTGCCACCCCTAGGGCAGCCGCCCCTCCCGGCTTAGGGGGCAAGTTTCCTAGGGGGTGGGGGCGCCCAAACCCGTCTAGGGTTTCCCCTGTGGCCGCCGCCCCTCCCCTATGGAACCCTAGGGCGCCTCCCCCTCCTCCCTTCTCCCTATATATAGTGAGGGAGAGAGAGGGCAGCCGCACCCTTCCCCTGGCGCAGCCCTCTCCCTCCTCCAACGCCTCCTCCTCCTCCGTAGTGCTTGGCGAAGCCCTACCGGAGAACCACGAGCTCCATCACCACCATGCCGTCGTGTTGTCGGAGTTCTCCCTCAACTTCTCCTCTCCCCTTGCTGGATTAAGAAGGAGGAGACGTCCCCGGGCTGTACGTGTGTTGAACACGGAGGCACCGTTGTTCGGTGCTTAGATCGGAATCAACCGCGATCTGAATCGCTACGAGTACGACTCCTTCATCCGCGTTCTTGTAACGCTTCCGCTTAGCGATCTTCAAGGGTATGAAGATGCACTCCCTCCCTCTCTTGTTGCTAGAATCTCCATAGATTGATCTTGGTGTTGCTTAGAAAATTTTGAATTTCTGCCACGTTCCCCAACAGTTATGCGGTTTGACCGATAAAGATCTTCGTAGAATATGTAGGAACCAATATGAGAATCCAGGTTCCGCTGTTGGTTATTGATCGGAGATGAGTCTCGGTCATGTCTACATAGTTCTCGAACCCGTAGGGTTCGCACGCTTAACGTGCGATGACGATTGGTATTATGAGTTTATGTGATTTGATGTACCGAAGGTTGTTCGGAGTCCCGGATGTGATCACGAACATGATGAGGAGTCTGCAAATGGCCGAGACATAAAGATTGATATATTGGACGGCTATGTTCGGACATCGAAAGTGTTTCGGAGAAGTTTCAGATAAAACCGGAGTACCGGGGGGTTACCGAACCCCCCCGGAGGGTTAATGGGCCTACATGGGCTTTAGTGGAAGAGAGGAGGAGGCGGCCAGGTGGAGGCGCGCCCCCCCAAGCCCAATCCGAATTGGGGAAGGGGCCGCCCCCCCTTTCCTTCTCTCCCTCTTCCTCTTTCCTTCCCCTCCTAGTTGGACTACGAAAGGGGGAACCTACTCCTAGTTGGAGTAGGATTCCTCCCCTTGGGGCGCGCCCCATGAGGCCGGCCGACCCCCTCCTGTCCTCCTTTATATACGGGGGAGGGGGACACCCCATAGACACACAAGTTGATCTTTAGCCGTGTGCGGTGCCCCCCTCCACAGTTTTCCACCTCAGTCATATCGTCGTACTGCTTAGGCGAAACCCTGCGCCGGTAACTTCATCACCACCATCACCACGCCGTCGTGCTGACGGAACTCTCCCTCGGCCTCAGCTGGATCTAGAGTTCGAGGGATGTCACTGAATTGAACGTGTGCAGATCGCGGAGGTACCGTGCATTCGGTACTTGATCGGTTGGATCGCAAAGACATTCGACTACATCAACTGCGTTACATAACGCTTCCTCTCTCGGTCTACAAGGGTACGTGGACACACTCTCCCCCTCATTGCTATACATCACCTAGATAGATCTTGCGTGATCGTAGGATATATTTTTTGAAATTACCACGTTCCCCGACATTTTGCCCCACAGCTTTGGAAGAATAATTGAAGTTATCTTTGAAGTCTTAAGAATACAGAGTTATCGGAAATAATTTGTTACCCATGGTGGTAGCTACACATGGCCCCAATTTTTATCTCTAATTATTTTGTAAATTATTTTGTACCATGAAAAATTAACTTTATAACGAAAATATCATGACTTTGGGCCAACCAGGCAAGCAAAAAGGCACTTGGGCCATAAAAGCAAGCAAAAAGACCCACGTATAACGTCGGAATATCAATTAACTCTATAACGTCAGAATGATCTATGCACATTAAGACCCACGTATACAAGAACTGCAACTAAATATATTTCCAACAAACGTGTTTGACAGACCTGACAGCACACGAGTAGTTTTCGACACACACGAGTACATTTCGACACACGCTTGAGAACTCGAGATTCTCAACCTTACGCTAGAGTTAACTACACACCTACAATACCCACCTGGACACACACCCACCTGGGTTGAGATCACGATATCCTCACCCTATGCTAACCAAGCAGGCCTACAATACCCACCTGGACACACATCATCCTGGGTTCAGATCCTCACGCTACGCTAACCAGACAGGAGGGCGCCCCCGGAGGGTACATGTCCCACACAACATTTTTGGCATTTCAAAAAATATTTTCGCGCGCAGGAGGGCGCGTGTGCTCTCGGGAGCATGAACCGATTTCCGATTCTCTTGCTACTTGCTTGATATTCAAAAACCAAAATATGTAACTATTATTAGCTTTGCGTTGTAGTCAAGCCCTCCGAGAGGCTGAACTGACACTCATCTTGAGATTAACGAAGTCACCACAGACGCCTCCATAGTCGACAGAAACGTCTTCTCCTACTGAATGAACATCGCCGGAAAGATTGAAATAAATGCAGAAAATATGAGCACCTAACTAGGACAATATTACTTACTTACGAAGCCTTTTATCCCAAACAAGTTGGGGTAGGCTAGATATGAAACCCTTTCACGAGGACTTCCCAGGAGGTCACCCATCCTAGTACTACTCTCGCCCAAATGGGTTTCATACCCAAAAGACTGGCTAGTTTTTACGTTGGCTCGCCAAGCCTATCACAACCCTTAGATATGAAACCCTTTCACGAGGACTTCCTAGGAGGTCACCCATCCTAGTACTATTCTCGCTCAAATGGGTTTCATACCTATGGGACTGGCTAGTTTTTACATTGGCTCGCCAAGCCTATCACAACCCTCCTCCTTTACCCGGGCTTGGGACCGGCTATGCCTAGAAGACATAGGCGGAGTTGCTAGAAAATATTTGGAGTGCCTTTATATAGGTCTGCATTTTATTTCACCCATTTAGTCATTCTTTGAATCATATTACACCCAGGTACATAATTAGGAGTAGCTAGTTGTGTGGGACATGGCTGGACTGAAAGCTTAGGTGCATGACTGACAGAGGTATATATGTGGCGTGGCCGTTGCCTTCTTTGACTGCTAAGTTGGCTGATGACTTGTGCACTTTGTATGGCACACGCGTACACACAAATATGTAGACGTATGTAAGTAGCCCTGGGATGAATATGGGCACCTAGCTAGCGTGGACAGCGGAGCACCATGGCCTCGATCGTGATTCCCGGTCCGAAGGCCAGCAGCGCACCCCACTCCGGCAGCGGGCTCCGGCCGCGGCGCAGCTCGTCAAGCACGAACACGATCGTGGCGCCGCTCATGTTGCCGTACTCGCGGAGCACATGCCGGCTGGCCGCCAGCTTCTCCGGCTCCAGCATCAGCACCTTGTCTATATTGTCCAGGATCGGACGCCCTCCTGGGTGCACCGCCCAGAAGAGGTCGTTCCACCTCCCGTTCCCATTCCCATTCCCAGAGCATGGAGGTGGAGCATCGTCGTCGTCCACAATGATGCCACGGAACGCGTCGAGGAGGCACGGCTCGACGCTCTGCCCGACGAGCGTCGGCACCTGGATTGCCAGGTGGAAGTCGATGCCGCCCCCGGAGACCCGCATGCCCAGCGCGTGCTCCGTCCTGGGAATTGTGGTCTGCGTGGCGGACACCATCTCGAAGATCGGGCCCTGCTCGCCGTCTAGGAAGGGGCCGGCCCCGACGACGACGGCGCCCGCTCCGTCCCCGAACAGCGCGTGGCCGACGATGTTGCCGCCGTCGGGCGCTCCGAAGCAGACGAGCGTCATCTCGGAGCAGGCGACGAGGACGCGCGCGCCGCGGTTGTTCTCGGCCAGCTCCTTGGCGAGGCTCAGCGCCCTGCCGCCGCCGTAGCAGCCGTGGAGGCTGAGCATGGTGCGGCTCACCATGGGGCGGCGGCCCAGCAGCGCGGCCAGCCGGAGGTCGGCGGTTGGGGCCTGGCAGGCGGAGTAGGTGCTGAAGACGAGGTGGGTGATGTCGGCGGCCGGGCGGCCCCACTAGGCGATGGCCTTGGCCGCGGCGCACTGCGCCAGCTTCGGCACGGCGTCGACGGTCATGTCCACGCGGGTGTCTAGCGACGGCAGCTCCCTGTCCAACAGCTCCGGGTGCGCGGCCAGCGTCTCCTCTGTCAGGTGGAAGTGCCGCTTCTCGATGCCCGATTTTTCGCCTTGGTGCAACAAGAAAATTCAATTCTTGGTTGAAAATGCATGCATGCAGATTATAGTCGTTGACGTCCAAAAAAGAAACATAGTAGCAGTAGCGGTACAGATTCTCTTGAGCTTCTCCTTGAGCTCAGGGAGGTGGTCGCTGTTGGTGACACGGAAGAGGTTGTCGGCGAAGACGTCCTGGGGCACCAGGATGCCCGTCGGGTTCGCCGTGCAAGCATCGCCGCGTGCCGCCGCGCCGCCGCACCATCGCTGCTTCCCATGGCCATGGCCGATCTTTTGCTATACTTACGTACGTGTGTCAACTTATACTTGCTTGTGAAACTTCCGATGTTTGTGTCTAAGGGATCGGCCAGGCTCGGGCTTTATAGTAGTGGCTGGCATGGCATTCATTAATCTCCACCTCAGGTGCAGCTTCCGGCGCAGCATCCAAATGGTTGGGCGGGGAATGTTTCCTTTGGCTCTCACCAATTCCGTGGAAGTGAAAGGTGAGTAGATGGAAATTCCTTTAAAGTTCTTTTTTTTTTGGGGGGGCCTTTAAAGTTCTGTTGTAGACATGGGGATTTGAAACAGTTGAGTTGAGCTCATGTAGACAAGCAGTGGCGGTCTAGACCGCGGATAAGATAAGATAACTGATAATTCGCCAGACACTGGCCACAAGTGAACAACGTAAGTACTCCCACCGTCCGGAAATACTTGTCATCAAAATAAATAAAAAGGGGTGTATCTAGAGTTATTTTAGTTTTCTTTTTTATCCATTTTGATGACAAGTATTTTCGGACGGAGGGAGTACAAAATCTAATGTCTAAAGATATGGACAAAAGACAATATGTAAGAGAAGAAACAAACTTACAAGTGAACCAGATATAGAGATGACAACTAAAGTTGTTGTTTCCATTAGTTTCATCACAAATTAGATATAGAGAAAATTAATTATATTAACATCTGCAAAATCAAATTAGTTTCATCACAAATTATATTTGCATTCTACACATATTTTTTGAGCGGGCATTCTACATATATTTGATACTCTAGATAGTAACATATTTCTCTAGTTATATACTTGGTCAAACTTTAAGACAAACCTAAAACTTCAAATATTTTGGAACATAGAGAGTAGTAAATACAATAATTTTTTACTTGAAATATAAGACTTTCCAAAAACCAAACAAGCTACTATTAGGGCAATAAACAAGCTAAGGGGCACTTTGATTCACATGATTCTAAAAACACAGGAATAGAAAATACGTAGGATTGGAATGTCATGCTCATCTCAACCATACATGATTTTGGGTTGTTTGATTGCATCATAGGAAAAACAAAGGATTCTTTCAAAGAGGTTTGAGTGGATGCTAAAAGTCCTATAGGAAGTAGTAGAAAGAAATCCTAAGGAAAAATAAGAAACATAAGTTCATGATAAGATCATAACCAACATCTATAAGTTCAAATAAGAAACATTTATTTTTGGTTACATCGATGCTCTTGTGTATAGTAGATTCGATGTATCAATCTCGCCTCTTCATGTGGGACTGGACACGACAGTGCCACAAGAAGCCAATCTCATGCTAGCTAGCCAGACTACGTCAAATGTATTCATGTTGAAAATATTATACCATAGATAGGCAGGGTGGGAATAATCCATTCAAGTCTGATGTTACAACCTCCATGATATATGTTCAACTTTCCATGCTAATCGCCAAGGCAACTAGCAGTGATGAACGTCATTGGTCCTAACTGCAACCGGGCAATTAAAATGCCACTTACTTCTATTTTGTGCAATGATACTAAAATGTAAACCCTCGTGAAACACATTGATTAAGACAGTCAATATGACATACATATTTACAAAATGCGGGTAATTCAAAAGATTGTATCTGGAGGGTGGATAGACAGATATAACTATCCTAATTTTCCCAAATCATGGTCCAAAAGGCATGAGCATAGATCTAGTACAAAATGGAGGCGCGGTATCCGATCTATTTGTGAAGTGCCAATAAAGTCTAAGGGCATCACCGACACGACATTTTAGTTGCACCACGCATAAGTCTCTTTCAAAAGAAGTGTTTTGTGTAGTACAGAGAAGTGATAGTTGCGTTGAGGCGAAATATATCCAAGTTTGCATACAATAAAATATATATTTGATTTACTTCCAATTAGCACAAAAGCATAGCATTGAAGGTCTTTCCGAGGAAGAAGAGATAGGAGAATTATAAACGAGGCACCTCAGATTCATAATGATCCTTATATACTACATAATGCATGATGAATCTACACTTACAACCAAGTCAAGACACACTGGTAAGCAACACTCACAACCAAATAAATAAACGACATCAATATGCAAGTGCATCCATATGATCACCACTACCAACCGCTTGTTCATAGGACCACCATAAGTAGATTTAATTGCTAGCAGGAATATCTATAGCACAAATACTACCACAAATCCATATGGCCACCACTATCACAAAGTATAGCTATGCATAGAGTATAACATAGCATCATTTGAACATGACACATATCATGTACAAAAGGCAGAAGGAGGGCCATGGAGCCCATCTGTCGGAGTTGTAGATGGCGGAGGACCCGTCATTGACACAATGGTAACTTATCGCCCTCGAAATGTCGGGACTACGAAAGTTGCCACACCGTTATTATGAAGTTGACATTGTATTGGTACAAAAGTTATCACCTTTTGATACCAATACGGTGGTAACTTGATAAAACACCGGGTGAAAAGCTTAGAGTATTTTCTTCCCGATAATCCATACTCACTATCGAAGCCGTCGTTTCATGAAGCCAACAGTTAAAATTGATTATCAATTGAGCATAAGGTTGAACTATAAAACTTTTTTTCACTTTCTAAATCAAGTTTTAATAAGTTGACAACATCAGTTTCATCTGCATGGCCTTGCAATTTCACCTTAACATATATGTGGTCATTTGTCTTTTGCATATAAATTGATTGGATTGCTATAGTGCAAACTTGTACACATTGACAGTCTGGAACCGTCCTGCTCTATCCCCCTTGCACGGACGTTTACACATTTTATTTTCCAATTTAAAAATGGTTTGTGGTTGACTTGCTCGAGACAAGTTTTTCTGACTTGTCGGCGAGCCCACGTTAGCCCAACTGGTAGCACAGCACACCGGGTAAAAATCTCTCTTACCTTATAAATATAGAGCCAATATACAATGGGACACCCCTAAATTTCCTACAAGGACACCCGTATAACTAGGCTCCATCCAACATAGCGCAAGTGCAGCCCAGCTCCCCAGGCCCCAGCCTAGGATGAAAGCCACGGAGGCCCAGTCCAGCCTTTCCAGGGATGCGAGCAGTACATCGATCGATCGATACTACCTTCGGCCGGCCCTTCGCCTCGCCTGTTCGTCTGCTCGACTGCGCTTCGTGCCCTTCCTGTTTCGCCTCTGTACTCGCCACCTATCGACAGACCGCGGCAAGTCGCCGAATCAGTGAAGAAAAGAAGGCATAGGTACCCTGCATCTGACCCCCAATTCGATGTGCCTCTGCCTCAGCCTCTAGTTATAAATCTTGATCTAATTATTGCTTTGTTTCCCTAACCCTAGGGAATTAGGGGTACTGGATAATACTAGAGATTTTGACTGTATTGGGTAATTGGACTATTTGAGATAATTGTGCAACCAGTGGAGACGGCTGGAAGCACCGGCACCATGTCAAGTATGTTTTATATGACAAGTATTAATATTATGTATGTACACATGATTCATAGTTCTTTTCTTTCATGCAAATTTTAATTATCTGAATAAATTACAAATTTCAGGAGAGGCTCAGCTCATGGAAAGGTTTCTAAAAAAGAGGAGAACCTCGGTGCAAGATGAAAATGTTGGTCCGTCACACGAAAATAATCAGAATGATGGCTCGGTCCCGACACAATCGGATAGACAAATTGATGCCTCAACACATGAACAGATTGATGTTCCGACCCCACCATCATCACATGGACAAAATGATGCCTCCACACATGAACCTAGTTCTGCTAATACTACAAGAAATTCCTTTGAAGTTGAAGAGCTCAATTGGGAAGAACAAATTCAATTTGATCCAGGTAAAAGGAGAAGCATAGATGAGTACCATCCGAATCAGAGAGATGTGGTAAGAAGGAAGTATTTGGCCAATGACCCTTCTCAACCTCGTACTGTAGATTTTGAAGTGACAGAAATATGTGGTAAAGATAGAAGGTTCGTTCGGGCATGGTTTGATGAGTTTGAGAGCTGGCTTGAGTATAGTGAGTCCAAACAAAAAGCATATTGTTTTTGTTGTTTCTTGTTTAGACCGCGCAAGAAGAAAGAAGTTGGATATGATGCATTTGTTGCAAATGGTTGGTCAAGTTGGAATAAGAAATATAGATTAAGGGAGCATGTAGGAGACATCAATAGTGCTCACAACCAAGCAAAAAGAGATTGTGATGCTTTGCTGAAACAAAAGCAACACATTTATGTTGCTCTAAACAACCAAAGTAACGCTGAGAGGAATGCTTATTATACTCGACTAAATGCCTCAATTGATGTTACTAGAGTGTTACTGAAGCAAGGGTTGCCTTTCCGTGGCCATGATGCGTCTGACGAGTCTCTCAATAAAGGCAATTTCAAGGAATTTCATGCTTATACAGCAGAGCAGAATCCAGAGATAAGAAAAGTTGTGGCCCATAATACTCCAGGTAATAATCAGTTGACTTCTTCAAAGATTCAGAAGGACATAGTTGAATGTTTTGCAAAGGAGATATCGCATTCTGTTCTTCGGGAAATTGGCAATGATGTATTTTCTTTGTTGGTTGATGAGTCAAGGGATGTGGCTGGTAAAGAGCAAATGGCGGTGGTGTTGCGGTATGTTGGTAAATGTGGAAGTGCCATAGAGACATTAGTTGGCCTTACTCATGTGAAGGAGACAACTTCCAAGTATCTCAAGTCTGCCATTGATGATTTATTTGCAGAATATAAGTTAAGTTTCAAGCAAGTTAGAGGGCAAGGATATGATGGTGCGAGCAATATGCGAGGTGAGTTTAATGGCTTGCAATCCTTAATCATGAGAGAGAATAGCACATCATATTATGTTCACTATTTTGCACATCAGCTTCAGTTAGTTGTTGTGGTTGTTGTTCGGAAGCACAAATGCATTGGTAATTTTTTTGATATGATCTCAGTCTTGTTGAATGTGGTCTCTGGATCTTCAAAGAGAAAGGACTTGATTCGAGACAAATATAAAGAACAAGTGTGTGAAGCTTTAGGTTGTGGACTACTAAAAAGTGGTACATGATTAAATCAAGAACTAGCTCTTCAAAGACCCGGAGACACTCGATGGAGTTCTCACTATAGAACTCTTAAGAGTTTGATTGATATGTTCCCTACAGTTGTCAAAGTGCTAGAATATGTGGAAGAAGAAGACAGGGATGACACAAATAGAAGGCACGCATGTGGTCTTCTTGTTTATTTCTAGTCTTTTGATTTTGTGTTCTACTTACAACTTATGTCAACTATATTGATAATCAAAAACACATTATCATTGGCCCTACAACACAAGAATCAGGACATTGTGAATGCCATAAATTGTGTGAATTCAACCAAAGCCTCCTTGAATGATCTAAGGGGAAAGGGATGGGAATCTGTCCTACAAGAAGCATATGTCTTTTGTGACAAGCATGACATTTCCAAGTTGGAAATGGAAGACCAATATGTGAATCCAAAGAAGCCACGGCAAAAAACAGGTATCACTAATAGGCATCATTATGAAGTGGATTGTTTTAATGATGTTATTGATTGGCTGCTTCAAGAACTTGATAATCGCTTCAATGAGAAAAATTCAGAACTACTTGTTTGCTCAGCGGCTTTGAGCCCAAATGAATCATTTCGTGATTTCAACTTAGAGCATTTGATGAGTCTAGCTAAACTTTATCCAAAAGATTTCGATGATGGAGAACTGAGGGACCTTAGACATCACCTTCATCTTTACATTGCTGATGTCCGAGCAGATGATCGCTTCTCTGGTTTAAGTAATATTTGTGAGCTCTCTCAAAAAATGGTGGAGACAAAAAAACATATTGTCTATCCCTTGGTTTATCGACTTTTGAAGCTAGCACTAGTATTGCCTGTTGCCACTGCTACAGTTGAGAGATCTTTTCCAGCTATGAGAATTGTGAAGATATATTTGCGCAATCGTCTTGGTGATGACTCCTTGAAGTACAACCTTATTTGTTATGTGGAGAAAAGCGAAATGAGGAAGGTTACTAATGATGCGGTAATTGATCGCTTTGAAGCCATGAAAGAACGTAGAAACCATTTTAGAAAGGTAATGGTTTTAACTTACTTATTATTACACAACTATAATTAATATGTTACTTAGTGGTTTTGTTTTCTATTTGTAGGCAATCAAGATCTGATGTTGCATTTTCTCGTCGTCGGTTATACTTTATTCATAATTTGGACAATTTGATTTTTCTTTGATGATCAATTTCCTACGATCAACTAATATTTCAAGTGAAACTCTTTATTTTGGATCATTGGTAAGCATATTCATGGTTATATCGCATTCTAGGTATATTGTATTGTTAAATGTGTTATATTTAGCTATATTAGTACTTGGTATCCAAATATATATGATAGACGTGGGACCCCGGGTAATTTTTGTCCTGGGTCCGCCCTTGCTTGTCATGAAGTTTGTGTCTTATATAGTTCTTCATGGTGTCGATTGCCACTTTAACTAGTACTTGTATTGATTTGTTCTTAGCAATAAACAACCAAATTAAGGATTTCCATTGCCTTGACGGCTTGGTTTTGTTGGGGCGTGTTGATCTCTCTCGGTGATTAATTAATTAGGCTGCGTTTGGATGTATAGCTTATCTTGCTCGTTTGGCCATTGCCTATAAAAGCAAGACATGTTGCTCGGTTAGCACCAGGCATGAGAACGCGATGTGTAGGCAGTTGGAGGATGCTTTCATATTCTCTTTTCCATGCTGGGGACCAATCCGACTCTTCTCCTTCAGCAAAGTTCTAGAGTCAGGTATTGACTATATTTCCTAACAAAGCCAGATTTTCATGAGGTATCAAACGTCCTGCTTTGTCTAATGTGACTAGTATCGTTCTAGCCCAAGATCCAAACACATACTTAGGGCTCTATTGATTTTTGGACAATTCGAATCCTTAGATTTTTTTTTCTATGGTGGCCGTTTGATTCACATGATTGGAATCCTTAGAGATTTTGTCATAGGATTCATTTGTGCTTCATGTTGGAGGAAATTTTCCATCCACTCAAACCTTTTGATAGAACTCCTTTGTTTTTCCTGTGCTATAAAACACTCTTCCACTTCATGTAGTTTTGTAATCATATAAGATACAAGATGACATGCCATTCTATTGCTGCGTGTTTCCTGTTCTCGCGTTTTGATAATCCTACGAATCAGAGGCCCTTAATGTGTCGATGCATAGCACTCAACCACTGCTAGTACAAGTTGCTCCTTGTGTATTTATGTGTGCGAGTTCCTCTTCTTGCCCAGCAATCACTATTGTCTCCTCACCGCATCATGGTTAATTGGCGATAGGTCACACACTTTCAGTCGAAGATCATGGTATCTCACTTCTTTGAATAAATCAGTGGAATACATGGGAGCAGTATTATTTTGATGGCTTGATGGCTTGGTCGTCTTTTTTAGTAGACAGGTGGGGGGTAATGGTCTAACCAAGGAAGAAATGGATCAATGATGCTCCCAAAATGTCGCGGCAATATGCGTGCGTCGCATCTTGTATATTTCCAAACATGGCCATCTGTTGTTGAAGTATATAAATCTATAAATGGACCAACAGATGATCATAAGACTCGCTCCCTATCCTCATCAAAGTGTGAGTCACACATGAACAACTGGTGATAGCTCTAGCTCCTAATTAGTCATGCGTATCAGCAAGACGATAATTATTGTGCCCACCTTACTCATGCGACTTAGTTCATCAATTTGTTTGACCTGATTAAATGATGGAGTATAGCTCCAGCTTTTGATTATATCTGTAATTATCTATATTGAATAATCAAAATATGCTGTTAGAGAGAGAAGGCCGGCCGGGTAGGCAATGTAATTCAACAGTAATCGGTTGTTTGTGTATAAAGAGCCGTTTGTAGCTAGGAAGAGTTAGGGATCACACACGTACACCTGTCCAAGCTAGCTTTCAGTTCACTTGCAGTAGCTGCTCTCGGATCGCGGCGGAAGTGAGCCCACAGGAGCTGCTCGTACGGTCGTACCACGTCCTCACGGAGCTTCAGAACCACGTGCTCGGTTACGTCAAGTCCATGTCGCTCAAGTGCGCCGTGGAACTCGGCATCCCGGACGCCATCCACCGCCGCGGCGGCACCGCCACCCTGGCCAACACCAAGGTGCACTCGGCCAGCCTTGCCGACCTCCGGCGCGTAATGGAGCTGCTCAGCGCCTCGGGTATCTTCAGCGCCACCGCCTGTGCTAACGATGGCACGGCCGCCGACGTGCAGTAGGGGCTGACCACGGCGTGCCGCTTCCTCGTTGGTTGGCGCAACTTGTCCCCCGTGGTGCCCTTCTGCGTGAACCCTCGGTCGTCTCCTCCTTCTTCGGCATGCCCGACTGGCTCAGGAGCGAGCCGTCGCGGGCGGAGCATGGGTCCCTCTTCAAGCTGGCGCATGGCTGCTCCCAACAGGAGATGAGGCGAGCAAGGACACGGGGTTCAACGCCGTCCTGAATGACGCCATGACCGCGGACAGCGAGCTCTTCCTCGAGGTCATCCTTCTGGATAAGGGGCGCATCTTTCGCGGCCAGAGCTCGCTCGTGGACGTTGGCGGCGGCAACGGCGCGGGCACGCGTGTGATCGCCAAGGCGTTCCCGCGCATCGAGTGCACCGTGCTGGAGCTCCCTCAGGTCTTCGGCAAAGCCGCCGGTGACCATGGCAACCTGCGTTTCGTCGCAGGTGACATGTTTGAATCCCTTTCACCCGCGGATGTTGTCTTGCTCAAGGGAGGCATGTCTATGTACCCCATCGACATCACCTAGTATTGATGTGGTTTCATCCTGTCGTACTATTGCATGTTGTACTATTTCCATTGCCATATCTATAGATATGCATGTGTTCACCGGCGGGGGATGTTCAACGCCACTACTCCACAAGTCCACATTTAATGACACTGGACTTTTTGTTTTGAAGAGGGCCAGAAAATTTGCCACATTCATTAAATAAAAGTGTTTACAAGCGACACACAAGCCCGGAGGCTAGAAACAAAAGGCTACTCTTCCACCATAAGATAGTGCAAGTGGTTGGCACCCGCCAAGGGGGTCCCCCGCCTAAAATCGTCGCTTGGGGGCGAGCCGGCGCAAAAAAAACGGCCTGGGGCGAGTTAGCCCCCAGTCGCCGTCCCCAGGCGCGTCTATTTTTTCAAAAAAGAAACATTCGGCGAAGTTCGGTTAAACACGGCTAAATTTCGGCCAACTTTGGCATATATTACATGTTCGAGGACGACCACTCCTCGTTCTTCGCGGCCCCGGCGGCGCTGCTCGAAGCGCCGCAGTGCGGCGACCCGGCGCTCCCTCTCCATCCTGAGGAAGTCCTCGCGCGCCCATTTCAGGGCCGCATCATCGTCGAGCGCCACCTCGCCGGGCTCCGTCTTCACGGCGGGGAGCCCCGGCTCCGGTTTCACCGTCGTGAGCCCGGGCTCCATCTTCGGCTTGACGAACCGCAAAGGAAACGACGAGGGGGCGCGCCGGCCGCCTTCGTTGATGACGATACCGGCGCTGCGAGGGCGCCGACCGAGCGGCGTCTCCGCCGCGGGCTCGGTCTTGACGCCGAGCATCGCCGGAGAGCCGGAGGAGTGGGAAGAAGATCGCGACGAGGAGGAGGAGGACGACGAAGAGACGAACCTCCTGGGCAGCCATTGCCCGGCGCGTCGGCGACGGGCCGGGGCCGGTGCCGCCGGGGGAGGGTACGTCAATGGTGGCACGTTCCCGCCCTCAAGGTGCGCCAGCACACCGTCGAGCGTGCGGCCGGGGACGCCCCACCAAACGCGGCGGCCCTCACTGTTCTGTCTGCCGCCCACCACCGGCGCCCCGTTGGTGGACCCCAGTCTCTACTCTTGACGATGCTCGAAGTACGCCGCCCATGCCGAGTGGTTGTCGGCGGCGTACTAGGGGAGGGCGTGCTGCTCATCGGTGAGGGAGGCGCGCGCGAACTCGACCTCGTCGGCGAAGTAGGAGGTCCGTGCCGCAGTGTCGGGCAACGGCGAAACGGGCACTCCCCCGTTGCTGAGCCGCCACCCCGACGGCCCGGCGCGCATGTCCGGCGGCGCCGAGATGTTGGCCTCGAACAGGAGCCACGACTCATGTTCGCGGAGGGAGCGTCGGCCAAAGCCGTTGGCCGCCGCCTCGTCGCCGGGGAATCGTTCGTCCATTGAGGGAGGGAGGGCTCGGAGGAGGCGCACGGGAGAGGGAGAGGGAGGGCTCGGCAACGGTGGTGCATGGCAGAGGGAGAGGGCTGGTGCGGGCGGAGGCGAGGGAGGGCGCCGGCTTATATTGCCGCACTCGTATGTACGTGTGACGGGAGGGGAGGCGACGCCGCGCTGCCCCGTGACGCGCCGCTCGTGAGGAATCAATGGCAAGGCTGACCGTTGGCGGTAGCGCGGCAACCTTGGCATTGATTCCCGCGGGAACCGAGGCGATGAGGGCGACGAAGCGCCCGTCTCGCTGACTAGGCGGGTCCGCGGTTGCTTCGCGCCAAAACCACTCGCCCCGGCGCCCCTGGGTGCCTCCCAGCGTGCCGGGTTCGGCCAGGGTCCGCCGACGCTGATTTCGGCCCAGGCCGGCAAAAATCGAGCTCCTGGAAACGCGACTGGGCCGTTTTTCGGCGCCGGCGCAAAAAAAACGCCCGGGGAGGCCGTTTTGGAGGCGCGGCTGGAGATGCTCTAAGACTCAATGCGAATGCGTGAAAAGACGAAGGTCGGCAGCGGATATTTGCAGATGAAGACTCTTGTATGACGCTCCTTCCAGAGATTCCAAAAACAAGCATGAGAAAGAGTTGCCGTTGCCTTGCACTTATCACCGCTGCCATCCACCACATGAGACCACCAAGATTTAATGGTGTTGAGCCATGCCAAGAGCTATGATCGATGGAGGGGTGGCCCTGAACTTGGCCAACGACTCTCATGGTTCAGCCGTTTTGGGGTCCGCAAACCTAAACGGAATATTTTCCGAGAAAAAACGTTCTAGGCGGGGAACATCGTGGTGATGATCCATGCCTTTCAATCTCATGAAATTCGGTATAGGTTTGTTCTTAGCAGTAGATCCATGCCTTTCAATCTCATGAAGTTCGGTATAGGTTTGTTCTTAGTAGTAAAGACCGTTGATCTAGTGTTGTTGATCGTCTCGGTGTGAGGGGATCGCCAACGGGTAGGGCAGAAATCACATATTTGATCTGAGGACGAAATCAAATCACAAACTGACCTGGTCACAAAAAAATTTCACTCTGCTGACCCTTTGGTGTGGCGCCCGACAGCTGGGCGTCGCACCCTACTGTGCAGCGCCCATCACTTAGGCGTCACACTTCCTGCCAGCGTGGCAGCCCTGGTCCAGTTGCGGCCCCACAGACAGCACTGCAGCACCTAAGGGATAGGCGCCACACATGTAATGTGCAACGCCTAGCTCTTGGGCGCTGCCCAGTCTGTGTTCCACTTAGGCTGGCCCCACCCTCTCTCTCCTCCCACCCCCACCCCACCCTATGACCAACCACCGGTAAGCTCGAGAAGTACTTCACCGCCTGCTCTATGCAACACTAAGCTCGAGAAAATGTTACTCTCAAATGTGTGTCAACACTAATAACAAATTTTTATGCAGTCACCGTCTCCTCTATGCAAGTACTTCACATGGATAGATCTTGAAGTGCCAGAAGATGTAAAAAAGGACCAATACGCAGATTGTCTTAGGCGGCAACGGCGGTCCGAAGAATCGTTTCGAAGAGGCTTGGAGGAAGAGCGTCGTCAGAAGGAGAGGATGGAGCGGAAGAAAAGAGAGGAGGAGAGGGCACGCCAAGCGAAACTTGCTCGTGAGGAGGAGAGGGCAAGAAAGCTTGCAAAGGCTCGCGAGGCGTAAGAGGAGGACTCGACACGTGACAAGAAGGGGAAATGGCCTCGCTCTACTCAGTAGGGACTTCGCTTCGGTGCACTCGTCGTCAACTATCTTCTAGGGCAAGCTGCCATTTGTCATTTGTAATGAATGTGTCGTGAACCATGTCGTACTAATGTTTGAATTATCTTAAGTTATGAACTCGTCGGCATAAAATTTGTGTTTGTTCAAATTGCTGTGATGCTGCAGTCATTGTAAGTATTATGGATGTGATGCAAGCCATGGGAGTAGTGCAGCGCCTAAGGGTAGGGTGCTGCACTGTACAGTGCAGCGCCTAACGGTTGGGCGCCACACAGTACAGTGCAGCGCCTAACTGTTGGGCGCTGCAGTGCTGCTATAAGCAAAACTGCAGAAACATATGCCATTTTGGTCTCCTGCAGCAGCACTCACATAACTAGAACATCAATAAAAGTACTATAAACTGGACATGCTAAGCAAAGAGAACTAATAACTTGAACATCATATCATTTAAGACAATTCAACATTAGGGACTTGAACATCAACAAAAGTACTATAAACTGAGAAAGAGAACTAATAACTTGAACATCAATAAAAGTACTATAAACTGAGAAAGAATGAATGCGTTAGCCATTCAAACATGTGTAATACGATCAACGGGAAAGTAAAGAAGGGAACACTTTACCACATAGTTAATCACCGGAACAGCAGGGACTCCGTGCCCTTTCTTGACATCTCTGTTGTACTTCCCCTTTGCTAGATCCTCAAAGTTTATGGGTTCTTCAAGAATATCCTCATTATATGCCGGCGGGCATATCTCAACTCGAGTAATTCCAATAAACCATCGTACGTAGTTATCAAAAGCTTGTTGGCTGTGCTCACGAAGCGGGGCGCGTGCAGTGCTACGAGCTTGCTCAACAGAAAGCTGGAAGCGGGCAACATACGGAGCATGATGCTTGCCCCAGTCCTTTATCTTCCGCTGCCTTCTCCTGTCCAACCTACGTGGCATCCGGAGGGCACGTCGCAAAGTTATTTTGAATCCACGTGAAAGCAGCTCCGACTGCTTTCCTTTCCCTCTTCTTCTTCTCTTCTCCCTCCTCTACATCAGCCTCAGCCTCGGTAGGAGCCATACCGATAAGAGCAATCATCTGCTCGCGCCACCCATCAGAATCGGTGCTCATACAGAGAGGCCTCCCGTCGATAGCAAGACCGGTGATCAACGAGACATCCTCGAGCGTCATGGTCATCTCCCCAGTCCGAAGATGGAAACTGTGCGTCTCCGGCCTCCATCGATCAACAAGAGCGGACACCAGTGGAGCGTTCAGATTCGGCGTGGACCGGCTGACCAACAGAATCCACGGGAGTAGTCCTGCCTGCTTGATGTACGGTGTGTACCGCTCGTCGTAAGGCATGGCAGGACCAGAGACCTCGTGATACCGAATTTTCAGAGGTTCAAGCTTCTGCAAAAAACAAGTAATGACAAATCTTAGGGCATGTAAATTTCAACTAAATGCAAATTTGCAAAAGATTTAGATTACTCATTATTACCTTATCCTTCTCGCGCATCATGTAGGACCGGTGTTGCACGTCGTAGACATCGTCCAGAAGCCAAACCATCCTTACAATTTCAAACAATAAACATACATGAGTTCATCTTCATCTCAAATATACACTAAACATATAACATGTGTTCAACTAAAAGAATCTCAACATCTCCTTCTCACACAATGAATATGTCATATGTGTTCAAGTAAACTAAACATCTAATATTTCAAATAAACTAAACATCTAATATTTCAAATGAACTCAACATCTAATATATATCTAAACAAACATCTCATATATGTCTACAAAAATCAACATCTCATAGTTATCTATAAAAATAGGCATCTCATATATATCTAAAAAAACTAAACAATCTAGGGTTTCACTAACAAATAAATAACACTACGGTACTACCAATATGAATACACATCCTAAATCGAGCAAATCAAATAAATCAAGGGTTCCATCAAATCTTGGACAAATCTCTAAAATGGCAACAAATTTACGGAGCAAAAGAAAGAGAACGGAAGAGTTTACCTACTAGGATGGATTGGGGATCGAATCCACGGATCAAATCTTCAGATCGAAGAGGGATGAGGGGGGGGGGGGGATTAGATGGGGGCGCCGCCGCTGCTCTCTGTCCAGAGAGCGGAGAGATGAAGAAACTGCCTGGTCGGGATGGGGCGGCCGCGCTTAAGTCACTGTGCAGCGCCTAAGGTATAGGCGCTGCACGTCACAGTGTGGCGCCTATCCCTTAGGTGCTGCACAGGTGCGTGTGGGGCCACAATTGGACCAGGGCTGCCACGCTGGCAGGAAGTGTGACGCCTAAGTGATGGGGGCTGCACAGTAGGGTGCGGCGCCCAGCTGTCGGGCGCCACACCAAAGGGTCAGCAGAGTAAATTTTTTTCGTAACCAGGTCAGTTTGTGATTTGATTTCGTCCTCGGGTCAAATATGTGATTTCAGCCAACGGGTAGGGTGGCGCCGAGCTCATCCGTCTCCTTGTCGGACGGGCATGGTAGAGCTTCGTGTTGATTACATGTTGAGATTAATTTTGACGCATCTTGAAACACATACGAAAAATAGAGACAAATATATAGACCAGATACAAGATATTGGGCACGGCTCTTCTCTTTCAAGTCTTTATTATTCAAGTTCTCTGGAGAGAATAGATGCGTACAATTATGAAGCCCTAATCCTCATCAGAATATAGGTGGCCTGCCTTGCGTACGTCGACCATCATAAGTGAGAGGCGAAAACAGCTATATTAACACTGCACGATTCATTGCCTCCTGCTGCTGCTGAAAACCCCTGCTTCCAGCTTATTCTGGCATGGACTCTCAGGAGCGACCTGAGCCAGGCAATCCAAGAAATAGCTCGGTCTCCACATCGATGACTTCGTCGTCTTTGCGGTCCGCCACGGTCCCCGCAGCAGAGGCCGCCCCGGCCCCGGCCACCTCAAGGTGATTCTTCTTGAACTGCATAGATTAACAAGGGCAACAAATCAGAGGACGCATCATTATACCTCCTCCGTTCACTATTATTAGATGTTCTAACTTTTTTCTGATTAGGATGTATATAGGCGCATTTTAGTGTGTTTATCCACTCATATCAGTCTGAATGTAGTTCATATTGCAATATCCAACACATCTTATATTTGTGAACGGAGGAGTATATGTTACGGACAGGCGAGCTGCTTGCCAGATGCAGAGATGGCTAGTGATCTCAACTCGGATCATGCACATGTGTTCACCTGGCAAAATAGTTCTTCATTTTCCTGGCGCAGGGTCATCACATTCTGCCTCAGCTTAGCGAGCTGCTCTTCATACCGCGGAGCCTATCATGTAAGATAATTAAGTACGTAGCATTAAGCTTCCACTGCCGGAAGCTAAGATAAGCTTCCATTTCCCAGATGCTAAGATAATTAAAGCTTCCATTGCCCAGATTAGCATGTACTAACCGAAGTAAAATGTTGGGGTGCTGCGCTAGGCAGTCAACTTCCCCTGCAGCTATGTTCATGTTTATGTCCTGAACCTTGTAAACTCTGGTGGTTTCAGCTAACCCCAGGAGTAGCATGTAATTAAGAAGTACTAGCATGAACTGGTTGTGTAAGCTTCCGTTGCTTGTGTATCATCAAATGAACCACATGGATTCATTATTGCTAAAATTGAGTGTACATGTGTGTTTTGAGCGTTTGTGTCTGTAGGGTGTTTCTAACAAAACATGGTAGGGGCACTGTCTTGTGCTCCAGGCCGTCCGGGTTCGATCCCCATGGGGAGCGGATATTCAACCGCGTTTCTCACTCTTCTATGAAAATATTTAACCCCTCTGGTCTTGTTTTTACAAAACATTGTATGTACACTTATAGGAATTTGCTAACCTTCATTGCCCGGACGCTAAGCAGGCCTTTTGCAGTTTGGACCTCTAAGCTTTGCAGTTCTTCAACAGAGCATCCTTCTAAATTACAACCCAAGACTTTCCTGCATCTCAACAGTAACAAACGGTGACACCTGATATTTTGGTTGGTAGTACAGAAATAGCAGTATCCTCTCTTGTAATGGTTACCTTGTGGAAGCTTCAAGAGCATCAAGCTTCCTTGACAAGCCCTCTGCCTCGGCTTTTATTTTCTGCAGTTTGAGATCACGTAGCGTTTTGAAATTGGTGTCGCACTAAAATAATTAGTCACAAGGTAATTTAGTATGTACATGAAATAACTACTAGAAGGTCTTATCATATCATGTTTTTTAGTGTCAGCTATACTAATTGAACATTGGTGTTACAGGTCCATGGCGGTTTTCACATTTCCGTAGCTGCATCATCCCCTTGGAAATGGCTGCAAACCTAATCCAGGCATGGAAAACATAGGTTTCTCAATGCTGATGTAGGTTGACAAGTCAAACCTAATCCAAGCGTGGAAAACTAGTCAACGTTGACATGACATCTAGATCTAGCTAGGTTGACAAGTCAAAGCTGAATCTGATGTTGCTTCTGAATCAACTAAAAATGTAAAACAAAATTGGTGGTCCCACATGTCATACAATAAATATCTTCTTCCTCCTCCCCTTACCCCTTCCCTTTCTTTGTGGGGCACGGATTCTCTACCTTGCCATGGGCAAGTCAGAGAGCTATAGTTATCTACCGTTGTCCGAGAGACATTGGATCAAAAGTGTGCGGTCCAGATCGGGGCAAAGACTGTAGCGATGCATTGTAGCAAACACACTGTTTAATGTTCCTGTTCAGATCACTATTTCGGGTACTGTAGCGGCTGTACTGTTGCATCAGATCTATGCGGTACGTTCTCGATCCAACAGATGAAAGAAGAGGAAAGGCAGAGGTACTGTAGGTCTCTACCTTGCCCATGGCAAGGTAGAGAGAATCCACAACCCTCTTTGTGTCCATTCCAACTCGCCATGGCCAGGATGAGCGTCGCCATAACCCCTCCCTCTTAGCTTCTTCTTCCTCCTTCTGCCCCTCCTCCCTCTCTTCCGATGGCAAGGGAGGGCTACCACTGTTTCAGGGAGACGATCCCCGATGATGCCTTTCTCTGGCTCTGGAAGGCCAAGAGCCCAATCAAATTCAAAATGTTTGGTTGGCTGCTGCTAGTTAACCGCCTAAACACACGAAACATGTTGAAACGTAGGCATTATGCTGTGGTAGACAATAACTATGTGTGTATGCTCTACCAGAATCATCCTGAGGAAACAGTTGAACATCTCTTTTTCTTGTGCCCCTTTAGCCAATGATGTTGGGACAAGGTAGGCCTGAGATGGCCGCATGATGGCAATAGGATTTCCCTTCTGCATGAAGGTAAAACCCATTGGAGGCAACCACTGTTCATGGACATCTTCTTGCTGGCCGCTTGGAGCATCTGTAAGGAGAGGAACAATGAATTCTTCAGAGGAGTGCCCCACTCCTTCATTGCATGGCTTGATAGATTCAAGCATCTGTTGGGCCTCCTTGCTCATAATTGTAAAGAAGAGCTTCGTCCCTTCTTAGACTCTTATACTCAAAACTTGTAGATAGCAGGGTTTTTCATCTTTTTGTGAATAGGGTTGAGGGGAGCCCTGCAAAACCCCCAAATGTAACCATGTAACATCTCTTTGTGAGTAAATACAAAAGTCAGTGGGAGCCTCTCCCACTGTCGTTCCCTGTCAAAAAAAGGGAGGGCTACCGGCCTAAGGACCACATGCAGTGGAAGGAAAAGGAATTCCCGACAGCAGCATCTCGGACTCCAGGGATGGAGGTTGCGCCAGAGGCCGAGCTCCACGGAGTAGCAGCGGCTTGTAGGAGGCCATCGAGTGGTGGATAGAGGGAAACAACAAGTTATGGAGTCCACATGGACGAGGGGAAAGCGACGGGTCAAGTGTGTGTGGGAGCTGGATGCACACGAGGCGTCCGAGTAGATGGCTCATGGCGTGGCGGCAGTAGAGATGCAAGCGGACGTGAATGAGGAAGTAGAGTCAGTTTCATCCATAAAATGGGCCGAAGATCTGACAGAGGATGACTTACTGGCTTGTGAGTTGTCAACTCCGTAGTTGATTGCTAACCAGAGGATAGTGACAACCAATATCCTATTCATGCTTGCTTGCTATTCTTCATTTTACTGTTATGAGACGACCTCGGCTCAAGTTGATCCCACACCAAAAATCGTCAAGCAGTCTTTGGCTCTATCAATCAGTGATGAGAAAACCAAAACCTATTGGAGTTCCCCTTCATCACCTCGCCTAGATCCGGGGGTTCATACCCTTGCGTTCGCATGTCCATGACCGTCCATGAACAAAAAAATTACACTAACACGGTTATTAAAGAAATGAAGATTAATACAATATTTGCTCTGTGGAAGGCCGTGGACATGCGGACGCCGTCCGCTTGCATCCTTAGGCGGCTGGCACCCCTTCTGGCTCCGAATCGGCTCATGCCCCCCTCTCCTCCTCGCTAGGGTGTTGCACATCTGTTGCGTCACACTCAACTTTGGCCATATGTGTGGTACTCTAGCCCATCCGCGCACAACTCCCTAGGTTGCAGGCCTCAACTACGGGCTAGGCCCTTTACCTGAGATGCGTGGCCGTGAGAGAGAGGGAGAGGGAGAGAGAGGGGGGGGGGGGGTGATATGGACACGACTACCTCTAGTACTGGTATTTTCTGTGTTGATTTATCAGATGCACCAAGGATTAAAAAATTATCAGGTGCCATGTATAAACATGTCATGGCTGTAAAAAAGATGTGTTTGTTTGTATCTTGGCCAAAATACACAGAAGTGCTTCCATGCTCGTATGCATCAGGCAACCAAGGGAAACACATGCATGCAAGTGGGCCCAGTCAAAGATTTAGTAGAAGCTACATAGACGTGCATGAAGAAATAGGCCAAGGCTTGCTACGTTCGGTTAGATGGAGAAGATATTCACACCAGTCCTACAACTTCACGTGCACGTCACAATATCTTTTGTTTAAACGGCAAGCAATCAAAGCCTTGGCCTATTTCTTCATGCACGTCCATGTAGCTTCTACTAAATCTTTGACTGGGCCCACTTGCATGCATGTGTTTTCCTTGGTTGCCTGATGCATACGAGCATGGAAGCACTTCTGTGTATTTTGGCCAAGATACAAACAAACACATCTTTTTTACAGCCATGACATGTTTATACATGGCACCTGATAATTTTTTAATCCTTGGTGCATCTGATAAATCAACACGGAAAATACCAGTACTAGAGGTAGTCGTGTCCATATCGGGGGGAGGGGGAAAGAGGTGGCAGGGAGAGGGAGAGAGAGAGATAGAGCAGGGTTTAGAGGGGGGTTGTCCCTCCTAGGAGCAGGCACAAGCAGTGGTATCACTCCAAGTAGCAACGGCGGCGGCTGGAAGAACCTTAGATCGCACGGAGAAGGGGAATCCCTATTGGGGCTTTTTGCTTAGTAACTAGACTCTTTATGAACTATTCCCTCTATCCCACAATATAAAACATCTTTTTTGTTTTAGCTTGCGAAACCCAATAATGCAACTAGGTGCCCAGGCTCATCTATTCCCTCTCAGAAAAAATTTCAAAACAAATACTAGAAAAATTCAAAAAAAAAATCCCTTTTTTTGTTTGCTAGATAATTTGATGTGTGAGGTCCGCTCCAAATTACAACTCATTTGGACATTTGAGCAGCTTTCAGCAAAAAGACAAATCGGATCAAAACAGTGCGTGAACAGTAAACTTTTTTTACGGACCCTGAATTTGTCTTCTTTGCCGAGAGCTGATCATATGTCCAAATGAGTTGAAATTTAGAACGGACCTCACGCATCAAATTATATACCACATTTTTTTTGAATTTTTTTAGTATTTGTTTTGATTTTTTCTAAGTAAGGGTGCAGATAAGCTCCAGAGCAGAAACTCCGTACTCTGTGAAACCTTCTTATATTATGAGACGGAGGAAGTATGTATTAGTCTGTTTGTATGGGCCATGACATGTGGGACTGGGTGCCATGTCTCAGCAAAACCACCAACCGATCACGCCATTGTGGTAAACTGTACGCTATTGAAAGTTCAAGGTTGTTCCTAACCGGTTTTGGAGCTGGGGGTGAAAATCTATACTTTTAATGGACGATTTGGTGAATAGTCGTCCGGTCAATTTTCGCTGGTTTTTTTTCCGTCATACTCCCACTGCCGGGTTTTTTCGTCATCGTACACCGGTTTATTTTCGTCATCGTATCGAAAACACCTGCCAGATCCTTCGCTCGCCCCCATCTCCTCCCTCACTCCTGGCGACGCCCCACCAGATCCTTCGCCGCCGCCCTCGCCCTCGCAGCCGCCGCCGATCCCCTCCCCCATCTCCCTCCCTCAAACGCCGCCGCCCATCGCTGCCGCCCCCGCCACCTCTCGTCGCGGCCGCCCCCACCACCTAGGGTTGTGCTCTTCTCTGGCGTCGGCGCGTCGCCCTCGGCCCGATCTCCGGTCGCCGTCCTCCACCGCGTCGGCGGCGGCACCGCGGCGTGGCGCCACCTGCTGCTCCTCCTCACCGCCCAACTGCTCGCGCTCGCCCTCCTCGCGTTCGCGCTCCAGTGGCGTGGCGGCGACGTGGACGACGCCGGCTCCCCTCGCCTGGCCGTGCCGGCCCCGTCGAGGCTGCAGTCCCTCCAATCCTCCGCCGCCTCCTACGTCGAGGTGCTCGCCGCCCCCGCCGCCCCCGCCTTCCCCTACATCCGCGGCTGGTCCTTCCACTTCGACACGTCAGACACCCACCACCCCAGAGTACTACCTTTCCAATCTCACCTCCGCCCTCTTCCTCGCCGGTCGCCGGCCGATGTGTCCGACCTGTGAAGCAGGAAGCTTGTTCGATGTGAGAAATCCCTGCCTCACGATTTGCTTCGTGAAGGCCAGAATTTTGCTCTTTGTTTGTCTACTGTAAACCTCCATGTGGGGATAGATGTCATCATAGAATGCGTGCAGTAAAATTATTCTGACTGTATTCTGTATCATTATTTCTCTATCCTAATGGACGACTTGGTGAATAGTCGTTCGGTCAATTTTCGCTGGGTTTTTTTCGTCATACTCCCACCGCCGGTTTTTTTCGTCATCGTACAATGGTTTATTTTCGTCATCATATCGAAAACACCTGCCAGATCCTTCGCTCGCCCCCATCTCCTCCCTCACTCCTGGCAACGCCCCACCAGATCCTTCGCCGCCGCCCTCGCCCTCGCAGCCGCCGCCGATTCCCTCCCCCATCTCCCTCCCTCAAACGCCGCCGCCCATCACTGTCGCCCCCGCCACCTCTCGTCGCGGCCGCCCCCACCACCTAGGGTTGTGCTCTTCTCTGGCGTCGGTGCGTCGCCCTCGGCCCGATCTCCGGTCGCCGTCCTCCACCGCGTCGGTGGCGGCGCCGCGGCGTGGCGCCACCTGCTGCTCCTCCCCACCGCCCAACTGCTCGCGCTCGCCCTCCTCGCGTTTGCGCTCCAGTGGCGTGGCGGCGGCGTGGACGACGCCGGCTCCCCTCGCCTGGCCGTGCCGGCCCCGTCGAGGCTGTAGTCCCTCCAATCCTCCGCCGCCTCCTACGTCGAGGTGCTCGCCGCCCCCGCCGCCCCTGCCTTCCCCTACCTCCGCGGCTGGTCCTTCCACTTCGACACGTCAGACACCCACCACCCCAGAGTACTACCTTTCCAATCTCACCTCCGCCCTCTTCCTCGCCGGTCGCCGGCCGATGTGTCCGACCTGTGAAGCAGGAAGCTTGTTCGATGTGAGAAATCCATGCCTCACGATTTGCTTCGTGAAGGCCAGAATTTTGCTCTTTGTTTGTCTACTGTAAACCTCCATGTGGGGATAGATGTCATCATAGAATGCGTGCAGTAAAATTATTCTGACTGTATTCTGTATCATTATTTTGGTTAGTCTAAAAGAAATAATTTGGTTAGATTTGTCTTGAAGAATAGATTCAACCTATACTTCTAGGTTTTGATACAGAAAATAGAAATTTGTTGCCAAAGCTGTGTATGGAGACTATTTCAGTATCTGAAAGTACACTTGTGACCGGAGGCATGGCCGCTGTTGCTGCCAACATAGTGGCAGTGAGCGCAATCTGGGAGTAACAAGCACACTGTTTAGTAGGTGCGTTGTCCCTAGATTTTTTTATCCATGAGTATATCGTAGTAAATTGCATACCTCACTGGTGTACAGGGATCTAGGATCATGTAATGTAACAAAACAATGGTCCATTATGTTCCACTGGCTCTGATCTCAGTTAAAAGTTACCTGCAATTTTTATCCTTATTTTATTTATTTCGTAAGGGAGGATGAGACCCCCCCTCAAGGTGGGAGGCCTGGATGGGAAGCGGTGCCAAACCCTCGAATTGGCCCATGGTTCCGGTTGATGCAAAACGTTGCTGCAGACCAAGGTCTTGTTCCAGAGTTTGAGGTACGTTGCTTCCTTGATGCCTTTTCTATTTCCGAATCAACTGATTTTAATACTGATTGCCTTTGAAGATTACACTTGAAGCTACTCAGCACGGACCACCATGAAGCTACTCACCATGGCCGATGTGTCCGACCTGCTGATCTTTTGCTTGCTTGCTAGGTGTGCGTGCAAACGAGCACCTCCGCAGGCCTGGACTAGATCCTGCCGTGGCTCCTCTACCAGAAGGTCATCAGCGTCGCACACTTTTTGCTCTTCGTCGAGGGCAAGGCCGCCAAGCCCAGCGTCGCCGGGGTCCTCGAGTCCATCCCCGTGCGTTCCTCGCTTGAGATTTCCAAGAATCCAGTAGTACCAATTTCACTCTGCTTGTTCTCAATCCCTGACTCTGTTTCTCTTCTTCTTCTTTATGGGTGTGAAGGTGGTGTACAGGACCAAGGAGCTTGAGGAGCAGCAGGCCAGGTGGTCCGAAACAATCTTCGCCGCCCGCGTGCCTCGTCAGGCTTTACACAAATTCATTTCGATGCCCATTCTGATGATGTATATGTTTCACCTGCAGCCGAATCTGGAATGAAACCTGGCTCGCAGGATTCTTCTACAAGCCTTGCAACCACAAACTGTTTTTGAAGCAAGCACTCAACATGGAGATGGCCATTGTGATGGCCCGGGTATGTATGTTTGTTTTCGGCTTATCACCAGCAATTATTAATATTGTTCGTTTAGTGTATTGTATTTATCATAAACAAAAAGCATTTTTCTTCATGGTAGGAATCTGGCATGGATTGGATAATGCATCTAGACACTGATGAGTTGTTATATCCCGGTAGTATTCCATCAGACGCCTGTTAGCTGACGTCCCCGATGATGTTGACATGGTTGTTTTTCCTAACTATGTAAGTATACGGTGGTCCTAATACACCTGCTGGACTTCTTATGCATAGTAATTAACTTGCATGTCTGCACTCTACAGGAAAGCAGCGTCGAGCGTGATGATATAAAAGATCCATTCAGTGAGGTAAACATTCTCTGTATTTAAGGACATAATTTCCTCAAGTTCCGTTGGATATAATGTTGGCTGATGTAAACAACTTATGTTTAAATACTCTGATATGCACTTTGTTTGTTCGATTTACGTCTGAGGTATGATACCGTGGTATGATTTATGTGTGTCTGATACTGTTTACATTTGCTTGAAAAAATAGTTTCGAGTTGCCTTGTTATCTGAGTAGCTTGCCATACTTCTGTTTAGCCTATAATCCCAGAAATAAGTTCTTATGCTCTTTTAGTGTATACTGGGCATGGATCTAGCTAATTTTTGCATATTACTCCGAAAGAGAAGAGAAGAGAATGAAAGAATATTAGACCTCTGGTATGTGCAACAAGTCATCGCTCACAACAGATTAAGTAACTTTGATGAATTTTGACATTCAATTCTTTGCTGCTTGTTAAATTTAATTAAGAGCGCCGAACCTAGGTGTGTGCAGCCTCGCTTTTGTCTCTACTCCTAATGGAGCAGTTGGTAGGAATCTGGCAATGGCATGGTTTTTTTTTGTCCCACCACTTTCGTCCGATTTTTTTCCGTCCCACCTCCCACCACCACCTGCATTTTATTCTCTTTTACAAAATATTACAGAAGAAAAAACTATGCCGCCACTCCTCCCTCGATTTCTGTCTAGGGTTTCCTGCCTCCGCCTCCGCCATCGCGGAAGCCGAGGGCACGCCGCCGCCTCTGCCGATCCCTAGGGACGCCGCCTCCGTGGATGAAGTGGTTCCATTTGATCGGTACACAAGAGGAACCCATCTGTGGCCACATCACCCCTGACATGTTGATGTGCATTGTCACACCCAATATGCGATACTATCCTAAAGAGACTCGAAGGTCCCACCAAGGATAGAACCGCATATTGAAACGCTTTTGTAAGGTGGATATCATTACATCAACATTACATAATAGATGGGGATACATACAAAAGCATACAATGCCACATGAATACAACATCACAATACATAAGAGCATCATCCGACTACGGATGAAACACAAACATAAACTCAAACGACATCCACCCTGCTAGCCTAGGATGCCGACCTGGAACCAATCCCCTGATCAAAGAAGAAGCAGAAGCAGCACTTCAAGACAAGCAAACATCGCTCTCGCGTCATGATCATCGCACAACTTGTACCTGCAACTGTTGTTGTAGTAATCTGTGAGCCACGAGGACTCAGCAATCCCATTACCATGGGTATCAAGACTAGCAAAGCTTAAAGGGAAAGGAAGGGGTAAAGTGGTGAGGTTGCAGCAACGACTAAGCATGATATGGTGGCTAACATACGCAAATAAGAGCGAGAAGAGAGCAAGCAGAACGGTCGTCAACTAGTAATGATCAAGATGTGATCCTGAACTCCTACTTACGTCAAACATAACCCAGAAACCGTGTTCACTTCCCGGACTCCGCCGAGAAGAGACCATCACGGCTACACACGCGGTTGATGCGTTTTAATTTGGATTTGGCGTCAAGTTATCTACAACCGGACATTAACAAATTCCCATCTGCCTATAACCGCAGGCACAACTTTCAAAAGATTATACCCTGCAGGGGTGTCCCAACATAGCCCATGACAAGCTCTCACGATCAACGAAGGAATAGACCTTCTCCCAGGAAGACCCGATCAGACTCGGAATCCTGGTTTACAAAACATTTCGACAATGGTAAAACAAGACCAGCAAGACCGCCCGATGCGCCGACAATCCCGATAGGAGCTGCACATATCTCGTTCTCAGGGCAACACCGGATGAGCAATCCATACAACTAAAACCAGACCTCAAGTTTCCTTGAGGGGGCGCTGCAAAGGGCTCTAGTTCGGACCAACACTTAGACAAGCACTAGCCCGGGGGGGCTATAATAAAGATGACCCTCGAGAGCGCGACTCCCAAGGGAAAAGTAGGTGGTGGTGAGGCAAATGGTAAAATCAAGGTTGGGCCTTGCTGGAGGAGTTTTATTCAAAGCAAACTATCAAGGGGGTCCCATAAATCACCCGACCGCGTAAGGAACGCAAAATCCGGGAACATAACACCGGTATGACGGAAACTAGGGCGGCAAGAGTGGAACAAAACACCAGGCATAAGGCCGAGCCTTCCGCCCTTTACCAAGTATATAGATGCATTAATAATATAAGAGATATTGTGATATCCCAACTAAAATCCTGTCCACCATGGAGCAATCTTCAACTTCACCTGCAACTAGCAACGCTATAAGAGGGGCTGAGCAAAGCAGTAACATAGCCAAGCAACGGTTTGCATAGGAAAAGTATCAAAGGTTAGAGGTTCAGGGCAATATGAGAGGCTTGAGGAGCAAAAGATAGGTAACGCAGCAAAGCGATAAAACGAAGCAACTAGCATAGCAATGATAGTAATGAGATCCAGGGTAGGGGTCATCTTGCCTGAAATCCCGCAAGGAAGAAGAACGAGTCCATGAAGAAGACGAACTGATGAAGCCACGAAGGCGAACCAAGCGTAGACAAACGAATCCTCACGATCGCAACGAAACGGGAACTATCGAGAAGAAGCACACAACATGGTAAACACACCACACATAAACAAGGCATGATGCACGAACAAGCATGATGCTAGACAAGAATACATGAAGCTACTCATGGCAAGAGATGATGCAAACAAGAGCAACACATCAAGACAAGTTTAAATGAGGCCGGGAACAACATATAACAATTCCGGTAAGTCCTCATATGCATATTTCGAAATTGGACCAGATCTGAATAAACTTTATATTCAAGTTGTTAAACAGCAAGTTAAGATGCACCAAGATGATCTACACGAGATTCTAGTCAAGTTACATATAAAGTTCATTTAGTTCGGGGCTACGGCCTAGAAGATATGAGCAAAACAAGTTAAACATGGCATTGATGCAAAATGCATACAAACATCAAGCAAACACACCAAAACAAGGATGCAACATGATAATATGAAGCTACATGCAATTCTAAGCAAGTTTCATATAGAGCACACTCAAAATGGAGCAACGGTTCAACACACACACATGAAACAAGTTATAATAACAATCTGTCCAAAACAGCAACTAGGCATATTGCAAGCATCAAAACAACATGCTACAGCACCCCAACAAGAAAACATAAGGCATGGGCATGATGTACAGGTAAAGCATAACAAAACATGAACACTGAGCTAACTCCAGAAATCACTAGAACATGCTCAAACACACATGGTAAGATTACAAGTAATAACAATTTCAGACTTTGCAGAAAATAACATCACGATGCAATGTTTAGAGCTATCAAACAACATGTTACAGGAACTTATAATAGCAAACAAAGGCATGGCATGAATCTACTAATTGCATAGATCAAAAGTCCCTTACTGACCATAAGCCAAAAAGGATCAGAAAATATGATGGCACCCACGTAAACATAGCAAGTTATTATACAGATTCATACATGGCAGGAACAGAATTATGAACGCATGTAAATGAGTTTGTGCAACTCACTACAGAGCAATACATGGCATGGCAAGGCAACCAACAGTAAGAAGGCATATTTGTGAAGCTAAGCATGGCAATAGCAAGGTCATAGGGTGCATGGATCACTAGGAAAACACATGACAACAACTGAACTTAATGTTAACAGGCTGACAGCAACATTATGAAGCAACTTTAGAGCAAGATTACAACAAGCTACAGCAACCTATAAATGCAAACAGGGGCATGGATGGATAGAGGATGACATGTAGATCAAAACATGTTTATAGAACATCTCCAGATTATGCATAGAATGATTAGTAGAAACATGTTTATATAGCATCACGAAATAACACATTCAGCCTAGCAAAACAGCAACATCATGTATACTACTTAACAAGCTCGATTCACTCACCACAAGTCATTACATAACAAGATAAACATAGCATCATCAAGAAGACATGTTTGTGAAACAAACCAAGTCAAGAACAAGTCCATAGCATGCAAGGATCAACTATAACAACCTTGGCCAAATTGAATAACATGTAAACAATCTGCCAGGAAACATTTTGAAGCAAAAGTAGAGCACGAAAATGACATGCTAGACTACTCCATAATTACAAACAGGGGCATGAATGGATAGATAATAACCACATGTTCAAAACACCCTTACTGAAGTATCTCAAAAATATGCATGGATCACTCTGTTGCATCAAGTTTACATGGCATCAAAATAACAGCAGAACAGGGACTAAAATCAGCAACATCACGATGCCTAGTTTGCATGCTTGTGCTAGTCACCACATTAATCACAAAAATACATGGTAAGCACCTCTGTAAAGAAGACATAGCATAGATCAAAACACATGTAGGCATCAACCTCATAGGATGCACACATCAATCATGGCAAAAATGACAAAAGAGCTCGTTCTGTTAACAGACAGCAGAAAACATCATGAAGCACTCTTACAACAACGATTCAGGCATCAACATGAGCTCAAATGAATATGATGCAATGGAATGAAATGATGTACTCGTTGAGGCGAACAATTTGACATATTACACGCATGAAACGGAGCTACGGATGCAGAGATACGATGCAACGAACATGGCATGAAAATATGACAGGAAAAAAGGACTTAGTGGAATTCAACCTCGGGATTTCCAGATCTGGATCGGGAGTTGCACGTGAATCCGAGGTTCGCTGAAGAAGTTCGCCGGAGATGGCGAGGAAGGGCCCGGGGCAACCTCCTCTGGACGGATCTCGCCGGATCCGGCGCGGGGAACGGCGGAGGAGGGCGGAGACGGAGGCTGCGGGGCGCGGGGCGCTCGGGAGGCGCGCCGACAGGGCGCGACGGCGGCCGGCGGGGGCTCTGGGCCGCGCGACAAGCGGGAGGCCGCGGGGCGGCGCCGCCGGCGAGTCGGGACGGAGGCGGAGGGAGCGGGAGGCGGAGGCGCGCTCGGGGCCGGGGAGGAGGCGGCGAGTGATGGGGTTATGTACCTAGGGTAGGGTCATGGACCTGATCTAAGTACCTTACCCAAGGACACCCTTAGAAGAAGTCGCCTTCCAGTCGACCAATGAGGGACACACTCGACTGACTTGAAGGACTCGACCACGAAGACTCACTCGACCACCAGAAGGTCAAGAGGCACTCTGCACTGCAACGGCCTGTAATCAAGTAGACTTTATGATAGTAAAGGCACTTTATATGGGGCGTTACCAGTAACGCCCCAGACTTAACTCACCTTAAACCCTCTCCTACGTGGGCTGGCTGGGGTCCTGGCGCACTCTATATAAGCCACCCCCCTCCACAGGCAGAAGGGTTGGGCACCTGGTAACTCATATACTCATAATCCACTCGACCGCCTCCGGGCTCCGAGACGTAGGGCTGTTACTTCCTCCGAGAAGGGCCTGAACTCGTACATCCTTTGTGCTTACAACCTCTCCATAGCTAGGACCTTGCCTCTCCATACCTACCCCCCACTCTACTGTCAGGCTTAGAACCACGACAGTTGGCGCCCACCGTGGGGCCGGTGTTTTAGCGATTTTGTGGAGAAGTTGCGATTCTTCCGAGTACTTTCATCATGGTGTCTGCTGGAGTTTTGGTCGAGGGTCAAGAGATCCGTCTCGGCACTCTCACCTTCATCGCCGACGACTCCGCATGGCTCCAGGAGGCTCCACTCGACGTAGATGCGCTCCCCGTCCGCGGTGCGACGCATTTTCGCGCATGTGTCCGCGGCGTTCTGCTGCAGCAACCGTCGACCCAGTATCGGTCGGCTCCTCTATTGTCCACCCTCCCGGTCTCCCGCCAGCGCAAGCGCTCAGGCCGGTCGAGGCTTCAGCGATGGGTGAGGCACGCGGTGGCTCGCCAATCGGCCACCACCCAAGTTGCGGCAATCGAGCCCAACGAACCTCTCTACGGCTTGTTCGATCTGTCGACTGGCTCCGTAGAGACTGCATCCGAGTGCGGTAGCAGTGATCCAGCGGCGGAAATCTTGATGGTCGACGGGCCCCACAGTCCCCCTGGCTTCGCCCGTGGTGGTGGAGCAGGTGACAGCGGCGACCCTACACGAGGCTACGAAGAGTACCAGCCCGAGCCACTCGACTCTCTGCAAAGAGAGGAACTTCGCCGCAGGAACGAGGATCCCCTGTGTATTCCCATCGCAGGAGAAACCCCCGAGGCTCGTGCCTTGGAGGAGGCGCGTCTGGCCAATTTGGCCGAGCGCACTCGACTAGAGAACCTTCAGCGAGCCCTCGACGAGCGCGCGCGGCAACGAGTTCCCGACAACAGTCGACGTCAACTCTTCCCGCCGACTCAGGTATATCGAACCCCAATTCAGAATTTAGCAGCTGCGACCCGTATAGAAGAATCCATCCAGCCTTCGCAGTCGGAAGCTGGCAGAGGTTTGCTGCAGATCAGGGATCTGCTCCGGGCAGCAGGAGATCAGAATTCAGCCGTGTCTCAGTCACGCAACAGAATTCACAGTCGATCCGTCACTGTGAATACGGTTCAGTCGGCTCATAGCCCCAGATCGCCTCCGCGGCGTGAAGGGCGCGAGAATCGGCGAGATCAATATGGCGACAGACTCGACCGAGATGATAGGCGTCGAGTGCCCTATTCCCCTCCGAGGGGTGGGTCTTACGCTCCTCGGTAGCCAGATGATAGGCGTCAGTACAGTATAGGGCGTAGGGTTCCAGTCGACCCCAAAGAACCAGGCTTCGACGCGCGATCCATTATCGTGCAAGGGTTGGTTGACCGGAACAGAGCCCATCGAGGTGGACTCGACAGAGATGTACCCACAAGCAGTCGAGTGCATGTTTCTGGTCCTGAATGTTTCAGCAGAGCCATCAGAGCCGCAGTTATCCCTCCCAATTTCAGGTTGGCAACAGGAGTCAGCAAGTTCACTGGTGAGTCTAAGCCTGAAACTTGGCTTGAAGACTACCGAGTGGCAGTTCAGATCGGTGGTGGGAACGACGAGGTGGCCATGAAGCATTTGCCCCTCATGTTGGAAGGTTCTGCCAGGGCATGGTTGACTCAGTTACCTCCTAGCAGCATTTACACTTGGGAAGATCTGTCCCGAGTGTTCGTCAGGACGTTTGAAGGAACTTGCAAGCGACCAGCTGGATTGACAGAGTTGCAAGTCTGCGTGCAGAAAACTAATGAGACTCTCAGAGAGTATATTCAGAGGTGGATCACTTTGCACCACACTGTGGAGAATGTGTCCGATCATCAGGCAGTCTGCGCCTTCAAAGACGGCGTCAAGAACAGAGAATTGAGTTTGAAGTTTGGTCGAACCGGTGACATGACCTTGAGTCGGATGATGGAGATTGCTACCAAGTACGCCAACGGCGAAGAAGAAGACCGACTCCGAAGCGGCAAGCACAAGCCGAGTCAGTCGGAAAAAGGAAACACCAGTCGGAAACAGAAGCGGAAAGCTGAACCGGCAGCTCCTGGAGAGGCTCTGGCCGTGACTCAAGGAAAGTTTAAGGGGAAACCAAAAGGATCCTGGAACCCCAAGAAGGTAAAGGATAAAGAAGGGAACGACGTGATGGATATGCCATGTCACATTCACACGAAGAAAGACGAAGAGGGGAATATCATCTACCCGAAGCACACCACTCGCCAATGTCGACTCCTGATCCAGCAGTTTCAGGGAAAACAGTCTAAGGACAAGGAGAAGGAGTCGGACAAGGCCGAAGACAAGGAGGACAGTGAGGGAGGATATCCGCATATCAACTCCACTCTGATGATCTTTGCAGATGTGGAAAGCAGAAGTCGACTGAAAGTGATTAACCGAGAGGTGAACATGGTTGCCCCCGCAAAAGCAAATTATCTGAAGTGGTCTCAAACACCCATCACATTCGACCAATCTGATCACCCGACTCATATTGCCACCCCTGGGAGGCAAGCTTTGGTGGTCGATCCAGTTGTCGAAGGCACTCGACTGACAAAGGTGCTGATGGATGGTGGAAGTGGGCTGAACTTATTGTATGCAGACACATTGAAAGGTATGGGCATTCCGATGTCCCGACTGAGCACTAGTAACATGAGCTTTCATGGAGTTATACCAGGGAAGAAGGCCGAGTCACTCGGCCAGATAGCTTTGGACGTGGTGTTTGGCGATTCGAAGCATTTTCGCAAAGAAAAGTTGACGTTTGAGGTCGTGGATTTTCAGAGTGCATATCATGCCATTTTGGGGAGACCAGCTTACGCACGGTTTATGGCTCGACCATGCTACGTGTACCTCAAATTGAAGATGCCCGGCCCCAAAGGAGTGATCACTGTCACCGGTGATCGGAAAAAGGCAGAAGAGTGCTTTCAGAAGGGCTCCAAGATCGCCGATTCCCAGGTGACAGCGGTCGAGTTCGAAGAATACAAGCAAAACGCAGATCCGAGTGACTTGCTGCGATCCAAGAAGCCCGCCACAGAGTCTGCATTCCAGTCGTCCGGTGAGACGAAGCCTGTTCACATTCACCCGACCGACCCCGAAGCAGCTCCGACCCGCATCTCCACGACACTCGACCCAAAATAGGAAGAAGCGCTCATCCAGTTCCTCCGTGAGAACTGGGACATTTTTGCATGGAAGCCCGCTGACATGCCAGGTGTTCCCAGGGGACTGGCTGAGCATCGCCTAAGAGTCGACTCATCTGCCAAACCAGTCAAAGAACATCTTCGGCGGTCCGCCGTCCAGAAGAGAAAAGCCATTGGTGAAGAAGTGGCTCGACTGTTGGCGGCAGGATTTATCCGAGAGATATACCACTCCGAGTGGCTCGCTAATGTCGTCATGGTTCCTAAGAAGGACAAGTCGCTCCGAATGTGCATTGATTTCAAGCACATCAACCGGGCCTGCCCGAAAGATCATTTTCCTCTCCCTCGCATAGATCAAATTGTTGACTCGACCGCGGGATGTGAGAGGCTATCTTTTTTAGATGCCTACTCCGGGTACCACCAGATCCGTCTGTACGGACCCGACGAGGTAAAAACAGCTTTCATCACTCCATTCGGGTGCTTCTGCTATATCACCATGCCATTCGGCCTCAAGAATGCCGGAGCCACATTCATGCGAATGATTCAGAAGTGTCTACTCACTCAAATCAGTCGGAATGTGGAAGCTTATATGGATGATATTGTTGTCAAGTCACGAAAAGGTTCCGACCTGCTCGCTGACCTCGCCGAAACATTTGCCAACCTCAGAAGGTATGATATCAAGCTCAATCCATCAAAGTGCACATTTGGAGTTCCTGGTGGCAAGTTACTCGGTTTTCTCGTTTCCGAACGGGGAATCGACGCTAACCCAGAGAAGATTGGCACTATTCTCCGAATGAAACGCCCTGTGCGAGTGCACGATGTCCAGAAGCTTACTGGATGCTTGGCCGCATTAAGTCGATTCATCTCACGACTCGGTGAAAAGGCATTACCTCTTTACCGACTGATGAAGAAGACAGACAAGTTCGAGTGGACTCCAGAAGCTGATGCAGCGTTTGCCGAGCTAAAAGCTCTGCTCTCCACCCAGCCGGTGCTTGCTGCTCCAATCAGCAAAGAGCCTCTGTTGCTCTATATCGCAGCCACAGGACAAGTCGTCAGTACTGTGCTAACGGTCGAGCGGGAAGAAGAAGGAAAAGCTCTCAAAGTTCAGCGCCCAGTGTATTATTTGTCTGAAGTCTTGACTCCATCCAAGCAGAGATATCCTCATTATCAGAAGCTTGTGTATGGAATATACATGACCACAAAGAAGGTTGCTCATTATTTCTCTGATCATTCCATCACAGTCGTCAGCGACGCTCCACTATCAGAGATTTTGCACAACAGAGATGCAACTGGTCGAGTGGCCAAATGGGCGATTGAACTTCTTCCCCTTGATATCAAGTTTGAGGCAAAGAAAGCCATTAAGTCCCAGGCAATAGCAGATTTCCTTGCCGAGTGGATTGAACAGCAGCAGCCGACTGAAGTTCACTCGGAGCATTGGACCATGTTTTTTGATGGCTCTAAGATGTTGAATGGTTCCGGTGCTGGGGTTGTCCTGGTTTCCCCCAGAGGAGATAAGCTCAGATATGTGCTCCAGATTCACTTTGATTCCTCCAACAATGAGGCAGAATATGAGGCCCTCTTATATGGGTTGCGCATGGCCATTTCACTCGGCGTCCGTCGCCTGATGGTCTATGGCGACTCGGATTTAGTGGTCAATCAGGTGATGAAAGAGTGGGACGTGAGAAGCCCAGCCATGACTGGATACTGCAGTGCAGTGAGGAAGCTGGAAAAGAAGTTCGAGGGGTTGGAGCTCCATCATATACCCCGACTGAAAAATCAAGCAGCTGATGATCTAGCAAAGATAGGTTCCAAGAGAGAAGCCATTCCGAGTGGTGTGTTCTTGGAGCATATACACACTCCGTCAGTCAAAGAAGATCCTTTCACCGAAGAAACTCCACAGCCCAAGAGTGCCACAGATCCGACTGAAGTTGAAGTCCCAGCGGTGGTCGACTTGATCATGGAGGTTTTGGTGGTCATTCCCGACTGGACGATTCCGTATGTCGCATATATCCTGAGAAAAGAGCTTCCGGAGGATGAGGAAGAGGCTCGACAGATCGTCCGTCGATCTAAGGCCTTTACCGTAATCAAAGGACAATTATACAGAGAAAGCGCGACTGGAGTTGGTCAGAAGTGCATAACACCAGAAGAAGGTCGACTCATCCTCAATGATATTCACTCGGGAACCTGTGGTCATCATGCGTCCTCTCGGACCATCGTGGCCAAAGCATACCGAGCCGGATTTTACTGGCCAAAGGCGAAAGAGATGGCAAAAGAGATAGTGGATAAGTGCGAGGGATGTCAATTCTACTCGAATATGTCACACAAGCCTGCGTCGGCTCTGAAGACCATCCCACTCGTCTGGCCTTTCGCAGTATGGGGATTGGACATGGTCGGTCCTTTGAGAACAGGACGAAGTGGCTTCACGCATGTACTGGTGGCAGTCGACAAGTTCACCAAGTGGATCGAGGCTAAACCAATCAAGAGCCTTGACACCGGTACTGCTGTTAGCTTCATCAGGGAACTAATATTCAGATATGGAGTCCCGCACAGCATCATTACGGATAATGGGTCGAACTTTGACTCGGAGGAATTCAGAGATTTCTGCAGCTCCCAAGGCACACGGGTCGACTACGCTTCAGTCGCCCATCCGCAGTCGAATGGACAAGCGGAGCGAGCTAATGGACTGATTCTTAAGGGATTGAAGCCTCGACTGATGCGTGATCTCAAACACGCAGCTGGAGCTTGGGTCGACGAACTTCCCTCAGTACTTTGGGGACTGCGGACCACACCTAATCGGTCGACCGGGAGAACTCCATTCTTCTTGGTCTACGGAGCTGAAGCAGTCTTGCCGAGTGATCTTCTCCACAATGCTCCTCGAGTTGAAATCTACAACGAAGCAGAGGCTGAACAAGCGCGGCAGGACGCAGTCGACCTTTTAGAGGAAGAAAGGGAGATGGCTCTGATCCGCTCGACCATCTACCAACAAGATTTGCGTCGTTTCCACGCCAGAAATGTGAGAGGTCGAGCCTTCCAGGAAGGAGATTTGGTTCTCCGAGTGGATCAGCACAAACCACACAAGCTTGCTCCTTCTTGGGAAGGCCCCTTCATCATCACCAAGGTCCTCCACAACGGGGCGTACCGTCTTTACAACGTCGAGCATAATATCGACGAGCCCCGAGCTTGGAATGCGGAGCTACTCCGCCCATTTTACACTTAAGTTTTATCACTCGGATGAGTTGGAATAAAATACTTCTGTAGTTTATGGACCTCGAAATAATAGTGTCATAGTTCCTCCAAACATCTGTCACTTTTTATTTTTTGTCCAATAAAATTCCCCTCAGTGGGTGACTTAGCTGCGAATCCGTTTCGCCTAAGTTGTAAAAATCCTACCGAGCGGTGAGCCAGACTCCCACTCGGAGGCTTAGCTGCGAATCCGTTTCGCCTAAGTTATCAAAATCCTACCGAGTGGTAAGCCAGCCTTCCACTCGGAGGCTTAGCTGCAGCCCTGTGCTCGCCTAAGTTATAAAAATCCTACCGAGTGAAGAGCAACCCTCTCACTCGGAGGCTTAGCTGCAGTCCAAGCACTCGCCTAAGTTATAAAAATCCTACCGAGTGAAGAGCAACCCTCTCACTCGGGGGCTTAGCTGCAGCCCTGTGCTCGCCTAAGTTATAAAAATCCTACCGAGTGAGGAGCAACCCTCCCACTCGGGGGCTTAGCTGCAGCCCTGTGCTCGCCTAAGTTATAAAAATCCTACCGAGTGAAGAGCAACCCTCTCACTCGGAGGCTTAGCTGCAGCCCTGTGCTCGCCTAAGTTACAAAAATCCTGCCGAGTGAAGAGCAACCCTCTCACTCGGAGGCTTAGCTGCAGCCCTGTGCTCGCCTAAGTTACAAAAATCCTACCGAGTGAGGAGCAACCCTCCCACTCGGGGGCTTAGCTGCAGCCCTGTGCTCGCCTAAGTTATAAAAATCCTACCGAGTGAAGAGCAACCCTCTCACTCGGAGGCTTAGCTGCAGCCCTGTGCTCGCCTAAGTTACAAAAATCCTACCGAGTGAATAGCAACCCTCTCACTCGGAGGCTTAGCTGCAGCCCTGTGCTCGCCTAAGTTACGAAAATCCTACCGAGTAAAGAGCAACCCTCTCACTCGGGGGCTTAGCTGCAGTCCAAGCACTCGCCTAAGTAGGACTGAAGAATAAGTCGGTTGCAATAAAGGCGCCTTGCTTTGAACCTGCAAAAGACATTTCGAGCCAAAAGCAATCGTATTCAAGCACCAAATTCAAGTTTGAATCGATATCTAAAGGAACCGAGAGTGCTCAGGCGTTAAGCCTGTTAAGGTTTATCGGTTACAATTCCACTCGGCATACCGAGGCAAATTTAAAGCGTCGAGCCAAAAGAAGTTTTTTACCCCTCCTGTGGAGGGCTGGAAGGTGCAACGAATTCATCAAGGTCGATCCCGTCTGCGATCCGAGTGGCAGCTGCAAGGAAAGTCTCCATAAAGGACCTGAAGTCGTGTTTCTTGGTGTTGGCCACCCGAAGAGCCGCCAGCTTCTCTTCTCGTGCATCCTTACAGTGGACTCGGGCAAGACACAGAGCAACATCTGCACCACACCGAGCCGAGGACTTCTTCCATTCCTGCACTCGACCAAGGATCGTGTTCAACCGGGCCATCAGCGACTCAAGATCATTCTGAAGTGTCTCCTCAGGCCAGAGCGTCGAGTCGATGCGAGATGTGGCAGCCTTCAGTCTTGCGAGATAGTCCACGACAGCTGCAACACGGGACTCCAGTCGGAGAACATCCATGGCAACTTCATCGTTCACCGGAGAATTGACGGGGTCGAGGTTTGGCTCCAGCCGGCTAGTTTCTTCTTCAAAGTTTTGACAAAATTCTGCAAGAGTGATCACTAAGTCAAGGGGATGGTCGAATGGAAAAATCACAATTGGAAATGTCTGCCAAGCATAGAGGTTTACCTTCAAGCATAAGAAACAGCTTCTTGGCAAGTCCACTCAGGAAGGCCTCCAGATCAGTTTTCTTCCCAGTCAATTTGGTGACTTGGTCGGTCAGGGCAGCTTTATCAGTTTTCAGTCGACTGACCTCCTTGTTGGCAATCCCAAGAGCAGCTTTCAGATTGGTATTGTCTTGTTCGAGCTTGGTGACTGAAGCTAACTTCTCGTCAGCAAGCTTGATCTTCTCAGCTAGCTCAAGGTCTTTCTTCTGTTGGGCCTCCCTTACCTTACCTGCAAGTTACAGCAAGATCAGATTTTGAAACAAGCAAGGGGAAAAGCAGTCGTCAGGGTCTCACCAAACATACCTTCGGTCTCCTCCTTTGCCTTTGTCAGCTTCTCCTGAACCAGCTTCAAGCTCAGCTCGACTTGAGTATGCTTGTGTTCCAGCTCTGAGTAGCGAGCCACAAGATCACAAGAGTTCTGCGAAGAACCAATCGACTAAATGTCAAATATAATTCACTTCCGAGTGAAAAAGGGAAAAACTCACGTTTCTAAGACTACAGCCAAATACAAGCATTCGACCGTAGTCTCGGGGACTACACCCAGTGGGTGCACTCAGCGTGCCCCCACTAATCCTGTTGAAGACAAAGTCGACCAGTCGACCTCAAAAAAAAAGTGCGAGATGCATTCTCTAAGACTGTGATCAACTGCAAGCAGTCGACCACAGTCTCGGGGACTACACCCAGTGGGTGCACTCAGCGTGCCCCCACCGGTTTGTGAAATCCAGTCGACTGACGGAAAGACTGAAATTATAAAGCCTAAGGCCGACTGCCAGCAGTCGACCTTAGCCTTGGGGACTACACCCAGCGGGTGCACTCAGCGTGCCCCCGCTAATACGGAGCTCAATCGACAACACCCAGTGGGTGACTACTATAAATTCCGGAAAGGAAAAGTTTTTGCAGCATATCCAACAGAACAAACGGTGGTCGACTGACCTGAACATTGCTTTGGAGGGCAGAACTAGCGTCATAAGCTGCCTGGCTCGCGTCCCGGATGGTCTTCAGCTGCTCCATCATGAGTCCCGCCTGGCGTATCGCCTCCTTCGCTGCGCCAGCTTGGTCCTCTGGGACGTGGTGCGTCGTGAAGAGAGAGGGCTGCTGAGCACTCGTCAGTGGATTTGCGAAGGACACCGTGTGTCGAGTGGTGTTCTCTTCCTCCACAGTCAGAATCTCAGGCGCCGTCACATCCTGAGGCACCTTACTGGCGGACGCTTTCCGACTCCTCCTGCGCTTCAGCGGCTCTTCATCCTCATCATCATCAGGAAGATTGATAACAGTATTGGGTGGAGCTGCGGAGAAGAATCAGGACCAGAGATCGCGAGTCAGTCGACTAAGAACGGCGTTAAGAATACAGTACCTGGGTTCGAAGTTGCTACGTCTTCCATCTCGTGGTCATCAGCCCGGGCCGAGTTTTCAGAAGTAGCAGCACTGCAACTCCAAAGGATCAGTCGACTAACTTCAGCGTCGACCAGAGACAAAGTTCACACAAAATGAGAAGATTCAGACAACACGATTACCCTGATATGGTAGGGATGGACACCTTCATCATCGGCAGGAGCTTGATCGGCTTCGACGTGGCCGCCCTGGGCTGCTTCGCCGCCTTTTCAGTCGGCACTGGAGAGATGGTCCGAGGACGCTTGGTCGACTGAGTGGTGGTCGCAACCCCCTTACCACGTTCGGTTGAAGGGTCGTGGACAAGCTTCGACCGCCTTTCCGAGCGCGGTGGTACGACCTCCTCCTCCTCTTCCTCCTCGTCTTCAACGTCGTCGTCATCGCCGTCGTCATCATCATCGTCGTCGTCATCCCCTGCAATGTCCGAGTCCCACTCCTCCTCTTCCTGGCTCTCACCCCCGCTCGCCTCACCCTCCTCAGTCGGAGTTTGTGCCCCATTGGGCATCGAGTACAGCTCGGTGAGAGCCTAGCAGATATCAAGACAAGGATCAGTCGACCAGTCGGCAGGATAAACAGAAATGAGTGCGACAAGAACGCAGTGGAGGGCAGAGCAAATGTACCTTGTTTGGATCGCTGTTGTGGTCGAGCGGAGGAATTCTTCTGGCTCCGCGTGGGTTGTCCTTGTTTCCGGTAACGGCTACCATCCATCTTTCCAGAGTGACATCGTCGACTGCTTCTGGATGGACTCGAGTCTCGTCTTCGGTCCCACAGTACAACCACATGAAGTGGCTCCGGAACTGAAGAGGCTGGATGCGACGCCTAAGGAAGACCTCCAAGAGGTCCATGCCCGTCACTCCCTCCCGAACCAACTGCACCACGCGCTCCATCAACATCTTCACATCAGCTTTCTCCTCCGGAATCAACTTCAGAGAGGAGGGCTTGTTCACTCGGTCCATGGTAAACTGTGGGAGTCCACTCGACTGCCCCGGCGTCGACTGGTCCCGGCAGTAGAACCAAGTCGACTGCCAGCCTCTGACCGACTCGGGAAAGGTCATGGGCGGGAAGGTGCTCTTATTCCTCACCTGGATCCCCAGACCCCCACACATTTGGACGACTCGGGTTCTCTCATCGCCTGGGCTCGCCTTCTTCACGGTCTGAGAGCGACACGTGAATATATGTTTGAACAAACCCCAGTGCGGTCGACAGCCCAAGAAACCCTCACACATGGACACGAACGCAGCAAGATAGGCAATGGAGTTTGGGGTAAAGTGGTGGAGCTGCGCTCCGAAGAAATTCAAGAAGCCACGGAAGAAAACACTCGGCGGCAAGGAAAACCCACGATCAACATGGGTGGCCAAAAGCACACACTCACCCTCTTCTGGCTGAGGCTGCCATTCCTTCCCCGGAAGCCTCGCAGCTCCGTGAGGGATCAAGCCCTCGTTGGCCATGTCGAGGAGGTCATTCTCTGTGATGGTCGACTGGATCCAGTCTCCTTGGACCCAGCCCTTCGGCAGGCGGGATCTGGACGAAGACCCTCCGCGGCTGGTGGATCTCCCCTTCGCCTTCTCCGACGCCGATGCCTTCTTTGCACGCTCCAGCGCCGCCGTCTTCTCCTTGGCCATGGTCGCCGGCGAGATGCGCGAAGGGAAGTGGTGCGGGGGCGAGAGCGAGCACGCTGGGCGGGGAAGAAGGAAGCAGAGAGAGGGAGAGAATGCTGAGGCGCAGCACAGAAATCCTCGCCGGGCACATTTATAAGGTCCCTTCCGAGTGGATGACAGGTGGGCCCGTCGATCTAATCATATCTGGGAGCAGTTATGCAGACAGGATACGTGGCGAAAAAGGCGGCGCCGAGATCGAGGCGTCTATGCCCCGTCCCATCCGAATGCCGCGGTCCGCCCCGCTTCGCGCGCGTCCCCAAATTTCGCATCCCGCGGAATCCGCGAACAGCAAATCAGTCTGTCAGACGCGGTGTTTCCGGCGATCCGTCGCTCGGAGATCGTCGAAGCCCGAAAGATCACTCGACGCAAAAATAGAATGGATCGAGTCGACTGAAGGCAAGTTGCTCCCTGTCGACGAAGTGATTCTTTGGTCCAGGACAACGCACGACCAGAGCGCAAAGGTTAATCGGAAACAACATCAACTCCTTCCTCACTCGAAGCCTCAATCCATTCGGGGGCTAATGATGGGGTTATGTACCTAGGGTAGGGTCATGGACCTGATCTAAGTACCTTACCCAAGGACACCCTTAGAAGAAGTCGCCTTCCAGTCGACCAATGAGGGACACACTCGACTGACTTGAAGGACTCGACCACGAAGACTCACTCGACCACCAGAAGGTCAAGAGGCACTCTGCACTGCAACGGCCTGTAATCAAGTAGACTTTATGATAGTAAAGGCACTTTATATGGGGCGTTACCAGTAACGCCCCAGACTTAACTCACCTTAAACCCTCTCCTACGTGGGCTGGCTGGGGTCCTGGCGCACTCTATATAAGCCACCCCCCTCCACAGGCAGAAGGGTTCGGCACCTGGTAACTCATATACTCATAATCCACTCGACCGCCTCCGGGCTCCGAGACGTAGGGCTGTTACTTCCTCCGAGAAGGGCCTGAACTCGTACATCCTTTGTGCTTACAACCTCTCCATAGCTAGGACCTTGCCTCTCCATACCTACCCCCCACTCTACTGTCAGGCTTAGAACCACGACAGCGAGCGGCGGAGGGCCGAGGCGGCGGGGTCCCGGTGGCGGCGCGGCGCGCCGGCGCGGGAGCCAGGCGGCGCGCGGGAGGCGGCGGCGGCGCGCGCGCGGGCCGCGCGGGCAGGCTGCAGGCCGGCGGGCCCGGATGCGGAGGCGGCGGGGAGCGCCACGTGGCGGAACGCGGTTGGGCGCGGGGCGGCGGCTGGACATGTCCGGCCGGGGGCGGACATGTCTGGCGGCGGAGAGATGAAAATGGCTAGGGTTAGGGTAGAATGACCTGAAAATTTCGGGGGAGGTCTAGTTTTATAGGTAGAGGGAGCTAGGAGAGTCCAAATGAGGAGCGGTTTTCGGCCACGCGATCGTGATCGAACGACCGAGAGCATGGAGGGGAGTTAGATGGGTTTTGGGCCAGTTTGGAAGGGGTGTTGGGCTGCAAAGAGAGAGGGGCTTTACGGTTACCCGGTTAACCGTTGGAGTACCAAACGACCTCCAAATGGCACGAAACTTGATAGGCGGTCTACCGGTGCTATACCAAGGCCGCTTGACAAGCCTCGGTCCATTCCGAGAAAGTTTAACACCCGCTCACAACGAGAGACGAAAGGGGAACGCCGGAGGACATAGGAGCGCCGGATTGCAAAACGGATAACGGGAAAAATGCTCGGATGCATGAGACGAACACGTATGCAAAATGAAATGCACATGATGACATGATAAAATGCAACACACAAGCAAACGACATGCCAACCACATGGCAACGACGGCGAATAACTGACAGACACCTGGCGCATCGGATCCGGGGCGTTACAACACTCCTCCACTAACAAGAGATCTCGTCCCGAGATCTTAGGACCGAGACGGAAGGGAAAAAGGATGAGGTGAAACAAGAACTCAAGAGAAGAAGCAAAGAATCGAGAGCACTCGAGAAGAAGAGAGGATCGACGAGAATGACGAGAATCGAAAGCTCACGGAATCAGATAGACTATGAAACCACTCCGGTTAGAACGAGATAAGAAACGAATAAGACTGAAAGGATTTAGGCAGCACTCCCGCTGAAACATTGAGGAATAGAGCACGAGCTCCACAAGATGGGATAGCACTTGATGAGATAAACAACGCAATGCCTCCGGAAGAATTAAAAGAATGGAATGAAATGAACTTAGAAGGAAGAGTTGAACGGAGTTGTTGAGAAAATCAACAACGAAAGAATAAGCTTGTTGTGGACTTATGGAAAACATCTCAAAATTATGAGGTGATCACCGACCACAAACGGAAATGATTGGATAGCTAAGAAGAACGAAGAAATGCAAAACTCCACTTCAAAAGGAAATGAAGAATTAATTGCACTTCGAAAGGCAAGAAGGAAAGATACTTGAGTTCCTTCGATAAGAATCTTGATGAACTCTTGAAGAAAGAATTAAATCATGAAGAACCACCATGAAGAACTCTGGTAACAAAAGGACAATGAGATAGAATTGAAGGATGAAAGAATAAGATGAGCCTTGCGATGATTTAGATGGAGGTTCCGACAAAATAACCGAGGAAATTTGAACTCCGGAGAAGAAAAGATGAAAACACTTGAACTAGAATTTATTCATCAGGAACAAACTCTGAAGGAAGGGATTACTCACTTGGATGAAATAAGAATAAGATTTATTGTATGCTTATCCTTCATCAAATTAAATTGATGACCAACAATGGATTCTTCATACTACTTATTCTTCTTGAAAAGGATTGAGAAGTGACATATCGCAAACTTGAGAAGGTCTTCATGAACCACCGGTAGGATTGGAAAGAACGAATGAAATCTATATGATAATCAAGGAAAAAGGATTCTGAAGGAACCACCGTTAGAATTCGGAAATGACTGACGAAAGAGAGAATGAATCACCGGGAAGAATTAGAAGAACAAATATGTTTGAGGGGATTTAGATGCAAGAAAACGGGAAGAAGTCGATCTGATTAAAAGCACTTGAACGAAGCACCGGGATAAATAGCGAACGGTAACTGGAATGGTGGCCTCCGGTGAAAAGAAATGGGAAAACAACTTCTGACAAACTCCGGATGGTTAAGAAAGAATATCTGACAATCTTAAATGATTCAAGAGGATAACATGAAGCTAGAACCACGAAACTTCGAGAGAATGGACAAGATTGAGAGGAAAAACTCTTCTTCGGTCTTCACAAGATGACAAGAAACGCCACCAAAATTACTGAGGTACTCCGGGAGAATGAAAAGCAGAGAGGTTCAGCCAACAATGAAATGATCTTGGAAGCGATCTTGGTGAAGGCCTGTGACTGATGGAATCCATTCTTAGGTCACGCTTGAAAAGATTTGAGAAAAACTACGGGGGAATTAGAAGAGTCAGGTAAGATCCTGGGAAAAGACCTGTGGGTTAGGGCCCACTGAAGAGAAAACACTGTTGGAAAGGGATGTTGAACAGATAGATGATGCACCGGAACAATTGAAATATTTGAATGAGGTGACAACCTCGAATAAAGTCAAACACAGACGAATCTCCTGAGATGTCTTGAATACTCCGGAAGGATAAACTGGCGAGAGGCGAACGAGCGAAGAAAAAACACTTGATCCAAGGAAAAGAATGCGATCAACACCAAAAAAAACTTGAATTGTGTCCACCGGAGAAGAGATGAAGAATGTCGAACAAGACGAGAATTCACCGGTTGAAATAATTAACGAAAGACTGAAGAGGCTCCGCACGCATGAGGTAGATGGTCGACAGAGAGTCAGACTCCGGGAAGAAAAGGGTGGGAGGGCGGGAAAACAAAGGCAACTTGGAAGGGGAAATCGACGAATAACTGAAGAGAAAACACCGGTTGAAATCATTGAGGAAAGAAAGCAAAGGCTTCACATGAGTAGGATGGATACTCGATTGCGGATTCCAGTTCCAAGAAGAAAAACAGGGAGGGCGGGTGGGAAAGAAAATAACTGAGGACAGAAAAACAACTTCATTGGGAGCGGACTGAGGATTGAACTCAAAGATGAAGAGGGTCGAGTCAACTTGACGAGAAATGCACCGGATAAAAGAGCTGAGAACGAACGATCGGAAAACCAACTGCGTGATCCTAAAGAAAAATTTGAAAGGGAAGAGGAGTAATTCAAAACACCTACGTCAAGATTCCTTACCAGAGCGACGAAGGGGCTGAGGAGTAACAAGAATTCCTACACTCCAATATAACTAGACTTCGAAAACAGTTTTCTTCTAGACTCAACATCGGCCAAACTACACGATCAATCAAGGGGGCTCCTAGGGTCGGTCGAGGCTCTGATACCAACTTGTCACGCCCAATATGCGATATTATCCTAAAGAGACTCGAAGGTCCCACCAAGGATAGAACCGCATATTGAAACGCTTTTGCAAGGTGGATATCATTACATCAACATTACATAATAGATGGGGATACATACAAAAGGCATACAATGCCACACGAATACAACATCACAATACATAAGAGCATCATCCGACTACGGATGAAACACAAACATAAACTCAAACGACATCCACCCTGCTAGCCCAGGATGCCGACCTGGAACCTATCCCCTGATCAAAGAAGAAGCAGAAGCAGCACTTCAAGACAAGAAAACATCGCTCTCGCGTCATGATCATCGCACAGCCTGTACCTGCAACTCTTGTTGTTGTAATCTGTGAGCCACGAGGACTCAGCAATCCCATTACCATGGGTATCAAGACTAGCAAAGCTTAAAGGGAAAGGAAGGGGTAAAGTGGTAAGGTTGCAGCAGCGACTAAACATGATATGGTGGCTAACATACGCAAATAAGAGCGAGAAGAGAGCAAGCAGAACGGTTGTCAACTAGTAATGATCAAGAAGTGATACTGAACTCCTACATACGTCAAACATAACCCAGAAACCGTGTTCACTTCCCGGACTCTGCCGAGAAGAGACCATCACGGCTACACACGCGGTTGATGCGTTTTAATTCGGATCTGGTGTCAAGTTAACTACAACCGGACATTAACAAATTCCCATCTGCCTATAACCGCAGGCACGGCTTTCGAAAGATTATACCCTGCAGGGGTGTCCCAACTTAGCCCATGACAAGCTCTCGCGATCAATGAAGGAATAGACCTTCTCCCAAGAAGACCCGATCAGACTCGGAATCCCGGTTTACAAAACATTTCGACAATGGTAAAACAAGACCAGCAAGACCGCCCGATGCGCCGACAATCCCGATAGGAGCTGCACATATCTCGTTCTCAGGGCAACACCGGATGAGCAATCCGTACAACTAAAACCAGACCTCAAGTTTCCCTGAGGGGGCGCTGCAAAGGGCTCTAGTTCGGACCAACACTTAGACAAGCACTGGCCCGGGGGGGGCTATAATAAAGATGACCCTCGAGAGAGCGACTCCCAAGGGAAAAGTAGGTGGTGGTGAGGCAAATGGTAAAACCAAGGTTGGGCCTTGCTGGAGGAGTTTTATTCAAAGCGAACTGTCAAGGGGGTCCCATAAATCACCCGACCGCGTAAGGAACGCAAAATCCGGGAACATAACACCGGTATGACGGAAACTAGGGCGGCAAGAGTGGAACAAAACACCAGGCAAAAGGCCGAGCCTTCCACCCTTTACCAAGTATATAGATGCATTAATAATATAAGAGATATTGTGATATCCCAACCAAAATCCTGTCCACCATGGAGCAATCTTCAACTTCACCTGCAACTAGCAACGCTATAAGAGGGGCTGAGCAAAGCGGTAACATATCCAAGCAACGGTTTGCATAGGAAAGGTGTCAAAGGTTAGAGGTTCATGGCAATATGGGAGGCTTGATGAGCAAAAGATAGGTAACGCAGCAAAGCGATAGAACGAAGCAACTAGCATAGCAATGATAGTAGTGAGATCCAGGGTAGCGGTCATCTTGCCTGAAATCCCGCAAGGAAGAAGAACGAGTCCATGAAGAAGACAACGATGAAGCCACAAGACGAACCAAGCGTAGACGAACGAATCCTCACGATCGCAACGAAACAGGGAACTATCGAGAAGAAGCACACAACATGGTAAACACACCACACATGAACAAGGCATGATGCACAACAAGCATGATGCATGACAAGACTACATGAAGCTACTCATGGCAAGAGATGATGCAAACAAGAGCAACACATCAAGGCAAGTTTAAATGAGGCCGGGAACAACATATAACAATTCCGGTAAGTCCTCATATGCATATTTCGAAATTGGTCCAGATCTGAATAAACCTTATGTTCAAGTTGTTAAACAGCAAGTTAAGATGCACCAAGATGATCTACACGAGATTCTAGTCAAGTTACATATAAAGTTCATTTAGTTCGGAGCTACGGCCTAGAAGATATGAGCAAAACAAGTTAAACATGGCATTGATGCAAAATGCACCAAACATCAAGCAAACACCTCAAAACAAGGATGCAACATGATAATATGAAGCTACATGCAATTCTAAGCAAGTTTCATATAGAGCACACTCAAAACGGAGCAACGGTTCAACACACACACATAACAAGTTATAAGAACAATCTGTCCAAAACAGCAACTAGGCATATTGCAAGCATCAAAACAACATGCTACAGCACCCCAACAATAAAATAAAAGGCATGGGCATGATGTACAGGTAAAGCATAACAAAACATGAACACTGAGCTAACTCCAGAAATCACTAGAACATGCTCAAACACACATGGTAAGATTGCAAGTTATAACAATTTCAGACTTTGCAGAAAATAACATCACGATGCAATGTTTAGAGCTATCAAACAACATGTTACAGGAACTTATAATAGCAAACAAAGGCATGGCATAAATCTACTAATTGGATAGATCAAAAGTCCCTTACTGACCATAAGCCAAAAAGGATCATGGCACCCACATAAACATAGCAAGTTATTATACAGATTCATACATGGCAGGAACAGAATTATGAACGCATGTAAATGAGTTTGTGCAACTCACTACAGAGCAATACATGGCATGGCAAGGCAAACAACAGTAAGAAGGCATATTTGTGAAGCTAAGCATGGTAATAGCAAGGTCATAGGGTGCATGGATCACTAGGAAAACACATGACAACAACTGAACTTAATGTTAACAGGCTGACAGCAACATTATGAAGCAACTTTAGAGCAAGATTACAACAAGCTACAGCAACCTATAAATGCAACCAGGGGCATGTATGGATAGAGGATGACATGTAGATCAAAACATGTTTATCGAACATCTACAGATTATGCATAGAATGATTAGTAGCAACATGTTTATATAGCATCACGAAATAACAGATTCAGCCTAGCAAAACAGCAACATCATGTACACTACTTAACAAGCTCGATTCACTCACCACAAGTCATTGCATGACAAGATAAGCATAGCATCATCAAGAAGACATGTTTGTGAAACAAACCAAGTCAAGAACAAGTCCATAGCATGCAAGGATCAACTATAGCAACCTTGGCCAAATTGAATAACATGTAAACAATCTGCCAGGAAACATTTTGAAGCAAAAGTAGAGCACGAAAATGACATGCTAGACTACTCCATAATTGCAACAAGGGCATGAATGGATAGACAATAACCACATGTTCAAAACACCCTTACTGAAGTATCTCAAAAATATGCATGGATCACTCTGTAGCATCAAGTTTACATGGCATCAAAATAACAGCAGAACAGGGGCTAAAATCAGCAACATCACGATGCCTAGTTTGCATGCTTGTGCTAGTCACCACATTGATCATAAAAATACATGGTAAGCACCTCTGTAAAGAAGACATAGCATAGATCAAAACACATGTAGGCATCAACCTCATAGGATGCACACATCAATCATGGCAAAAATGACAAAAGAGCTCGTTCTGTTAACAGACAGCAGAAAACATCATGAAGCACTCTTACAACGACGATTCAGGCATCTAGATGAGCTCAAATGAATATGATGCAATGTAATGAAATGATTTACTCGTTGAGGCGAACAACTTGACATATTGCACACACAAAACGGAGCTACGGATGCAGAGATACGATGCAACGAACATGGCATGAAAATATGACAGGAAAAAGGGACTTAGTGGAATTCAACCTCGGGATTTCCAGATCTGGATCGGGAGTTGCACGTGAATCCGAGGTTCGCCGGAGAAGTTCGCCGGAGATGGCGAGGAAGGGCCCGGGGCAACCTCCTCCGGCCGGATCTCGCCGGATCCGGCGCGGGGAACGGCGGAGGAGGGCGGAGACGGAGGCTGCGGGGCGCGGGGCACTCGGGAGGCGCGCTGACAGGGCGCGGCGGCGGCTGGCAAGGGCTCCGGGCGGTGCCACGAGTGGGAGGCCGCGGGGTGGCGCCGCCGGTGAGTCGGGACGGAGGCGGAGGGAGCGGGAGGCGGAGGCGCACTCGGGGCCGGGGAGGAGGCGGCGAGCGGCGGAGGACCGAGGCGGCGGGGTCCCTGTGGGGCGCGGCGCGCCGGTGAGGCGGCGGCGGGAGCCGGCGCGGGAGCCGGGCGGTGCGCGGGAGGCGGCGGCGGCGCGCGCGGGGGCCGCGCGGGCTGGCTGCGGGCCGCGCGGGCCCGACGGTGGAGGCGGCGGGGAGCGCTGCGTGGCGGAACGCGGTTGGGCGTGGGGCGGCGGCTGGACATGTCCGGCCGGAGGCGGACATGTCCGGCGGCGGAGAGATGAAAATGGCTAGGGTTAGGGTAGAATGACCCGAAAATTTTGGGGGAGGTCTAGTTTTATAGGTAGAGGGAGCTAGGAGAGTCCAAATGAGGAGCGGTTTTCGGCCACGTGATCGTGACCGAACGACCGAGAGCATGGAGGGGAGTTAGATGGGTTTTGGGCCAGTTTGGAAGGGGTGTTGGGCTGCAAAGAGAGAGGGGCTTTACGGTTACCCGGTTAACCGTTGGAGTACCAAAACGACCTCCAAATGGCACGAAACTTGACAGGCGGTCTACCGGTGCTATACCAAGGCCGCTTGACAAGCCTCGGTCCATTCTGAGAAAGTTTAACACCCGCTCACAACGAGAGACGAAAGGGGAACGCCGGAGGACATAGGAGCGCCGGATTGCAAAACGGATAACGGGAAAAATGCTCGGATGCATGAGACGAACACGTATGCAAAATGAAATGCACATGATGACATGATAAAATGCAACACACAAGCAAACATGCCACCATGGCAACGACGGCGAATAACTGACACACACCTGGCGCATCGGATCCGGGGCGTTACAACACTCCCCCACTAACAAGAGATCTCGTCCCGAGATCTTAGGACCGAGACGGAAGGCAAAAAGGATGAGGTGAAACAAGAACTCAAGAGAAGAAGCAAAGAATCAAGAGCACTCGAGAAGAAGAGAGGATCGACAAGAATGACGAGAATTGAAAGCTCACGGAATCAGATAGACTATGAAACCACTCCGGTTAGAACGAGATAAGAAACGAATAAGACTGAAAGGATTTAGGCAGCACTCCGGCTGAAACATTGAGGAATAGAGCACGAGCTCCACAAGATGGGATAGCACTTGATGAGATAAACAACGCAATGCCTCCGGAAGAATTAAAAGAATGGAATGAAATGAACTTAGAAGGAAGAGTTGAACGGAGTTGTTGAGAAAATCAACAACGAAAGAATAAGCTTGTTGTGGACTTATGGAAAACATCTCAAAATTATGAGGTGATCACCGACCACAAACGGAAATGATTGGATAGCTAAGAAGAACGAAGAAATACAAAACTCCACTTCAAAAGAAAATGAAGAATTAATTGCACTTCGAAAGGCAAGAAGGAAAGATACTTGAGCTCCTTCGATAAGAATCTTGATGAACTCTTGAAGAAAGAATTAAATCATGAAGAACCACCATGAAGAACTCCGGTAACAAAAGGACAACGAGATAGAATTGAAGGATGAAAGAATAAGATGAGCCTTGCGATGATTTAGATGGAGGTTCCGACAAAATAACCGAGGAAATTTGAACTCCGGAGAAGAAAAGATGAAAACACTTGAACTAGAATTTATTCATCAGGAACAAACTCTGAAGGAAGGGATTACTCACTTGGATGAAATAAGAATAAGATTTATTGTATGCTTATCCTTCATCAAATTAAATTGATGACCAACAATGGATTCTTCATACTACTTATTCTTCTTGAAAAGGATTGAGAAGTGACATATCGCTAACTTGAGAAGGTCTTCATGAACCACCGGTAGGATTGGAAAGAACGAATGAAATTTATATGATAATCAAGGAAAAAGGATTCTGAAGGAACCACCGTTAGAATTCGAAAATGACTGACGAAAGAGAGAATGAATCACCGGGAAGAATTAGAAGAACAAATATGTTTGAGGGGATTTAGATGCAAGAAAACAGGAAGAAGTCGATCTGATTAAAAGCACTTGAACGAAGCACCGGGATAAATATCGAACGGTAACTGGAATGGTGGCCTCCGGTGAAAAGAAATGGGAAAACAAGTTCTGACAAACTCCGGATGGTTAAGAAAGAATATCTGACAATCTGAAATTATTCAAGAGGATAACATGAAGCTAGAACCACGAAACTCGAGAGAACGGACAAGATTGAGAGGAAAAACTCTTCTTCGGTCTTCACAAGACGACAAGAAACACCACCAAAATTACTGAGGTACTCCGGGAGAATGAAAAGCAGAAAGGTTCAGCCAACAATGAAATGATCTTGGAAGCGATCTTGGTGAAGGCCTGTGACTGATGGAATCCATTCTTACGTCACGCTTGAAAAGATTTGTGAAAAACTCCGGGGGAATTAGAAGAGTCAGGTAAGATCCTGGGAAAAGACCTGTGGGTTAGGGCCCACTGAAGAGAAAACACCGTCGGAAAGGGATGTTGAACAGATAGATGATGCACCGGAACAATTGAAATATTTGAATGAGGTGACAACCTCGAATAAAGTCAAACACAGACGAATCTCCTGAGATGTCTTGAATACTCCGGAAGGATAAACTGGCGAGAGGCGAACGAGCGAAGAAAAACACTTGATCCAAGGAAAAGAATGCGATCAACACCGAAAAAAACTTGAATTGAGTCCACCGAAGAAGAGATGAAGAATGTTGAACAAGACGAGAATTCACCGGTTGAAATAATTAACGAAAGACTGAAGAGGCTCCGCACGCATGAGGTAGATGGTCGACAGAGAGTCAGACTCCGGGAAGAAAAGGGTGGGAGGGCGGGAAAACAAAGGCAACTTGGAAGGGGAAATCGACGAATAACTGAAGAGAAAACACCAGTGGAAATCATTGAGGAAAGAAAGCAAAGGCTTCACATGAGTAGGATGGATACTCGATTACGGATTCCAGTTCCAAGAAGAAAAACAGGGAGGGCGGGTGGGAAAGAAAATAACTGAGGACAGAAAAACAACTTCATTGGGAGCGGACTGAGGATTGAACTCAAAGATGAAGAGGGTCGAGTCAACTTGACGAGAAATGCACCGGATAAAAGAGCTGAGAACCAACGATCGGAAAACCAACTGTGTGATCCTAAAGAAAAATTTGAAAGGGAAGAGGAGTAATTCAAAACACCTACGTCAAGATTCCTTACCAGAGCGACGAAGGGGCTGAGGAGTAACAAGAATTCCTACACTCCGATATAACTAGACTCCGAAAACAGTTTTCTTCTAGACTCAACATCGGCCAAACTACACGATCAATCAAGGGGGCTCCTAGGGTCGGTCGAGGCTCTGATACTAACTTGTCACACCCAATATGCGATACTATCCTAAAGAGACTCGAAGGTCCCACCAAGGATAGAACCGCATATTGAAACGCTTTTGCAAGGTGGATATCATTACATCAACATTACATAATAGATGGGGATACATACAAAGGCATACAATGCCACACGAATACAACATCACAATACATAAGAGCATCATCCGACTACGGATGAAACACAAACAGAAACTCAAACGACATCCACCCTGCTAGCCCAGGCTGCCGACCTGGAACCTATCCCCTGATCGAAGAAGAAGCAGAAGAAGAACTCAAGACAAGCAAACATCGCTCTCGCGTCATGATCATCGCACAACCTGTACCTGCAACTGTTGTTGTAGTAATCTGTGAGCCACGAGGACTCAGCAATCCCATTACCATGGGTATCAAGACTAGCAAAGCTTAAAGGGAAAGGAAGGGGTAAAGTGGTGAGGCTGCAGCAGCGACTAAGCATATATGGTGGCTAACATACGCAAATAAGAGCGAGAAGAGAGCAAGCAGAACGGTCGTCAACTAGTAATGATCAAGAAGTGATCCTGAACTCCTACTTACGTCAAACATAACCCAGAAACCGTGTTCACTTCCCGGACTCCGCCGAAAGAGACCATCACGGCTACACACGCGGTTGATGCGTTTTAATTCGGATCTGGTGTCAAGTTATCTACAACCGGACATTAACAAATTCCCATCTGCCTATAACCGCAGGCACGGCTTTCGAAAGATTATACCCTGCAGGGGTGTCCCAACTTAGCCCATGACAAGCTCTCGCGATCAACGAAGGAATAGACCTTCTCCCAGGAAGACCCGATCAGACTCGGAATCCCGGTTTACAAAACATTTCGACAATGGTAAAACAAGACCAGCAAGACCGCCCGATGCGCCGACAATCCCGATAGGAGCTGCACATATCTCGTTCTCAGGGCAACACCGGATGAGCAATCGTACAACTAAAACCAGACCTCAAGTTTCCCTGAGGGGGCGCTGCAAAGGGCTCTAGTTCGGACCAACACTTAGACAAGCACTGGCCCGGGGGGGCTATAATAAAGATGACCCTCGAGAGCGCGACTCCCAAGGGAAAAGTAGGTGGTGGTGAGGCAAATGGTAAAACCAAGGTTGGGCCTTGCTGGAGGAGTTTTATTCAAAGCGAACTGTCAAGGGGGTCCCATAAATCACCCGACCGCGTAAGGAACGCAAAATCCGGGAACATAACACCGGTATGACGGAAACTAGGGCGGCAAGAGTGGAACAAAACACCAGGCAAAAGGCCGAGTCTTCCACCCTTTACCAAGTATATAGATGCATTAATAATATAAGAGATATTGTGATATCCCAACCAAAATCCTGTCCACCATGGAGCAATCTTCAACTTCACCTGCAACTAGCAACGCTATAAGAGGGGCTGAGCAAAGCGGTAACATAGCCAAGCAACGGTTTGCATAGGAAAGGTGTCAAAGGTTAGAGGTTCATGGCAATATGGGAGGCTTGATGAGCAAAAGATAGGTAACGCAGCAAAGCGATAGAACGAAGCAACTAGCATAGCAATGATAGTAGTGAGATCCAGGGTAGCGGTCATCTTGCCTGAAATCCCACAAGGAGGAAGGACGAGTCCATGAAGAAGACGAACTGATGAAGCCATGAAGACGAACCAAGCGTAGACGAACGAATCCTCACGATCGCAACGAAACGGGAACTATCGAGAAGAAGCACACAACATGGTAAACACACCACACATAAACAAGGCATGATGCACGAACAAGCATGATGCAAGACAAGACTACATGAAGCTACTCATGGCAAGAGATGATGCAAACAAGAGCAACACATCAAGGCAAGTTTAAATGAGGCCGGGAACAACATATAACAATTCCGGTAAGTCCTCATATGCATATTTCGAAATTGGACCAGATCTGAATAAACCTTATGTTCAAGTTGTTAAACAGCAAGTTAAGATGCACCAAGATGATCTACACGAGATTCTAGTCAAGTTACATATAAAGTTCATTTAGTTCGGAGCTACGGCCTAGAAGATATGAGCAAAACAAGTTAAACATGGCATTGATGCAAAATGCATACAAACATCAAGCAAACACCTCAAAACAAGGATGCAACATGATAATATGAAGCTACATGCAATTCTAAGCAAGTTTCATATAGAGCACACTCAAAACGGAGCAACGGTTCAACACACACACATGAACAAGTTATAAGAACAATCTGTCCAAAACAGCAACTAGGCATATTGCAAGCATCAAAACAACATGCTACAGCACCCCAAAAGAAAACAAAAGGCATGGACATGATGTACAGGTAAAGCATAACAAAACATGAACACTGAGCTATCTCCAGAAATCACTAGAACATGCTCAAACACACATGGTAAGATTGCAAGTAATAACAATTTCAGACTTTGCAGAAAATAACATCACGATGCAATGTTTAGAGCTATCAAACAACATGTTAAAGGAACTTATAATGGTAAAAAAAGGCATGGCATGAATCTACTAATTGCATAGATCAAAAGTCCCTTACTGACAATAAGCCAAAAAGGATCAGAAAATATGATGGCACCCACGTAAACATAGCAAGTTATTATACAGATTCATACATGGCAGGAACAGAATTATGAAGGCATGTAAATGAGCTTGTGCAACTCACTACAGAGCAATACATGGCATGGCAAGGCAACCAACAGTAAGAAGGCATATTTGTGAAGCTAAGCATGGCAATAGCAAGGTCATAGGGTGCATGAATCACTAGCAAAACACATGGTAACAACTGAACTTAATGCAAACAGGCTGACAGCAACATTATGAAGCAACTTTGGAGCAAGATTACAACAAGCTACAGCAACCTATAAATGCAACCAGGGGCATGGATGGATAGAGGATGACATGTAGATCAAAACATGTTTATAGAACATCTCCAGATTATGCATAGAATGATTAGTAGCAACATGTTTATATAGCATCACGAAATAACAGATTCAGCCTAGCAAAACAGCAACATCATGTACACTACTTAACAAGCTCGATTCACTCACCACAAGTCATTGCATGACAAGATAAGCATAGCATCATCAAGAGACATGTTTGTGAAACAAACCAAGTCAAGAACAAGTCCATAGCATGCAAGGATCAACTATAGCAACCTTGGCCAAATTGAATAACATGTAAACAATCTGCCAGGAAACATTTTGAAGCAAAAGTAGAGCACAAAAATGACATGCTAGACTACTCCATAATTACAAACAGGGGCATGAATGGATAGACAATAACCACATGTTCAAAACACCCTTACTGAAGTATCTCAAAAATATGCATGGATCACTCTGTAGCATCAAGTTTACATGGCATCAAAATAACAGCAGAACAGGGACTAAAGTCAGCAACATCACGATGCCTAGTTTGCATGCTTGTGCTAGTCACCACATTGATCACAAAAATACATGGTAAGCACCATTGTAAAGAAGACATAGCATAGATCAAAACACATGTAGGCATCAACCTCATAGGATGCACACATCAATCATGGCAAAAATGACAAAAGAGCTCGTTCTGTTAACAGACAGCAGAAAACATCATGAAGCACTCTTACATCAATGATTCAGGCATCAGGATGAGCTCAAATGAATATGATGCAATGGAATGAAATGATGTACTCGTTGAGGCAAACAATTTGACATATTACACGCACGAAACGGAGCTACGGATGCAGAGATACGATGCAACGAACATGGCATGAAAATATGACAGGAAAAAGGGACTTAGTGGAATTCAACCTCGGGATTTCCAGATCTGGATCGGGAGTTGCACGTGAATCCGACGTTCGCCGGAGAAGTTCGCCGGAGATGGCGAGGAAGGGCCCGGGGCAACCTCCTCCGGCCGGATCTCGCCGGATCTAGCGCGGGGAACGGCGGAGGAGGGCGGAGACGGAGGCTGCGGGGCGCGGGGCGCTCGGGAGGCGCGCCGACAGGGCGCGGCGGCGGCCGGCGGGGGCTCCGGGCCGCGCGACAAGCGGGAGGCCGCAGGGCGGCGCCGCCGGCGAGTCGGGACGGAGGCGGAGGGAGCGGAAGGCGGAGGCGCGCTCGGGGCCAGGGAGGAGGCGGCGAGCGGCGAAGGGCCGAGGCGGCGGGGTCCCGGGGGCGGCACAGCGCGCCGGTGAGGCGGCAGAGGGCGCCGGCGCGGGAGTCGGGCGGCGCGCGGGAGGCGGCGGCGGCGCGCGCACGGTTCGCGTGGGCCGGCTGCGGAGGCGGCGGGGAGCGCCACGTGGCGGAACGCGGTTGGGCGCGGGGCAGCAGCTGGACATGTCCGGCCGGGGGCGGACATGTCCGGCGGCGGAGAGATGAAAATGGCTAGGGTTAGGGTAGAATGACCCGAAAATTCCGGGGGAGGTCTAGTTTTATAGGTAGAAGGAGCTAGGAGAATCCAAATGAGGAGCGGTTTTCGGCCACGCGATCATGATCGAACGACCGAGAGCATGGAGGGGAGTTAGATGGGTTTTGGGCCAGTTTGGAAGGGGTGTTGGGCTGCAAAGAGAGAGGGGCTTTACGGTTACCCGGTTAACCGTTGGAGTACCAAACGACCTCCAAATGGCACGAAACTTGACAGGCGGTCTACCAGTTATATACCAAGGCCTCTTGACAAGCCTCGGTCCATTCCGAGAAAGTTTAACACCCCCTCACAACGAGAGACGAAAAGGGAACGCCGGAGGACATAGGAGCGCCGGATTGCAAAACGGACAACGGGGAAAATGCTCGGATGCATGAGACAAACACGTATGCAAAATGAAATGCACATGATGACATGATAAAATGCAACACACAAGCAAACGACATGGTAACCACATGGCAACGACGGCGAATAACTGACAGACACCTGGCGCATCGGATCCGGGGCGTTACATGCATGGAGTATTCATATGATATGTAAGGACAGGAAATCTAGCAAGTAATGTTCTAATCAGTTGGGTTATCCCCTTTTGAAAAAAAATCTTAATCAGTTTATTGGTTGATTTGATTGCATTAGGTTATTTCTAATTATGTTCGAATTTCATCAGATTTGTACTTAAGTTTGTTTCTCTCATTGAATAAATTGATTGCCGATCCTATAGGCTGGGTGAGAAGCAAAGAAGGGTCACGGTGAACTATTGCTAGCTTGAGGAGATGCTCACATGAAGACATGGTTGCCGAAGGTTGCATACAACTAAAGTGAGCTTCTCTTTGAAAATCTCATAATTGTTTCACTTACCTTCTTTTTACTATCAGCAGTTTCTACCTTTTCAAGTTGTTTGGTTATGAGCCAAGACTGAAGATATACAAGCTTATGGTTAGTATTATCCCTTTTTCATATATTTTGGTTATTGTTTTAGTTAGCTAGATGGATGTGATGTAGTTAAATAATCGAATGACTTCTATACTTATATCATTGTTTGGTTTATGTAATTGTTGGCGCCAATATCTTGACTCGCTAAAAGTGCATGCAAATTTCTTACTGAAACAAGCAGGGTTGACGTGTCAGTCAAGGGGTCCCTGGATCTGTGGTGTTCGGCTTGCTATGGTGGTTGACCATGGAATACTTGTGAGGGAGAGCACCCCTTTAGTGCCTCTTCGCGTAGTTCCTCCGGCGTGCACAACTTAAGCCTTGTTACCATGGATGACAAAGTCTGCCTTGTCGTGACGACCACGCGCGGGTACACACATAGGCATACTATAAGATCGTTATTAATTAATCCATGCAGTTTCATGTCCAGGCCAATGTTTAGTTGGGGGAAGTGTTGTTGATTTTTTTTTATTCAGCCACGAGTATCAGTGTTGATTTTGAGGGCATTGTTAGGTGTTTAGTTGAGCTAGCAAGGGGGCGTAGTGGACCTGTCATCATTTTTTTTGAAATGGTTCAGCGTTGGCTCTATATTTTCATGGTCGACTGCTTCCCTGAAGATGCTTCAGCTGCATTTTTGTTTACCCATCATTCGGTGGCAAACCACTGATTCCTCACGGGTTGCAGATGATGAGTACTTACATTTTTGGTCTTACTGATTTTGTCAGACTGATGGGTGCACGACAATTTTTGGTCTTACTGATTTCGTCTGAGAGATAATCAGATAAAACGACAATTGACTCCCAACTAACCACACCTAGATAATCAGATAACTACATTTTGAAGTTAGTATACATTCATTCTGTTCTTGCAAAATATTTATTTATATAGCTTGTTGTCATCTAATTTAAGGTTCAATTTCCTCACTGTAAATCCTCAAAAATGTGGGCAGCATGGACCACCAGATAGGTAAGCAAGAGAAGGACCAGTTCATAATCATCTTATTTGTTCTACTTGGACTGTCGTTGTTACTTGCAGTTGCCTCTGTTACCATGTGGCAACGCAACCATGAAGGGCTTGACGTGTTGGCTATCAAGAAGCACTAGGTTGACGGCAGGCAAGGCATCCAGGAAGCCACATCACGAGAGAGCGATGACGCTCAAAGGGTGAGGTTGACAAATGGTGCGGTGACACTAGCTCGCTAGCCAAGCAGACTACATTCTGGACTATTTACACATCATGGACTAAAATTGGACTATTTACACATCATGGACTAAAATTGGACTTCTTTTTGGACTCACATCTTTTATATAATATATACTCAAGTCTGATATGCATTTTATTTATTCTATAATTAAGTACAATCTTTTAAGTTGCTGCTGAATGAAGAAGACATGGGGTCAGAAAAATGTTAAGATTGACTTGATGTGTGGTAAGGAACATCCAGTTGAAAAGTTTTTGATGCTTGAACATCCAGTACTCAATTATTCTTTTAGGTATGCATAATCTGCCAAGTTATAAGCAGTTCCTTTTATTTGGGTAGGCATAATGACCGTTCCGCAGCATCAGGTTCAAAAAAAAGTTCTTCAAGGTTAGTAATTTTCTCCAAAACAAAGTTCTTCAAGGTTAGTAATTAATACTCCCTTCCCATATGGATATGCATGATGGTTGTTCATTTTTTGGGATAGCTTACCCATCTTATGCCTTGAAAACTGAGCTACCTCCGTGATTATGCATCTGGTCTCAGTAGATTTTTTTTCCGCCAAAATACAGTTGTGAAGAGGAGTTCCTGATGATAGCTGAATATACCGGCCTACTTGCCTACAACCAAGGCAAAATTATCAGCGTTTATGCGAAACAGCCTGCTAGCTGGGTGTGTGCCTCCTGTTTGAGCGAGAGGGATGACCTTTGCTGGGCAGTCAAAGGATGTGCTCGGATATGGTGGTCCAACTGCAAGGTAATGCTAACACATCTTGTTACTCTTTCTTCAATTTCGGTAGGTTTACGACAGTTCCATTCAAGCACAAATATGTTTATGACACTAACCAAAGTTGTAAAATACATATATTTATAATAGTTTAATTATTCTTACATGATTTCCACATATATGTGTTGCTTTAGACAAAAAAATGTGCAGTGAACTTGTTACATAGAACACCCTAGGTATCGCCACTGGCATCGACTAGACAACGCCCATCACTGACACACTCTTCTCTTGGGAGCATTGGCCCAGCTCATTGTTGTCACATCACTCTCCCACCATTGCTTTTGTCTGGTCTCGATCAGATATTTTGGTTGATATGCGGGGAGGTGAGAGGGCAAGCTAGGGGAATGGAGTTGGGAGAGACGATAGTAGAGCGCCATCGTTTTTGTTCCTATTTCTTTTCCTTTTCAAGTGGTTACTTTTTCTTCATCAGTTCATCTTTAAACTTTTGCTTGTCTCAGCGTAGCTTGCAGCTCCAGCTTAGATTTGTTAGATTTATGGGTAAGCCAAATTGTTTAAATTTATATTGTCCAATTTATTTATAGGAACCAATCACCCAGATGCCTTTCCTAGACTGATCCAAAGATTAATGAAGCTAGGGCTGTCAAACTGACCAAAGCAGGTACAGCCACATCTTAGGCTTGAAAATTTGCATATGGACGTGGGAGTCCACTCATATGTATGGCTTTCATGTACACTTTGAATGGTCCAGGAACATTTGTATTTTTCTGTGTGTCGATTTTTTTCCAAGAGTATTTGCTTTGTGTCTGTAGACATTAGGTTAGCTGTCAAGTTGGTAATTAGAGGATTAGATCACTGTATCAATCGACAATCATCTCGGGAAAGTATCATCGTACTTTTGTTAGATAATTGGTACTTCTGTAGTTGCACGTTTTTTATACTTATATATTTGTAGCCACTTTTATTGTGTTCTTTGTTCCTTTCTTTTTATCATACATATAACTAAAAGCCAGTTACAGAAAAATGTCAGTCTCATCCCTTGCCTTCTTTAGTTGAGGAGATTACTCTACTTTTTATCACTGTTGGAGGATTCCTTATTTTGAGAAGTCAGTATCACAGCAACGGGCACGCAGCTTGGCCAACTCATTATTTCTACCGGCACCAATTGTTTTTATTGTTTCTAGCCAATGTAGATTGTGGTGATTGTATGAAAGATTTAATACCTTCCTCACGTGCATGCTAGAAAGGAATGTTTGCGGATGGACGTGAAATGAACTGTTAAGTACTCTCCTATTTAGTTTCACCAGGAATTTATTGATATGGTAAGAATTGGTAGATTGGTTTGTGACGAAATGTTGCTTGAAAATAAATTCATGATAGGTTAGAGTGGGGGTAAAAATAGTTACAGTGCTCTTGTAGGACGATGGATTTTCTCCATTTAGTCTTGTAGCCTTCATGGAAGTCAAATTTTGTAGGTTTGTTTGTACATTTTTGCTTTGTTTCGGAAACCAGAGCAGTTCACTTTATCCATGTGTTTTTTCTTGCTTCTCTGCACTGTACCCTTTGGGATGATCAATATGCATTACTCTTTTTCAAAGTTTCTATTTGGAACTATATTTTTTTATTAAAGCACTGTCAGAAGGTTTCACAAGAAACCTAAAAACTGTAACAGGTGGTCATTAATTTTTTTTTCCATATGTAATGAATGTTTGCCACAAGTTAGGAAACATAACTGGTTTTTAGTCGTTTATCAGTTCGTTTTGCTCATGGGGATATATAATTAGCTTTTACCAGCTTTTTGATTATACAAGATTTTTTCTTCTTTCTCCACATGTGTGTTTCTGCAATATGTGTACATTCAAGCGCCAGAAGGTTTGTTCTCCCACTGTGTGCCACTAATATTTCATTTTTGTGGGTGAGGTTTTCTAACTTCTGGATGCGCGAATGGTTTGGATATGGTGTTGCGCAATGCTACTGTGTTATGCTATGACCACGGACATGCTTATGTGATGTGGTGCATCTGTTTTTATACTTCAACATTGTTGTTCCCGCTTGCGCGGCAGCGGTGACTGTAGATGCTGCTCACACATCTATTGTTCCTGTGTGCGCAGGGGCGCGGAGGTGGGCGACCGGGCGTGGGAGGCGGCTCGGCACGGCGAGGCGGGGCCGGGCCGGAATCGCGAGCACCAGGCAGGCGCAGCTGCCACCTGCGTCGACCAGGAGCACACGCCCGCAGAGGGATGTTGTGCCCTGGCACTGTCCGTCGTGGAGCTCGCGAGGGACTCCTTGTCACGGGCGGGCGCTGCCTGTCACGGCGCTCGCGAGGTCCAGTTTGGGATCCATGGAGCCAGAGCGCAGCGGCAGAACTGCGTGACGGCCGTCGCGGTGGGCGAGCACGGCGGCGACGACTGCAACTGCTGCTGTGGTGACTGGCTGTTGCTGTTCCTGCTTGCGCGACAGCGGTGACTGCAGATGCTTCTTATGCATCTGTTGTTCCTGCGTGCGCGGGGGAGCGGAGGCGATGGCGTTGCGGCGGCGATGACTACATTGGGCCAACTTTTTCGTCTGGACGGACACAAACAAATGAAATGGGTCGGTGTGTTGCAGTTGCTCTAACTCCCTGAAATTTTTCATTCATTTGCTTTTAGGATGTAGGATGGAGCATAGTTTGTGCTGTTGATTGTCAATTGTACTCCCTCCGTTCCTAAATATAAGCCTTCAGTTTGTTATGTTGAAGATGCTTTGTACTCCTTCTGTTCCTAAATATATGCCTTCTTAGAGATTTCAATATAGAGTATATATGGAGCAAAATGAGTGAATCTACACTCTAAAATTTGTCTATATCCATCCGTATGTAGTCCGTATTGAAATATCGAAAAAGGATTATTTTTAGAAATAGAGGGAATAACAAACAAAAAAGATCACATAACATAAATTGATTGATCATAAATTATTGTTTTTTTCCTAGGCGGGATTGGTAGCAAAGTTGTTCTTTTGGACTATGCAGTTCATTGGCCATGGAGGTTTTGAGGCAAATCTCTATCAAGCTATTAATGTTAGGTTAAGCACTAGCTTTAGTAAATTCCTGCCCAAGGATTATACTTGACACTTACTCTGACGGTAGAACCGGACACGTGCTCCACTGTTTTCACGTTTGAGCATTGAAAATGAAAAACAAGTGTTTGGGTATGTGGTGGAAATCCCTCTTACGTGATTTCTAAAAAAGGGTTAATCAAAGATTGCATTCATGAATAATAGAGCTACCAAAATGTGGACATGCTAATTTATTTTTGAGGAACCTAGCGTACCAACAACTATCACCTGGCCCATGTCAAACGTTCACCCCAGTAGACTAACCTGTCAACTACCAAAATGTGGACATGCTAATTTCTGCTTGGTATTCCAATGAGCATAGACGAACAATAAATATATATATTGCATTATCTTAACATTCAAAATAATATTAATTTCGAAAATTGTAGGGATGTGTGTGACTATTTATATTATTTTATGCTTTGGTGGAACGGTGAAGAATTAGTTCATCCACTTTGCCCAATGAGTATTCTCCATTACACATTTTAAGACCTCCGACGTGAATTCTTCGTGCTAATTACATATATTGCTTGTGCAGGTTGGGTATGAGTTGAGGAAGGGTTTTTTAGTTATACTTGTTCAGATTTCATGCGAATGGAGCTAAAGTCAATATTCTTAATATTGTGCGAAAATTTCTTAAGCGCATCAAATGGATCTTAATTTGTAATTGGTTTTAGTTAGATAATCTCTCTATATGCATAAGTCATCAGATTGCCTTTTTTTGTTATCAATTTACATTGCAAGTGAAGTTGACTTTAATTATTAGCTGATTTTGCCTGTGCTATCTATTCTCTTCACGCGAAATTTAACATGTATTATGTTTATATAATTCCAGCAATATATTCAAAAGCCCGTGGCAACGCACGGGCACTCTACTAGTTAAACTAGGGCATGAGTTCTTGGTTTGAACTATGATCTTCTCTCATGCTGAGTTGCTGACTACGTCAAACATTCCGTTAATAGGTAGGATCTCACCATTTAATAACAGAATATCTCCTAGTTGAAATTATAGAACCAAATATATATGACACAAACGTGATAAGCCAATCAAGAAGAGACGATGCACCTCTATATCTTGATGCACTGTATGTATGCTGATATTGTCCTTTGTGGTTGTCCTATAACGTTCAATTGTGTCCTGCATGCTGAAATGGAATTTAAAATGTAATTATTTTGATAATAATAGCAGTTAATTAACTCACTTAATAAATCAGTTAATTAACTCTCTTGCTAACAACGTCACCAAAACACGTAGTATTACAAGGCAAACATTCTCAAAGTTTTGTTCTAGGTGGAGGGAGAAAGACAAGAAAAAAAATAGGGGAGTGAGCTCAATGCAATAGCCTACCTTTGCACATGCTGCAAAACAAACTTAGTAAACTAGATGATGCCCCGCACATTGCCGAGGGAATCTTGTTCAAATAATTATATTAATAGATGCTAAAAAATAACTAAAAATAATGATATGTAACAGTGTTCTCAATTTACATTGTAGATAACAAAATGTCATTTTCTAACCAAAATAGAACCATGCATTGGTAGGTATGTTCTAACCAAAATATGAACCATAAATTATGTAGGTATCCTCCATGTATCTAGCCCATATATCATATATGAAAACATAAAAATTAATTCAAACGACATAACTTATGAGTGAGATGTATGGCTTGCTAATGTGGTATGGGTGTATGGTTAAATTAATGCATAAAAAGTCGCAACTTATGATTGATTTGCGTAGGTACCGATGTGGTGTGGTTGCATGCTTAGAAAATTGAGTTAAGTGGGCTGCATGAAAAATGTAACTTCTGATTTATGATTGACATGCATAGGTGTTGATGTGGCATGACTTCATGCTTAGAAAAATTAGGTAGTGGATTGTACCTATTTAAAATTAAAAATAAATAGAAAGGAGGTGAAAAAAAAGTCTAATCTAATAGACAACCTACTGTATAGTGAACACCTGCTATGTTATTATTAATGGTCTAAATGATATTTAGACAAGCATTCAATATGTTAGAGTTAATTCCAGTCGAACATGGCCAATGAACAACAGCAAACATGTATAGTGAAGGTATGACTCTTAACACATTTTCCTATGCGACAAAATCAATGCTCTGATTTAGTGTGGATTCTATCCTTGTCTTCTCTCTTTGTCGTTAAGACCGACTTAACTAGTGAACATCAATGGCAGTGTATGTTAGCCAAGAATGACAAGTTTAGTTGACAAGCATGGCAAATCCGTCCCAGTTTAGTTTTTTGCCACAATTTTCCGTGCTTGCCTCACGACAATATAAATTGCTATAAAAACGTTCGGTTTGTCACCCCCTCCCAGCGAACATTAGCTGAATAGCATTACCGTAAAGTATTACTATATATTTATAACTACTATACATGCTTGTATTAGATCGGACAATTAATAACATTGATAATAAGGCATTTTCTAGTGCTCCATGGTGTATAAGTGCTAAGCATGTCACGTACAAAAAACATGATATGACATAGCAATGTAGGAGAGATGCCACTTTGGTGACCCCAAGAAGAAACACTGGAAAGCACGCGAGCCTATATGAAACATATAAATGAAAGAAGCGCACCAATACATGGAAGAGTATAGCTGTTTAATAATTAAATGAAATGAGCTTTGCTACAATAAGTTAAACATCTATTTGTTGGGTACTTTAGTTGCTAACTTTTTAATGCACATAACACCTCGTTTAAGAACATCATCTAATATATACCACTCCCTCTGATTCATAAGGGCATGTACAATGATGCTATCTTAGGAGTGACATGTAGAATAAATAATAAGGTGGAGGAAAGAGAACTCGCACTACTAGGAAAAGGGCTATAGATAGGATTGATACTAATTAATGGCGCACCGAGGAACCAGTGCGCCACTACTATATACTAATGGCGCACCAGTCGGTGATGCACGGAAGACACTAATGGCGCACCAGAGACATGGTGCGCCACTAGTATTAATTTTTTTTTCATTTTTCCATACATACTAATGGCGCATCAGGTCGAAGTGCGCCATTACTAGTTCTAACTAATAATGGCGCACGAGGCAGATCGTGCGCCATTACTGTATTTTTTTAATTTCTTTTTGCAAAACTACTAATGACATACTCTGGCCAGGTGCGGCATTAGTATATATATATATATATATATATATATATATATATATATATATATATATATATATATATATATTTTTACTTTTCTGCAACACTACTAATGGCACACCAGCAGCAAATACGCCATTAGTAACCAGGGTTACTAATGGCGCATTTGCTGCTGGTGCGCCATTAGTAACCTGGGACCCCAACAAGATATTTTGGACAGCCCCACACCTACCCACTCACTTTTCACACTTCATTCCCTCCACCTCCTTCTCCAAGTTTTCGGCCGCCTCCTCCTCCTCACCTCATTTCCACCATAGATTCATCAAAATTAAGTGGTGAAATTACCTTTTTTTGATAGGTAAATAAGGGGAAAGCTATCTTCATGATGTAGATCTACTTTTTTTCTCCCTAACTCGCTCCAACAATGTGCACATGCACTTTTTGTGGCCTAGCTAGATCTATGTATGTTTGTGGTGTTGCTTGTGTTTGTGGTGTTGCATATATGTTTGTGTTTGCAGGTACCGGTATTTGAAATGCGATAGTTGCCAATATTTTGCCGGAATGTTGATTCATTTCCGTTTCGGCAAGAATTTTGGCACTATGCATTCTTTTTGGTCCTATTTTTAGGGAAGGTCATGCCAAATTTTTTCTTGGTTCTAAAATATCGTTTTGCTCTACCCCGCAGGCGACCATGGTCCGCACGATGACCGAAGGCATCATGAATAGGTTTTTGAGCTCCGCGAAGGCCGAGATGCTTCAAAAGAACGAGACGGAGATAAGATGTCCGTGTCGAAGATGCAAGCTGAAGAGCCTTATTGCGGACCCGGATTCCGGGCAGGTGCGGGACCACCTGCTCTTGCGTGGTTTCATGGATGGCTATCGGTGGAAAGGTGATGAAGATGACTATGAAGTCGTCCATGGGGGCCGGGCAAGAAATGAGGAAGGGCAACAAGACAAGTACCACCGCGGCGAGGGCGGGCGAGAAGACGAAGAATCTCCAGGACATGATCACGACGGTGATGTTGTACATAGTCATCATGTAGAAGATGTCGTACATGATGATGAGGAAGATCAAAACGAAGGGCATGATCATGAAGATGAAGATGCCGGAGCAGAGGACGATGGAGGCTGGGTACAAGACTCTCATATTCAAGAGCTGCTTCTCAAGCAGACGGATAACGCAAGAGCTGCCGCCCGAGCGAAAGCCAAGCTGGATCAACTGGAGATAGACGCGGTTACTCCATTGTATGAAGGATGCATGCCCGAGGATACCCGCCTGAAAGTAACGCTCATGGCTCTGGAGATGAAGGTAAAACACAAAATGACCGACGCATGCTTCGACGAGAACATGTCATTCTGGCACGAACGTCTTCCCATGGGGAACAAGTGCCCGACCAGTTTCGAGGAGGCGAAGAAAATCGTGTGTCCTCTGGATTTACCGCACGTGAAATACCATGTGTGCATGAACAATTGCATCATTTATCGGGACAAGCACGCAGAGTCTACCATATGTCCGGTGTGCGGTGTCACTCGATACAAGAAGAGGAAGAAAGCTCCTCGAAAATCGGTGTGGTACTTTCCGATCACTCCTTGTCTGCAGCGGTATTTCGCGGACTCTAAGGTAGCAAAGCTCCTGCGTTGGCACGCGGATAGGGAGGAGAATAAGCGGGAAGATGACGGAAATGATCCGGAGATAAATAAAAAAGACAAGATGTTGAGTCACCCTAAGGATGCGAGCCAGTGGCAAGCGTTGAACTTCGAATACCCAGAATTTGGGAAGGATCCAAGGAACATCGTGCTGGGCGCAAGCACTGATGGAGTCAATCCATTTGGCAGCCAGAGAAGCACACATAGCACCTGGCCTGTGTTTGTGTGGATGTACAACCTTCCCCCTGGTTGTGCATGAAGAGGAAGTACATTCACATGAGTATGCTAATTGAAGGGCCGAAACAACCAGGGAACGACATCAATCTGTATCTGGGGCTGCTGAAGGAGGAGCTAGACACGCTGTGGAAAATGCCAGCCAATACGTGGGACACCGCAGAGAAAGAATATTTCCCTATGAGAGCCGCAGTGCTCACGACGGTGCACGACTATCTCGGTTACGGATATCTCGCGGGGCAGGTAGTCCACAAATTTTCTGGATGCGTAAGGTGCATGGATGACACAACGTATCGCCAGCTAGATAGAGATCTCGGGTCTTCGAAAACCGTGTTCATGGGACATCGAAGGTGGCTTCGCGACGATGACCCGTGGAGGAAATGCAAGGATCTGTTTGATGGTGAAACCGAACCCCGAAAACGCCCGTGTACGAGGAGTGGCGAGGAAATAGACGAGCTGTTGAAAAATTGGAAAGACTGCCCACTGCCGGGAAAGAAGCAAAAGGCGCCAGAGCCGGGAAAAAAGCGAAAGGCGCCAGAGCCGCTGCTGAAGGTATGGAAAACGAGGTCTGTTTTCTGGGACTTACCGTACTGGAAGATCCACCGTGTGCCTCACAGCCTTGATGTCATGCATATCACGAAGAACATGTGCGAGAGTCTGCTTGGTACCCTGCTCAACATGCCAGAGAGGACCAAAGATGGGCCGAAAGCAAGGGCAGACTTGAAATCAATGGGCATCAGGCAGGAGCTTCACGCTAATGATGATGATGATGATGATGATGATGATGATGATGATGATGATGATGATGATGAGGCGAAGCAGGACACAGAAAGTCGTCGCAAAGGCAAAAAGGCCAAGAAGACCGGAAATGACTACCCTCCCGTGTGCTTCACTCTAAGTCAGGAGGAGATCGAGCAGTTTTTCACCTGCCTCCTAGGAGTAAAACTTCCTTACGGTTACGCGGGGAAGATAAGCAGATACCTAGACCCAGCGAAGCAGAAGTTCAGCGGGATGAAGTCTCACGACTGTCATGTGCTGATGACGCAGATACTTCCAGTTGCAATCAGTGGGTTCATGGACACGCACGTCCGTGAAACGCTATTTGGCCTATGCAACTTTTTCGACATCATCTCTTGGAAGTCGATTGGCGTGAGGCAACTCAGAAGGCTACAGGAAGAGATCGTGGTGATACTAATGCAAGCTTGAGATGTACTTCCCGCCCGCATTCTTCGACGTTATGGTGCATCTGCTGGTCCATATCGTGGAGGATATCATCCAACTCAGGCCGACGTTCCTGCACAGCATGATGCCGTTCGAAAGGATGAATGGTGTCATCAAAGGATACATTCGCAACATGTCACGTCCAGAGGGAAGTATAGCCAGGGGCTTTCTGACCGAAGAGTGCATCTCCTACTGCACGAATTATCTAGGCATCGAGAACCCCGTTGGTCTGCCCGTCAACAGGCACGTAGGCAGGCTCGCTGGATGGGGTCACCGTGAGGGTCGCCTCGAAATGCATGTCGACTTCGAGGGTCGACTCACCAACTTTGAAAGAGCAAACCTAGTCGCGCTACAACACATAGACGTGGTCGATCCTTGGGTGGTAGAGCAGAAAACCTTTATTGAGAAGACGTACAATGACCGAGGCCAACAGAGGACAGACGGAGATATAATCAAAGAGCACAACTCATGTTTCACGCGTTGGTTCAAGCAGAAGCTTCTGTCGTACCCTTTACATGAGGATTCTTCCGCGGAAGAACAACTCATATTCGCCTTGTCACAGGGCGCCGAGCACAACCTGATGACCTATGAGGCGTACGATATCAACGGCTACACATTCTACACCGAGGACAAGGACATGAAGAGCGATGGTTATCAGAACTCTGGGGTAACGATGGAATCCTACACCGGCAACGACAAGGACAGATACTACAGAAGGATCAAGGAGATCTGGGAGCTGAGCTACGCTGGAGAGAAGGTCCCGATGTTCCGTGTCAGATGGGCCAAGAGTGTCCTAAAAGAAGACCGGTATTTCACCACCATGGTTATACCCGAAGCCAAATCCAAGACCGCGGGCGCAAACGTCACCGCGAAAAATGAGCCATGGGTACTGGCTTCCCAAGTGGACCAATGCTTCTTCATTACCGACCCATCAAAGCCCAGTCGTGTTGTCGTGAGGAGAGGCAAAAGAAAGATCATCGGAATGGATGGAGTAGCCAATGAGCAAGACTTCGACAAGTACGGCGACCCGAAGATCGAACATGACAACGACGATGAAGTAGCAGCACACACCACAAGAAGAAGCAGGACAACCCTACCTAAAGGACGTCCGTTCCACAGAAGAACTCCATTTGCGAAAAAGAAGGGCAAGAAGATTGTGAACAGATAGCTAGCTAAGATCGATTGTATTTAAATCATAGTCTTCATTTCTCGATTGTATTTTATGGGCACTTTTTGATATCATGAATATTTTCAAATTTCATGGACACTTTTTGATCTCGATCTCGATCCCACCCGCACCCTCCCCCGCTAGCTCCACCGCCGCCGACGACCCACCGCAACCCTCCCCCGCTAGCTCCACCGCCGCTGACGAGCACCCCCGCACCCTCCCCCGCTCCACCACCGCCGACGAGCACCCCCCGCACCCTCCCCCTCTCCACCGCCATCGACGAGCACCCCCCGTTTCATATTCATATTCATTTTTAAAAAAAAATAATAATAAAGTGTAGACTACAATTGTTGTTAAACAACAATTATTATTGTTTTTATAAAAAATCTTACTGTTTCATATTCATATTCATTTTCTAAAAAATTATTACATGCAACAAAAAATAAAATAAAATTACTTATGGCGCACCTCTGGCTGGTGCGCCATTGCTATATGTAAAAAAATTACTAATGGCGCGCCTCTTCCTGGTGCGCCATTGCTATGTAAATTTTTTTTTACTAATGGCGCACCGGTCGCGGGTGCGCCATTAGTAAGGTTCCCCCCTAGATAATTCCCTCCCTCTCGCATGATCCCCTTCGTCCCTCTCCCTCGCCAGATCCACTTCCACCCGCTGCCCCGACCCACCCCACCGCCGCCCCCGCGCCTCCGTCTCCGTCGCCGCCCCCAGTCAGCCCCTGCCCTGCCCCCCATCGCCGTCCGCTCCCAATACACCCCCTCCCTCGCCTTCACCGCACCCACCCACCCCCTCCCTCGCCTTCCCAGCCCTCAAAACCCTAGAAACCTGCGGCGCCTCTCCGCTCGAGCTCCACCGTGCGAGGCGACATGCAAGGCTGCGGGCGGAATCTGCTTCAACACCGGGCCGACGAGCCGCGGAACCAGGGCGCGACGGCGCTCGACCCCTCCACCCCCCCTCCACCTGTTCTTCCTCGGGTCGCTGCTGTCTTCCTCAACTCCGGCCACCTCTGTTGCTACTAAGCTATCGCAGGGCCTCCTTGCGCCTCCCCGGTGAGCTCCGCCTCCTCTCCCCTCTTCCTTCTCGCAAACACTCTGTTTGTCCAGCAAATCGGTGATAATCCTGTTGATTCCGGCTGTAGTATTTCAGTTAATTAACTTTATAGAGAAGAAAGATAATTGGTATGTTCATTATGTCATTCGGTAGAGAAGAAAGCATTGCACTGCTATGAACTTATCCTTCCTCATGTTGTCATATTGCACACATCTTGGAACTAGGAGAGTATGAGATCAGGGCATTGTGCAAATGCTTTGAAGTATCAATGAGTAGTATTTCTGCACATTCTCTGTTTGTATGTTCTGAAATGGCCATTTCAGTTTTGAATGCAACCCTCTATCTATCTCTCCATGAAAGAATGTTCTCATTTTGGCCATGAAGATGATATGAAGTCTCAACCTTTCCTTTGCATGAAATTTTTGGACCCCTTTTTCTGTGGGAAACAATTTTGGGTCTGTTGGTGGCCAGTTGGCTACAGTTTGCTGATCACTGCCAATGATGCAGTTTTGATCTAGTTTGTTGGTTGCTTGCTGATCTAGTTTGATGCAGTTGCTGATCATTTGCACAAAATTCAGTTAACAACAACATCAGTAAAATTCAGTTAATTAACTGAAGAAGAGAAGAGAGAAAGTAGAGAGCAAGAGGAGTACTTGCATTAACTGAAACGTTTTACTTTAAACTTGCAAAATTGCAGTACTCCCTAAAACTACTGCAAGCAAGAACTACTGTTGGAGGGCACTATGTAGGGATATTCTCTGGTCTACTGAAACTTGCACTACTGCAATTTACTCCAGTGATACTATAGTTCTTTGCAAATTCTCTGCTCTACTCCACTGCATGCACTGCAATACACTACTCCACTGCATGTTTATCAGTTAACAGAAAAAGGTACAGAACAAGCAAATGTAAGAAAAGAAGAGAGCTTGTACTGCCAGTACATCATCAGGCAGTTCACCAGAGATTTTCAAGTTAGAAATACTCCCAGGGTAGATGAAGAGAGAATATCATGAAGGAACAATTTAGTTTTAATTAATGGAAAAGTTGCATTTACTTGTAGTGAAAGGAACAATTTCAGGTAATTATAAATATTCAATAGCAGCAGAGGCAAGCAGTAGCAGTAGCAGTAGAGTAGCCAACTTTTGATATGCATGCATGCATTCTTTGCTTGTTTATATTCATTCTTGTAAACTGAACATGCTCATCTATCTATCTATCTATCTATCTATCTACCTGCTTAAGTATGTATGTATGCATTGTATTTTTATTTCCTTTGGAAAGTAAAGTTTATTTCCTGGTTGGCTGGCATGATGGCTCATGGATCCCTCAGCTGCAGCTACAGTTGGAGCTCAATCTGATCTCATCTGAAATGAATCTATAAATACAGAGTGTAGTTATTTACAGAGTAGCAGAAATAGTTGTTGGATGCAGTTACTTGCATGGGCCTGGCTGATGAAGAAAAACTTTATATATATTCATACTGATGTTGACTCTATAAATCATACTTATTGGACATGTTTTATGTGTTGATCCATCAATTGATTATATTGAGAAAGACCATTGTGTCTCCGACCATTTTGCAAAGGTCATGTCTCCGACCATCGTGTCGTGATGAATTTGCAGGTACCCCGAGAGGCCCTTGAGTTTGCCGGAATGTTGATTAACTTCCGTTCCGGCAAATTCGGGTACTCCATATGTCCTATTTTCAGCAAAGTCATGCTGAAATTTTCCGTGAATTTTAGCATGACTTTGCTAAAAATAGGACATATGGGGTACTTGCGACTAATGCATGGGCCGGGGTATCTTAGTACTTAGATAAGTAGGATCAAATGCCCCGCCATTCTTGCTGCATTAAACCATAGGTGGCACTAGAGCCAAGTGATTAGTGCCAAGTGATTAGGCCCAACCTAGGGTGCCTCGGCTTAGGCTTTTAGGGTGCCTCGACGTCGACAAACCCTAAATGATAAAAGCTTAGCTTTTAGGATGCCTCGGTGTCGACAAACCCTAAATGACGAGACCATGATCTTGTTCCTTGACAATAACCAACTTTTTGACCAAACTGTTTTCCTATTTAGAGCGAAACATGGCCAACAACGATGAGGCCGGCGGTTCGGGCGGCAAGCAATTCTGGGAGCTGTCCCAGGAGATGGAGGAACAACCTCACCGCTATGAGGACGCCGCGGAAGACACCGATCCTGATTACACAACCCCTAGTGGCGTCGGGGATGACACCACTGATGGTGCCGCCGAGGATGCCACCATTGATGATGGCGGCGCACACACAGATGGCAGCCAACCGAAGAAGCAAAGGAAGGACCGGCGCCCGAATGCGCTCCGCACCCTCAAGGAGGAATTCACTCAAGTCGACTCCGACGGGAATCCAACGGAGCCCAAACATATAGTCAAGGGGTACTCGGTTCAGCTCGGGTGCATTCTCCGGAGCACCGCCTCGATCAACACCGAGAACCTTAGGCATAAGGACCGAGGGAATTTGCGCAACCTCCTCTTCACGAAGCTGCACGAACGATACAAGTTCCCCACCGAATTTGAAAACACATGCCTCTCAGGGAATAAAGTGAACAGTGCCGCCCTCACGAAGATGAGCACGACCCTGTCTACTTGGAGAAGCGCGATGAAGAGAATGATTGATAAAGGTGATAGTTATGAGAAGATCAAGGCGAAATATCCTTTCATGAGCAAAGATGACTACAAGGAGTTCAAGATAAAGTGCGAGAGCAGTGCAACCTCCAGATCAAGTCAGTGGGGGAAGAAATGCGGGAGTTGAACTTAGGGGAACACAAACTCGGTCCCGGCGGTTACAGAGTGGCGGAGCCTATATGGGACAAGGAGGATGCGGAGCGTGCCGAGCAAGGCCTACCGCCCCGCTTCGAGAAATACAGCGGTAACAAGCAGACCAGGAACTATGTTAGGGCCCTCTACAAGGAGGACCCGATAACAAAGGAGCTTACCACGGATCCGAAGACCAGGGCGCTTGAGCTTGTTCTGGTAAGGAATACACCCCCGCGTAATTAGCTCCATATGGTTGCACTCTAATTAATCCACAATATTTCTAAATGGTTCACGTTCGTTTCGCAGGACACTGAAAGCAGTAGCGCGGGGTCGTCTCAAAGCTCCCCTTTCGACATCCCTTTAAATAGGGCGTTGAACGTAATGAAAAACAAGGATAAGCTCACTAAGCCGACGTCAGCTGGTCGTGTGGCCGGCAAAGGCTTGTCCACGAAATGGGGGTCATACTATACCGCTGGTGTGCGGAAGGAGAAAAAGACCAGCTCGGAAAGCCAGACGCGCGAGGTTGAAGAACTCAAGGCACAAGTGGCGCGGATTCCGGAGCTTGTCCAAGAGCAAGTGGAACAACAACTGGGAACGAAGCTCAACGCCATGGTGCCTATGTTAATTCATGGGCCGACGACGTGGATTGCGGGCGGCCAACAGGGGCCTCCCCAGGTTCCCAGCTTCACGGCCAGCAACTCGCACAGCACGCAGGCGGCCATTGTTCCGCGGCGCCATTGGTGTCTCCGGCGGCGGCGCCATTGGTGTCTCCGGCGGAGGCGGTATTCGTGTCTCCGGCGCCGGCACGGGCATTGGAGCTTAATGCACCCGGGTGTACGCCGGCCGGCACCTCGCCAGCAAGCGCCCCCTCCGTCAGTTGTACGCCTGCTGTTGGCGGTGCCTCGACATTAGCTGAGCTCGACGACATCACGGTAACTAAGCCTCTCGGCCAATGACTTCATCTCCTTGCCTTTGACTGGGCATCCCTGACGCCCTGTACATGTTTTCGCAGGGCACCGCCGATGTTCCTTGCACTCTTCTGCACTTCATGGGCGCTGAGTTGGTCGATGTCGCCAAGGGCAGAATCGTTCAACCGGGCAACCCCATGTTCCACGGTAATCCGATGCCACCCACAGTGTATAGGGTTGAAGTGGTTCGGGTGCTGCCAGGCTGCGACGAGCTGTTACGTCCTATTCGACCCGCTGGGGCCGACGAAGAAGATGAGATGACCCTCAGCGCCTGCGTAAACTAGCCCCTGCTTTGGCCAAAGAGCCAGATTCGTTTGGGGGCGGGGGACACCACCCCACAGACAAGACCGCCAATCGTGTCGGCGCCAAGCCATGGCAAGAACGCCGCAACGCTACCGGACCTGCCGGACATCCCTATGGCACAGGATCCGGACAGCCCTATGGCACAGGATCCAGACGGCGACGACAACGACGACGGCACATTTACCAAAGTTGATAAGTACTTTGCCGAACATGGGTACACTGACGAGTTTTGCGGGCCTCTTTCTCAAGAACCCAACCAAGACGACCGCGATCTAGCTGGTACGACGGAGAAATCCAATTGCAACAGGCGTCGTCTGGCGTTCAATTCTCAGGACACGCCTCCAGCTCCCGCCTTCACCGAGCCTCAGATAGCGGAGGTGCGAAATATTATCAGCCCCAACACGCTCAAGAAGGCGGTCTGTGAGCAGAACTCGGTCCCATTACAGGAGATCAAGAAGAAGGGACAGAAGCGAAAGACTAACAGGGGCGCCGGTGCGAGCCAGCCGGCACCGAGTTCGATCCGTGCTCAGGACAGGCCACCTTCACCTAAGGATATCTCGAGGAGGGTGCATGTGGCGGGTAGGGCGATGCTACCGCCAAATATGCTGAATGCTGCAACCGGTGCTATGCGGAGTCTGCACGACAGTGTTCTTTCTTTGGAGAAGCGGCATCTCAGAGAGAATGATGTGGCATACCCGGTTTTCATGGCCAAGGTGCCAGAGGGCAAGGGCTTTGTGGATGGTGACATCGGGGGTACGATCGTCCTACGGTTTGATGACATCTTTGCTATGTTTAACCTTCATCCGCTTCACTACACCTTCGTTCGGCTGTTTTTGCTGAGTATGGAGATGCGGATCATTAGAGACAAGACCCCGAACATCGTGATAGTCGACCCCTTCTACATGCGTGCCAAGCACTTGAGCAGCGCTGGGGACCGCCAAGTTGCGAGTTCACACCTCGAAGGCGTCATTCTGGCAAACCCAGATAAGGATAACTTCCTTGTGGCTTACTTTCCCGAGTAAGTCATCCCTTAACCGCCCCGTAACATATGATTTCTTAGATTTCAATCGTTCTTTTTTTTCTAACATTCCGTGTTCTGTGCAGTGACACACATTGCACACTCATCCTCTTAAGCCCGAAATATTCCATGGCCACGTATTTCGACCAGAACCGTAACTCCAAGATAGACTACACAAATGTCAAGAAAGTTCTTGATGATGTTCTCCCCAGCTACGCCAAATCTGGAGGCACCTTCACCAGGGCAGTTCGTAAGTACGGCAAGCACACCTTCTCACACAATACGAATTTCTGCTGCGTCAAGCAGCCGCCTGGCGGTCAGAAGGATACCTACTATGCCCTCCATCACATGCGGGCGATCGTAAGGGACCATCATCAACTTCTGCTACCAGATAGTCTCAAAGATTGGGCCACGAGGTTGTCGGCAACCCAGGACGCGGACCTCAGACAAGAATTATTTCGCATCCAGTCGGAGTTTGCGGACATCATCCATCAAGATGTCCTTCATACCTCGGGGCAGTTCTACCTCAAATATCAACCGTCCAACAATGAGATAGATGGAACGCTACAAATGCAGGGTGACAACGACCGCGATTTCATGACCATCACGACAGACGATGGCTTCATCCACGCTCCTGTCCGATGAGTCGAGTCGAAAGAAGTGATGTGTAGTTCTGAAACATTGATTGGCTCATGTTGTAATTAAACTTTAATGAATTCGTATGTCTCTTTGGTTTGGACAGTCATTCAACTTAGATGTGATCGATGCTATTTATTAGTATGATCATGAATCGTGCTATTAATGTCTTGCTTTTCTCTTCCGATCCTTTTGTTGCATACTTACATATTGCTTATGTATTGTCTGTTGTCTGTTGTTTGGCTTGTGCATAGAGATGTCGTCGTATGTCGTATACAAGGGTAAGGTTCCCGGAGTCTACGACGACTGGGAGGAGTGTCGGAGACAGGTTCACCATTTCAGCGGTAACAGTTACAAAGGGTACACCCCTAGGGCGGAGGCCGAATCTAGATACGCCCGCTATCTAGCGGGAGAGAGGAGGGAGCGTTGGAGGAACCGGATGAAGACCAGTTTGATCGCGATGATGCTCATCGTGATGACCGCATCTCTCTTTTATGTGATGGTAGTTTAGATGATCGATATCGACTTGTAATGTGAAGACAAACTCGATACTCGCGGTCTTGAGACTTGTAATGTTTTATCTTTGTTCGGTCTTTTGAATTCGGAGACTAATATGATGAATTGTATTCGGAGACTAATCTTCTATTGTATTCGATGAATCTGCTGCTGTGTGCTGCTGTCTATATTCTGTCCAATAATATATTTTGTAACCTGTGCAAAAATCAGAAAAGCAAAAAAAAACAAATATTCATACTAATGGCGCATCAAGTGCGCCATTAGTATGACAAAGCATGTTACATATGGCCCCCCGGAGGCATACTAGTGGTGCATGGTGTTACATACTAATGGCGCACTGCCTGGTGCGCCATTAGTAAAAAATTCTAGTGGCGTGCTACTAATGGCGCACCGGTAGTGCGCCATTAGTAGGCAAAACCGGTGCGCCATTAGTAGGCCTTTTCCTAGTAGTGTCGTAAGAAAAGGCTTGTCTTCTCTTACTTAAGAGAAGACAAGAGATGATCTTTTAGCATAACTAGTAAGCTTGCACGTGCAACGCACGTCAAACTTTGACCAAATAAGAATCACACCAGCATAAAATAATGAGAAAGTCTATTCTTAGTCCTTCAACTAATTGAGAAGTGCAGATTTCATACCTCAACTTAAAAACAGGACAACTTACAACTTGAACTTTTCAAACCAAAGAAGTTTTGTCCCTCAACTCAGCTGAAGCTGACTCGGCATGGTTTCGACCGGGTCATGTCCATGTAGCAATGTTTTCCTTTTCATTTGAATCTATCTTTAGTGTGGACATTTTGTCGGACATTTGGAGTGCAATGTGTACACAATGCACTTGACGTCGTCGTCCCAAAAGCCACACGCCACCGCCGTCAGTAGCCCTGTCAGCTACCATGCCAAAACTTTGTGACTCATAGTCAAAATACAAACATAATTGTCATCCAGAGTGAACTTTGTTCAAAAGATAATTCAAAATAAGTATGTATTGTGACCAAGGAATCCAATTTGGATGGAGAATGAAATGGTTGCAGAGAGATGGCTTCAAACAGAGCTAGAAATGTACATGCCCACGAAGTGGTTTTGTGTATAGATACAGACTGAGCAGCCAAATGAGAAATGTTCTTGGTCACTTAAAAACCTTCACAACATATCAGATTCAGATAGATAATGCATGTGCTCACATCTTCAAATGTTGTAAATAATCATTAATAGTCAAGTAGCAGACAAGATTTACAATCATTTGCAGAATAAAGAACGTTCAGACAATCAACAACCTTTCACACCATACAAAAAGGATTTAGCCACGATGATCTCTGCTACTTCAGCTGACAAATCAGAGCAAGAAGCTTCACAACCATTGTAAATTTTGGCAGACTTTCAGTCAAAAAATAACTATAAAAATATTATGCTCATTTGGTCTTTATAAACGGGGAACGTCCCCTGATCCTAACGGAGATGCAGCTGCATGATGATTCTCTAGCTCTGACATGTTAAAACCACGGGGAAGCAATGAAATCTACAGAAGTACATAATTTGTTACAATTGATGTTATACTCTGGGCATACATGGAAGTCAAAATAGGATGAGTAATAGTTGCTTCCGATTTGGATTCAAAGCACATCTTAGTTAAGCAGAACACAGATACAAAAATTGTAGTACATTACACCCAGTGTTAGGTCAAGATATAAGAAGGCAAGACACTTCATTGAAGAGCAAGAAAAGGCACCATAATAAACATGTGGCCAGCAAAGGGACAACTAATACGGAGAGAAATAATTAAATTTCGTCCCCTCAGATGACTATAAAAAGCTTAATTCTGTCCCTACAAGAGCACAAGTCACATGCCAGTGCACAGAAGTTATAGACCATCAGCAGCTCTATTGTTGTCATACGTTGAACATTTGTAATATCATATTCCTGCAGGTAAGTCTATAGGGATTTTCACAAGTTTAGCCTCTTCTTTTGGTCATACACCAGGTTGCTGAGTTTGGCCCTCCGAGACAACATCGACAAGGAGCTTATAATTGTTGAGGTTACTGATTCTTAGCAATCTGATGCAACGTAACCTTTTTCAAGAATAACACAACTATGCCTATCAACCAATCAAAATTATATATCGTAGCATATCAATTACAATGCATGATGAAAAATTGTATCTCGTGATACACTGATTCTTTTAAATGCACTTCCAAAATATACTTACTCCCTCCGGTCCAAATTAATCGACGCAACTCTTGTACAACTTTAGTACAAAGTTGAAGTAAAGCTGCGTCAACTAATTTGGATCGGAGGGAGTAGTAAAATTTGTGTTGCATATAGCACATTCCGCTATATATGGCTCATTTCTGCGCCCCTCCTATTGTTTTTACTAAAAGAAGGCAAAGGGACCGTCGAATAGAAATACATATCTTGAAACTATCTTCTCAGAGATGGCAATATGTTCATGAAGCATAACACAATTAATTTTTTTATAGCGACAGATTAGTTGCTTTATGCATAACCGTTTCAAAATTTACCTAAGACTCATTTCTTTTCATATATGGATAGAAAATGCAACAAATTTTGACCTCTCGTGTTACTTCATATTGAAATGATAGCGGACACTCAAAATAGCCATTTCAGTAGAACTTCAAGGAAGCCTAAAAATGGAGACAGAAAAGAAACCTGAAATACATGGTCACTTGAAAATCCTTGGAAAAGATTTGGCCTTCTTACAAAAGAGAATTTTCCTAGAAGAACTCCAAAAGCCATAGGTTCCTTCCATACTTGAATTGTTGCCTATGTTACCTGCACACAGGAGTAGTTTAGATACTGATACAACACAAATATATGGCATGAGATGGAAACAATTCTCTTGCTGGCTGCTGACCACCACTGATAAGTATTTCTGTATCTACTTGTCCAGTAGCACCTGGCACCTTACCAAAGCACAGTTAAATATCAAATATGCTTGGGGAACACATTTCAATATTAATGGCTGAAACAATAGCATCAGAGTTTAAAAAAACACAAAATGACATTGGTGTAGAAGTTTAGTTTGAGAAGAAATATGGCAAGTGCAGCACAGCTAGAAGCTGATTGTCTAGTTCAAAAATATAGAAGCTTGAAAGTACAGAAGATAGGATGTTTGTTGCAAGAGAAACAAAATGTCTGAATGAGCTGGACAACCATAACTCTGTGAAAGACATTCAGATTCCGATGCCAGTTAACTCAATCAAAAAGACATATCAGAAGCTGGCCTGAACTATAGGCAGTTGGGTTCCCCTTTTCTTGAACAGTGCATCTGCAGATTGCAATTGTATGAAACCTTCTGAAAGCTCATCCATTTATTTATTTACACTACCAAGTACTCAGGTCTGTGCAAAGAAGAATTCTGTCCATAATACCCACATCCATGAATTTTGTATAACTTGTTATTATATAATTATATGTTAATTTATTTCTAGTAAAACTGTCGAGTTTCAGTTCAAAATACTGAACTGTGGATGTCCTGTGTTTTGCACTTCAGAAACAGGTAATTAGAAATGATTAGGTTTTATAGGAAAGCCCCACTAGTAGAAAAAGGGTCAAATGTGAGACACATTAGTCCCGGTTTTAACAGAACCGACACTAATGTGTCCATTAGTGCCGGTTCCAACGGCTAGGCGGGAGGAGCTCTTTAGTACCGGTTCGTGGAAAACCTTTAGCACCGGTTCGTGCCACGAACCGGTACTAAAGAAAGTGGTGGCAGGATGTTGTCAGAGTGGGGCCCTTCCAGCACCTTTAGTACCGGTTCGTGGCAAGAACCGGTACTAAAGGTCGTCCTATATAAACCCTTCGTCCACCCGCACTCTGTTCTTCCTCCTTTCCCCTCTCCCTCTCCTCTGTTCTTCCCTTCTTCCTCTCAAGTTCATCACAAAATTTGCCCCAAATTTGTCAAGATTTGCAGGCCCCCATCCATTCAAATGATCACCAAGGTTAGCAACTTTGTCCGTTCATCTCTCATTGCTAGATTAGCTCTTGCATTGGTTTATATAGTGATTAATTGTGGGTTTTAGTAATTTGGGAGGAATTATATGTGGTAGTATTTGATTTATATGCAATTTGAGGTCAAAATAACACTTAGTTTGCATATGTAGGTGTGGTTTACTTAGTGCCTTCTAAATCTCCGTCGTAACCACCGTCGATCGCCCGCACCGTCCCGTCGCCGGCACCACCTTGTGGTGAGCCTCTTGTTCATGAAATTTTATATAAAAAATTGATGTTTGTGTGATTTGGATATATAGTTACTCGTATAATAATTATCTTACCCGTACGTTGTTTGTTATACATAGTGCCATGGTTTTGATATCCGTCCCCGTCGGCCCTCGTCCTTGTTATGATTCGGATGTGGTATATTCTCTTTTAAAACTATTTGTTGCATTTCGTGTTTATGACAAATTATGCCCATCAAGTTGACATAGATATTTTTATCTAGGAGGTATGTGAACCGGAAATTCCAACCGACCCTATTGTCGAGAGGTTAAATTTAGTTGAAAGAGAAAACGAGTACTTGAAAGAAAAATTGAAAAGAATTGAGGGGGAGAAGATGGAATTGGAGTTGCATGTTGCCGATGTCGTCGATGATCACAAGATCAAGATGGAGAAAATGCGCTTGAAGATTAGAAAGATTAGAAAATATGCCATCGATAGTGAGGCTTGGTATCATTATGCTGTTGGATCAATTGTTACCTTAGTTGCGATCTTGATCGCATTTGTTGTTGCATTTAAATGCTTTAGCTAGAGAGTTATTTGTTTGTTGCATTTAAGTGTTGTATGAACTTTATGTATGAACTTGTATTAATTTGGTCTATTCGGTGTTGTGTAATGAAGATGAGCCGGCAATGGATGTACGATGACCGATGCTCTCCCCAGTTCGTTGAGGGCGTGCATACTTTTCTGCTTGCGGCTGAGGCAAACAAGCGGGCGGATGGTTTTATGCCTTGTCCATGTGCTGGCTGTAAGAATGGTCGCAATTACTCTACGTCAAGAACCATTCACGTCCACCTGTTTGAGTCCGGTTTCATGCCCCACTATAATGTTTGGACCAAGCACGGAGAAAGAGGGGTTATGATGGAAGACAATGAAGAAGAAGAGGACGACGACAGCTATCCTGGCCATGGGTTCCCTGAATACGATGATACAACAATGGGGGAAGAAGCTGAGCCGGTAATGCGGGAAGAAGCTGAGCCGGCAATGCGGGAAGAAGCTGAAGAAGAGGCATCAGATGAGCCCGTTGATGATCTAGGTCGGGCCATTGCCGATGCAAAGAGAAACTGCGCAAGTGATTTGGAGAAGAAGAAGTTGCAGCGCATGTTAGAGGATCACAAAAAATTGTTGTACCCGAATTGCGTAGGTGACAAGAAAAAGCTGGGCACCACACTGGAATTGCTGCAATGGAAGGCAGAGAATGGTGTATCTGACAAGGGATTTGGAAAGTTGCTGGTAATGATAAAGGATATGCTTCCAAAGGACAACGAATTGCCCGAGAGTACGTACGAAGCAAAGAAGGCTGTCTGCCCTCTAGGGTTAGAGGTGCAGAAGATACATGCATGCCCTAATGATTGCATCCTCTACCGCGGTGAGTACGAGGATTTGAACGCTTGCCCGGTATGTGGTGCATTGCGCTATAAGATCAGCCGCGATGACCCTGGTGATGTCGAGGGCGAGCGCCCCAGGAAGAAGATTCCTGCCAAGGTGATGTGGTATTCTCCTATAATACCACGGTTGAAACGTTTGTTCCAAAACAAAGAGCATGCCAAGGCGATGCGATGGCACAGAGAAGACCGTAAGAAAGACGGAAAGTTGAGAGTACCCGCTGACGGGTCGCAGTGGAGAAAAATCGAAAGAAAGTACGGGAAGGAGTTTGCAGATGACGCAAGGAGCGTATGGTTTGGTCTAAGCGCAGATGGCATTAATCCTTTTGGGGAGCAGAGCAGCAACCATAGCACCTGGCCTGTGACTCTATGTTTGTATAACCTTCCTCCTTGGTTGTGCATGAAGCGGAAGTTCATTATGATGCCAGTGCTCATCCAAGGCCCTAAGCAACCCGGCAACGACATTGATGTGTACCTAAGGCCATTAGTTGAAGAACTCTTACAACTGTGGAATGGAACAGGTGTACGTGCGTGGGATGAGCACATGGGGGAAGAATTTGACCTAAAGGCGTTGCTGTTCGTGACCATCAATGATTGGCCTGCTCTCAGTAACCTTTCAGGACAGACAAACAAGGGATACCGCGGATGCACGCACTGTTTGGATGATACCGACAGTATATATTTGAATAGTTGTAAGAAGAATGTGTACCTGGGACATCGTCGATTTCTTCCGAGCAGGCATCCCGTAAGAAAGAAAGGCAAGCATTTCAAAGGTGAGGCGGATCACCGGACGAAGCCTCGCCACCGTACTGGTGCTGATGTACATGATATGGTCAAGGATTTGAAGGTGATATTTGGAAAGGGTCCTGGCGGACAACCTGTTCCGAAGGACGCTGACGGACGCGCACCCATGTGGAAGAAGAAATCTATATTTTGGGACCTGCCATATTGGAAAGACCTAGAGGTCCGCTCCGCAATCGACGTGATGCACGTGACGAAGAATCTTTGCGTGACCCTGCTTGGCTTCTTGGGCGTGTATGGGAAGACAAAAGATACACCTGAGGCACGGGAGGACCAGCAACGTATGCACGGAGAAGACGGCATACATCAGGGTCATGCAAGCTACGCTCTTACCAAAGAAGAGAAGGAAATCTTCTTTGAATGCCTGCTCAGTATTAAGGTACCGTCTGGCTTCTCGTCGAATATAAAGGGAATAATAAACATGGCAGAGAAAAAGTTCCAGAACCTAAAGTCTCATGACTGCCACGTGATTATGACGCAACTGCTTCCGGTTGCATTGAGGGGGCTTCTACCGGAAAACGTTCGATTAGCCATTGTGAAGCTATGTGCATTTCTCAATGCAATCTCTCAGAAGGTAATCGATCCAGAAATCATACCAAGGTTACAGAATGATTTGGTGCAATGTCTTGTCAGTTTCGAGTTGGTGTTCCCACCATCCTTCTTCAACATCATGACGCACGTCCTAGTTCACCTATGCGAAGAGATTAACGTTTTGGGTCCTGTATTTCTACACAATATGTTCCCCTTTGAGAGGTTCATGGGAGTCTTAAAGAAATATGTTCATAACCGTGCTAGGCCAGAAGGAAGCATCTCCAAGGGCCATCAAAATGAGGAGGTCATTGAGTTTTGTATTGACTTTATTCCTGACCTTAAGCCGATTGGTGTTCCTGAATCGCGGCATAAGGGCAGACTGGATGGAAAAGGCACGCTAGGAGGGGAACAAATAATATGTATGGACGGACATTCTCTCACTGAAGCACACTACACAGTTCTACAGAATTCCGCCTTGGTGGCTCCGTATATGGATGAACACAAGAATTTGCTACGCTCCAAACACCCGGAGCGGTCTGATGACTGGATTACACGTGAACAAACCAGGAGTTTCGCCAGCTGGTTGCAGACACGTACCATGCATGACACCTCTATTGAAGATGACCTGTACTTGCTGTCCCAGTTACCATCTTCGAATATAATGACTTTCAAAGGGTACGAGATAAATGGTAATACATTTTACACGATCGCCCAAGATAAGAAGAGCACCAACCAAAACAGTGGTGTCCGCTTTGATGCAGAAACCAAGACGGGAAAGGAAACATATTATGGTTATATACAGGACATATGGGAACTTGACTATCGACGTGGTTTAAAGGTCCCTTTGTTTCGGTGCAAATGGGTCAATATGACACGAGGCGGGGTAACGGAAGACCCGCAGTACGGAATGACAACAGTGGATCTCAACAATCTTGCGTATGCAGACGAACCATTCGTCCTAGCCAATGATGTGGCACAGGTTTTCTATGTGAAGGACATGTCTACCAAGCCAAGAAAAAGAAAAGATAAGGAAGCGAATGCATCGTACGATGAGCCAAAGCGGCACATAGTTCTTTCTGGGAAGAGAAACATCGTGGGAGTGGATGACAAGACAGACAAGTCAGAAGATTATGAAAAGTTTGATGAAATTGCTCCATTCACAGTGAATATTGACCCGAGCATCCCGTTAAATGATGAAGATTTTCCATGGTTACGGCGCAAAGGGACACACGCGAAGAAAAAGTTTCACACCCAAAGATCTGGGATGTGATCGGCTTCACTATCATCACTTTCTTCTGTGTTTCACACCCAGAGGGGAATCTCTGTAATAGTTAGGGTAGTTATGTGTTTTGGCATTTGAAACGCGAAGAAATTTTATGTGCAAACAAATTCTTTCATGCCTTTACTGATTTTTAAAGTTAAGTTATTCACAAACTAGTGATTCACACTAATTTCAAATAATTCAAAATTTAAACTATTCAAATTTGAAAACTACGGGCACTAACAGAAAGTTTGTAATTTTTTGTACCTAAAGCAAAAATATTCACAAAGAAACTCTAAATACACAAAAAACAACACAAAAATAAATAAAGCAAAAAAATAAAAAAAAGCCCGCCTACTAGGCCAGAGCGGCCTGCATACGACTAGAAACCCAACCTGTCGTTGGGCCAGGATGCAGGCCCGCAAAGGCCAAGTGGGCCCATAGGGCAGCAAAGAACACGTAGGCCCAGTAAGCCTGCTTTGGAGAGGAGCTCGAGAGAGCGACCGCACGGGGGTTTATAAACCAGTGCGGTCGCCCCTCGGCTAGCGAGGTGGGACTAAACTTGCCGCATCGCACCTGCGCCAGTGCAACCCCTTTAGTACCGGGTCGTGGCACAAACTGGTACTAAAGGGGGGGGGGCTTTAATACCGGTTTGTGCCACCACCCGGTACTAAAGGGGGTCACTTCCCGCCGCTTGGGCTGGCCAAAACAGGCCTTTAGTACCGGTTGGTGGCTCCAACCGGTACTAAAGGTGTCTTCTATATATACAACACTTCGAAAAATTTCATTCTCCCTCTGTTTCTTCCTCTGTTTCCCCATTGAAGCACCGCCCGCCCCGATCGATCGACGCCGTCACCGACCCCGTCGCCCTCGCCGCCCCCGTCCCCGTCGCCGCCCCCGTCCCCGTCGCCGCCCCGGGCCTGTCCCCGTCGCGCCGTCCCTGCGTTGCCGCCCCCGCGTCACGCCCCGGCCCGTCGCTTCCTCCGGCCGTTGCCTCGCCGTCGCCGTCGCCCCGCTGTGAGCTCTCCCCCTCTAACCCCTCTCCCTCGCCCCCGGCGGCCACCATGGGCGCCGCCCCTCCCCGAGCCCATACACACACACAAGCATGATGAACACACACACACACACACACACGTATATATGTATGAATGCATGTATATATTAGTATATACGTATTTTGTATGTTTAATTAGTTTAGATTTTTTAGATTATTGTTTTTTCACTAGTATATATGTATGAATGCATGTTAGATGGATATAATTAGTGTTTAATTAGTATGGAATTTTTTATATAATGTTGTTTTTCTGTTTTTTAATGGATGTATAGAAGTTGTTTTTTCTGTTTTTAGTGTTAGATGCTTAATTAGTATGAAATAGCATATAGAATTTTGACATATGCAATGATAGCATAATTAGTGTTATATAGAAATGTTAGTTATCAAAATCCAATCATTAAAAAAATGTTACTTTTTGCGGGCATATAGCTAGTATTTGTTCTCGACGATGCCCGGCCCGCATCCTCGCCGTCGACCCTTCCGCGACGACGTCCGGCTGACCCATGTCCGGGACTGGGCTCCGCCGGGCTGGCACTGGGAGGTGCTGCCTGGAGGGGCGCGCCGCTTGATGAGGAACCCGGCCCCGGGTCCCGTCGTCGACCCTGATCTCGTTTGGTGGCGTTCGCGTGGGCCAGTTTCGGCGCGGAGGGAGCCGGCCCAGCCGGAGGTGGTACGTCGCCGTGTCAGGGAGGAGGACGAGCACGTCCATCGCTACATGGTTGCGTTAGAGGGCGGCAGGTTCTCCAATACCTGGCAGTTTCTTCAGGGATCTCACTTCAGCTATGATCCTGTGAGGGTTCCTTCTCTTTGGGTGTCCACCGCCCGCGCCGCAGGAACCGCGAGTGTCCTAGATTCTTCTGTAGTATTCGATCTTTATTAGCTACCTAGCCAGTGATGTATTCGATATTATATCTATTATTCGAGACGATGTATTCGAGATTATATCTATTATTCGAGACGATGTATTCGAGATTATATCTATTATTCGAGACGATGTTTTCGAGATTATATCTATTATTCGAGACGATGTATTCGAGATTATATCTATTATTCGAGACGATGTAATTTGAATACTAAATTGTTTTATATTTCTTTTGGATTAGTTAAATAAAAGCTATGGCGGACAATACCGGCAGAGAGGGAGAACAGGCCATGTTCGATATGATACGCCATCCTCACGGGCCAGATGATGATCAGAATGAAGAAGATTATGACGGCTCCGAATTTCTAAACAACACCGGAGAGGGTGATATGATATTCGATCGCGACGACCGAATTGATGAAGTCATGAACTATGATTATGATGATGACGAAGAAAATGTTGATCTTGAAACAACAAAGACCGGCGAGGTATATATATTTATATAAGCAGGCATCTGGTGATCATCACATGTTTTAAATGACTTGAAGATATATTAACGAATCGATCTTTGTTCTTTCAGCCATCCGGATCGAGCAAATCTTCAGGCAAAAGGACGAAACGAGGCCCGAACAAAAAGTTGAAGGAGGGCGTAAAGTACAATATCGAGGCAATCAGACCTAATGGCGAACCATTAGCGCCTAAGAAGATTGCGGACAAGTTCGTTCGTCAGTGCGGAGTTCTTGTGAAGGACCAACTCCCGATCTCCCTTCAAGAATGGAGAGAGCCAGCAAAAGACAAAAGACAAAAAGACAAAGAGGACGCTGCTCCACGTCCAGATGTTACTTTTGTCGACAAAAAACAAAAAGATCTGCTTTGGGATACTCTCATGGAACATTTCACCCTACCAGATCATTTCACAGAAGCAGATGTGCAGAAAGTCAAGGACGCTGCTCTTAGGAAGATGGCGGTTGCATTCAAGAACAACAAGAATCGTGAATGGGACAAGTACGTCAAGGGAGGAAGGAAGACTCCAGTATTCGAGGGAACACTAGAGAACCAACGTGCTCATTGGGACGATTTCGTGAAATTCAAGGATTCGGAATTAGCTAAGGAACGGTCGAGAATAAACAAGAAGAATGCCGAAAAAAGGATAAGTTCCATAAGCTGGGGCCAGGTGGCTATGCGGTGGCAATGCCTAAGTGGGATAAGTCTGAGAAAGAGATGGAGGATGCAGGTGTCACTCCGGTTACTAAGAGCTGGCCCCCCAGGGTCAGGACTTGGTTCTATGCGCATGGGGGGAGTTGGACCCGAAGACAGGCAATGTTTCGACGAGGGCAAGTCTGAAGGGAGCCAACGATGCGATACTTGTTGCAATAGAAGAGGCACGATCGGGGGTGTTCCAGCCCAACAGAGAGAACGACGAGCTTACGCGTGCCCTGGGAAATCCTGAACACCCGGGAAGAACACGAGGCAAGGGCGCTATTCCGTGGTATGAGGGGTTTTCAGACTGGAACACCGACTACAGAACCCGTGCGAGAAAGAAGATTGCGGAGGAGAAGAAGAGGAAGATGGAGGAGGAGCAGAGGAAGCGGGACTATGAACGCCTTCAAGGCCTAGAAGCAAGTCAAGCGGAATTGGCAGTCAAATTCCAGCGGCAGCAGGAGCAGATCGACTCACTTACCCAGCAAAGGGGGTCTCAGCAGCTGCAGCAGCTAGCGAATGATCCAGCATTGGATAGCACCGCCCCATCCATGCCGAGAAGCAGCGTGGGTTCCGCCCTAGATGACGCAATGCTGGATAGATACCCCGTGGATGACATCACGGAGAACACTAACTGCGAGCTACACGTCAAAATGAAGAACATACCCATTAAGGTGGCGGACGTCGTTGCTTTTACAAATCCCCCGAGGCAACCTTCCATTGCAACCCGATTCCAGCGGGCTATGCTCGTGTCTTGGTTGATGAGGTGGTGGACCCATATTCGGAGCTACAGCTTGACATTCCTGGAGGTGACGGCGAGCACTTTCTCGGAGAGGCCAAACATCGTATCATCCTATGGAAAAAGGATTGCATCATCTTTCGAAGGCCACCGACACCGCGTCAGCCGACTCCTCGTCGAAGTCCGCCACCGAGTCAGCAGACTCCCGCTCCTGCAAGTCCACCAAGTCCGGCAAAGTGTCAGGCCACTCCTCCTCCAAGTCCGGCAAAGTGTCAGGCCACTCCTCCTCCTCCAAGTCCGCCACAGCGTCAGACGTCCACTCCTCCTCCAAGTCCGGCACAACCTCAGGCCACTCCTCCTCCAAGTCCGGCACAGCTTCAGGCCACTCCTCCTCGTCCAACTCAGCCCCGTCAGCCGTCTCCGCCGCCTCAGCAATCGCAGAAGAGACACCCCGCAGCTATGGTGCGTAGCGGTACGAGTCGAGGTAGTACAGGAAGTACAGGCGGAGGCAAGCGATATAAATATGGTCCAAGCCTCACGCCTCTTCCGCAGAGGCCTTATGACAAGTCCGAGGAGGAAAACGCAGCCATATCGAAGGCCGAGGTGGAAGCCCATTTTGCACCGAAACCGCCACCGCCGCCAAGGGAGAAAGTGCCTGAGGAAACGATTGACCACTTCATTCGTATGGCTCAACCACCAGCTCCCAAGCCTGTTGACACAGACTATGAGCGCCACATCAGGAAGTTAAATCGAGCACGTCTACGTAAGGAGGCGAGCTCGGGATCGAGCAAACAACAAGCAGCTGTCAAAAAATGCGGGAAAACCATTCCCCAGCTGGGAGAACAGGCGGCGCAATCGATCCCCTCGCTTGTTGTGCCAACAACACGTGACAGTACGCGCGCCCAATATTATTGTGGGCAAACAGTTTACGTTCCCGAGGTGGGCAATGTGGTAATAACCAAGGACCATATAATGCAGGCTGAAGTTCTCAACATCACTGTTGGACAACTCCTCGAGATCGAGCCCATGCCTGTGCTTAGAGAGGATGAAATAAAACGGAAATATGTCCGGGGCCAACCTTTGGTCGAGCCAGACAAGGTCAAGAACCTCCCAACGAGAATGTATGAATTGCATCAATGGTACATGAACATTACCAAGATTTCAGATCGATTGTCCCTCATGGTGAATGTCAAGGAGGAGCATTACTTCCATGAGAAAGCTCTGTCCGTTGAGTATTCTGAACTGTTTCAGTTATACAATCAAGACGCACTCGACAAATCTATCGTCAGTTGCTATTGTCTGTAAGTGATTTCTTTCTGTAATTTAAGTCTCAAGCTAGCTGTAGTGATCCTTTTGATCAATCATTACCTGTAATTATCCTCACTATATTCTTTTCTGTGGTATTATGCAGGATGAAGATGTATGAAATGAGAAAAGGTGGACGCTTTGGCATTGGGTTCATTGACCCAAACACCGTTAATGAATACACATGGCTAATAAATCCACATCATCAAAAGGACGTAGAGGACAACATGCTAGAGTTCTTGAAGCGCCTCAAATACAATGAAGATATACTACTTCCTTACAACTTCCAGTGAGTCACACTGTCTTGTACTACAAATTCTCTGTTTTTGCCTACTAGCTAGCTACATGTTTTTGCTTACATATGCCCGCTTAATTAAGACATGCAAACGTGTGTGCATGCAGATTTCACTGGATCTTGTGTATCATTAAAGTTGACGCCGGAACAGTTGAAATACTGGACTCACTACTCAAAGAAAATACTGACTATAACATCTTGTTTGGGATAGTCAACAGGTAATTTCAATCATTATTAACTATATATCTCGGCCTATTTAGTTCGTCATTTCATGATATGAACTATTTAATAACCCCTTTATTCATTTTCTTTGTCGGCGGGCAGGGCTTGGGCAAGGTTCATCAGCGTCACGGAAGGCGAATGGAAAAAAAAGCTTAAATGGTTTCGACCCAAGGTAAGTAATTAAGTAGTACTAGCTAGCTAGCTAGCTGCCATCTCTTTAATTATCATGCTTGATTAATTATTATCTGATCAAATTCCATTCTCGTAAAGGCCCTGAAGCAGGCGCAGGGGACTGATCTGTGTGCATTCTGCGTTTGCGAGAACATTCGCATGATGGCGTCCGAAAGGAGCAGATCTCAAAGACAGGAATGGGTACGCTTGTCAGAACACTATTCACAATTTTTACACCATTATCGATATCTAGTCACACAACTAATACACATGCATATTGATCTCCTTCTTAACAGTTCAGAGAGGTGCGGGAGAAGCTCCTAGAAACGGAGCGCGTAGAAGCACTTCAAGAGGAAATAGCGGGATTTTTGCTCGACCAGGTCATAAATCCGAAGGGAGAATACTATTACCCGCTACCGCCCCCATGAAAACCACTTCCAATTGTCATCGTGCTCCGAAGGCACCAATTAGGCTAATGCCACTGGCTCCGAAGGCAACATGCATATGTAGGAGAAATTGTATATAGCTATACATGTGTGTATGTGTGAATTAATTAATATGGTGGTTTGTGAGACATTGATGATATATATATGCATGATTGGTTCTACTAGAAATTATATATATATATATATATATATATATATATATATATATATATATAACGTGTACAATGTGTAGTATCGTAAAATACCAGCAAAAGAAAAAGAATTAAAATGGAAACACAAAATTAAATGAAAAAGAAATCATAAAACTAAAAAAAACCCAAACCTTATAGTACCGGTTGGTCTTACCAACTGGTACTAAAGGGCTCCAGGCCCCCGGAGCTGGCTCGTGCCACGTGGTTGCCCTTTAGCACCGGTTCGTGCTGAACCGATACTAAAGGGGGGGGGGCCTTTAGTGCCCACACTTTAGTGCCGGTTATGGAACCGGCATTAAAGGGCCTTACGAACCGGTGCTATTGCCCGGTTCTGCACTAGTGCCAATAGGGATTTCACAAGATCAAGACTCTTGTTTTGGTCATACACAGCAACACAGCTACACCATACATGAACCAATCAGATTTGTAAACCGTGGCGTATCATTCACAATGGAGGAATAAGAACATAGTGGGAGATTAATGATTGCTCACAGGAGAGAAATTCAGTGTCCTCATCGAGGCGGTTGTTGTTGATAGAAATTCAGTACAGATTATCCTATTTCACATCCATAGAATATGTGTAGGGAAAATAATAATAATCAGACATGTACTCTACAGAATACTGTAGTACTCAATGTGAATCCTAGTCCATGCCAAAAGGAAAAAAAATAGAACAGGCTCTGCAATATTGGAATAAATTCAGAAAAGGACATATTGCCTTAGAGTAAAGTAAGCAGAGGCGACAGAACAAGATTCCTGATAATGTCCAACCTAAATAAGAAACCTAAAGTTCTCCTTTAACGATCGACAGTAAAAATAAAATAAGAAACTGAAAATTCTACTCTTCCATATGTAACTTTCAATTAACATAATACTCTTCCATATGTAACTTTCAATTACCACAATGGAAAGAATATCCTCTCGCCTTCACCATAAGCCATAAATCAAATTGTTTATTTAGATACAATAAAAACCATAACCAAAACAGAGCCAACTTTCAGAAATAAGGACCTGATAGCATGTCCGATCTGGTCCAACTGACCATGAATCATGGCTGCGAGCATCAATCAACTGAATCTCGTAACTATGACAAACATGTAGTGGGATTGGTGAAAAATTACCTTAGTTAGCGATGGGAGACATAGTCTCATATGGGTAGCACAAAAGCCACAAGAGTGCTGACGTTCTCCACCATGGCTCCGTTCTATTCCTCACACGTACATCGCTAGCAGCATGGACGGTGTTCGCCGCAGAACCTACTATGGCTGGCATTAGAGAATATTTGCAAAACAAACAGTAAAACAAATAAATGAGCCACGAGTGTACATGCATCTTCCCTTGAATGCAGATTAGCGTCTGCGCGCCCGCAGAAGCTGATGTTGCTGCTGTAGATTAGAAAGACCGGCGACAAGCGCGCCGGCGAGGGCACAACAACGACGCCGACCCGGGGTTGGGGGGGGGGGGGGGGGGGGGGGCGACGGCGCCGAGGAGTGTGCAAGGTCCAGTGAGGGCGAGGAGCCCCGCCGAGAACGCGTTGGAGAGGGCGTCGGGAAGGCGGCGAGGAGACCTGGAGAGAGGCCGCCAAGTGGTGGGCAGTTCAGCAGAGGGAAGTGCGAAGGGCGTGGCGGGCCCCGGCGGCGAAGGGCGATGCAGCCCGCGGCGACCCGCGGCGAAGGGCGCGGCGGGCGGCAAACAGCGGCGGCTAACGGCTGCGGGAGCAACGGCGGGGCGGCGAACGGCGCAGGAGAGGAACCGCCCGTGTTGTGCCGTTCGTTGGGAGGGGGAGGGGGCAGTAGGTCGTGCCTCGTGCGTTGTTGCCAGAGTTTTTTTTGTTTTTTGAACGGCAGGGCAGGGTTTGCGATCGATGGTTTAGTGGCTTGATGTGTGTTTTTAGCGTTAAACATCAGAGAATTAAGAGCCATTAGATCTTGTTGATGGATGGGTCTGATTGTTTGATTCTCCGCTCTTTTTTTTTATAGTGGTAGTAGATAAATGACCCATTGTAGACATCATTTTTTGTCATCTTTAAATTATATGTAAGGCTTAAGATAAGACTGTCTTATCAACCATTATACATGCCCTAATACACGTCGCAGTTTTGAAGTTCGGTTGAACTAACCTTAGTTTAAAATTTTGACACTTATTTTGGAATCGACGGAGTAGCTCTACTTTGGTTCTTGCTCTAACCGTCCTTTTCATCGCGAGGCCAGTTTTTGACGTCTAGTCCACCTCTTAAATTTTTTGTAAGTGCTTGTTACTTAAACCGTGGCCAGCGGGAGGGGGTGGTTACTTAATTACCCGGCGTTGGCGAATTTGTAGAGCCTGCCGGTGGGGGAGAAGACGATGAGGGCGACCTCGGCGTCGCAGAGGACGGAGAGCTCGAAGGCCTTCTTGCACAACCCTCTGCGGCGCTTAGAGAAGGCCACCTGCCGGCTCGTCCGGTCCTCTATCAGCTTCACCCGTGTCTTCCCACGCGCCATCCTCTTCCACCACCGCCACAGATCCAATGCATGCAAAACCAAATTACCCAGAAAAATCTCCTCCTCCGGTCGTCCTGGAGGCAGGAGATCTAGGAGGCAAAGTGAGTGGGACGACTCACCAAAAGTGGCATGTGCCTGGTGGTGTGGCGTTGCGCGCCGTTTTAAGAGACGACAAAACCTCGTTTCCATGCCCTGTCATAAGGAAAAAGAAGAAGAGGTTGAGTATATAATATGCCCCCAAAGCGAACAGCATCGATTCAAAGCTAGCGTCAATTGGCTGTCATTTTCCTTTCTTGTTTTTCTGTTTTTAGATGGCTGTCCCCTGCCTGGGAGAGGCAAGTAGGGAGGTCAGGAAGAAGCTTTTGCGCTGGTACTATAGTAGTATTTTCGGGCTTGAATCAATTCCCTTCACCTGCCGCCGCACCGTCCTACCATCGTGCACGATTTAGATATCCAACGATTCCACACATATGTAGGGTTGTGGGGCTTTGCGCTTTTTCTTCAAATGTTGAGGGTGCACATCACATGATCTACAGAACAACGATGTTTGTGGCATCTCCCCTTAAAAAGGACATGTGTACACTAATAGAAAACAGAGCTTTGATCACAGCTCAATGTACACATTAGTCCCGGTTGCATCACGAACCGGGACTAATGTAAGCATTAGTCCCGGTTCAAGCGGCTAAGGTGTTGGGAAGGCATTAGTCCCGATCCACTCCGCACCCTTTAGTCCCGGTTCGTGTCTCGAACCGACACCAAAGGTTAGACCTATAGTCTCGGTTTGAGACACGAACCGGGACTAAAGGGTGTGATGCCCTTTAGTCTCGGTTCATATCTCAAACCGGGACTAAAGGCCAATTTTCAAACTCTATCCCCTCCCCCCCTATGTACCGCCTTTTCAGTTTGTAAAAAACAAAAGAAAACGATAAAAACTTCAAAAATTAAAATCCTTTGAGACATAGTTATGTTACTACATCTAATAGTTAGGAAAATTAAAAAACTTAAATTTGGACATGTTTTGCAAAAAAAAAAGTGTTATGAAAAAGTAAAACGGCCATATCTTTTGCATATGATGTCGAAAAAACCTGCATAATATATTAAAAAAACCTGCATAATATATTAGAGATAATTGAGCAGTGATGAGGGGTGATTAGAGATTAAATACAAATAATTCAGAAATTCGAAAATCGAGAAAAAAGTTCAAATACGTGGAGGGCCTATAGTCCCGGTGGGCAAATGGGCATTTTTCTACTAGTGGTAATGAATGAATAACCTTACAACGTGGTCATATTATCTGGACCTAAATTTTTGATTGAGATCCAGTAAGAGCATGTCACGAAATGAACTATAACCGTGACATGCCCTCCCTCTCTAGACCATCCGATCGAGAATCAGCGACCAGATTGATATGAACAGTGCACACCTACAATACCCATTCTACATGAATCTATGAATAGTGCCCTGCATACATTACATCTACAGTGTTCTGCTGCTACAATATTCGATTGGGGCCATCCAATCTTGATCCAATGGTCATGTTAAGCATAACATGCCATGGGCATGTCACCGAATCTTGGTTCTATGCCAATGATCATCCGTGCCTGGAATCACTCTTTGAAGAAGATCAAATCCATGAAGTTGTCATACGATCGCTCACAATCCGAAACGTTACCGTGAACTATCAAGAAGGAGCAAAACTAGAAAAGAAGCAAACGACATGGTAAACAATCAAGGCATGACATTTTCTTTGAAAAGGAGGATGACCACTGGCCTCTGCATCCGGGCAATGCATACAACCATTTTATTAATTATTCACAAAGACCTTACAAAGTAATACATCAGATAGTCTAAAGCCACCATCTTAGCAACATCTGTTGCTACTCATATCCACTTGATGAAGTGGTGCCAATTATCTGAGCCGAATACCAAACACGCATCACATCAAAGCCTAACATCTAAAGCCGGAGGCCCCAACCAAGTCACGTTGCTGGGGCACACACAGGTCCGGTTCACTCTCAGTGGCTGCCGCCGACGTGTTCCATCGTTCCATCTCCAGAGCAGGCACTGACGCATCGACCTTGCCAGGCCTGTCGCCGGTGCCACCACGGCTCCAGACAACGCCATCATCCGCACGTATCCATCCACAAGCATGATGTATGACAAGTCAAGGCATGGCATAATGCTCAATAAACATGATGCATGACAAGTTTAATGGTTTTAACATGGCAACCTACAACTAGTTAAGTTAAATGAAGCCTTGATCCACGCGAGGCATCAATCAAGTACAACTCCATGTGCAATTAATCATATGGAAGTGAAGGAGGGAAGTTAGGGAATTGTAGTTTAGGTAACTTTCCTTGAGTTTCTTCATGTTATAGGATCCACTTCCCAAGGAGAAGGAGACGACTCGGGCTGCTATATTATAAAACTTTTTTTGCTTTTTAATGTTGACTGGGATTTTGACTGGTCAAAACCAGCCAATACATGTCAAAAATCAGCCCAGGGTTGTTATTTTTCGGTTTTGAAAGTTGAGGGTTGTAAATCAGACGGTTTCGTAGTTCAGAGTTGTATTTTAGATTTTGAAGGTAGTTTGAGATTGTAATGACTTCTCTATTTTTAAGCTCCCAAAAAGAATCACAGAAGGATAGCAATACCTCATCGAGTGATACCTCTAGCAGAACGATTAGCTAAAGGAAGAGTGTACAGACTAGAACATGGGAGAGAGATGGTTCATCAAGGTTAGAAGGAAAAATATCACATGGAAACCAATATTTAGTGTAACCGGTCAAAACCACGCGAAAACGATTTTTTATAGTTTCGGGAGAATCTGAAAAATAGGGACATTAAGAGGATAATGCGAAATTCCAAATTCAGAAACATTACGGGATGTGAGCTACAAAAATTGAATTGTGCCGAATAGTAATGACACTATTCCTTGTTGAATTTGTTTTTCTTTTTCATAGCTCGCCACCCATAGTGTGTTTTAACTTGAAGTTCCGCATGATAATAGAACATCACCCTCTTAACATCTCGTATTTTTCTCGTACTTTTTGAAACTTTCAAACGTGGGTTTTCTTCTGCAAATGTTCCATTGGCCCACATCCTGACGGTATCCTGCTCCTTCTTTCACATCCAACGGCTGATAAGGAGTAGGTGCATCAGTTCTTCCGTTTCACGGGACAGGATACGCTTTCCTACAGCTACACCGGTCAGCACTTGGCGGTCACTCGCTCCGGGAACCAGGATGCTCGTCGTCGCCGCCGCACAGCTGCCTCTTCCCGGCTCGCAGTCTCGCCGGCGAGACCCGCCGCGGCCACCGAAAGCGCTCGCCGCCATACTGCGCTCGCGCGTCATCGCCTGCCTCCGCGCGCAAGAGTAAGCAGAAGGCTGATTTCACCCTGTTCACGCTGCCCGCCACCTGTTCGGCGTTTGGCCTCACTGGAGCTAGCTGACCCTTCTGTTCTTTCCTCTGTTGGTGTGGCTTCTATGCAGTGGCGAGACGGCGATGCAGGCGGCCCACGCGGCCGTTCGCGGCGGCGTCTCGGTGGTGAGTCAGTTGCTCCGATGCGTTCTCCGGTTTGTTGGGTGCGTGGAGTGGCAGGGTGCTCTGCGCGCGTTCTGGGTCTGTTGTTTGCTTGTACTTAATTCTATCTTTTCTGGACGGATCCTTGGAGGAACCATCCATGGTACTGTACATGCTAGCTAGTATTGTTTTGGTGCTTCATTTCTTGTCCCTGGTGCTAACAAACATGTGCAATGTTCTTCAGCTAGAAATTGTCATGTCCACTCCTGGAGTGCTAGAGGTGGGTGGGGCCTTTCTCGCCATTCTTCTGAAAATTTTGCCCTTCTACCATTATCGTTGCTCTCTTTGCTAGCATTTTGATTGATTGGTAGATCTTCTAGCAGGTTGTTGAGGATCTTCGCAAGAGTTACCCTTCCTTGACATTTGGGGTGAGTTTCAGGCATTACTTGGTAGATTTTTTGCCTCATTGCCTGAACACATATGGCTTGTCAGCTAACAGCTAACTGCTTTTTAGCATCAAGTCTGATCCTTTTTATGTAATCTAAAAAACATTATACTCTTATTACCAAGTACCATGTCAATAGCTTCTACAATTTTACAATTGAACTGAGCTGTCCAACGCAACCCCAGGTACGCTAACTGTTAGCAACAATGTTAAGTTGCTCATGATACGTTCTGTTTTTTCTGCACCCTGCACTTAGGTTGGTACGGTCCTCAATGCTGATGATGCAAGGAAAGCCATTAGAGCTGGTGCACAGTTTCTCATGAGCCCTGGCACAGTCATGGTAAGAGTTAGTACTATTGCATTTGTAATAATGTTTATTTTGCTAGAAATACACATGTTTCCCATAGTCTGCGATTACTGCTTATACACATCACTAGGGACATTCCATGTACAGTTTGGCAATGTAACACATTTGATATTAGAGATCCTTATAGGCTTGTAGTTTAGACTTTAGGGTGCCAATAATTTAATGTTGGACATTCTATCCCTTGGCATGCAATTACTTCGACATATCTAATAGAAATCTGTCATCTGCTATTTGGTGATTGTAGTGTTTGCATCCTATACAGTATATAAATGTTAATCGATTCTTTCAATCTTATTGTTTAAGGAAATACTTCATGATCTTGATGGAAGTGAAGTTCTGTATATTCCAGGAGTGCTGACACCAACTGAGGTATGTACCACATACCACATATAAACTTGCATGAAGTTTATTGGTGCAATTTAGAGTAGTGCGGCCTAATATTTACTCTCACATGTTTGTTATATTTGGTTTTGCAGGTTATATCTGCTTGCAATGCTGGTGCTAAAGTCCTTAAGGTTTCATGACTTGTAACCCTCCTCTTGTAGTTACAGTAGACATAGATCAGAGCATTACCAATATATTCTGACAATATTGTTTTTATCAGACATTGTTAAACAATGTACGTTCCTGCAATCATTTTTATTGTGTATTAATCACCAAAATGTGTCACTGCATTTTGTAATGAAAACTGTTTTGGTTTTCCATTCTGTTTATAGGCGTCTGACACTGGTTGGTTTGTCTGGTCTACTTTAATTAGGTGTATCCAGTTTCAGTGATGGGTGGAGAGATGTACATGTCTGCTCTAAAGAAACCATTTCCTCTTGTACCAATGGTTGCTTCGCAAGGAATTACTATAGGTAAGTGGTGTAGTCTAGTATCCATCGTCCCTATTTTGTTTTCCTCTTTTTGCAAATATCATCCGTATATTCTGTTGGTGTCTAAGTAGCAACCTTGAAGTGTTTGTTTCATAACACTGAGACTCTTTCAAAGACACAGAGTAATTACGCAAGTTATTCAAAGTGTAGATATCGGTTAGCTGTATGAAACTATTCTCTCTGATGCTATGGCCACTGTCGTATACAGGTTCAATCAAGTCGTACATGGAGGCAGGGGCATCTGCAGTGGTGCTGTCCGATGCTATCTTCGACAAAGAGTTGATGAGAGAAAGGGATTTCATTGGAATTTCAGCACTCGCAAACCAGGCCACTTTGCAGGCATCACGGTGTGGAAGATGAGGCAAAACCAAAAACCGAGTAGTGTGCAACCATTGCAGTTCAGAAAACGGGAGAAAGTGCTTGCCTAATACTGCTTGGCTTGGGATTAACAATACCATCCACTTACATTCCCTGCTCTGCATGAGAAGAGGTAAGACAACTGAAATCTTATCAACGGGTAGAACAGAAATGGTTTAATCTGTTCCGAAGAAAACTAATCCAGAATGATATCTCTTTTCAGGAAGAAGCCAGTTCTGTTTCCCTGGTACTGAAGCCCTCACCGCCTGGCACTGTCTCTTCAGTCGGCTCGCCACCGTTGCTGGGCGACAGATGGCTAGTTAACATAGGAAATTAGTCCAATCTCATTCAACTGCTACTACCACTCCACAAGTCCACATTCATTGACTGTTATCAACTTTTTTTATGCCTAGTAAGTACCCAGCTCCAACACTACTACATGCATCCTGAAGAAACTCTGAACCTCACGCACGCACAGTGCACGGCTACGGGGGTAACTCTGAACTAGACCAGCATCACCACCAGCACAAGAAGGCTGCATAGCGTGATCGGCTACAGAGCAGCAGTGGCGGCAGCACGCATGCCATGTCCGGCACCCACTCTGTAGACAGAGATGCAGAAGGAGCAGCGGCAGCCCACGTGGCAGCAGTCGTAATTGCCGCCGAGCCGCACCTGCAGGCCGCCGCTGCTCGAGTTGTTGGACAGCCTGCACATCCACTCGCATGTGGTGTTATCGTACCTGAAGCGATTGATGACCAGGATCAATCAGGAAATTCAGATTGTTTCATACGTACGTGGGTAGCCAGTTGGGCGTGGGTGGGGTTACATTGCACTACATACCAAAGTGCAGCAGCAGCAGCAAATGGGCAAGGCTCAAGATGGTGATGGCGCATCCTTGTCGTTGTCTCTGTTCGGCACAAGTTCATAGCAGAAGAACATGTTGTTATATGAAGTCATATCAGTAAAATGGAATAGGAAAAGACAGAAGAGGAAATAATCCTTTAAAATCAACCAAAAACAAAAAGAACATCATGAATATACGTTTAATTACACGTTTGCAGTTTCAGGTATAAACATAGTTTAGCTAGTAAAAAAAATGTTCATCAAGTATTTCAAAATGTTCGTCGTTTCTTTGAAAACGTGTGTCATGTATTTCAAAAGACCTTGTGTATTTTCAAATATGTCATATTGTTTTCAGAAATATTGCACAGAATTTTCTATATACATTTTTAGTAATGCAAGATGAACGATCTGTAGTACATGCTGAGCATTTCCCCCTTTTTCATTTTATTCTTTTTATGTTTTCTTGTGCTTTCCCTGTTTCTTTTTATTTCTTTGTTTTTCTTGTTCTAATTTTTTTTTGTTTCTTTCTTAGGAAAATATAAAATGCCCATAACATGATTTTTTTGGTACATGCTTAATTTTTTGATAAAAGATGAATATTTTTTAAGTACACGATGAACAGCTTTAACACACAATGTGTATTTTCTGAAATACTAGTATACATTTTTAATACACAATGGACATAGTTTAGGATGTTGAACATCTTTTAGCAGACAATGAATATTTTAATGAATAAATGATGAACATTTTCTAAAACACAAAGAACATCTTCTTAATACATGATTAACGTTTATAAACAAGTGAAGAATATTTTCTGCAATACATGACGAATATTACTTAATAAATGATGAACATTTTTAATTACAACATCAAAGTTTTATGAAATACATGCTGACAATTTTCTAATGCACGATGACTATTTTTTCAAATACCCAATGAACATTTTTAGCACCCATACATTTTCATAAAAATAGTAAACTAAAAATATTTCAAAAAATATATTTCTATAAGATTTCAAAATATTAAATAAAAAGTGAAAGCGAAAAAAACTAATGATAAATAGGATTAAAATAGTACCTAGTCCGCGTCTCAAACACCTCACAGGGTGTGCTAGGAGAAAAATTTGATACTTCATGGACCGGATCCAACTCATCTCCCTGTGGTGAGGCAAACCTCTCGCTCGCTACATTCGGGGAGCAACTAGTTGGTGACCGCTCCTTCAGAAGTCTCCCAACGATCATTTGGGGGTGAGCTGAGAGCGCGCGCTCTGGGCGCACCGTCAGGATTTTTTTTATTTTTTCACACGCAATTTCGGCTTTTTAAATGGTTTGTTTCATATTTTTTTTGACTTTTTGGTTTTCCACCGGTCTTTCTTAGTGTTTGGACCAAAAAAAGGACAAAAAAATTGCGGGGAAAAACATATTTTTTTCTTCCGCGAGAGACACGGTTTTGCTTTTGCGAGAGGCGCGGCCATCCCTCTCGTAAACGAGAAAAATGAACGTGTTTTCGGGTTTTTCCTTCAGCGAGAGGCATGGTTTTGCTTCCGTGAGTGGCACGGTTGTGCTTTCGCGAGAGGCACGACCGCGCCCCTCGGAAACCCCCCAAAAAGTGTTTTTTGTTTCTTTTCTTTCATGAGAGGCAAGGTTTTGCTTTCGCAAGACGCATGGTTGTGCTTTAGCGAGAGGAACGGCCGTGCCTCTCGGAAAAAAAATGCGTTTACTGTTTCTTTCCCTTCGGCGAGAGGCACGATTTTGCTTCCGCGAGAGGCACGGTTGTGCTTCCGCGAGAAGCACGGCCGTGCCTCTTGGAAACGGAAAAAAACATTTTCTATTTTTTTTCCTTTCATGAGAGGCACGGTTTTGCTTTCGCGAGAGGTACGGACGTGCATTTTTCTGAAAGGAAAAAATGTGCTCACGATGAAGGAAATATGCCCTAAAGGCAATAATAAAGTTTTTATTTTATATTTTTTATTCATGATAAAGGTTTATTATTCATGCTAGAATTGTATTGATCAAAAACTTAAATACATGTGTGAATACATAAACAAATACCGTGTCTCTAGTAAGCCTCTACTACCTCTGTCCGGTACAGAGGTCCGAAAAACCAGATCTCTAGTACCAAGGCACTTGTCTTTTTAACTAAAGTAGTGCTTTGATCCACCCCAAAAACCTTCATGCATTCACTCACCTGCCAGTCTCCGTCCTATGGATAGCCTGCATGTTAGCCTGCCGCAGCCTATTTCTCTCGCCTGCCTCCTTGTGCTTCTCTCACCTCCTTGCATGCTCCAATGAACTACATGCATGCAGCAGCTTACTTCACTTTCTTGCTTGCATGCGCAACACAATTAAACACCCGACCTAGTAACTCCGTACAAAGCTCGTTGGCCAATCGACCCTCTAAACCCGGACGGAGGTAGTACTAGACTAGCTCGTTGATCAAAGATGGTTAAGATTTTCTAATCATAGACATGTGTTGTCATTTGATAACGAGATCACATCATTAGGAGAATGATGTGATGGACAAGATCCATCTGTTAGCTTAGCATATTGATCGTTCAGTTTATTGTTATTGCTTGTTGATGACAAATACATATTCCTTCGACTATGAGATTGTGCAACTCCTGGATAACGAAGGAATACCTTGTCTTTTATCAAACGTCACAACATAACTGAATGATCATAAAGATGCTCTACAGGTATTTCCGAAGGTGTTTGTTGAGTTGGCATAGATCGAAATTAGGATTTGTCACTCCGAGTATCGGAGAGGTACCTTTGGGTCCTCTCGGTAATACACATCATAAGAAGCCTTGCAAGCAAAGCGACTAAGAAGTTAGTTGCAAAATGATGTATTACGAAACGAGTAAAGAGACTTGCGGGTAATGAAATTGCAAGGTTGTCAGAATCACGATTCTGTTATACGATTCTATGAATTTACAATCCAAACTAACCCCTATGATTCTACGTTTTTAGTTCATACAATCTACGTTTCTACGATCCTGATAGTGAAGATTCTACGATTTGCGATCCGACCACCAGAGCTCCGATCCGATTCAAAATCGCGATCCTGACAACCTTGCGAAATTGAACTAGGTATGAAGATACCGATGATCAAATCTCGGACAAGTAACATACCGATTGTAAAGAGAATTACATATGTTGTCATATGATTCGACCGATAAAGATCTTTGTAGAATATGTAAGAGCCATTATGGGCACCTAGGTTCCGCTATTGGTTATTAACCAGATAAGTATCTCGGTCATGTCTACATAGTTCTTGAACCCATAGGGTCCGCACGCTTAACGTTCGTTGACTATATAGTGTTATATGAGTTATATGATTTGGTGACCGAATGTTGTTCAGAGTCACGGATGAGACCACAGACATGACGAGTAGCTCCGGAATGGTCCGGAGGTAAAGATTGATATATATGACGATGATATTCGGACACCCGCTACTTGGGAAAACCTTATACACAGGAGCTTTCCAGTAGCGCTTTTTAAAAGGCAGCGCTGCTACTATTTAGCAGTAGCACTTAGGCAGAAAGAGCGCTGCTACTATGCACATAGCAGTAGTGCTGAAGTTATAAAACATGCTACTACTATAATTGCTAGACCGTTGCCGGCAGGCTAGGTATACTAGTAGCGCGCATACGCAAAAAGCGCTACTGCTATTGTACTTAGCAATAGCGTGTTACTCCAACCAGCGCTACTGCTAAATTCAGTCCCCTCCTACCACCTTAAATATGGTGCTTCTCAAACTACCATAACCACTTGGTCTTCATTGACCTCTATTTGTAGGATCTGTGACAATATGAATCTTCGTCGGTTCCTAAACCGGCGAAAATTCATACTGATAATTTAGATTCTATATATACAATCAGATCATTGATGACCAATGATTATTTTTAATTTGATGCTTTTTACATGCTTAACCTTAGTAGTAGCGCTGGTACTATAGAAGCGCTACCGCTAATGATCATAGCAGTAGCGTTCTTTCCCTTAACGAGCTACTGCTAAAGATCATAGCAGTAGTGGTTGTTACAGACCAGTGCTACTACGTACTGCGGGGCACCTTATCCACACCTGGCCTGCGTGCGTCCTCACTCTCCCCCTTACACTCTCACTCGCCACTCCGCCGCGCGCCGTCGCCGCCATCGCCTACCGTCGCAGCCTTCGCCCGCCGTCACCCACCAGCGTCCCAAGGTATCTGCCTCCCTCCCTCCTCCTCTCGCTGCCCTCCTCTCTCCTTCCTATGGCGGCCATCCTCTCTCCTTCCTCCTCCCGTCGGCGGCCCTCCTCCCTCCTCCCTCCTACGACCACCCTGCTCCCTCCTCCCTCCTCCTACTGCACTCCTCTCTACTCCCTCCCCCAGCCGCCCGAAGCCCTCACTCCTCCCTCCTCCTCGATCCTCCTCCTCCACCTCTCTTTGTATAAAAGTTCAGGTATAGAATTTTTTAGTAAAAGAATTTAGTAATATAAATTTTTAGGTACAGAAATGTATTATGCTATATGAGATTTTTTTAGCAAATGTAGGTTTTATGAATAGAATTGAAAAAATAAGTAAATGTAGATATTTTTAATAGAATGGGATTTTTTCTAAGTTATGTGTAATTATGCCATTTTTCTATGATTCAAGAAGTAGACAGTAGTTAAAAAACCAGGGCATTTTTCTAGGGTTTATGAGGAAATATAGATAGATCGATGGATGGACAGATGTTAGGGCTAGAACTAGGGTATTTTTAGTAAATTCATTGGTCTTTTTAATTTTTAGGGTTATAACAAGGTATTTTTAGTAATGGTAGGGCTAGAAGTACGATGTTTTAGACATAGGGTTTCACTAAGTCCTAAGATGAGGATAATAATGATTTTGTTTATATTTTATTTTTGCAGAAATCAAGGAGCCCCTACATCATCCCCGCCGTCGTCCTCGTCACCGACCATCTCTGACCTCGAGGTGAGACCAGCCAAATCCCCATGTCGATGATGATGTAGATGTTTTGATAGTTGTAGTAGAGCAGTAGCTACATGAGTGACCTATGTTTGTAGGGAACACCTCACAGTTGCCTATGTTTTGCTGAATTGTTGATTAATTTCCATTCCGGCAAATTTCAGGCTCTCGTTATATGTCCTTTTTAGAAAAGGTCATGCCGGATTTTCCCATGAATTTTGGCATGACTTGTGCTAGAATATGTAGGAAATATCGAGTGGCCCGGGTTTTGTAGAAAGACCTTTGTTATGCACTAGGGGAAGGAGGAGTAACGACCATCACCGACGGTCGAAAAATCAGCGAGGGAGTGTGTCCACCATATATGAGAGAGGAGGAAAAATCCCGGATGTTGTCATGGGGGTCGCTTCTCCTTCATTCCCGTGTGCTAGACATTTTTGTGTAATGCACTCGGGAATGAAGGGAGGAGCTACCATCACCGACGGCCGAAATAACTGCGAGGAAGTGTCCACCATATACACCACATGAGATGAGATGGGAGTTTTCAAGAAAAGACTCGACAGACCGACAGTCAACCCATGATAAATAATAATGATCAAATTTAGTTTTTGTAGTACATATATTTAATTTTATAAGTTTAATCTTTGAATTATGGACATAGGAAATGTCTGACAATGATGATAGGATCCCGAAGTGCGACTGGTGCGGCGACGACCGGGTCTATGCGATAGGCCTCACCTAGTAGACGGTCGATGCTTCAGTGTTAAGCTTGATAAGACCTTCGATGTCGAAATGGTATGCAACGACAAGTCTTTTTTTCGTAATGAAGCATGATTTTATGCTTCTTCAATGTGTAATTTTCATCTTCGACAATTCGACTAGCTTATCCCATGTCATGCAAGACGCTATGTCTTGAAGCATCTGGATTTCAAAGATCATGAAAATATGGAGACAAAGATAATTCATCTAAGGACCCATCATGGTTATGATTTGGCTGTAAAGCTATACAATTCAGAGATTGTAACTCATTTTGGTTGCTCGAATTGGGAAGCACTGTGCAAGGCATATGATTTCCAGGAGGGTATGTATGTCACCTTCGATCTTGGTGATCATGACGATGGCATTTGGATCCTTGTTGATACGCTTCCACTTCTACCTCTATGTGAGTTTCTCAAACATATTTAGTAAATGATTTATATTGTTTATTTCAAAATAGTTGACAGCTTATTTCCATTAACAACTTATTTTCTTTCTTCAAAAAATGTACGAAAGATGGTAGAGAGAACCTACTACACCAATGGCACAAAATTAACTTATCGGGAGAAAGATCATCTTATATCATTTATTAATGATGTTGAGATTTACAATATCAATTATCAAATTCCTGCACATTATGGTCAATACGTGCCGCTAGTGCACGTGTTGAACTACGGTAACATCCATGGAGATGGCATGGTAAGATTTTTTTACTATTACGACATCCGTGCATCTTTTGCATAAATTCTTCTAAAACTAAACTACATTGCTAACTACGAAGTTATTACTATGTTTTTCAACAGAAAATCCTGAAGGATTGTGTGCCTGATCTGAGGCTCCCGAAAGTTCGCCCTGGTGTTATGAGCTTACAACCAGGTCGTCCTAGGCTTCACTGTTGTTCATATTGAATTTCTAAAACTGATGAATACATGACAATCAAAGATTGGAAAAAATGTATGGATAATCGTAGGGAGCTACTTGGAAGCAACATTGCACGAAGCGCAAGAATTGGAGACAGGATATCTCCATTCTCCATAGTGGAGAGTCAAAGCCTATCTTGTTTTATGCTAGTTTTCCTTAGAGAGGGTAGTTAGGTCCTAGCTAATACTCATGATCATGTGCTAAGAACAATTAAGTTGGGTTGGTTAGATGACTATGATGATGATGAGTATGACTTGTTATTATGATACGAGTAGAAGTTGTATGATGATGATGAGTAGGACTTCTTATTATGATAACAATGATGAGTTATTCATTATTATGATGATGCATGATGATACGTTGTTATATGAGCATGATGAGTTATTATATATATATATCAGTAGGTGAAATGAACATGGATTAGATTCAAGTGGAAGCAACATGTGATGCACATCGAAAGTACTACTAATCCAAACTAGCACGTTCATTTCACCCACTGTTATATATAATAACTAATCATGGTCATAAAATCATATGATGAAAGTACTGTATATAAAACCTATACAAATACAACGAAAATAAGCTGCATTTTTAAAAATACAGGAAAATTTAGCAGTAGCGCTTTTCAAAAGAAATGCTACTGCTACTTACTATTATCACTAGCGCTTTTCCCAACCGAGCACTACTGCTAACTAGGTATAGCAGTAGTACAAGCGCTACTGCTACCAGCGCTACTGCTACCAGTTAGCTTTAGCGCCTCACTAGTAGCGCTTGTACAAGCGCTACTGGTAGCTATAAAACAAACGCTACTACTAGGGTTATCGCTAGTAGTGACCGGAAGAGTTTCAGAGTGCACCAGGTAGTCATCGGGTCGCCGGAAGGGGTTCCGGACACCCCCGGTAGGTGTATGGGCCTAATGGTCCAAGGGGGTGAGGGGGACAGACCAACCCACAAGGGGGCTAGCACGCCCCTCTCCCTGGCTGTCGGCCCTAGGGAAGGAAAGGGGGGAGGGCTAGCCCCTCCCGCCTTCCCCTCCTCATGGGAAAAAGGAAAGGGGGGCGCCACCATCCCCTACCTTTCCTCGCTCACCTAATAAGGAAAGGGGGGGGGCGTGGCTTGGGGACGACCCCAAGTAGGATGTGTGTGTGGGGGGGGAGGGGGCATCACACATAACCACGACAATCTCTCAGCCGTGTGCGGCACCCCCTCCACAGTTTTGTCCCTCTGTCATATTTTCGTAGTGCTTAGGTGAAGCTCTGCTGAGATAGCTTCACCAACACCATCACTGTTGAAAATATGCCCTAGAGGCAATAATAAAATGTTTATTATTATATTTCTTGTTCATGACAATTGTCTATTGTTCATGCTATAATTGTATTAACTGGAAACCGTAATACATGTGTGAATACATAGACCACAATATGTCCCTAGCGAGCTTCTAGTTGACTAGCTCGTTGATCAATAGATGGTTGTGGTTTTCTGACCATGGACATTGGATGTCGTTGATAACGGGATCACATCATTAGGAGAATGATGTGATGGACAAGACCTAATCCTAAGCATAGCACAAGATCGTGTAGTTCGTTTACTAGAGCTTTTCTAATGCCAAGTATCATTTCCTTAGACCATGAGATTGTGCAACTCAAGGATGCCGTAGGAATGCTTTGGGTGTATCAAACGTCACAACGTAACTGGGTGACTATAAAGGTGCACTACAGGTATCTCCGGAAGTGTCTGTTGGGTTGGCACGAATCGAGACTGGGATTTGTCACTCCGTATGACGGAGAGGTGTCTCTGGGCCCACTCGGTAATGCATCATCATAATGAGCTCAATGTGACTAAGGAGTTAGTCATGGGATCATGTGTCACGGAACAAGTAAAGAGACTTGCCGGTAACGAGATTGAACAAGGCATAGGGATACCAACGATCGAATCTCAGGCAAGTAACATACCGATGGACAAAGGGAATTGTATACGGGATTGATTGAATCCCCGACATCGTGGTTCATCCGATGAGATCATCATGGAACATGTGGGAGCCAATATGGATATCCAGATCCCGCTATTGGTTATTGGCCGGAGAGGCATCTCGGTCATGTCTGCATGGTTCCCGAACTTGTAGGGTCTACACACTTAAGGTTCAGTGACGCTAGAGTTGTAATGGAAATTGTATGTGGTTACCGAAAGTTGTTCGGAGTCTCGTATGAGATCCCGGACGTCACAAGGAGTTCTGGAATGGTCCGGGAAGATTTATATATGGAAAGTCTTATTTTGGCCACCGGAAAATGTTTAGGATTTTTTGATTACCGGGAAGGTTCTAGAAGGTTTCGGAGTGGGGGCCACCTGCATGGGGGGACCCACATGAACGTGGGTAGTGGGGGCAAGGCCCGACACCCCTGGTCAAGGCGCACCAAGATCCACCCTTAGAAGGAATACGATCATATTCTGGATATGATCAAGATCCCTAAAAAGGGGGATAACAATCGGTGGGGAAGGGAAAGGATGGTATTTCTTTGCTCCCACCTTTGCCAACGCCCCAATGAACTTGAAGGGCAAGAAACCAGCCCCCTCCACCCCTATATATATAGTGGGGAGGCGCATGGGAGCTGACACCCCTTGCCCCTGGCACAACCCTCCCTCTCCAACTCCTCCTCCTCCTCCTCCTCCGTTGAGCATAGCGAAGCTCTTCCGAAGAACCACGAGCTCCACCACCATGCCATCGTGCTGCCGGAGTTCTACCTCAACTTCTCCTCTCCCCTTGCTGGATCAAGAAGGAGGTGACGCCCCCGGGTTGTACGTGTGTTGAACACAGAGGCGCCGTCTGTTCGTCGCTTGGATCGGACCTTCTTCGATTTGAATCGCCACGAGTACGACTCCATCAACCGCGTTCTCATAACGTTTCCACTTAGCGATCTTCAAGGGTATGAAGATGCACTCCGTCTCTCTCGTTGCTAGCATCTCCTAGATTGATCTTGGTGACACGTAGGATTTTTTTGAATTATTACTATGTTCCCCAACAGTGGTATTAGAGCTAGGTCTATGCGTAGATTCTATGCACGAGTAGAACATAAGTAGTTGTGGGCGATGATTTGGTCACTTTGCTTACCGTTACTAGTCTTATCTTTATTCGGCGGTATTTTGGAATGAAGCGGCCCGGACCGACCTTACACGTACGCTTAAGTGAGATAGGTTCCACCGACTGACATGCACTTGTTGCATAAGGTGGCTAGCGGGTGTCTGTCTCTCCCATTTTAGTCGGATCGGATTCGATGAAGAGGGTCCTTATGAAGGGCAAATATCAATTGGTATATCACCGTTGTGGCTTTTGCGTAGGTAAGTAACGTTCTTGCTTGAAACCCATAACAGCCACGTAAACATATGACAACAATTAGAGGATGTCTAACTTGTTTTTGCAGGGTATGCTATGTGATGTGATATGGCCAAAAGGATGTGATGAATTATATATGTGATGTATGAGATTGATCATGTTCTTGTAATAGGAACCACGACTTGCATGTCGATGAGTTTGACAACCGGCAGGAGCCATATGAGTTGTCTTAATTTATTGTATGACCTGTGAGTCAATATAAACGCCATGTAATTACTTTACTTTTTGCTAACCATTAGCCATCGTAGTAGAAGTAATAGTTGGCGAGACAACTTCATGAAGACACGATGATGGAGATCATGGTGTCATGCCGGTGACGATGATGATCATGCCGCGCCTCGAAGATGGAGATCAAAGGTGCAAGATGATATTGGCCATATCATGTCACTTTATGATTTGCATGTGCTATTTGTCATGTTCACATATTATTTGCTTAGAACGATGGTAGCATAAATAAGATGATCCCTCACTAAAATTTCAAGAAATGTGTTCCCCCTAACTGTGCATCGTTGCGAAGGTTCGTTTTTTGAAGCACCACGTGATGATCGGGTGTGATAGATTCTAATGTTCGCATACAACGGGTGTAAGCTAGATTTACACATGCGAAACACTTAGGTTGACTTGACGAGCCTAGCATGTACAGACATGGCCTCGAAACACGAGAGACCAAAAGGTCGAACATGAGTCGTATGGTAGATGCAATCAACATGGAGATGTTCACCGTTGATGACTAGTCCATCTCACGTGATGATCGGACACGACTTAGTCGATTAGGATCATTTATCACTTAGATGACTAGAGGTATGTCTATCTGAGTGTGAGTTCATTAAATAATTTGATTAGATGGACTTAATTATCATGAACTTAGTCTAAAATTGTCTTTACAATCTATCATGTAGATCCAATGGCCCACGCTAATGTTGCCCTCAACTTCAACGCGTTCCTAGAGAAAACCAAGTTGAAAGACGATGGAAGCAACTATACGGACTGGGTTCGTAACTTCAGGATCATCCTCGTAGCTGCCAAGAAAGCATATGTCCTTGAAGTACTGCTAGGTGACACACCCATTTTCCCAGCAACTCAAGACGTTATGAACGCCTGGCAGTTGCATAGTGATGATTACTCCCTGGTTCAGTGCAGCATGCTTTACAGCTTAGAATCGGGGCTCCAAAAGCGTTTTGAGCAACACGGAGCATATGAGATGTTCCAAGAGCTGAAAATGGTTTTACAAGCTCATGCCCGGGTCAAGAGATATGAAATCTCCGACAAGTTCAACAGTTGTAAGATGGAGGAAAACGGTTCTGTTAGCGAGCATATACTCAAAATGTCTGGGTTGCACAATTGCTTGTCTCAGCCGGGAGTTAATATTCCAGATGGCTCGGTCATTGACAAAATCCTCCAGTCGCTTCCACCTAGCTACAAGAGCTTTCTGATGAACTACAATATGCAAGGGATGGAGAAGTCCATTCCTGAGTTGTATTCGATGCTTAAATCAGCGGAGGTGGAGATCAAAAAGGAACATCAAGTGTTGATGGTGAATAAGACCACTAGTTTCAAGAAAGTCAAGGGAAAGAAGAACTTCAAGAAGGATGGCAAGGGATTTGCCGCGCCCGGCAAGTCAGTTGCTAGGAAGAAGCTAAAGAATGGACCCAAGCCTGAGACTGAGTGCTTTTATTGCAAGGGAAATGGACACTGGAAGCGGAACTTCCCCAAGTACTTAGCGAATAAGAAGGTCGGCAACACCAAAGGTATATATGATATACATGTTATTGATGGGTACCTTACCAATGCTCGTAGTAGCTCCTGGGTATTTGATATAGGTGCGGTTGCTCACATTTGTAACTCAAAACAGGAGCTGCGGAATAAGCGGAGACTGGCGAAGGACGAGGTGACGATGCGCGTCGGGAATGGTTCCAAGGTCGATGTGATCGCCGTCGGCATGCTACTTCTACATCTACCTTCGGGATTAGTTTTAAACCTCAATAATTGTTATTTAGTACTAGCTTTGAGCATGAACATTGTATCTGGATCTCGTTTGATGCGATATGGCTACTCATTTAAATCCGAGAATAATGGTTGTTCTATTTATATGAGAGATATGTTTTATGGCCATGCCCCGCTGGTCAATGGTTTATTTTTATTAAATCTCGAGCATGATGTTACACATATTCATAGTGTGAATACCAAAAGTTGTAAGGTTGATAATGATAGTCCCACATACTTGTGGCACTGTCGCCTTGGGCACATTGGTGTCAAACGCATGAAGAAACTCCATGCAGATGGACTTTTGGAGTCTCTTGATTATGAATCATTTGACATGTGCGAACCGTGCCTCATGGGCAAGATGACCAAGACTCCGTTCTCTTGAACAATGGAGCGAGCAACCAACTTGTTGGAAATAATACATACTGATGTATGCGGTCCAATGAGCGTTGAGGTCCGCGGTGGCTATCCTTATGTTCTCACACTCACCGATGACTTAAGTAGATATGGGTATGTCTACTTAATGAAACACAAGTCCGAGAACTTTGAAAAGTTCAAGGAATTTCAAAGCAAGGTAGAAAATCAATGTGACAGAAAAATAAAGTTCTTACAATCAGATCATGGAGGAGAATATTTGAGTCATGAATTTGGCACGCACTTAAGGAAATGCGGAATTGTTTCACAACTCACGCCGCCTGGAACACCTCAACGTAATGGTATGTCCAAACGTCGTAATCGCACTCTATTGGATATGGTGTGATCTATGATGTCTCTTACCGATCTACCGCTATCATTTTGGGGTTATGCTTTAGAGACTCCTGCATTCACATTAAATAGGGCACCATCTAAATCTGTTGAGACGACACCGTATGAATTATGGTTTGGGAAGAAACCTAAGCTGTCGTTTCTGAAAGTTTGGGGATGCGATGCTTATGTCAAGAAACTTCAACTTGAAAAGCTCGAACCCAAATCGGAAAAATGCATCTTCATAGGATACTCTAAGGAAACTATTGGGTATACCTTCTACCTTAGATCCGAGTGCAAGATCTTTCTTGCCAATAATGGATCCTTTCTAGAGAAAGTGTTTCTCTCAAAAGAAATAAGTGGGAGGAAAGTAGAACTTGATGAGGTAACCCCTCTTCAATTGGAAAGTAGAGCAACTCACGAAGATGTTTCTGTGGTGCCTGCACCGACTAGAGAGGAAGTTAATGATGATGATCATGAAACTTCAGATCAAGTTACGATTGAACTTTGTAGGTCCACAAGGACACGTTCACACCAGAATGGTATGACAACCCTATCCTGGAAATCATGTTGTTAGACAATGGTGAACCTTCGAACTATGAAGACGCGATGGCGGGCCCGAATTCCAACAAATGGCTTGAAGCCATAAAATTCGAGATAGGATCCATGTATGAGAACAAAGTATGGACTTTGGTGGACTTGCCTGATGATCGACAAGCCATAGAGAATAAGTGGATCTTTAAGAAGAAGACTGACGCGAATGGTAATGTGACTGTCTATAAGGCTCGGCTTGTCGCTAAGGGTTATCGACAAGTTCAAGGAGTTGACTACGATGAGAGCTTCTCACCCGTAGCGATGCTGAAGTCCATCCGAATCATGTTAGCAATTGCCGCATTCTATGATTACGAGATCTGGCAAATGGACGTCAAAATGGCATTCCTTAACGGTTTCCTTAAGGAAGAATTGTATATGATGAAGCCGGAAGGTTTTGTCGATCCTAAGAATGCTGACAAGGTATGCAAGCTCCAGTGCTCCATCTATGGGCTGGTGCAAGCATCTCGGAGTTGGAACATTCGCTTTAATGAAGTGATCAAAGCGTTTGGGTTTATACAGACTTATGGAGAAGCCTGTATTTACAAGAAAGCGAGTGGGAGCTCTGTAGCATTTCTCATATTATATGTGGATGCCATACTATTGATGGGAAATAATGTAGAATTTTTTGAAAGCATAAAGGCCTACTTGAATAAGTGTTTTTCAATGAAGGACCTTGGAGAAGCTGCTTACATATTAGGCATCAAGATCTATAGAGATAGATCGAGACGGCTCATTGGTCTTTCACAAAGCACATACCTTGAAAAGATATTGAAGAAGTTCAATATGGATCAGTCCAAGAAGGGGTTCTTGCCTATATCGCAAGGTGTGATATTGAGCACAACCATAGGCATCAAGATCTATAGAGATAGATCGAGATAGCTCATTGGTCTTTCACAAATCACATACCTTGAAAACATATTGAAGAAGTTCAATATGGATCAGTCCAAGAAGGGGTTCTTGCCCGACCTCGGCAGAAGATAAATAAAAGATGAGTGTCATCCCCTATGCCTCAGCCATAGGCTCTATTATGTATGCCATGTTGTGTACCAGACCTGATGTGAACCTTGCCATAAATTTCGTAGGGAGGTACAGAAGTGATCCCGGTATGGAACACTGGACAGCGGTCACGAATATCCTGAAGTATCTGAAAAGGACTAAGGATGTGTTTCTCGTTTATAAAGGTGCGGAAGAGCTCGTCGTAAAGGGTTACATCGATGCTATCTTTGACATAGATCCGGATGCTCCAAGTCACAAACCGGATACATGTATATTTTGAATGGTGGGGCAGTCAGCTGGTGAAGTTGCAAGCAAAGCGTCGTGGTGGGATCTACATGTCAAGCAGAGTACATAGCTGCTTTGGAAGCAACACATGAGGCAGTCTGGATGAAGGATTTTATCACCGACCTAGGAGTGATTCCCAATGCATCGGGCCCGATGACTCTCTTCTGTGACAACACTGGAGCTATTACCCTTGCCAAAGAGCCCAGGTTTCACAAGAAGACCAAGCACATAGTGTGTTCCTTCAACTCCATTCGTGAATATATTCAAGATGGATACACAGATATTTGTAAAGTACATACGGATCTGAATGTCGCAGATTCGTTGACTAAACCTCTTCCACGAGCAAAACATGATCAGCACCAGAACTCTATGGGTGTTTGATTCATCACACGCTAGATTATTGACTCTAGTGCAAGTGGGAGACTATTGGAAATATGCCCTAGAGGCAATAATAAAATGTTTATTATTATATTTCCTTGTTCATGATAATTGTCTATTTTTCATGCTATAATTGTATTAACCGGAAACCGTAATACATGTGTGCATACATAGACCACAATATGTCCCTAGTGAGCCTCTAGTTGACAAGCACGTTGATCAATAGATGGTTGTGGTTTCCTTACCATGGACATTGGATGTCGTTGATAACGGGATCACATCATTAGGAGAATGATGTGATGGACAAGACCCAATCCTAAGCATAGCACAAGATCGTGTAGTTCGTTTGCTAGAGCTTTTCTAATGTCAAGTATCATTTCCTTAGACCATGAGATTGTGCAACTCCTGGATGCCGTAGGAATTCTTCGGGTGTATCAAATGTTACAATGTAACTGGGTGACTATAAAGATGCACTACATGTATCTCCGAAAGTGTCTGTTGGGTTGGCACGAATCGAGACTGGGATTTGTCACTCCGTATGACGGAGAGGTGTCTCTGGGCCCACTCGGTAATGCATCATCATAACAAGCTCAATGTGACTAAGGAGTTAGTCACGGGATCATGTGTTATGGAAGGAGTAAAGAGATTTGCCAGTAATGATACTGAACAAGGTATAGACATACCGACGATCGAATCTCGGGCAAGTAACATACCGATGGACAAAGGGAATTGTACACGGGATTGATTGAATCCCTGACATCGTGGTTCATCTGATGAGATCATCTTGGAACATGTGGGAGCCAATATGGGTATCCAGATCCCGCTATTGGTTATTGGCCGGAGAGGCATCTCGGTCATGTCTGCATGGTTCCCGAACCCGTAGGGTCTACACACTTAAGGTTCGATGACGCTAGAGTTGTAATGGGAATAGTATGTGGTTACCGAAAGTTGTTTGGAGTCTCGGATGAGATCCTGGAAGTCATGAGGAGTTCCGGAATGGTCCAGAGGTAATGATCTATATGTGCGAAGTCCTATTTTCCCCACCGAAAAATGTTTGAGATTTTTCAGTATCATACTGGTAAGGTTATAGAAGGTTCCGGAGTGGGGCCCACCTGCATGGGGGGACCCACATGAACGTGGGTAGTGGGGGCAAGGCCCCACACCCCTTGTCAAGGCGCACCAAGATCCCCCCTTAGAAGGAATAAGATCATATCCCGAAGGGATACGATCAAGATCCCTAAAAAGGGGGGATAACAATCGGTGGGGAAGGGAAAGGATGGGATTTCTTTCCTCCCACCTTTGCCAATAACCCAATGGACTTGGAGGGCAAGAAACCAGCCCCTCGACCGCTATATATAATGGGGAGGCGCATGGGAGCTGACACCCTTGCCCCTGGCGCAGTCCTCCCCCTCCAACTCCTCCTCCTCCTCTGTTGAGCGTAGCGAAGCTCTGTCGAAGAACCACGAGCTCCACTACCACGCTGTCATGCTTCTGGAGTCCTCCCTCAACTTATCCTCTCCCATTGCTGGATCAAGAAGGAGGAGACATCCCCGGGTTGTACATATGTTGAACGCGGAGGCACCATCCGTTCGGCGTTTGGATCGGATCTTCCGCGATTTGAATCACCGCGAGTATGACTCCATCAACCGCGTTCTTGTAACGCTTCCGCTTAGCAATCTTCAAGGGTATGAATATGCACTCCCTCTCTCTCGTTGCTAGCATCTCCTAGATTGATCTTGGTGACACGTAGGAGTTTTTTTGAATTATTACTACATTCCCAACAGTCACCACATCGTCGTGTTGTTGGAACTCATCCAGTACTTCGCCGTCTTGCTGAATCAAGAAGGCGATGACGTCATCGAGCTAGACGTGTGCTGAATGCGGAGGTGCCGTATGTTTGGTACTCGATCGGTTGGATCGCGAAGAAGTTCGACTACATTGATACGTCTCCAACGTATCTATAATTTATATTGTTCCATGCTATTATATTATCTGTTTTGGATGTTTAATGGGCATTAATATGCTATTTTATATTATTTTTGGGACTAACCTATTAACCGAGGGCCCAGTGCCAGTTTCTGTTTTTTTGCCTATTTTAGAGTTTTGCAGAAAAGGAATACCAAACGGAGTCCAAACGGAATGAAATCTTCGCGATGATCTTTCTTGGACCGAAAGCAAACCGGAAGACTTGGAGACAAAGTCGGAGACGCAACAAGGAAGCCACAAGGCAGGAGGGCGCGCCTAGGGGGTAGGCGCCCCACACCCTCGTGGGCCCCTCGTGGCTCCCCTGACCTAGTTCCTTCGCCTATATATACTCTTATACCCTAAAAACATCAGTAGGAGCCACGAAACCACTTTCCACCACTGCAACCTTCTCTATCCATGAGATCCCATCTTGGGGCCTTTTCGGGCATCCTGCCGGAGGGGGATTTGATCACGGAGGGCTTCTACATCAACACCATTACCTATTCGATGAAGCGTGAGTAGTTTACCACACACCTTTGGGTCCATAGTTATTAGCTAGATGGCTTCTTTATCTCTTTGATTCTCAATACCATGTTCTCCTCGATGTTCTTGGAGATCTATTCAATGTAATACTCTTTTGCGGTGTGTTTGCCGAGATCCGATGAATCGTGGATTTATGATCAAGATTATCTATGAATATTATTTGGTTCTTCTCTGAATTCTTATATGCATGATTTGATATCTTTGCATGTCTCTTCGAATTATCGGTTTAGTTTGGCCTACTAGATTGATCTTTCTTGCAATGGGAGAAATGCTTAGCTTTGAGTTCAATCTTGCGGTGTCCTTTTCCAGTGACAGTATGGGCAGCAAGGCACGTATTATATTGTTGCCATCGAGGATAACAAGATGGGGTTTTCATCATATTGCTTGAGTTAATTCCTCTACATCATTTCATCTTGCTTAATGCGTTACTCTGTTCTTTATGAAATTAATACTCTAGATGCATGCTGGATAGCGGTCGATATGTGGAGTAATAGTAGTAGATGCAGACAGGAGTCGGTCCACTTGACACAGACGTGATGCCTATGTTCATGATCATTACCTTAGATGTCGTCATAACTATGCACTTTTCTATAAATTGCTCGGCAGTAATTTGTTCACCCACCGTAAGATATGCTATCTTGAGAGAAGCCGCTAGTGAAACCTATGGCCTCCGGGTCTCTTTTCCATTATATTGAATCTAGTTTACATCTTGCTAGTTTCTGATATATTATTTTGCAATATTTACTTTCCAATCTATAAACCAAAAATATTTACTTTACCCTTTATTTATCTGTATCAGATTTCACTTTTGCGAGTGACCGTGAAAGGATTGACAACCCCTTTATCGTGTTGGTTTCAAGTTGTTGATTGTTTGTGCAGGTATTCGGTAACTTGTGCGTCGTCTCCTACTGGATTGATACCTTGGTTCTCAAAACTGAGGGAAGTACTTATGCTACTTTGCTGCATCACTCTTTCCTTTTCAAGGGAAAACCAACGCAAGTTCAAGAGGTAGCGTACATCAACCGCGTTACTAAACGCTTCCTCTTACGGTCTACCAGGATACGTAGACACACTCTCCCTCTCGTAGCTATGCATCTCCTTGATAGATCTTGAGTGTGCGTAATTTTTTTTTGTTTTCCATGCAACATTCCCCAACACCCGGTTCAGTTTTTCTTCTGGTTTTTTCATGAAAAAAAGTTCGTCAAAACCTAATCAACATGGGATGTAGTTTTGAAGATCTCGATGCAAGAAATCCAATGGTGAAAATGGTTCAAGATTTGAGAACGCACGATTTAGGAGATTAAACATTTTCAATAAACCGATGTACGAAAAAGGGAAAATTCCCTGGTTGCGACAAGTAGCACGCATGAGGAGGTGGGAGTGATCTTTGAAAAGAGTACACATTAATTAGTGATTTCGCTACATTCGACTTAAAGACTCAACCCCTTCCCGTAGCGATTTTTTCCTGCTTCATTGGTTACACTAGTGCAGGAATGACAACAGGACCGCATTTTTTTGACTATTTGATTGTCTTTTATTTGTTGCATAGATCCTTTTACTTGCCAATTTAATCCATTTTATTTTTGTAATCCAATTCTACATCAAGTGTATTTTTGTGCTTCTTTTCTGCTCGTTGTTTTGATGTGCAATAGTTCGGTTATTCTTGCATTTTTTTATTCTTCAACTCTTATTTCTATTTCTTAGTTTAATGCAATAATAATTTAGTATTCTTTACATGTTTTCCTTCGTGTTCTCCCATAATAGTAATTTGGTCCAATTGTAGCCACACAATTATTTGCGTTAGATCTATGTCTAATTGAATAGTTTGATTTACCATTAACTTAAGCTTTGAGGTGGTTAATACTATTTTCCTAAATGCAAGTCTAACATATTAGACTTAATATGAATTTATAGTTTTTCATTGCAAAGGATTAAAGGATCTATTCAAATTCACAATTTATTCATCGACACGATGTTTTGGCTCTCAGGTGTATCTGCTTCTGTTGGTGAATAGAAAAATAAAACAAATTCTAAAACAAAATCTTTTTTTTCTTGCATTGAAGATGTTGAATCCATGATGTCCGTGCCAAATTCCATCATGGTTGGACATCAGAGCAACTCTCAGTAAAAAGACAAATTTGGGGGATGTGAGAAAGTTTACTCTTCACGCACTGTTCAGACTGAGTTTGTCGTTTTTGCTGAGAGCTGCTCAGATGTCCAAACATGATGGAATTTGGCATGGACATCACACACTCCAACTTTTCCGTGCAATTTTTTCTTCAGATTTTTATGATTTTGTCTAGATTCTTTTTTGATTTTACTGTTCCTCGGGAGCAGATGTGCCTAAGCTCAGAAATGAATATTCGTCTTTTCACCCATTTCTATAACTTTATCATTTTAATCTAAAATGTAATAAATGCTAGACCTATTGGTTCAAACTTTTATGGGATAAAGTGAGGCTAGATAAAAACAACATGAGCTAAAGTGTGGTGTTTAAAAATAATTACATTTAGGACCTAAAGGATAAGAAATATTTTTATTTTAGATCAGAGTGTATTATAAATTTCGAATAATTAATTAAGAGACAATTAAGATTTTGGTCGTGCATGTGCACATGCAACTGTGATAGTCATATAAGCAAACACAATCGGTTATTTGTTTTGAAATCATAGGTGAGTATTGGGCTGCAATCTCATACCATCTCGTGTGAGCTTTAACCTGGAGTAAATAAATTGCGAGGGATAAGATGAATTTTCGACCTTACAAGGCATGAAACATCCAAAACATATTATAATTGTGAACGGAGGGAGTACTATAGTACCACTTAGTAAGCTGAGATGATATTTATTCCGTAAATATTAGGTACGCATGGTGGCGCTACACCAGGATCCACTATTTATTTCTCATCGGGCATGCAACGGCAGCCAATAAAGCGTCATTAGATTGGTACTTTCTGCTAAATTCTGAGACCACCAGAAGCTCTTCAACTCGAGGTGGTGCCTTCTTTGTGTGGATTAATGGTTGCCTGCTATGGTTGCATGCATGCGGCACTTGCAGAAGCTGGTTGTACGTAGCTTACAAATTGTAAGTTTTGCTAATATATTGCAGCCAATGAAGAAGAAGAAGAAGAAGGACGTAGTACCGAATAAATGGTTGCATGCATGCAGCACCTGGAGCACATGTTCGTACATGTGCGTGCCTGCGGATAGCTGCGCTCTCTCTCTCTCTCTCACACGTAAGTAAATTTTCAGCTCTTCTATTTTTTATTATTTCTTGCAAATTCTCATGAATACTAGTACCTTTGTAACAAGGCGTTTCTAACATAGGACAGTGTTTTATATTAACTTAGCGAGGGAGTATAAAGTTATTTCCGACCAGCAGAACTTTTTCGGCCAAAAATAAAGAGTCAATTACACCACTTGATGCCACAACATGTCGCGAAAAGCCAGCTTAGTGCTAAAACTTGTGACATACATTGAACTGGTGCCAAAATTTGGCTTTGGCGTGCATATATGGTGTAAATTACGTTTCTATACAAAGAGGATGTTGATTAGGCACGCCAATGTGACATGCGCCTGCTGTCAGCGAGGCAAAGAGGACGTGTGGCCTGCTATTTTGCACAAAAAGAACCTCGGAAAATTTTCCTCATGAAAAAGCTCTTGCCACGCCCGCAAGGGTCCACTTGTCAGCATCTCAAAAATAATTAAAAAAATTGCACATGCAAGGATTCAAACCGCTGTTCTGTAGCTCACAGCTGCGCGCGTCTAACCACCTGAGCGAGGACAAATTCATGTAACAACTGGATGCTGCCCCTATATATTCTTTGAATATTATGCTGGCTACAGTCCCTACAACCCATTTTACCCTGTTCTTTTATGAATTTATAGGATATTTGTAAATTATAATCATGCGTTATAAATAACATAGATATTAATAAATTAAATTAATTATAAAATAATCATTTATTAATTTAACATTATCCAAATAATTAAATTATAAATAAAGAACTGTTCATGTAATAATTTGCATATTGAATAAAAACATATACTCAATAAATGCTTATATAAGTTTAATTTTTGTCACAGTTTTAAATAAATATTAATATAATATACAAAAGTATTCATGCTTTAAAGAAATGTTTATTTTTATACTATATTTTGGTAAATGCTTTTATAAGTTTAAAATCTTTCACGGTTTAAAAAAATCATGTAAGTATTTAAAAGTGTTCATGCTTTAAGAAAGTTTTTAGTTTTCTATATATTTTCAAAAATTCTTATGTAAATTTTAAATATTCATAGTTTTACCAAATTATTCATGCCGTATATAGAAGTTTTCATGCTTTAAAAAACATATATCCGTATACTGTAATTTTTTTACACGTATAGTGTAAAAAATAGTTGGCTGGGACTCGAAGCAGCAATATCTGGGCATCAGGTGTGAGTGGCCACCGCACCACCCAGCTGTGTTACTTCTTTTAGGAATTTATAAAATATATGTAAATTATATTCTTATGTGATAAATAATGATAATATAGAATAATATTATGTTATAAAAATATTCAAGTATTATTTAAACTTATCTATATAATTAATTTTTTATGTTATATTAAAATGTTCATTGTTATTTTGAAATTTACTTTATTTATAGCACATTGTTACAATAAGGAACTTTTTTTGAACATCAGTACAGACGCAAGAGCTCATACATACGCGCATACATTCACCCCTATGAACGCACACACGCACACCCTACATCTATGAGCACCTCCGAGAGACTGAGCTGGCATGTCATCTTGAAATTTACAAAGTCACCGTAGGCGCCTCGTCGTCGACGAGAACGTCTCCTCCCACTGAGAGGGCATCGTCGGAAATCCTGAAATAAATCCAGGAATAGTGCGAGCACCAGTACTTAAACCCTGGTGGGCTGGTGATACCACTGTCCCTCTAACCATCCAACCACATGTTGGTTCGCTACAATACGGAACATTGACGGGTGTACTGGTGTGGCATTTGCTCCTGTTGCAGGTCACGGGATCGAATCCCATTGGCGACAATTTTTGCAAAATGATGTGGGTTGCTGACAGATGGACCCCGCATAGCTCCATCTATGAGAAAAATGAAAAAAATTCTGAGGTTTTGTTGCTTGCAAGATAAGCAGGCACACACCCTCCTCATCACTCTATCCCTGACAGCGGGCCCGTGCCATGTTGGCGCGCCTAATCAGCACTGTGTTCGTATAGAAACGTGATTTGCACCATATATGCACGTCAAAGCCAAGTCGTACCACTAGTTCAATGTATGCCGTAAGTTTAAGCATTAAATTGACTTTTCACGCCAAGTTGTGACACCAGTGGTGTAATTGACTCAAAAATAAACTTTCTAGTTCTTCTCATAAAATGGTTTTCTGAAATGACAATGGGTAGCGAAAAACAGTTCTCCTTATTAATTAATTAAAATGCAAAACAAATTCTCAATGCGGAATCCAACAGTTCAAAACCGTTCGAAATAACTATAACGGTACGAAAAAGAAAACTCTCTGCTAATTGAAAAGGAAAACGCCATCCACACCATTCTGGATCCCCTCGTCGTCATCAGCCAAACTATCTTCCTCCTCCTCTTCCTCAACCACTGCACAAACACTCAAATCGCAGCCATGACGACGCTTCATCTCCGTGCCATCATCACCTTTCTCACGGTTCTTCTGTCCACCAAACCGCCGTTTCACCCGTGGGGAGGAAGGTGAAGCCACGTACCTCCTCGAGTCCAAGACGTCAGAGGCGCTCAGCACTATGATGGCATCCTCCAGGTTGACCACACCACCGTTGCATCCCCTCACCATTCCTCCCCCCATGATGTGCATCTCCGAATCGCGATCCTGGAGGTCGACGCCGTCCATCAATATAACGCGGTGAGGGTTCTCCACGACCGCTTCAAACAGCCTCTCTTCGAGGTCGCCGTCATTGTGCGGGGATCTCTGCCTCTTGAGGGCTAGCTTGCCGTTGTGTGTGCGAATGTTAGGGCTACTCTGCAGCTGGACGGTGGTGAACTCGGCGTATGAGCCAAACAGGAGCCTCGCGAGCTCCTGAGCGACTGCCACCTTGCCGCCATAGTCCCCTCCTAGGAAGAGCAGGCAGGTCGCTTTCGTCGAGGACAGCGAGCTAGGAATAGTCCTCGTCACGCCGGATCTGCACCGGAGCACCGTGCACGATATGCCGGGGATGATGTTCCCGTGACGCGGAACGCGCAGCTGGAGCGCGTTGCAGAGGATATTGAGATTTGTCGCGGTGAGCTCCGTGAACTTCGGCCGGCGGCAAGCAGCCTGCATGCATGAGTCAGACACTCACGGCCGGGCAATTAACTAATCGGTTCACCACTTCACGAGTGAAATCACATACAAGATGTGTTATACGTACGTCTGCCTGAAGACTGGCGCCGCAGTATGTTGACCTGACGCAAGTTGTATCTTTGTAGCGGCGGAGCCACGGAGGAATGCTCGCCGTCGATGCGCCAAAGATGGCCGGTCGCCCTCCTGCTCCTGTTTTTGCATTGCTAGCTTGGCACTCACTGCAATAGAAACACCGGGAATATTATTAGCGTACATGTCTAGATGTTTGCTTCAAGCAAATTTCCTGGAAATATCAACACAGTGAAGCATGCACATACACTGGAAAAATTAGTGGCCAATTTTGTTGCCAAATGACATACTTTACTTACATGGCAAGTTCATAGAGGAAAAAAATCATCATCAGTAATTACCAATAAATACAATGTAAAAACAGATTCCATGGTGTATAGTTTTTTTTTGCAGATACCCATGGCGTATCCAAGGCCTCTCTCAATACATTGATGCTTAGATGAGGTGCTAAGTGGATTAAAAAAATTAGCAACACTAGTCTCCTCAATGCATAGGTCCTTAACTTTTGTAACTACGATTCCCTCGTGGAATTGTTTAACAATTAAACTCCTTCATGAATTGGCTGGTAGTCATTTTACATAGGTTCACGCGCTTAGCACGGTTCTTCCTGCGGTCATCATAATGCTCTCTCTCCTCTTTAATTGCTTTACCACATCACTTTTTTTTGCCTATGTGACACCATTAGCACATATACCCATGGAGCACTGGGAATGGCCTAATGATACTTATTAGGTGTGGACTCTATATGTATGTTCTGATAACTTCTAGTTAGGACCACCAATGGTGCCACCTTACTGGTACCAGTTTCGTTTGTTAAAACGTAAGTTACCACTCAATGGTTTAAGAAGTCGTAACTGTGTCTAGTAGACTAAATAGGATGGTAACTCACGTGTTATTATGTGGTAACAGAAGAAGGAAAACAAAATTTTAAGAACATACCCAAGTTACTTTGATCTTGTTTTGTAACCGTAGTTCATATGATGTTGATAGTAAAAACCAATTATCAACCAGACAAATAGTTTAAGCTGCAATATATTTTAAATTAAAAAAAATCAGGTTTTGGTAAGGTGATGTGGTTCTTTTTGAATGCAAGTTTTTCTTTGCATGCAAATGAAATGGTTGACATCCAAGTTACTCGTTTACTTGGCATGCAATGGAGGCAGATGAAAAGGCAGGCACACGCTAATCGAAATGCGTCGCGTGGGAGAGACGGAGCATGGACATTGGTTTCTTATAAAACTGAACTTGATAAAGCTTGAGTTTGAAAAAGAAACTATGTGCACTATATTTTAAAATGGAGTAAGTATCTTTGTTCATATATGCATGATTTCATAAGAGATGGTTTAGGAGGCCTCAAATCCATGTTCTAGCCCAATTCAGCCTAAAGAAAAAAAAATAAGAAATAATACTACTTTTTTGGGCCTAAAGATGTTAATTTGAATGACCGAGTCCCTCCTAATGGCTTACGACTAGGTGTATCCCCTTCATACTGGAATCAGGTTCTTTGTCGTCAGCCAGCTCTTTGCCGCCAGCTAACTGACGGCAAAGAAGGTCTTTGCCATCAGCTGCCAGAAAACTGGCGGCAAAGAAAGAGCTGACAGCAAAGATCATGTTTGTCGTCAGCCAACTCTTTGCCGTCTGCTAGCGGACGGCATAGAAGCTTTACCGTCTGCTAGCAGACGGCAAAGAGCTTTGCCATCTGCCAGCAGACGGCAAATATCCCACGTGTCAGCTACCTGTGCAACCTGGGGTGCACTGGGCTTGCATATATGGCATGTTTTGCCGTCTGCTGACGGACGACAAAGATGCAAAGGTGTTTACCGTCCGCCAGCATACGGCAAAGCGTGCCACATGTCAGCTACCTGGGGGCATCTGGGCTGGCCTATTTGGGTGCTTTGCCGTCTGCTGGCAGACTGCAAAGCACACCGTTAACCTCTTAAGAGACCTAAGCTGCCGCATGTGTCGTCCAGGCCCTTTGCCACTGACGGACGACAAAGACCTTTGCATCTTTGTCGTGCGCCGGCAGACGGCAAAGAGCTCTTTGCCGTAGTCTGTTCAGTCGGATGTGTTGCCGTCTGCTGGCTGACCGCAAAGGCCTTTGCCGTCCGCCAGGCATGCCTTTGCCGTCAGCCATGGCAGACGGCAAAGTTCCTGATTCCTATAGTGCTTATACAAAGTGTTGCAATTGAACTTTTTCAACAATATAGGAATATACTTATAAAGCAAAAGTGAAAATAATGCTATTAATATCATCATCATCATCATTAGATATCTCAACCTCGAGTGTAAAATAACTTATTTTACACCCAAGGTGATGAATATCATTACCATATATTGATATATGTATATCACTCATAAGTTATTTTACACTTGAGTTTTTTCATACATTGTTGCATTTAGAATTTACGTTCAGTATATGGATAATTACATTTGTATTGATTCACTACACAAAATCTGTATAAGAAAAGTATGATATAAGTCATAAAACCACAAAATTTACATATATATATATATATATATATATACATATATATTGTACTTTATATACTACTTTCTCCATTCTATAATGTTGTGCATATAGATTTAATAAAGTCAAACCTCACAAAATTTGATCAAGTTTTTTAAGAAACACATTTATCTAGAATGGCAAGCATATATTATTAAATTCATTATAATATGTTGTTTCATTGTATATTTGATATTATAGATATAAAATAGTTTTTCTTTATAAACTTGATCAAACTTTGTAAAGTTTGACTTTTGAAAAAATCTATACGATACAAATAGAGGGAGTATATATGCAATTGATGAATGTCTGCTTATTTTTATTTCTATAATTTAAGAAAAAGTAACATTTTCATACTTTTTGGTCAAGCGTCACTAAGTGGCTAGAAACATTTAGCATCACCGTCCGGCACTACCGGTGTGCAATGTTAAGCGGCATCATAAAAATTGGGCTAGCCGCATTAATAGGCTTATTATTAACTATAGTTTATCTATATGCATAAGTATTATGGAATTGGCATTACTAGGTCTGACTCCTGGCACCGCCACTGGGCACCATGGACTGTGGCCGCTGCTCCGGCAGCGCCTTGGAACCGTCAACCGCGGTCCGGAGCAGCTGCTCTGGCAGCGTCTTAGAACCACTGGAGGTGGAGCATTTCTTTCCATCGCTTGACATGGCCATTGGAACGAGCCTCTGATGTCAATTGTTAGCCCAAACTATCGATAAGTAAGCTGTCGAGGATCTGACGAAGTAGAGGAATGGTGATCTAGACTGCAGCTAGCACAAGCTACAATTACACGCACATATATGAACTGGAGGGTCACTGGTATATTCCAACTAGTAGCTAAACTGCAGTAGTTTCTGCCTTGTACTAAACTAGCTTACGGACACACTTGAGAGAGTATTGTAGTACTGGTTCACTGCTTTGCACTGGATGGAGTAATTTACAACGCGAGGAGTAGTGCCCTTATATAGCACCTACAAACGGCTAAATTTCGTGTTTTGACCCTTTTCTGAAACCTATTCGAGATCTGACCCTAGGTTGAATTTTTTTCGAGATCTGACCCTTTTGCTATCGCCAGAGTCCATGGCGGTAGGGTCTAACAGCCTACCGCCAGAAACTTTGGCGGTAGAAAACATCGCTACAGCCAAACAGGCTGACGGTAGCCTGCACAACCCTACCGCCAAGCACCTTGGCGATAGGCACGAACACACACGGTGTTCAATACTTAGGCAGTTTTTGGCGGTAGGGCATGCAACCCTACCACCATGGTCCCTAGCGGTAGCAAAAGGGTCAGATTTCGAAAAAAAATTCAAACTAGGATCAGATCTCGAATAGGTTTCAGAAAAGGGTCAAAACACGAAATTTAGCCCCTACAGTACGCACGAGCTGATGTCAAATGCCTAAGTGACTTTATGGCTTGCCTGTTTCAGCTCAGCCTTTTTGACTATAGAAAGCATAAAATACTACTTAGCTCCTTTTTAACTAGAGAAAGTCTAGTACTACTTAGCTACTTTCCATGCAACGATGCATGCGTAGAAGGCAGGGGTGAAGCCCACATGTATGTATGTATGTATATGCAATACCTCAATGTCTGCTTATTTTTATTTTTATAATTTATGAAAAAGCAATATTTTCATACCTTCTGGTCAAGCGTCACTAAGTAGCTAAAAAAACATTTGGCGTCACCAGCCGGCACCATCAGTATGCTACTCACTGTTTGCGATGTTAAGTGACATCATAAAATTTGGGTTAGCCGCACTACTAGGCTTTCGATTAACTATAGTTTATCTACATATATGCATAAGTGTTATAGCCTTGGCATTACTAGGTCTGACTCCTGGCACCGTCACTGGGCACCATGCTGTAGCTATCTAGGTAGGTACTGTAAGCAGAAAGGAAGCTCATCCAACAAAAAGAAGAGGTCAGGCAGATAAACACTGGACGCCATTATGTGAAACAAGCAATACCTTCTGCCTTGTCCAGCCCTAATCATGTCCTGAACCGGAGCTGGACATGTCGCGAGGATGTCGCAACCTGCCTTACTTGATCTTGATCTCTTCGACGAAGTGAGAGCGCTCTCGACGCTGGCCCTGATCTGGGAGCTCGAGAAGCCGGCCGCGCGCATGACGCGGTCGACGCTCGGGTCGTCGAGGATGGAGACGACGAGCTTCTCGAGCTCGACCTCGGCCGCGCTCCTGCCCCTGTGCTGGTGCGCCTGCGCCCGCTTCAGCGCGGCCACGCACGCGTTCGACGGCGCCGGGTCGACACTGTTGTGGACCACGGTGGTCACGGCGAGGCTGCCGAGCGCGAGGTCCAGGCACAGGTCGAGAGCGTTGTGCTGCATAGGGTGGGACTGGGACCTGACGCAGGCGGCGCGGAGGATGCTCGCCGGCGCGGAGAGAATAGAGCGGGCGATGTGGAGCGGGGTCACCTGCGCGTGCCCCCACCGCACCGCCAGGCTCGCTGCCTGCCGCAGCACGCCGGCCACCTCCTCCCCCAGCGCATGCCCGTCGGTGATCCGCATACTCTTGGAGCTCCTGTATACTAGACGGTGAACGTTAGGCGTGCGTGTGCAGAGATTGATGCATGCACGTAGGACCAATTGTGATGGGAGCCAGTCATTTGTAACCTCGTCAGTGTACCCCACAAAATCCTCGGGACAGTTGTCCTCCTCGGCCACAAAATGTACCCAACGTACCCGACTGGCCGGTGTTGACCCCTCCACCTACGGCGGTCTAGTTGTAAATGTGGTCCGTCCATATATGGAACTGCCCGGGGAGTAATATCGACGTCCATCACAAGTCATGGCTGCCCAAGGACAGCCAAGAACGGTAAGGCACAATAACAACTCGGTGAAATCCTTTCACAAAAAAAAAAAAGAAACTCGGTGAAATCGGCAGTACTCAACAAATTAAGGAGACTTTGCTGGACTTTTCCACTACTCGAAAATCAATTGATATCGAATTCTGCCGAGTTTTTCAAGTTCAACAACATTCGGCAGAGAAACTTAGTGGAGACTCCCAGTTAGCCGAGATTCATAACAAATAAACTCGCCAAAGTAAAAAAGACCCAATCTATGACACCGTTGCCAAGAGCTCCTGTAAGCTACCTCGGCAAATTGGGGCCACATGGCATGGCAGTCCAGCATTGACAGACATGGGGCAGGTGAGCGTTAACCATGATTTTTTTTCCTTGACGCTAGCAGTTTTCATAGTCGCAGTTTTATGCCTGTAAGCTACCTCGGCAAATTGGGGCCACATGGCATGGCAGTCCAGCATTGACAGACATGGGGCAGGTGAGCGTTAACCATGAATCCATGTTTTTACAGTCCAGCATTGACAGACATGGGGCAGGTGAGCGTTAACCATGATTTTTTTTCCTTGACGCTAGCAGTTTTCATAGTCGCAGTTTTATAGCCGAAAAAATCATGCTAAAGCTAGGAATTGAACTCAAGACTTCAATGTTGAGAGCTTAACACACTAGCCAACTCACCCACTACTTGTCTTATGTGAAATTCAAATAAAATACCACTACTTAACCAACCGAGATGGAAAAGTTGTTGAAATATACCTCGATAACTTCTGTGTAAATAGGATGATAAATTACGTACCGCTGACCTGATAAGTTACGTACACACACCGCTGATAAGTCATCCCGGCACTTTTAAGTCCAAAAGGCATTGAGACATAACAAAAGGCCCCAAAAGATGTAATGAAGACCGACTTTTCTTGATCTTCAATAGCCATCTTTATCTAGTGGTAACCAGAATAAGCCTCCAGAAAACATAAACTCTCATATCCAGCAGTGGAGTCGGTGATATGATCAATGCGAGGGAGGGCAAACGGGTCTTTGGGAAAAGCCTTGTTAAGGTCTGTGTAATCAACACACATGCGCCAAGTGCAGTTTTTCTTGAGAATAAGCACTGGATTAGCCAACCACTAAAGGTGGAATACTTCCACGATGAACCCGACATCTAGGAGCTGGGCCACTTCCTCCCCAATAACCTCACGTATCTCCTCACTAAAACAACGAAGGTATTTCCGGAGTGGTTTCATCTTAGGATCGACAGTAAGGTGGTGCTCATCGAATTCTCCAGGCATGTCAGAAGCCTTCCATGCAAAGATGTCCCGATTCTCACTTGTGAACTCGATGGACGCGCTTTCCTATTTGGGATCCATGCGTGTCCCAATAGTTAACTGCAGAGATGAGTCATCAGGGACGAAATCAACTTGTTTGGTGTCTTCAGCCGAATTAAACATGAGGGCGGGTCAGACTCTATGGTGGGTTTATTCAAGGACGTCATATCAGTCGGGTCAACATTAGATGTGTAAAATTTCAACTCCTCCGTTGCACAGGCCGGCTCAGCATAAGCCGCGCCCCCTTCTTCACACTCACGAGCAATCTTTCTATCCCCATTGACTGTGATAGGTCCCAGGCATCTTGAGCTTTAGGTACACATAGCAGGGTCGGGCCATAAAACGAGCATAAGCCGGTCGCCCAAACAAGGCATGATAAGAACTCTTGATTTTGACCACTTCAAACGTCAAGAATTATGTCATGTAGTTGTACTGATCACCAAACGCAACCTCTAATTTGATCCGCTCGATGGGGTATGCAGATTTTCCAGGGACGATTCCGTGAAAAACAGTGAGGGTTGATTTTCTAACAGGTTCATACACTTGAAGGTGTCATAATACAGGATGTTGATGCTGCTGCCTCCATCCATAAGTACCTTTGTGAGTTTGTATTCACCCATTTGAGGCGCCACCACCAAAGCCAGGCCACCGGTGTTATCAACTCGTGGCGGGTGATCAGCCCTACTCCAAGTGACTGGCTACTCTGACCAATTTAAATACTGAGGAACCACCGGCTCAACCAGATTAACAACGTGTTTCTGAACCTTGCTGTCCCGCTTGCAGGTACTAGTGGTGAAGACATGATATTGCTCACTGTTTAATTGCTTAGGATTGCTCTGAAAACTTGTTTATTGCCTTGGTGTTGAGTACCTTGGCCAGATTCCTGATTTCCGCCATGATTGCCAGACCCCTGGTATCTAGGTCCCGAGCCGCCCAAGCCCTAATAACCCGGATTGTGGTAATTACCTGATAAGCCGCCACCTAGGAAGTTGGAGCCGCCAGCTCCTGGCTATCCAGGATTACCACGACCATCATGATGGTTGTGGTGGACTTGATTATGATAAGCCTATATGATGTGTCAATTTTCTCATGAATTACTCGCCGGTCTATCAGGGGTACTGTGCTTGGGACACGGACCCTTGAGGGCTTCCTCAAAGTTGGGAGCTTTATTTGCATTAAACGGCCTCCCAGAATTATTCCGTCTCTGTCCCTTATAACCAGTGTTGGTATTAGCAACGAGGTCTAAACTGCCCACCAGGTGTTTGCGCTTGCCGCCGTTGCCTTGACCACCATGGTTGCCATTGTATCCCGGGTAATTCTGTTGTTGATTCTTGCTGCCAGCATTCTTCTTTTCCTTTTCGGTCTGATCGTCGTTTGGGCTAGGATCCTTCATAGTGTCTAACTCGGCATACCGGGTTAAGACATCCATGAGCTCGCCCATGTCAGTGATCGTTCGCTTGAGCCGCCCAAGTTTCCGAATGAGGGGATCAAAATGATAGTTTTCTCCAAGATCAAGACAACTTGAGATGCTAATATGCCATTCGAGGAATGGATTATATCCGCAACTTGGCGAACTCAATGATGAGCTGACTCGCCCTCGCGCAGAACACAATGTTGCAAATCAACAATGGTCATAGGACGCTTACAAGTCCCCTGGAAGTGCTTGATAAAATGTGCCTTCAACTCTGCCCAAGTGTTGATGGAATTGGGGGCAAATTCTTCAAACAAGTACGAGCAGGTCCTTCTAACATCATAGTTAGGTACTTGGTGCAGACCCCGTCACTGTCATCCAATATATCCATAGCAATTTCATAACTCTCAATTCAAGCCGCCGACTCAAGGTCAGGCGTGTAGTTAGAAACCTTCCGGGGGCCCTTGAAGTCCTTAGGCATACTCTCATTGCGCAAAGTCGGTGCCAGGCACGGTATCCCGATGGTTCGCATGCTCGACCCAACACCTTGCGAGGCCAGGGGGTCATAGGAGGTGACTGGTGAGCCGCCGCATTGGGGATTTCTGCTTCTTGACGCGCTCGAGCCATGTCAACGATCTCCTGAGCAAACAGAGCTTCAAGGCGGGGCAGGTTATGCTGGTGCTCACTGACGCGTCGAGCGTTGTTAGAGATAACGGGCGGCTCAGCATGGCGACTCCTTCTACGACTCGGATGAGGGGTGGAGTGGAGCCGCTGCTGACTATAGGAATAATTTGCTTGCTGGGCCACCGCAGTTTTCAGCAGCTCGATGGTGTGCAAAGCTTCCCTCTCAATTGGGGCATTGCCTATGACCGGGAGTGCGGCGAGGTTGGTAACTGCTGTCATCAAGTTATCCATAGGGTTGGAGAAATGACCCGTCGGCGTCACAAAGCGATCTGGAGTCGTCCGAACGGGCGGCTAATTATGGGCCGGCTCAAATCAACGCTGCTGAACAGGAGATGCACTATTGCTGGATGCTGCTAACGCGACAGTACGAACAGAGACCCTTCGACGAAACTGCGTGCGATGCAATAATCGCAAACGGTGTTGTAAAAAATCTGTCAAAAAAGGTGCAAAACGTTTGCGATGACGGATGCATCAAACACGGTTCAGACTTTTGTTGCATGTGCGATTCAGGGCATACGGTTTGCGATGATGAGGAACAAAAGAAATGGGCTGCCAGATGAAGGCGCATGCGATGTAGAGCATACGGTTCACTCGGGTGAACTGTTTGTGATGAGGCGGAACAACAGAAACGGGCAGGAAGATGAAGCTATGTGCAATATACGGCATACACACTACAAGAAATATGTCAACTAGTGACCTCCACTATTGGTCACTGAAAGGTCATAGTTTTCAATTTGTGACCTTTTTGTGACCAAAAACATAAGGTCAAAAGCTGAGGGTCATTAATTGACTATAGCGACCTTCTCTATGAGAAGGTTGTAGACGTTTATGACCAAAATACGTCTACTGTGGCGTTTTGGTCACTAGCAACCTCCCCAGGCCACGTAGGCGTCCAGCGTGGCAAGCTGATGTGGCACAAGATTCAGCCCGGTCCAATTCAGTTTTCCACATGGGCCTAGCCAAACAATTTGGCCTTTTTAATGTATTTTTTTCTTGTTAATTTTCACTAGCTACATGGGCTTGGGCCATTAATTCTGCTTTTTTTTCTAAGATGTAGACTTCTACTACTTTTTTGTTTTCATCCTTTTTTTTGCCACTAGTCCCACTTGTCATTCTTATCACAAAATTGATCCCACACATCAAAAATTTCAAAATCTATCAAACAACCATTATAACTTGGACCCCCTTGTCAGGTTTCCATTTGACGGGTATTCAAATCAATCATTATTTCAAACAATCCAAATAGCAAATGAAATTCGTCCAAAACAACACGACACTAGTCTATTACAAACGTTACAGTATACTACAGCCTAGATAAGCCTACTACTGCCTACATTTACAACACATAATATGCTAGTCTTTGTTGATATGCTTCACAGCTTCGAACTTGGATTCACACTTCACCTGTGCAAAAAACAAGAATGAACATATAAGAATAAGAATGTGTACAAAACATCAAACAATAGCCAATGAGGGATCCAATAACTTATAAGCAAGAATTGACAGCAAATGAGATGTACATAAATAGTATGACTAACACTAACCAGCATGCGTTCAATGAGTGACTAAAATGTTCTCACTAGCTAGGATCTTTTTAGTGTACAATATACTGACATGTGCAACTCTCTAAACTGATCATAGAAATGAAAACTGTAGGTGCGCTGCAGGTCAGATCATCATATTTGAGCATTAATATTTATGTATTACTACAACACTAGGAGTACACAGCAACTAGTAGCAAAGCTAGAAGAAATAACAAACCGAAGATGGATACAAACTAGTGACTAAGTACAAACTATTATGTCACTGCTCTCCTGCAATTCTCTATACAAAAAGACAATGAAACAAAAAAGATGGAACCATCCACTGCCATTCATACACAAAATATCGAACCATCAACTGCCAGAAAAAAAACATGAAACACCATCCACTTCAACAGCCACAAGTCACATGGTAAAGGTTCAGACTAAACTGGGACAAAATGCCATGCCGCGGTCTATGCTCTCGATACAAACAAACACAAAACTACAAACATCTAACGGTAAGAAGCGAAAAACTGTAACATCTAATGGTATTGCATACACACAGAAGCATTATATACTCGTATATTGCAACGAGCGTTTGCCTCGAATCCTTTTGGTAGAACCGTAGAGGCCAAAAATGCTTTTCTGCAGAGACAATCAATATATGCAGAAGTTGCTGGCCTTTACAGTGCACATGCCTGCAGGCTTAGCAGCTTGTGTGAGCTGGAAACTGGCCTGGTCAGTCAGGCACACAATTATGCAGCCGGTAAAAGAAACAAATAATTAAAAGAGCCAACAAGAACTCTTACAAAAGCAACTCAATAATACGAGGACGTCTTCCATTGTTCTCTATACATTTTCCATTCCATGTTTGAATTTGTTCCATTTATTATTTGCCGCAGAAAATGAAATCACAAAGTCATAACAGTACATTCAGACATTTACTCCATGAACAAACAGGTTGGCCGCTGGAGAAAGATAATCAAGCAGCTTCCGCGGCAACTGGTCCAAGCCAAGAAAACATGGGGAATAGGCAAGCGGCCAATGCACGCCCAGCAGCAGCGCTGCCATGCACTAGGCGCTCCCCTCCTTTCTACGACCCCAGAGCAGAGCGCAGCGACCATATGCGTGGCGATACAGGTACACGGGCAGGCAGAGGTAGACGGCCTGGCTGGCCGCCCTGCTGCAAGATAGATGGCGCGCGGCGCACATCTCCATGCATGCGCTGGACGGCCGGCAGCCCCCTGTTTTTAGAAAAGATGGGATTGCCGCCGATGCTATAGTAAACCATCGCAGGATGCAGCTGAGCTCGACGAAAATGCCACAACTGTAACATCTAATGGTTTTGTATCCGTTGGCGCATGGTGTTTTCAGAGTGCACATAGAGCAACATTCAGTATGACATGATTATTATTTATTTTTTGACCAAATTGCATTCACTTTGACATAATAAATCAGTAGCATCTAATGCAATACATGATGGAAACAGACCAACAGAGTGGGAGAGAGGGGAGTCACCACCTTGGCGGCCTTGGTGGGCAGGCCCTTGGACCTTCTGGTCCTTCAAACTCGCAGGACCTTGGTGATGGCCTGCACAAACGCACCTCCATGAATAAATACTACAGAATAAGAAGACAAGGGGAAGATGGATGAACAAGGGCATAGTGCTGAACCTCCATAGCTGCCAAATCAGGCACCTTGGTGCGCTCGGTGGAGCGGGATGGGGTACGGATCACCCTGTGAAAGTTTCCTGCAACCAACCCAAACCAACAGAGAAGAGAAGCATTCATCAGGGAATGGAAGGGAAGGGGATAGATGAAGAGGAAATAGAGAGAGGGGGGTGGACCTTGATGCGGCGGCTGCTTCTGCTTTTCCTCGTGCTGGAGGAAGAAGGACAATCCATGGCGTCTCGAGCAAAGGAAGCTCCACTCCATGGCGCCTGCCTACAGAACGAGACGAGACGGGGTCAGAGAGCGAGAGAAGAAGAGGAGGAGAAGGAGGGGAGTAGGGATTCATACCAAGCATTGTCGTCGAGGCGAGCCCTGTGCCTGCGCCCTGCGGTCGGTCGCCATGGCCGGCGGCTAGGGTTTCCGATGCGGGCAGGGGTCGAGGGAGGGAGGGTCTGACCGCGGGCTGAGCAGCTCCAGCGGATCTGCGTCCATGGCGGCCTCCTTGCATAGAGAAGTACAGAGGGGATTGAGACTTGAAAGAAAAAAAGGGAGACACAAACATAGGGAGGAAGAAGAGCGGGGGAACACGTCGACCTGCGGGACTTTGGTCGACGGCGGAGCTGCTCCGGCGAGGCGCGAGGCCGAGGCAGCGGAGACCGAGGCTGGATCGCGTTGGATCTTCCTCCCTCGGGTTCTTCTCTACCTTCTGGTGAGGGAAGGGGAGGGGCGAGAGGAGGAGGGCGTGGGGGATCAGATCTCTTCTGATGAGAGGAGGTGAGGGGAGGGGAGGGTAGAGGTCGTGGCCCGC